>NC_141704.1:77395330-78078702 GCF_971803275.1 Cyanistes caeruleus
ACAGAGACTGGGAGAAGGACAAATTATTAGAATTTATTAGTGAGGCAACCTGTGCTATATTTTCTTTTCTATCTGCTCACTTATGTGCTACCAAACATGCAGATGGATTCTTGGAAGACCACCACAGATGAAATATCTGGATATCTGTACTAGCTTTCATTACTGTTTCGAACATATTTAATTTATTGAATATTCTGTTATTGTCTTTACAAATTAAGGTCTTTTCATGTACAAAATGTAGCATTTTACATCAGCAACTCCAGGTATTTCTACATGGAGTTAGGATGGAAATCCTACATTGCAATATCATAAATACCAAGTAAGTTCTGCACTACTGTGCAACTGTTTCCTGCAATTTACTTCATTTTAGCAAGCTTGGTTCTTTTATCCATCTGGGTATTTATGAAGCATCCTCATAACTTTGTGTTAATACAGTAACACTCTTGGATTCTTCAAACATTATCCCAAGATATCAAGAAATGTTGTGCAGGTTTGGTTCTACAGCACTGGTGGTTTTTAAAGACATAAAATGCATATCTGTATCATACTAACCACAAGAGCACCTGTTATTTCACATACTAATGTACCTGATTTTTGTTGGGGTTCTCCATGAAAACACACTGCTTCATTATGTATGACACAACAGCATTCCCTCCCAGAGCTGCTACATGAGCTCTCACCATGGCAAACACTTCAGCAATAAAAGCATGGAGGAAACCACTGACACCACCCTCCTAGAATGGAAAAAATACACATTACAAATTATATTACGTCTAGCTATGAGATGCTGAGTACTTCTCTTACATATTTATCATCTGAATAATTTACTGAATCCTAATCTCCATTTAAGCGTGGAGAACTTAAAAACCATTCACTGTGTAATGGGTCACAGTTATAAATCAGAGAGAGACCATTTACAGGGGCCTGGAGTGACAGGACAAGATGGAATAGCTTCAGACTAACAGGTATAGATTGGATATTGGGAAGAAATTGTTCCCTGTGACAGTAGTGAGGCCCTGGCACAGGTTGCCCTGAACTGTGGCTGCCCCTGTATCCCTGGAGCGTCAAAGGCCAGGCTGGATGGGGCTTGGAGCAGCCTGGGATGGTGGAAGGTGTCCCTGCCCATGGCAGGAGGTGGAACAAGAGGGTCTTTAAGGTCCCTTCCAATCCAAACCGTTCTAAGGTTGTATAAAATTCTTGGAAATTCCGAGTAAGGAGTGACCATTACCTTTGATCACTGCAACTTCATGTATGTTAATGACTGTCATTAGCTCTCGACATTCACTAAACAAATGATCCCTCAAAATAAAAAGTAAGCAAAGAGTACAGAAGAGACCTGAACTATTCAAGCTATTAATTTTTTTTACTTTCCCCCTTGAAGCACAAAGGAACTCCTAGCCATCTCATTTCATAAATTTTTTTGACTTGATGGAGCATTTTTACTTTGGTGCAAAACTGAAGAATTTAAACAGATGTCAAAGGAGAAGGAAAGCAACCAAGTATGGATTTTCCTAAAAAGTCCTTATAAAAGAATATGAACAACTACATTGTGGGGAAAAATCTATTGCACACAAAACAGGCAACAAATCAAAGAAATAAAAATCCACAGAAAATGCTGAGAAATGAAACTGATCAAAACAGAGCTAACTGTTGGTTCAAAATACATATAAAATTTCAAAATTCAAGTGAAAGGCGAGACCACTAGACTTCCCACATGACTCTCTGTGTGTGTGTATGTGTGAGTGTGCCACTGGAAAAAATGGAAGAGGCAGGTAGATGAAGAGACTGAGCTAAGTTGAATTTCTAAGGGCTTTGCTCATTCCCAAAAGTATGTTCCCTGAACAGACTCATAAAGGTATTAAAAAAACATATCTTGGACGAAAATTTACAAACAAAAGGGACAGGTATAATTTTATCAAATCCAGCATAAAGCCATAATGAAGTCAACTGCAGCAAGAAATCAAAATGCAATACAAGTTCATAATTCTCATGGAATTTTGACTTTGTCCAAGTCTTTTAAAGGTACAGCAACTGATGGGGAAAAAAATATGTATAATAAAACTAACACATTGGGTGACAACAGGTAACCAAACTATTGTAAACACCCCGCTGTAAACAGCAAAGCCTAAGAACAATGGGTTAATCTGACTTGAAATTAATTTTTTATTCTGGTATATACTTCAGCACTACCACAAGCAAAACATAAAGCAATATAAACAAACATGCTGGCCATTACTTTCTTGTAGGACCTGAACCACATTGCTGGAGTTGGAGATAATGACTGCTCTGTTCTGACTCCATCATAACTCAAGGCAATCCTATAGTAAGAGTAGTTTGTGACTCAGCCTGGGTAGCTGAAATTAAATTAGCTCCCCCAGGTGCTGGAAAGAGCACAGCATCCCAGGGACTGTGCAACATTCCAGCTTCATGAAGGAACTGAATCAAACACTTGAGTGACCTATCCTTGTTGGTATCTGCTATCACAGATACCAAAGCTTATCAGCTATTGAGAATTTGTACCTACAGAATCTGCACTTAGTACAGGAATGTTTTGTAACCACTTCCCTGCTGACATACTTTTGAAAACACTGTCCTTTTCACACATGGATTTCTCAAGTTAAAAGGGAAAGTTAAAACTAACTTGCAAGATCCAAACAAAATGTTTGTCTGATCCAAGTTTCTCTAGAGAGCTCACAGCCCATTTTGAGGAAGCCTGATCATTTTTATTAACATCTACCCTGTAATTTTAGCAATGTGTAATTAGGAGAAAACAGCAAACTCTTCAGACAAACCAGGCAAGATGTACACTATTTCTGTGGCCAAAAGCAAAGATACAGCTACTTCCTAAAAGGACAGGAAAATTGTAAGGAACATGGCTTGCATTTTGACATGCTGTAGTGGTTAGACACATGCTCAGAGGATTATTTGTTTTCCCAATGCAGGCTGGAGATCAGGGTTTGAACATCACCTCTAAGCTCCTTGTGTGGTCATGGACTTATGGTTTAATTTTTGATGCTCATCACACAAAACTTTGTTACAGAGAATGCACAGAATGTAATGTTAAAAATTAGCATAATTCATGATATGGGTGATGTTATATTAACCAAATAATTTTACAATCCAAATAGACTGTGAAAGTTCATCACTGAGCTTGCTAAACCAGGGAAGAATAGATGACTTATTTTTTTCTTCAGCATTTAATTTGGGTTCAAATGATCCCAACTTCTACCACTGTTGGTCAAAGACATTTTTTCCATATATTTCTGTTTAAGAACTCACTGTTTTAGTGTTCTGTCTAATTCAATAGAAATGGTAATTGTTAACTAACCCCTTCCTAGCAGTGCCAAACACAAAACAGCTTTGTGTACACCACGACTAGAGCAGTACAATGGAACTGGCTCTGCACTCAGCACCTTCCCACAAATGACACAAATTCTACTCCCTGCCTGTGCCACACCCCAACTCAAACCTCTGGTTTTTACAATTAACAAAAAATTATTCCCTGACACAAAATGAATCCCTGCCACACAGCTCACCTCACGCAAAGAAGTGGTTTCTCGTATAAAAAACATGTTGATTATGCCAAGATATTTGGTTATTTTCGCCCCAGGGAGAAAGGAAAGAGGTGTCATCTTAACAACTGAGACAGTGGAATTGGTGCATGATGGGACAGAACGGTGCCGTAAGTACCCCTCAGCCAATGGACTTGCTTTTTCAAGGGAAGTAGCTGAAAAATGGACAAAAATAGGAGAAAATAACTATCAAGATCCATCACTGTTCCTCAAAACATAAAAACTCTTCGTTATGGTTTTCCAAATAGCTTGGTGACAACATTCAGCTGCCTGTGATGCTCAGCCATATACGTGAGAAAGGAAATCATCATGCAAAGCATGCAAAAGGAGACAAGAAGCTGAAATGGCTTTTATTTGAAAGAGTGGCATTCCTGCAAAAGGAAAACATTGAGGCGAGCAGCTGCACATACAACCATCAGTTATAATGTGAAGGTAAAGAAAAAAGTGCCAACATTTTGAAACATGTATTCTGCTGGAAGAACAAATTATAGGAAGTGTGAAAGTTGTTGTGTTTCCCCAGTGCAGCATTTTCCATTAAAACAGGTATTAATCTCTGGTAATTTAAGCAAGATAGTCAGACCTGCGGCCAAAGAACTACTGAAAACCAACTCACCACTTGCTAATTTAGTGACCACTGCCTTGACTGTCCCCTTGGTGATTGCTTCCTCTTTCTCTCACCCCCAATTTTCCAAGATCATACATACACCTACATCCATGCAGTGGATGTTATACAATTAGTAGGCGTACACATGTATGGAGAACTAATTATATCAAGACTTTCTTTTGCTTTTTATGCTACTGGTTCATCATCCCTACGTGAGGTTACAGAACAATGTCAGCAGTTTTCACATTCAGGAATTCATTCTACACGTGATCTGCAATGCTACTGCTGGGCAGGGCACTCCACTAAGTCACCACTGGGAAATCAGAGATATGTCTCAGATTATCAGAACGTGGTAGAAACAGCCGCCTACTTGTCTTAATTGATCCGCGCCTTATGGTCTGAGCTTTCAGTTTAATGAGCTCTATCCAGCTGTTGCATCTGTCTGCAAAGGAACTGTAATCAACTGCCGTTGCTGGAAACACAGACAAAAAAACAAAAGAAAAAAAAACAGAAAAAAAATATATGGATGATGTCTCTTGCTCATCTCAATGCTCCTTTTTGAGGAAGCAATGATTTGTGTCTGAGAGAGAACAACCATCCGTTTGCAGGTCTGTTTAAAAGGAAAAGTTACAGGATAGGTCTGGACTTGTCCAAACCAAAGTACCGATTTCTGGTGATGTCCCAGCTCTGAACCAACTGCCTGAGTGGGACTTCAGCACTGAAAAAACATGCAAATACAGTAATTAAGGACTTATGCTAGATTAGTTTTTTTTTAAATCTCAATTAAGGTTGTAAGTAATGGCTTTTTAAACTTTATTTAAGCCTTTTTTAATTTTCATTTTCATTGCTTTTTTTTTCCTTACAAACAGCTGCTGATCAGGATTTAAACTTCTCAACTGTCTTTATCAATAACTAACCTACAGACAGGAAAAAAAAAAGCTTTGGTGATGAGGGTAAGAGTCACAAACTGAAACAACACCTCTGTTTTAAACAAAAATAACATCAGAACAGTCTTCCTTGCCCCAACATCCTCCCTCCAACACCCCTCCCATTATGATTACAATAAGAAATAAGAGTTGTTTCTGCTATGACTTTTGGTATTAGTTGCAGGGGTGTTTGCACATCTTTAAAAAAAAAGAGAGGGTTGCAAACACCGTTTCTTCATTATCCTGAAGAAACGGGAGGAACACATGCTAACTTCAAACTAACACAGGCAAAACAGCTCTCTTCCCAAGGACTCATTTTCTGTCAGATAAAAAGTTATATCAATGTACCTGACAGAAAGGCTGTAATTATTAACAAACCTAACTTTTATAATGAAAAATCATATCAAAATATTAGGGTATCATTAAGCCACACCAGAGCATGCATTCTCAGTTAAGTAGTAAACACTTCCTGGATTAAGGCACATCCAAAAAGAGTATACCAATATCCCAAGAATGCTCATTCTGTTCTGGCAGATGGCTAAGTTAAGGAAACTCACCTCTCTGAGCAGCAGGAATACCTGTGTGGGAACTTGCACCCTCCAGGACTTCTAATAAAACAAAATTAATTCCGTTCAGATAATCTGTTAAGCAGAGTCAGGAAGTACAGGTAGACAACAGCTTCCAAGAAAGATGGGAGTGACTATTTACAAGGGCTTGGAGTGACAGGACAAGGGGGAATGGCTTCAGACTGACAGTATGTTTAGATTAGATATTAGGAAGGAATTCTTCCCTGTGAGGATGGAGACTGCCCAGGGAAGTTGTGGCTGCCCCATCTCTGGAAGTCTTCAAGGCCAGGTTAGATGGGCTCAGAGTACCCTGATCTAGTGGAAGGTGTCCCTGCCCAGAGCAGAGGGCTGGAATGAGATGATCTTTAAGGTCCCTTCCAACCCAAATTACTCCACAATTCTCTGACCCTTATAAAAGATTTCAGAGTCAAGTACGAAAAGGCTCCACCCTCTATATAGTATACTGAGTACTTTGATAACAGAGTTAGTATAAATAATTCACTTTACTAAATCTACCTTGCAATTTTAATATATTTATTAAATATATTACTGTATAATTTTTAAATATTGTTAAAACAACCATCCTACAGGAAAGTAAAAATATATTAAATAACCTGTTAAGTGTATCTAAGTACAATAAAATTGTGAAGAAATGACAGATGGAATAATTTTCTGGCTGAACTGCTCTGTCTACAGCATGATATGGAATGTGGAGAACATCAGGAAAAGGGGTAGACAGGAACAGGCTGCCCTCCACTTGTCATTGCCCAGCACACAAGGGAGCACAGTCCAGTAATGAGTACAGAGACATCAGCAGAAATTTCTGGATAGCTTCTCTTTTTGAAAATAAAAAAAGTAGCAAAATAAAAGTTAAGCATTAAAAAAAAATAAAAATCATTAAGAATCTTTTTCTGGCCTCTGAAAATACAAGTAAGTGTGGTAGACACCCTTCTTCACACAATTGATGTAATGGCAAAAAAGGGAGTTCAAACATTTACACTAATTCCAAGATATTTAACTTCATCTCAGTAACCATTTTGGTAGATAATCCAACAAGGGAGAAGGAATTAAAGACAGCTGACTTCAATGAACTGAATTTTTAATGCTGTCATAGAAGAACTGTGACAGCCATTCTTGGAATGCAGTTCTATCTCAGGTAAAATACAGCAGCTACAATATGCTGCACTGTACAGATTATTTACTATACAAGTTTAGGCTCCTTTTACTTAAAGGAAATTTGCATGCAACCAGTATTTGGTAGATAAAGTACTTCACATCATGAAAACAATGAAATTAATTATGTGAGGCTGAGAAAACATGGAGGTACTTTATATGGGCCATTTACAGTGTGTGACAATTATGTCAAATGACACCCAACACCCAGTGGTTTGCAGCACCTTGAATATTCTAAATGCAAAGACAGGAAATACAGACAGAATGATCAGCCAAGCCATCTTCTGCAACTCTCAAAAAAACTGACAACAGGAGTAAATATACCCATTATGCTTAGGCAGCAAATCACATTTAAAGCCTGTAAAAGTACGAATATTTTAAAGCCTCTACAACTATGAAAAAGCAGAATTCAAAATCCATAAAAAACAACACTTTAACATTCTTCCCCTTAACTGACCTTTAGATGGAGAGAATGATTGAGAAGAAAGGGGATCAGAGCAAAGTTCCAAGGGAAATTGTAGCTGTTCTTCATTGTCTGTAGATGCTTCAACAAAGAAAACATGGCCAACTGATAATTAACCCCCAAAATAAGGTTTGCCAGTAATTACAAGCAGAGTCAATTTAGTCAGGTCTGACTTGAACAGGTATTTTCAGCATGTGCATAAAGTAATGCAATTCTGCAGAATCAGGTGTGTGACAACAAATCCAGCTGCAACATTGAACAGAACTTTTGTTCCACTGAAAAGGATTTGAAATATTTAGGAAAAAAATGAAATCCGTTCATGCATTTTTGTTTTGATTCTGCAGTTGGATCCAAGTCAGCTATTATAATAAAATCAGCAATCATTTCACAGGAAAGAAAACTGTTATTACTGAAGAAGTCAGATATAACTTATGTTTTAGAAACACATGGCTGTGTTCTACTATCTAATTCAATTCTGAAGAACTGACTATCCTCAGAGTTCTCTCTGAATTCTCACTTCCAGACAGCACATATACATTTCTAGCTTAAGATGGTACTTCATTAGCAAGGTGACATATGCAGAACACAGTAGTCTCTTCCATTCCCTTCATTGCTTCACTGAGTTCCAAAACTATTACTGACCTGCTTAAGGATTTTCATAAGGTTAGGGTTTTTTAAAAGTATTATGAATAATTTACTTTCCGCCTTCTTAAAGTATGGACAAAATTTCTACTTATAAGAACAAGTGTTTCTGATGATTTACACCACATGTTCCAAAATACAACAGAAATGTCATCATCTGTTAAACCAACCTTTTAGAGAAAAATAATCAAAGTAGTATCATAAAAAGAAAAAGAAAGTACTATAAATTTGTTGATTATGTAAAATAAGTACCTAGTACTTATTGGCCAACTGATAAGTAAGTCATCCTTCTGGAGGTCAAGTACATGAACTCTAAAACACTTCTATGTGTTGAGAGTACCTCCCTGAAAAATATGTAGATTTGAACTTGATGATCTTTTTGGGTCCCTTTCAAATCAGAATAGTCTGCGGTCTGAAATTAAAATCCAGACTCATTAAGCACTGGGGATAAAAAAGGAAAGATGCCTCACAATAGTTACCTCTTTGCTGTGATTTTTCTGTAGGTGGTTTGTTGGCTTGTAGTGCTTGGTGCTTGTCATATGTAATGGCAACAGCTGTGACTGCAATCTGCAAATCAGAAATAGTTGGCATATAAGGTAAGTTGATCTCTTGTGCTATCTGAAAAATAATTTTGCAAATAAGCAGTTCTTTGCATAGAAACATAATAGGGGGAAAAAATTTCTAAGAATTCACCAGGTATAGCAGTAAATCAAATCCTATCCTAGTTTACCCTGAGCAGCAAATATTAACTGGGGCCATGCCTATGTGCTGGAAGTTAAAAACAGCAATTCACTTACCTGAACTAATTCATCCTCTGGCAGAGCAACTGTGAAGTTTACATGGCAAAGACAGCAGGGAACCATAGACCGGAGTTTAAAATACAAACTCTGTTGAAGACAGGATATTATTTTATGTTACTCAGAAAAAAAAAAGAAAAAAGTGTGGTTTATTTCAGAGAAATTAAGGATCAAAACTTTTGTAATAGTAGAAGTCATCTAATGATAATAATTTTTTTTTTTAAGAATTACATGTGTGAAAAGTCAGGACAGAATGCAATCTACCGTGGAGCTGTCTTTCTATTTCTAGAGTATACTGCTAGTCAAAGGACTCCTTCAGATTCCAAAGGTTTGGAAATCCCTAATATACTAAAAAAGGCTGAACCTATCTTTACAGAAACTCACAAACTAATTACAGACACTTTGCAGTCTATTTTCAAAATTATGAGGCACATGTTATTTTCAGTATAGCTGAATTTTACTTGGTTTCCATTTGAACACTTAAGAAAGTATTTGAAACAAGATCCTTACCTTCAACAGATTCTCACAGAGATCATTAAAGTTCTTATTGAGTGTTTGATTTGTTGGGTTAATGTTGCTTAATCTGGACACTCTGACTGCTGTGAACATCTGAATTAGAAACAAATGTGGTTTTTTTGTCAACATATGCCAATATATTTTATCTAGTGTCTTAAATTCAAATTTACAAAGAAGTAAAACAATGTAAAATATGTTAGCATATATATTAACTAAAAAACAAATTATGTTAGCTAAGCAACAGTCAGTAATCTGTTTACTTTGAGGGGCTTCAAACCTAGCCAAACCTTTCAAAAAGCCAAAACAAAACCTTGAAGCTCGTATTTACTGTAATTTCTTTTGTATTTCTGTACTAGGTTATTTGCTACATAACAGCATTAAAAAACCAACAAAAAAAAAGGTTCTCATACCTTACTGCTCTTACCAAATTACTACTGTTATTTCTGTCATAAGGATGTCCTTTGAACTTATCTTTCAAAGTTTGTATTTAAATTACATCAGCACATTTCAATACAATTTAGCAAGAAGTTTCAATTTTGAATAATCTTACTTGAATTTCTGGTGTCCAGTTGTTTATACCAGGCATAATTTCTGTGTTGCAACTGTAAAAACCTGTGAAGAAAATATTTGGGAAAAAAGTCTATTTTATACACTGCAATATAAAAATACTCATAAAGGAAACATGTGACAAGGTTTTCCAAGTATTTTCCCTCATGTGGTTTTGAATATTGAATAATACACCAGAAATGAGATCAACATTCAAAAAAAAAAAAACCCCACAGAATTGTTGTAGGAGGGGCAAACACCCCAAATCCACAACTGTTCCACCTATTTCTATTAGATAAACAATGCACAAATGAGGAATTTCTTTAAAAAGGTGTGATATGAAAAGCTAAAAAGCCAACCTTTAACAGAGAGCACAGAAGGCTGTATAGGAACTACCACAGTGACTGAATGCAAATTAAAAACAGAAGTATAATGACTAAATGGCAGAGTAAAATAAGTTATTAACAGCAAATCAGTGATTCTGAAAGCCTGAATACACAGTTAAATAAGCAGAAATTAGGCCAATCTGGTAGGGCCTATACAAAAACACAAAATGAGCTAGAAAAGAAATAGTGTAGCAGCTTGCAGAGGGTATAAATATTAATAGACTGTCTTTGAGAACATCAAAAGCTGATATTCTGCTGGAAAATCAAATAAGATTTAGAAAGAATATGCAGAAATAGTAACATGAGAGCAGAAAACATGCTTTTCTTTTTACAGCAGTGTAGTAGAGCTTTCCACAACAGCAGAAAACCAGTCCCTTGTTTATTTGTCTTGAACAAGTGTCTGAAGGAGATATTGAACAAAAAGGCAAATGAAAAAGATTCTTATAAACCACAGAATAGACAAAAGATCAAACAGCTAATCAACACTGAACTCTTAACTTACTCCACCACCAGAGAAGAACATTCTTTAAATTTCAAGTACTAAGGTGCTAATGTGGCTGGTCCTACTAATTTCCTTAGTACAGGTACCTCTATTACTGATCCATAGCAACTTTTCCAGAAAAGGGAGATCATGCAAGAAAGCAACAGATGGAAAAACAAGACTGCAGATGGGCTGAAATCAATTTCCTAAGGAACACTCACTGCTCACAGGCTCTCAACAAGAACACAGAAAGAAGCACCTGACTTATACCATCTACTTTGGACATCAGGAAGCATTTAGAAAGTTCCTTCACCAAGGTCTCTTTTAACAAACTAAGAATGAAGCATCACCAAATGAAATGTAAATATAAGACTAGGAAAAGAGAGACGAAAATACTTAATTTTCATAGTGAAGACATCTGTAATTTTGGATTTTGTGCTTCAAACACATTAATAACTTACATGCAGAAGAGGATAAAGTAAGATGATTGCTGATGGCCTTAATTTAGGGCAATAAATTCAACTGCAGCAGAACTGGATAATCAGTGAGGAATAAAAGATTTGATGATAGGAATGGATAACTACAAAGATAGTTCTGGGCTTGACTCGAGTCAAAATTATTAACACTGATATCAGTTATTAGGAAGGAAACTAAGACTTTCTCAGAATAAACACAGGGAAATTCACTATGACAAGAGGAAGAACAAGGACAAATCAAATATCCAGAGCAGTTTCTATAAAATGGACAACTATATTTGCCTCTAATCTAAATCCAACAGTTCTGCTGGGGAAGTTATGACATATCTATACAATAATAAATAGCATAAAGACAGCTGATACCAGGCAATAATTAGTTCTCTATTCTACTTTCATTAACCTGGAACCTACAAATCGGTAATTCAGTCTAAAAATCTTCAGAAACAGTAATATTGTCATTTCTCTTGGAACTTCTAAAAAAATTTTAAATAAAACTAGTCATATTTTGTCCTTTTGCAGCCTACAATATAAATTACAAAAATATGGTTGTAACTATACCAGAAGGTGGTGGAACATCTGTTAGTAAAGAATGTACATCTTCCATTGCATCTGTGTCATCAATCTGCAAAAAGGGAATAATTGAGAAAATCATGTTGCTGTGCCAGTAAAAAGTTTCAGAAAGAAATAAAATAACCTCTATTCCATTCAACCTTTAACACTCTTATTTTAGACTGGACTGAGAGCCCTGCTACCTTCTATAAATACTTCTGCTGTCTTAGATCCATCCTATCTTACTGAGCTGCAAGAAATCCAAATTTACCTCTAAGTCCCAACATTTTCTTATCAAGTGTTTTAGAAATGGTTTATAATTTAACTCCAGTATTGAAGTGTTTTGTCAAGTAATGTGTCTCCTTCTCACTCTCCATGCAAAAGGGTGTCTTTATCTTTTCTTCGAGAAACAACCCAAAAATGAAACAAAACCAACCCAGATATCTTTACCTCTCATAACTGCCTTCTCAGCCTCTTTAAGCATATCCTCATCACAAGGAAGTTTTTACTACTTTTTCTTACATAGCTGCAGTGACCAATAATTTTACTCTTGAAAGCTTAGTCAGCAGTTTAACTAAATCTTCTGGAATATTGTTTCTAATATTCAATTAATCATCAACCAAATATCCAGTTTCTCAAGTAAAACAGTAATAAATGATTGCACAGACAGAAAGTATTTTTTTCTATAAATGCCTTACAAAATCCTCAATTTTTTACAAAGGTATTCAACCTTTTTTGTAAAAGCACCAACCAATCTATTATTCCAAACTCTCCCAACCTGTTATTTTTTCACTCTCCTTTCATACCTGTTTTCAAACAAACTGCTGTTACAGTGCTCCCTCGTTCTTCCTATCTACACCCTTTCTTCCAGATTATTTTCTCTGAAGATGGTGATTTGTGAAGATTAAAAAAGCCTTAAATGTACCTTAGGCTGCAATTAGAGGCTGTATTTTGAAGTGTTTTTTAGTCAGTGATAGGTATTTGTACTACCTGTATCTACAGGATAATCAAAACTCCTTTGACACTTGCTGGAGTATTAAAGACTTCAAAATGGACAATGTTCAATCACATCCTTGAATTTTAGAGGACAGAGAGGTAAAAGAAATCTATGTCCTTTATTTATCTGTAGCTGTTGTTCTTTCTAGTTGCAGCTGTAGAAAGAACTGGAAGGTATTGTCAGAAGCTGTGAATTCTTAAATTGTGAAAAGCAACAGCTGAAATTCAGAGAAGCTCCTTTTATGTGCTCTCTTGGCACAATCAGTCTTTTGAATGCTTTGAATTCTGGAAACTAATAACTCTGAATGTTCAACTACAAAGGTAAGAGCTTTGAAACAGGAAGAAAATACAATCTTATTTGCTAAATAGAAAGTTTGACAACCCAGAATCTCTGTGTTTATAAAAATAGAATTTAAGTTTTTGATTAGTCTGATCTGCTGCTTGAAGCAAACAGAAGGACATTTCTTAACAGCTCTTAATTATTATTCTAGAGATGGCTACATATCCATGAACAGCAGGGCAATGTTTCTTCAGGTAGTCTGTAGACAGAGCTGTGCTTTAAGCAAACAGAGTAAAAAATAGAGAGACAAAGCAAAATCTAGTACTTCTACTGATACAAAAGGGAAAAAGTACACAATTTAGGAACTGTTCTTGGAGACCAGGAAGATTTTTTTTTTCCAAAATATATATTTCAGGAGAAGAAAAGTATGAACATAAGTAGTGAAAATGTTTGTCACCTCCAAGACAAAAGCATCTTTCTTCCCATGTGAGAGGTCAAGCTCTGTAACTTCATCAGAGCTTTCTGACTGAGATCTCAATAGCCTGGAACGCTGTCTTGGCTCTGGAATGGGAGACCCAATACTTTCTTCAGGTAACTCCTAAAAGGAATGTAAGAACAGATGTTCTGCCCAGCTTAAAAATAATTCAACTCTACACAATATGTTAACAATTCTAAGAATCATATAATTCTGAACATTATACTACTGAGAAATATATCTAAATAATACCAAACTGATTTGTGTATGTGGCTAAAGAGATCTGAAAATTCCAGCAGCTCTCCAAAATACAGTGAAAAAAGTCTGTATCTCTATTCATAAATAAATTTACATTTTGAATGACTCAGTAAGAAAAAAATATGTATCTAGTGTAATATTTGAATCAGAATATTTTATTTTCAATTAAAGCTTTACTTACTGGAGGATTAATCTCATAAAGTTCCTTGTTTTTTGCTATTGTATCATTTATTTTCTTTTGCATATGGGATATGTGCTGCTCATAGGTGCCATCATTTGGAGTCTTCCCAGCAATCTGAATACCTCCAGGTGTTGGCAAAGCTGCTAAATACACACCTGTTGCAGACTTTTAAAAATCACGAAGAAAAAGACAAGTATATAAGCATGAATTCCTAATATTTTCATATAAAGCTTTCCATAATGCTTATGCTAAAACTACACTGTAGCATTACAGCAAAATTACAGCAGTATCTGTTGCAATAAATAGCTAAACATATCTCTCTCTTCTGTTCACTTATAAAAAATCTTAATTATTCTTTTAAAAAAATTCCCTCCTTTTAATTTTTCATGGTGGAACCCTTAAACTTGCCTAAAAATTCCAAACAAACTAAAAATTAAAGGCTCTGCTGCGGTATGTTTTGCATAAGTAAATAGTTTCTTACAGTTTTAGAACTAAAATTTGGACAAACCATTTACAGAATCCGTGAGGTTGTGATAACCCTTTTTCTATTTACAGGAAACAAATAATGAAAGACAAAAGAAGATGTCAACCAGAATTACCCAAGCACCCTCTGATGCCGGAAGAAGCAGAGTATTTCACTATTCTAACCTAGCATGGAAGAATGGGGTTAGAAAATATTGTTAATGAACATTTCTTGACTTTCTCAAATCTATAATTTATTTTTTCAGTTCCATCAAAGAAGAGGAAACAGACCTTCCCCTTGTTGCCAAATAACCAAAAGATTTACTGACAGACTTAACTGACCTTATTTCTCATGGAATTGCAATTCAATTTGAAGAACAGGGATCTCTTTGACAGGAATACCATAATTTTTCTACAATTTGTGCCATTAAACTGTTTAAAGTTTCTTTTACATTCATCCACTTACTAATCATTTTGTCTTCTACCATTTTCAAGAGACTTGAATCTTCTTCTGCTGGTTATGAAAGACAAGTCTGTCCTGATTTTACAATAATTAAGATACCTTGCTCTTAAAATGATGTTTTAATAGTCTGGTCACTCTGAATCCCACAACACTTGCATGCCTTCCTGAAAAAATACTGTAAGAAAGCAAAAGAATCCCAGGATTCCAACTGTACTTACTGCCAAGCCCATCAGCATATTTTCCCCCACCGTGATCTGAATTCTCAGCCCAAAGAGGGCATTCATTCCTCTCAGCTTCAGTTTGTTCATCAGTTGTGTGTGCACTTCATACTCCATGAATGGCAAGAGGTTACTGATAGAGGTTGCATTTGCTTCAGCCTGAGCTTTCTTCTTCAGACGGCACAATCTGGCAACACAAATCAGCACAACAGAGCTTTAACGGATTTGTGAAGATGTGAAAGGGATCACAGAGCATCTTCAATTTTTTTTCCTCATTGTGTAACCTAATACAGCTTCTTTTCAATTCTTCTAGATTGCTGCAACAGTAAAATAAAATGCCAGTTCTTCACAAGAACTCCTTAAGACAGTGTCATCTGAAAACTTTTATTTTCAGCTTTTCTTCTAGTAAGAACCTCAATGCAAACATCTATTTCTCTTGCTGCAAGCCTCAAACATTTCAGGCACAAGTACACAAAATTACTACTGTAATTTTTAACGCTAGAACTTTCAAAATTCCTATGAATACAGTTATCCAAGACACACATTGGACGGAAGGAAAAAACCCCAAAACCAAACCAAACCCAAGTGCCCTCGCAGCTAAAGCATTAACCATATTTATCTGAAAAGAATAAAACAAAGAGCATAGCAATCCCACCTCTGACTATACATTAGTCATCTGCCCCTCTTTGGGTTTTGTCCAACAAGCTGAAATTCAAAGCCCACACCAGTGCAATGATATTTCCAGAGAGAAATTTTATTCAAAAACACATGCTAATTGTATGTTTTATAATATAAGGTTTGATGACACATCAGATTTTAGCAACAGGAATTCTTTCAAAGATCTACAAAACTTTACTAGACTAAGGAAGTATTTTGGCAGATACCTGGCTTGAATAAGACATCCCTTTCCAACAACTATTGCCTCTACAGGAAGGTCAATTGTGGTAAAAAGGACATCAGGAACTTTTTGCTTCCTACAGTTGTAACAGTAAGTGAGGTGAGCAGGAAATGGCATGTTCAATTCATCATATGGGATATGGCAAAATCCACAACCTGGTGGTGAAGCTTCTTCAATCCTAAAAATACATTATGGAGAGAATACTTAAAACATCTGCATCTTGTTAACCATGATCAGAAAGTGCACATGTGTATAAAAATCTACAGAGACCTACTTAAACCATACACTGCAGCTAAACTCTGCTCCATTATACCAATGTGACAAGTATTACAATATACAAATTAGAAGAAGAAAAGGTTGCACACTACTTGCCCAAATGCTATCAATAAAACTTGCATTGAAATTTCTTATGCAGGGATTGAGAAAAAGGACATTTGTGACCAACAATTCATATAAAGCTGTAACATTACTGAACTGGCTTTAAGCAGTGTAACTTCTAAATATAATCCAGGATACAATAGTTGAACAAAGAATTCGCTGTACCAAACAAAAAAATCTCTTTTACATTCATTGTGTCCAAAACCCCATAAGAGTGGAAGACAAACAACAAACCAATCGCCCTTCTGAGAAGCAGCACAACATATATTAACATTGTGAGAAGAAGAGCAAGATTATTTCCTAAGATAAGTTATCAGTTAAAACTCATTATTTGCTTAGAACACATAGTCTCTCTTCCCCATGAGCAATACCCAGGAATGACCACTATAAAAATATGAACAGGGAAAGCACAGGCCAACTGCATCACTGCAACTTTATTCTGTTTCACATAAACAATTCTTCTCAGTGATTTTGAAGGGGTCATTAGGCTGACAGATTTGGAACATTAGTTACCAAAACACTATGGCAAATATATTTTGTGTTGAGCATGAGCTTTGTCTGTTTACCTGTTTTACCTCCCTCTGGCATCTCTATGCCAACACTCTTAGTAGCACCAAAATACATATTTTGATAAAAGTGCTATTTTCTCTATATTATGAACATGATATTTCTTTCTCTCCATCATATAGTGACTACAAAAAGAATTATTTTACTGGTGGCTACAGTTTTTAAAACGCTATCTAACCCAGAAGACAACAGTCTTCTGCTAAAGTAAAAGAATAAGAAATAATACTATGTTGATTGGTTTATTATAGAAAAAGCAATGCAAGTGTTAAAGTGTAATAAATACCCTTGCTTATAACTATAATAACCCCTTAAAATATTTGATTACCATCTTGATGAATACATAATAAATTACCAATATGTATTAACTAATCTTTATATTCTCCAAAAATAACTTTGTGGCAATACTCATTCTTCAAATTTTATTCACAAGAGCAGAAACAAAGGGAAACTTCATGTTTGGCCTTCAGTTTCATGACTTTGTTCATCAACTTCAATAAGCACATACCTACTTTGGAAAAATCTGGCATCATATCTGTTCTATAACCAAGCTATTTTATCTCCCACATATAAAGAGTATTTAATGGAACATATATACACATATTACAGACACAGCCACTTTTGGCCTATGTAAGTTATCAAACATCTGACATTTTTTTATTGTGTGATAAAAAATTGAGAAAAGAGACCTGAGGAGCAGCGAAGGAAAAAACTGAGTTACGATCTGTGTTAGTAGTCAAACGTGTTACCTTATTGAGACTGTTAGAAATAAAAACAGAGTATCTAATTTGGTGCAGAGCTCCATTACTCCTGTGGTGGTTGTTGTTAGTGAAAAGCAGTAAAGTGGTTGGTCCCGCATCCTGCACTGTAACACTGTAACCTACCCTAATAGAGAAGAACTATCTTGGCTCTGAGGAAAAAAATCAACCTCTCCCTTCTCTGACCCTATGGAAAAGAAGCCAGGCTGCCATGACAACCTTTGTTCCAAACAGCCTTCCATGGTGCCATCCTGAAGGAACCTAGGGTTCAGTACAGCTGCTGTGCCAGATGCAGACAAAATACAGACCTCTTCACTATAAGAGAAAAGAATAACAACAGAGTGAATTCCTACTACTTAGTGGTGCTTTTATATAAAATTATCAGATAAAATGGCTAGTACAAGTCTCAATGAAGTTCAAAATCACCACTAATTTTGTGCACTTGTGCAATTTTATCCATTAAAACTCAAAAACAATCCTCTTCTGGTATTTAAACCATAACCACTGCACAAGTACAAGATGAAGAAGGATTGAACAGAAAGACTTAAGAGTTTTGTCTCATGTTACAAATAATGTAAGAACAGAAAGGCTAACCAGGTTTAAGTATGGTTTTCAGTTCTATGGTTAACAATGCAAAGAAATACAGCAAACCAAGCAAATATTAAAAAAAAAAAAAAACCCAACAAAAAACAAGCCATATTTTTTTACCGAAGTAAAATGGAAGTTGAGAGCCTCAGCATCTTATTAAGATTCAATTTTCAAAATGAAGTTAAAACCCAACACTGATAAGGGTGCTTCTTGAACAATAAAAAGTGGCAAACTAGTAAAAATTTTATTAGGAAGAACTACAGTAATGGTACAATTTGCATGTAAAGTAACCAACCATACTTAGGATTTAGCAGAATTAAAAGCTCTCAGAAAATGACCACAGAGCTTTTAATAATTCTCAAGCTGTTAAATAAGAAACACACCTCTAGTATTCAATATAAAATACTATATTGAAAAAAAATAGAGAAAATCTTTCCCACATTTTCTAGACTGGTACACATGTCTTTTTTTTATTTGTTGTTTCTCTTTCCAAAATTTTTCATTCATAACGTGTCTGGCAGACCAGTACTTAAACACACGGGCTTGTGCTTTAAGCATGGAATAAAGCTGAACTGGCAATAAGTATGGGAATTCTAATAAATATTTTATCAATAATCAAACACTACCACATTAAATTCCTTTAGAGAAATGCAAGCATCAAATAACCCAATAACTGATTGACTGTCTATGCTCAGTACATTCTTTCCCCATAGTTAAGGCAGAAAAAATAATACAAACTATTCATGCTTTTTACAAGAAGACTGACAAGCAAAGGAATAAATGCTTCCTTTTGGTGTGTTCATCCCTCAGTGATGGAGTAATTTAGGTAAATATGATAAACCAAAAGTTTCCCAACTTCTCTCCTTAAAAAAGCAAATCTAGTGCTTTTACCTTAAAATGTTTACATAAAATCAACCTGAAAGAAAATAAATTCAGATGATTGAATTTGCTCATTACTTCCCAAATGTTATTCAAAGTATTGAACTAGAGCAATTTTCAGTTTAGTATTATCAGACACACCTGGCTCCAGGGCGAGCTTTTTCTGGGCCTGAAATGTGAAGTTTTCCATTTAAGTTCTGGTCTGCCAGTTGTTATCCAATAATGAAACTTCAATACATATACTTTTAGGAACAGTCTTAATTATTTAAGTAGATTAGGTTTAGAAAACGTCCTGCATAAATTAATATTGTTGCTACAAAGTAAATTGTAGACTTTAGTTTAAAAGAAAAAATTGTAACATTCATTAGAAAAAACTTAAAACCCAGATCTAAACATATATAAAAAACACCTAATACTGGAATTTCATAATCTCACTAAAATTCTATAAAGTAGTTACAGAACAGACAGTACCAATGACTGTACTGGAATAGTTAATTTTTAATCCACTGGTGATGAAATACGTTTTCTGTGGCATTTTGAAAATCAAATCATCATCATGATTTACCAAATGCTGGTTGATTCACTGTAGCCCACTACAGCATGACAACCCAATGCCTTGGCATGGGATTTTATTTCTTGTCTGATTTCTGCCCACCAGGCATCTCGTGTCTCTGGTTCATCTGAAAGACAAAGTATAAATCAGTTCACTATTCTGTACTATGCCAACACAAAGCTTCATGCAATTAATCTGAGAAGTTGAGGCTTTCATATTCAAGTGTTTTGAATATGGACACTTTATTTCCTTCCTATTTATCACACTTCAAGGAATCACTAATGGGACTTTTTCACTAATTATCTTGTTTCTCCTCTATGTAAGCAGATTCTCACAAACTACTGCATTCTTGTTGTCCATATGACACACAACACTAAAATACTGTAGATACTGTTCCAATCTCTCCCCATTTTTAGTTCCAAACCACACTCTCGGTTTCCAATAACACAGGAGCAGTGTTTAACTTGCAACAAAGCATCACAGATACTCTGTAATGTTGAAAAACTAACAGTAATGAAACGGTATTTGTAGTAGTAAACTAATATTTTACTTTGCTGTACACTTGATATCTTTGAAATAACCTCAAGTTTTTCCTACTGGAAGCAGTTCTCTCTGTTATCCAGATTTCAAAATATTTGTTCAAAACTGTATCACTAATCAAACAGTTCTGTAGCATTTCTAACTGTGAGAAGCCATAGGGATTTGAAACTACTTCTACATTTACAACACAAAGAAGTATAGGATGTACGCTGTCAGTGCTTTTTTGCTTCAGTATCCTGGAAACTGCACCTTCCCTCCATGCCCATGAATGGATCTGAATTACCTTTATTGTTCCCAAGGTTAAATGTTAAATATATCCTGCCTGCTTTTCTTGAAAACGACAAGATACAAAAATACAAAATATGTGTGCTGCTAGAATAAGTTCATGCAATCCTGCTCAGCAATTAGTTCCCATAACTAAAGCTCTGTCTTGCAAGCTTTTTAAACATGGAGCCAACAAATACTAAATTTACAACTAGAATTTGTCAGCTGTTTCTTCTCTCAAAACTTACCTGTTTCAATGAATGTAGTTGGCAACTGTGTTAATTGTTGATACAAAAGGGAAAACCGGTAACAATCAATCATATTACCAAGGGTTCTGAGTAGAGATATTCTTACGTAATCTCCCTGAAATTAACTGAACTTTGCCCAGATACAAACTTCTGGCCACCGAGTTCTCCTTGCTGAATCATAATTTAAGTATCAAGGTCAAAACCATTATTTGGAACCAATTTTGTACTACCAAGAATATTTATTAACAGTGTATGATAAACACATTATCATACACTTGGTTCTCTGACAACATGACAAACAAAAATGCAAGATGCAAATATACACATAATTTAAAAGTTACTGAAACAAAAATATTGTAAAGTAAGATGTATTCATTCATGACTTTACCTCAACTTTGCATTTAGAACTAGGCTTTAATTTTTCTAAACTAATGATCATTTTCTAACTAAAAATGAAGAACATAGAGGTTTGTATATTCAATTATACCTAACTTTATTTGGCAATGCTTGTGTAACTCACAGCATTATGCTGACCAGCAGCAGCCTGGATGCTCAGACCGAAGTTTATTCAACCTTTGCTTTAAGAAATAAACACTGAACAGAAAAAAACCTTACAGTGAGAGTTCTTAAGAATCTTCTCTGCAATCAACAAAAATATACATGTTATGACACAAAACAAGGGATTCCTATGAACTGTATCAATCATGTTCTCTGATATCCAACTTTATTTTAGCGGGTTTCAGTGCATTACTGGCAGAATCTTGAGGTGCTGCACTTAACTCTCAGTGTGAAAACACTGTTTAAATCCTCTCAGTGCCTAGGAAAATAAATGCTTAAGATGATACTCAGCAATCCTCATTCAGATTTCTGGAGCACCTGCTCTTTTCAGCTTTGGAAACTGAGATTCCTACAGAAATAATCCATCACAACACAAGGTTGGAGCTGCCCAGCTTCACAGCTCTCAGAACCATTTGTGGTACAAAAAGTGGGAAATGTCTTCTCTTTGCATGTACACCTCTGGACAGAGGCTGCTTCTGCTGCCATCAGGCAACAGCAGTAAGGGCACTTGAATTGAGGGAGAATCTTTGGAAATGGATTGTAAGGCCAGGCTATAACATCTGACATAAATTCAGAGTGCATGGAAGATGTGAGACCACAAGTACATTCTGTGAAAGTTCTCTCTTTTTGGTTAAATGGATAAGGATCTTGGGAGTAATTCCTCTTTCCCCCTCCAGTCATGAGCCAGAGATTGTTTTGATAAGCAGTGTGTTTCTCCTTATAGATGAAAAGTCTAAGTAGCAATGCAAGTGGTTCTCTGACCATGCAGAAAATCACCTGCTCAATGAGACTGGATCACAGGCAGCTGGTTATAAACTTTGACTAAACAGACACTCAAATTCTTGTACTTCACAGAAAACACCTGCAAAGAAGAAATGCCCTTTTTTCTAGACAAAAAGTGCCAATTTTTCCAAACTGTAACTTTTTACACCTTTTGGTTCCATGTGGCAAAAACTGCTTCTACTTATCACCAGTGACATTCCTATGCAAGAAAATGTGAAGTCATGATGACAGGTCGAGAGATAGAAACAGGTGAAGTGACTGAGGATGAATACAGAAAGTGCTGTGAAATAAAAGTAAGATTGATAAAGACAAGAATGACATTGAAAAGGAATGTAGCCAGAGTGAAAACTGAAATGGAATGAAATGTTGAAAGAAAACAGGGATCCTTAAAGTGAACATGAAAGATAGAAATAGTGACGGGTCCCAAATTCTATGCAAACATTTAGCTTTCCTCCACAAAAATTTATAGTTTAAGTTATTGAAGTTATTAAAAGACTTAACAATTTTCTTACCTAACATCTACAAGAACTGGTTACCATTATGGCAAACACATACTGTTGTGAAGCTGCTCAACACTATGTCTTCCTAAAACAACATTTAACCCTTAATTCTAAGAATCTGTTCAATATCCCCACTAGCAAAACTATTAACTACAGAAATGTATGGATCGTTTTCATTCTTATTAGAATTAAGAAGTGTTTTCCAGCCATTTTCTTCAGCGTTAACAGGACCAGGCCCAATATCTTTAAAAGAATCCAATCATTTCTTACTGCATAAGAGTCATGCATAAACAACTGTTTGTAAAGAAGACTGGGACCTCTGCTTAAGATATTTGACTATTTTTTGTTCCAGAAAGAGGCCAAAAAATAACAATTATTATGTCTATATATAAATACCGTACATTCACAGTTTACATGAACTTACCTTTGCATATTAAAACACAAAATAATTGTCTACAATTAAAATCAAACACCATGACATTGCAATAATAAGTTGATACAAAACACTAAATGCAGTGCAATGTGTAGCATTCATATCCTTCTGACAAATATTTTCACAAGCAGCCTTTCTTGACACATGAGCCACACAATTTCACATGGGGATGCTGTCGTAGCATTTACAAGTTTAGTAAAGCTAAGGATTTACATAAACAATTAGAGGAGTTAGGGAAGCAGGATGGCATGTGTCCAGCACACTCCATGAGAGTGCCTGTTGGTTTTTTTGCTAAGGCAAAAGCTTAAGAACTAAGGGTTTGCGAAGCAGATTCAGCAGACAGGAGCCAGAAACGGTGGGTATTTTGGCGCATGCTTGGATCAGGTGACAGTACAGACTGAAAACTATGGCAGCTCACTGAAATGGTTACAGAAAGTAATGGCCCTGGATTCTAGGTGGAAGCAAAAAGGCAAGCATACAGAGCACTCAGTCACAAGCTTTTCTAGCAAATGTACCGAGTAGTTTGGACCAAGGTTTCTCTACAACTTTAAGCAGAAAAGTTTGCAGGAGATTCCACTGCTAATTATGCCTCCTTTGTGGGAAATCAAAGGCTGAATATTAAACTTACTTTATTAATGTTTCCAAATTGGCAGGATATTTATAGCCAACTGGAAGCAAAGCACACTATTTCTATAGCTGAGAACTTGTGCCAACTCAAACCTCCTCCAACTGAAACTTTCCAAACTGATTTTATTCAGCAGTTTTATAAGACACAAGCAGCACTTCTGTACCTGGAATGTTCTTCGAGTTAGCTCTATCCACCACAAAGTCACCCAGCTCCTCTAAAATACATGGTTGAGCTGTACTATCCATGGGAAAATATCCTGCATAAATCTTTCACCTGGACACTATCACCTTCTGATTCTTAAGAAGCAACACCTTTCCAAAGTTATTTGCTGGAGGGTCACTTGTACAGGTTCATTCAAGATTTAGCCAGAAGCTGCATTTTGCTAGTCCCTATAGATTTTTTAAAACTGAAGACAGATCAAGAAGAATGGCCTCTTGATGACACAAGAGCTGCTGTAGCCGTAAAGCTGAATCCTTAGACATCCTGAGGAAGCAATTCCAAAGCAGGAATTGTCTGATTCATTTCAACCAATTTTACATGTAAATATTTACACGTATAACACAATACTCTGACAGGAGGACAATCATCTGAGGAAAATTTTCATGATGTATAAATGACTCATTGTTCTGTTTCAAAAATGGCAATGGAGGCCAATAATATTCTTTCAGATTCAATCTTTGAACCTTTCATTAGGCCAAGCCATTATCCACACATTCAATATTCCCTTATTTTTGTATCTTCTTAATGAAAAACCGGTAACAGCTTATACAGAAAGAAGTGGGGTATTTTTCTGTAGGTTTGGCTGGTTGCATTTTTTTAACAGACATCTTTAAGTTTATAAGAACCTTCCCTGGACCTTGAAGTTTTATTTAATCCTTTCTGGTTATCCCATAAACATTGACATTATCAATTTCCTAAAATATTTAACAACTAAATAACTGTAGAGAAACACAAATCCTCTGGTCTGTAAAGATTAACACAAAATTTGGGTAGCAAATAACTAAACCTATAGCAAACTAACCTAAAACTTTCAAAAAAGTTTCCAAGTCACTCCATCCTTGTTTAAAAATACTACTCCCTATATTCATCTTTAAGACTAAAAAATATACGAATGAAAACTTTATTACAGAAAGTGAAGGACGAAGATTGTAAGGATATATCAAAGGAAAACTAGGATACACTAAACTAGCAGGAAACAGTGCAACCACACCCAAAGAGAACAAGCACACTTACTCTTACAAAGTTAAACTCCAAATAAAATATCCAGCCTGCAAAAATATTATTGATTACCAGTGCTTTTATGCCAGATGAAGTCAGAGAGCAGCACACATCTCACATCTTAAGCCCAAACTGCTGAACAAGTAAAACAAGACTTGAAAGTTGAAGGAATTCTTCAATTACTAAGAAGACAATTTTAAGAACACTTCAGATTAAAACTGCTTTTACAGGATAAGATATTGTCTGGCTGATTAAACACAAACACTTTCATGTGCAGGGCAGTTTCTACTGTGTGAATCAGGCCAAATCACTACATGATCATCAAGACTCCAAGAGAAACCATATAGAAAAGTCCACACATCATTCCTTTCACTGTCAACTCACTGTTTGAGGAGTGTTAGCTTTAATCCCAAAATATACTCCAAGACAGAGGAGCAGAAGGGTTGTTCCCCTTATGGCTTAATACAGCCACAACAGTGGCTACAACCTTTTCTTTTAATTGTATATTAAAGTCTGATAGGAAGTCTACAAGCTGAAAAAAGTGTTGTCTAAAAAAAAGAAATATCTTGCAATAATATCAAAGCAGCAGTAATAATTTAGTGTAGAGATAAAAGAATCCAGCATGTGATACAACTAAAACAAAGTGAAGAATATAATGTCAACATATAAGGCATTTGAAGAAAAAAAATAAAAATATATTAAAAATTAAACAACACTTTAAAATATTTAAAAATGAATGTTTAAATTTGTAATACTTAGATATAATACTTAGAATTATAAAAGCTCAAAAATACTGCCCAGAAGTTAGAAAACATTAAATATAGGAAATAAATTTGCCCCTGGAAAATTAGTTCCATGCATAAATATGTGCCTTTGTTTCAAACACTAATTCATCTTAGAATGGTGACTCAGCTGGTAATAAAGAAACTACTTATTCTGTGTCTCTGTTGCTTTGTCACCTTAGTACAATAAATACAACCTATTTTAAAAAAATGAGCAATTTTCAAAGAAAAGCCTCAAATGACTACAACAAAGTGGCTGTTACCCAAGGCTGGGGACACTACACTGTAACAAGACAGGGCTTTCTAAAGCACATTTCATCTATTTTATTGCTGCAGGAAAGGGATGACATTATTTGGTATGAAATGGCAGTGTCTCTCGGTTTCCTATTCCTTGATTACACTCCTCAGGAATGCAGAAGTTCAGCAACCAGTATTTCTATACACTCACAAATGTTTATTTTAAGACAAACTAGGCAGAGAAGCCTCTTTTAACTTCTGGATCCAAGGAGACTTAAAAAGAAAAATTCTTGTGTCTCATATTGACATCTATCAGTTATTCCAATAATGCTGTTACAGTCAGTTAGAACTTGTGTTCTCTGTCTGTGTATTTTCCTACAAAACTTCTATAGACATTTTATAAGGCCATGTTTAGCTGTAATTATGTAGCAGTTAGGAAGGTGTTGATTCAACCAGAATCGTTCTGGTTTTCTTCTAACAATGATAAATTTTGAGCCAGGCAAATAGTTCTACAACTGTATGTTTGCAACCACAGAAGCAAGTATCAGAAGGCTAAAAAAACTCAAAGCAATCCATGAAGGAAATTTTATGAAGAAAGTAGTTTTAGTCAAGCCCCATATTTTGAAATTAGGATGAGTTATGTGCAAAAATTTTTTCAAGACCAAGGTTCTTTCTCTTGTGTACTATGAATTCAAAAATGAAATGTAGTTGTGCAATAAGCAATGGCTGTTTTGGAGCACTTGTGCAAGGAAAAGTTGATATTGGCTTTGACACCATTAGCCAGAACTTAGGGAGAGGTTTTCAAACAGTATGAACAGATTACATAGCATTATTTAGGTAGGCAAAAAGTTCTAAACAAAGATTTTAAATGCCAAGTTTATTTATGAATCTCTGACAGAACATGTGAATAATATTCTGTGCTCAGTGACAGCAAACACCCTTTTTTCAGTTACATAAATATCTACTTAGAACTAACTCTCTCTCTCAAAAAAAAAAAAACCAGAAAGACAAATAAAAAAAAAAAAGTAAGCACAGTCCCAAATAATTTTTTTTCATTAACATAAGGGTGTATCTGCTTCCAGAAATAATATTCAAACACCATTTACATTAACCATAGAAATGACTTAGGAACATTCACTCCTTTGGAAAGGCTGCAGAAAACTGGAGTAAATTATTACTGGAGAACATCACACCCCTCACTCTTCTCAGAAAAAGCTTCTGACAACTGCCTTAACCTCCCATTTTCATTCAACACACACTGATGGACAACAAGTCAACCTGTAAATCCTCCAAGAAAAGGCAAGAGGTCAACCTTAAAATGTTTGGGGTTTTTTTACTACCTGTTTTGAAGGATAACCACATCAGACACCAACAGGAACATTCTGACATTTCCTACTGTGTTCCTACAAATGGGACACACACCCCATAAGGCAGCTTGAAATGAAATTTGCACTTTCTCTGTTTGTATTTCTGTGGAAGAAAAACATTCAGTTACAGAAACAAAACAGCCAAGTTTTCCTCTTGCATTTCCTCATATCCAAAACTAACACTGGAGAATTTCACACTCCAACAGCAAGACTGGATATTGCACAAGGAGCTCAAGAGATGTTTATGAAGTTTTTAACAATCTTATTTTTCCATATTTCTGACTACTGGAGCTGAAGATGCACTGCTGGAGTAGCTTCCTGAACGAGGAGTTTAAAATTCAATTATATGAGAAACAGTATTTTGGTGTTATGAAACAGCCATATGGAAAAGCAGTCTCTGTTGTACAAGTTCTTGCACTGCCTATCTTTCTGCTCTGTGCTTAACCTCAGTGCCAAACTTTTAACAAAGATCCAGTCTTCTGGATTGAAGATTCCTTGCATGATTTTACATTTACAGTTCATTCTTTCTCAGAGAGTGCACCAGACGGTATCTTCCACTATATTATGGGCCTCTTTACTATGAATTTTTGCTCAACGCCCTACTTTTATTTTGCAAACTCATCTTCATATCCACCTTTTTGTATTTTACAAACATTTAATCAATTCTTCATCAAACAATATGCAATTCCCAGATATTCAAGCAGCATCTTTTCCATTCATGAAATAGTCAGTTTTTACTCCCATCTTTGATTTTCAAGCACCTTCAAATCTTTGATGTTTCCCTACCACTGGATGCTCCTGTTTTACCTTACACATAACTGAATTGCTAAGAAAAAAAAAAGAAAATAAATATCTCTCTGCACTACATAGGTTACTAAGCAAGCTGAAATGAAGACTGAACATTTTTCAAAAGGAAAATAATTTCAGCCTACTTATGGTTGTGATTACATTCTCTGTCCAGCAGCACATCTAGCACTGCAAAGCCCCCACACTTCAGGAATATGAAGGTAACCCTGCTCAGTCCCAAACCAGTAGGATTAACCAGCTCTTCCTACAGACCTACTGACACACCAAGGCTACAGAAACACAGCCAGTTCCCAGAGAGGTATTAACTTTACAATTACTGTGTGGTTTAGACCTCTCTATTCCAACCAATATTTTAGGTAACAAGCACCTCTGGGTAAAATGTTTTATATACATATATATGCACATTCATTTTCCTGTAATCTCTAAAAAATTTAGGCAACAGTTTTGGATATTCTGTCAAGAACTGAATTCCTGACTGCCACTTAGCTTCCTAATCTTACATTGTGAATCACTTTCTAGCCTAGTTCAAGGCATTTTTAGTGTCTGTACATAAACTCATTTACTCCGTTATTCTAATAAAATTCTTTCAATAAAAACATCCTACTAAACAATCTGGAAGAAGTAACAATGAATTCCAACTTTTCAAGGTTGTACACAATATACAAAAATTTCTACACATTTTTAACACCTTGGATCAGACTATGCCATACCAGTCACAGACCTGAGAATTTTCTAATATTCTTTTTTAGTGGAAGTTAATTTTAAAAGATTATCATTTTAGAACAAGCAAAGAAAACGAACAAAATCAGAAAAGTTCATAATCATAATATTAAAGGATGCTTATTTTAACAAGGAACAATAAAAATGAGTTTCAGGCTCTCCCTACTTTTGAACAATCTGAAAAATGAAAAATGTCTGATTTTTAATGACTGTACATTTAAACTGACTCTTAGAGCATCATACAGATGCTTGCATGGCAACAGGGAATTATCAAGAAGGAAGGCTTCTGGGGGAAACAAGCCTTCAGAGGTCAGCTTTGTACCTTTTTATTGCACCAGCTTTAAAAATATCGAAGTTTGACATGGTCTACTGGCTTGGGTGTTACATGTAGAGAAGTTATGCCTGCCTCTCTTCCATGTTAAGCATGTTATCTTTCCAGAGAGAAAATGTGAGAGAGAGAGGTCTTTATTTTATCTAGACTGCACCAACTCATCTACTCCTACAGCTGTAAAAGAAAGTTAGTTTGATTACTAAAACTGCATACAAAATAAGAATATTGGAGCTTTTTTTCAAGCTAGGTAATTATGTGATTAAGAAGTTCGAATAATTGTTTTAAGTCCTGAAACTGGCTGCTTTTTACAATACAAGATTTATGAACCAACAAATCCTGGGCTACATACTATCCTTTCTCTTTAAACAGATAGTTCTCTATTTTTCTTAGACAATTTTTATATCTATTAGTATCTATAATACATCTGTTATTTTAGAGTTACTATTAAGAACAAACACATTCATCCATTTCCTGAAATTAACAGGAGGAAAGCCTTTGTTGAATAAAGTGCAAGCCCATGCAAAACAAAACTAACAGTCCCCAAAAAATCAAACCAATAGGCCAAAAAAACACCCCAACAAATACCTTACATAAAAAAACCCCAAATCAAACAAAAAAAAAAAAAAATCACACCTAACATGATCCCAACTGTGTAAGGAAGAATCCATTCTCTTCCCCTAAATTACTTCCTTCATGGATGCTGAGCTGAAAGTGACTACTAAATAAATGTCTGAACATTCAGCTTTCCAGATTGGTATTAAATTATTCTTAGCAATACTATTTTATACTAAAACAATGGGTTTTATTTTTAAAGAAAGTCTTTAACAACATGAAAGCATGACATTTAGGCATTTGATGATTAAATAGATTTAAATTTGAAGCATTAACCTAAATATCCTAGAGCATTTCTAATAACTTCACTGAGCTGCCATAATTTCTGTCAGCATATGTAGTACTGAATGACTAATAAAATACCTGAATTGAAACTATTCCAGTCTAGCAGTTTGTATGATCTTGTGTTACCCATTATTCCGACAAAGGCTGAGTTCAAAACAGCAAATTAGTAGATCAGTTATAGAAGCAGAATAGTGAAAAAAAACTACCAACAAGAACACAATTGACAACACCACTCCACAGGAACTGGAAAGACACAGACAGCAGAGTTAATAAGAGGCTGGAATAGAAAGGGAAAAAGGAGCATGCTATAGCAATCTAGCACTAGGTGACCAAAGTGGACAGTATATGGCAATTTTGTCTTATTGGCAAGTTCTTAATCCACCTTCAAATGTTCTCTCCTCTTCCATGTTTTCCTGATTTATTAATTTACCAGTTTATTTGCTTTCTTTAATATTTTACAGACTTATTTGACTCAAATGCTTCACAATCATAACTATATCAGAATTTTTTTCTACTTCTCCACCTTCCCTCCCACAGCCATGTGCCTTGTTCCCCCTTTTGTCCCCACTATTTTGCAATACGAGTTCCAAGGATCATGCATTTTACATTCACTTGTCAGGAGCAATCTGCAAGTCTCACAGAAACACTGCAGCTGTGAAAACATGTATCTCTATCTTGCCTTATGTCTTATATTGCTTCCAGTCAGCTGGTAAAAATGGAGTAAATAATGCAAGAAATGAGTTTTTAAAACTTCAGAGAAAAATTGTTTTTTTTTCTATTCTGTCTTACATTATCACACAGTAAATTTTGCATATAAGAAAGCTGTATCAAAAATCTGTTGAAAATACAGAATCCTAAAATAACTTTGTAGCAAAGATTCACATATTAATTATACTTTGGCATTTCTTTCAATATTCTCTTCATTGTGTAAATACATCTTAGAATAGGAAGACAGAAGATTAACACTGTGTACTAACATACTTGAAAAAAATCGCTTAAAGTAGGAAGATCTAATTCAAATTAAGTCTTAGATTTAATTTTATGTTCCTAGTTTACTGAATCTTTAGATCAGCAACAATTTGATCTACCTGCCTGGAGAATTGCTTGCCTTGGGCCATAGGAAGAAAATGAACAGATAAGTTTTTTGTACTTGTTTTTAAGGATGTATTTGCATAAATTTCCTTTTATTACTCCTGACTAGTGCATGCAAAACCACTACAGGTGCTATTTTTACTCTCCTCTGCATTTTTAAGAGAACTGTCAACTCCAACTTTTTGCAAAGCATTCCTCATCTGGTCTCAGTGACTAAACCAACCAAATCTTCAGAGTCACTCAGTTCTAACATTAGAACTAGGACATGCAAAATACACATGTTCTCATACAGGGGTTCCAAGGAAAATATATAAAAGTCTTGAAGTATTGTTCAGTAAAGTTTTTAAGAACAGAAACAAAGCTGTAAAGTTAAAAACCATGCTGTGAGCTAAACTGTAGCCATTAGTCCTTAAGGATTTCAAGGAGCTGAAAATGGGAAAACATTTAGAGTTAAGACCAAGCATTTAATCTCATTTTTGTTTGAATGGAATACTTGCATCAAGTTTTAATCACAAAAAGTGGTAAAAAAAATTAATTAACCCTTCAATAATTCAAAGGTAGTTTTCAGTGTAAAAGTTACTGATTCAAAATATTTTTTATTACTACTTTAATTAGGTGAAATGTTTCTCACTAAAAACATAACCTTTGCATAACTTATTTTTCAAGCTTAAATGATTATCTGAAATTCATTGCTTTTGACATACATTGTTAGACTAGATCTGCATCTATTCAAGCACTGATATGTTATAAAAGTTAGATGACAGGCTTTGTGCAAAGAAGTCATTCCATGATGACATACCAGGATTGTGGATGCGATCCAGGAGCTTCACTGAGCGAGCACTGACAACACCCCCAACATGGACTAGAAAGCCTGGTGGGAAGGTCGTCAAGGTAAAAAATGGGAATTCCTGTTATGATTAAAAACAAACATTAAATGACTGCTTACCAACCATTGCTGAGTGCCTGTTAACATGCAATGAATTGATCACCTCCCTGAAATACAAGCAAAGCAGTTACACTGGGCCAGACGTGTCCTTCAGGCTCACTGAGCACTTCAGAACCACGTGTCCTCATGGACCCATTGTATCAGAAAAGCAGAGGTTTTACACAGTGAAAGAATACTTTTCCCCCACAGAGTTTTTTTCTCAGCACAACAGTGATAAATAATCAAATCTTTCCATATTTAGAGGTTAACAAAACCCCTACTGATCCACTTTTACCATGGCTGCTAAATACCGGAATTATTCTTTCATTAGCTGATTAAAAAACAAATGTTTTTCTCCATTTTTAGGTGTTCTTGTTACAACAGACTGCAGTTTGATTCTGAAGCACAGGGTGAAACAAACTGTAGTCTTGTAAGAATAAGGAGTGACTTAATGAAGGAAAACATACCGAAAAAATATCAAAGGACTGCTCTGCTCGTAAGCTCTATATAAAATATGACAAGTAAACATCCATCTTTTAAAATAAAGCATAGGTCTTGAAACACAACTGTAAGTTCTTTAACTAAGGTAATTCATTTCCAGTTTGTAAGTAAAATTAAGAGTTAAGTTTCAGTAACTACTCCAGCTTTTAATTCATAAAAAAGGCAAAGTAAGTAATAATGGCAATTTTTCAAGACACATATGATGAAATAAAAGTAATATTCAAAGAAGTTGAGCCCAAAACCAGATTTTAGTTTCTCCAGAGATGTTCTGCAGTATGTCTAATATATACATAATAACACACTTATGGGGGAAAGGCAATAATTCATGTTCAGCAATTCTAAATGCAGAAAGCAAAAAAAAAAGAGAAATCATGCAATCATGTTTTGTATAATTGTAACTGATTAAATGGAACAAATAAACACCATATTTTTATATGAGAGAAAGTACAGGATAGATTCCTTTCTCACATACTTGGAAACAGCACAATTCAACTGAGCTTCTACCTGAACAGCACACATGCTGCAGATTCAGTGAGGATCAGGTTCTTCCAGCAATACATGGCATGAAAAGTCATCTTAAACTAAAGCCCAATGTAGGTTTAAAAATTAATACTTCAGGATTCTTACAACCCTTGTTATAGGAACTCCTAAATCTTTTAAAATGTCCTACAAACTTCAAGTTTTCTAGATTTTCATTTGGCTTTTACTTTCAAAATTAAGAGTCAAACTTTGAAATCAGCAACCATAGTATCAATAACCAGAAGAAAAACAATCCCAAAACCCAAATCCTCCAGTTTTGCCTTAATGCAATTAAAAAGTAGGAAGATTTCACCCCAGGATTCTGCAAACCTGTTTGACTGATGGGTCTTCAGGAGCAGCAGTGGATTCTAGAGAGGTACACAGTAAAGATTCCCCCAGAAGGTCCTAACAGATTGCAAAGTGCTTTGCAAGTTATCAGAACAGTCAAAATACTCACTTTCCCAGGATTGCAGACATCAATAAAGAAGTTTTCTGAATGTGCCACCTATATGAAATTCCATTAAGCCTATACTACATTCACATTTTATATATATACACACACTCACATTTACACTGTGCTGAAGCAGTATAGAGTGAACAAAGTAAATAATACTCTGGGCTCTAAAGCTTAAGCAAATCCAATGTTTTTTAATCTAGATGGAAATTCAGAAGTTTTTCTATTTTCTGTTCCTTTCCATAAGGCTGTGTACTACCAGTAATTTTAACATGTTCAGACTTCCAGTTTGCCTGATTCCCTACACCAGAAACAAAACCTCAAATAAGAATATCTTATAATAAATATAATAATGTATGATTATATATAACATAATTATATATTATATATGATTATAATATATATAATACATCAATACTGCCAAACCTGTATTATGATACATTATAAAATAAGGTGTTCTGTCAGTTAACTAGAGCCACAGACAAATCTGCATAACAGACTCACTGAACCATTCTGACACAATTCTATTAACAATCTGTCATTCATTCTGACACTGATGGAACTCCATCACTTTATATGAGGACTATTTTTTCTTTTTGTTATCTAATTTAGAGTTTTTTTAAATTTTATTATTACTCAAATACAACTTCCAGCCCTCAATTACACGTTGTCAACTGTAATAGTTCAAAATTATAAATCTACAGTTATTTCAGGGAAAACCAGATGCAGTTCCCATATTATAAATCACCTCTATTATTAATCCCCTCTATTACTGTAATTTGCAAAGGACTCCTTTACATCAAGTTGGTACAACCACAAAATATTTCAGTACATGACAAACCAGGATGATTTCCAAGCTACAAGTGAAGATGGTTAATCATTTTACCTCTACCAATTCACTATTCCACTTCACAGTCATTGATTGCATAGACCATGAAAGAACTGTCCCTTTAATACAACTGCACTGAGATTTTATAGTTGGTGTTTGGGGGAATCTGATAAGGTTACAGTCAAATCCACAAATAATATAATGTTTAAAAATGTGTATACACATACATGTACTGCTAGTAGTCTTTTTTAAGTGCATTTCATTCAAAGACACAAAATAATGAAGAAGGACATGGAACAAGGCTACACACATCCCATTCCTGTAAGTGCCAGCTGAAGCAGTTCTCTGATTCCTTTCCAGCCTCTCTCATTCCCATCATTGAACCACTCCCTCAGGTAATGCTCAGGTGTGCTCACAGAGCATTTGGGGCTAAACCAGAGCAAGAAACTGGTCCACATTAAGATATTGCTCATTTCCTGGTTAATTATTTTTATTCTAAGCATATTTACTGTGATATGTCATGAGGTAGCCAAACAACCTTACAGCTTTTCTTGATCTGAACTGAGAGGATGGGTGGATAAGAAGTCACTGGAAAGAAAAGATGCTTAAGTGAGGATTTCAGCAAAACAAATCTCCCAGAGAACTGCACTCTAACACAACAGATTTCCTGCAATGCCCTTCAGGGCAACAGATCCCCATTTTGAAAAGGCAGCAGCAAAGAGCTCTTGACCACTTGCAGAATGCAAAAACAGGAAGAAAACAGAATTTGTCCTAGTGGAAGTGAGAGACTTGAAATACCATTGAGAGCAGCTTTTGGCCATTTCTACAAAAACACAGGCTAATTTTTTAGGAGTAAGATACCTCAAATTTTCCTACTGATAGAAATACAGCACGTATTTTTTTAGTTAAAAATATACAGAAAGCTGTGCTACAGTTACTCCTGCTATCTACATATGTCCGGGGAATTGCTAACAGTTATTAATGTACAATGTAACACGTAGATGAGTTTTCCACAGCTATACTTCCTACAGATTTATTTTCAGGGAAGAAATTAAGGAATATTCCCTTCTAACAAATTCTGCTCAATTTGTAGTTAGGGATATTTAAGTTATACACCAAAACCGTATTTAGTTAAAAAAAGCTGTTGAGACATGCAACTAAATGAAATTATTCTAAGGTACCTTAGCATTACCATGTACCTGAATAATCTAAGATGCAAAAGAACTATTTGAGCAACCTGCTCTCGTGAAATGTGTCCCTGCCTATGGCAGGGTGGTTGGAATAAGATGATCATTAAGGTTCCTTAAACTCAGAGTATTCTGGGATTTTAAGATATAGCTAATACATGTGAAACTGTATTATATATAGTGAATTTATTCTTGGTTTTCCCAAATACTTGCTATCCTAAGTAATCCAGATGAGTGCACTGTTTATGTGTGTAATATTAAAACAGACAAAATAACTTACAGATGTTATTCATTCCAGTTAACTCAACTTAAAGGTAACACCAGAACAAAAATACATCCAATATTAAATTTTTAGAAGACAGAAAGAACATATTTTTTATAGATTAACTGTCCACATGCTTTGCTGCTACATCATAATCGTCATCAATATCAGACTCAACATGTCTCCATCCAATTTTACAGAATTTTTTTTCTACTAGACAATACACAGACCGTATCAAAATAATGTGCAAATAATTCAAGCTCTAAAAATACATTAAGAACTCTTAATTTACATTTTTATTGTCTTTAAAAAGCTTCCTAAGGAAATAAAAAGATCAGCCATGGAATGTCTGAAATGCTAGCAAAATCAAAGCTAAACAGAAAAAAGGCTTGTTTTAAAGCATTCCTTCAGCCAAATTAAAAAATTAAAAGCAAAAAGCCATGGTTTTGTATTCATACCTAAACTAAAATTTTAACTGAAATATATCAACATGCAAAATACACCCATCTAAAAAATGCTCTTAAAACAACAAATAAAAAAATTTCTGCATGAACAAAATTACAAAGGAATTTGCAAAGGAATTTACAAAGGAATTTGCAAAGCCTCACCAAAAATATATATATATATTTCAGATAATGCTTTTGAAATCCCCAATACAAGAAGAAAGGGCTAGAAAGAGTCACACAGTGTTTTTCAACATACCCGCCTTCTACAGAACCTACGGGGCGATCCTCCCTTAGCCATGGATAACACAAGAAATGAAAAGAGAATCATCCACTTACTCAAAATAGCAGATGGGCACTTATATTTCACAGATGCAAGTGAATTTGTTCCTGTGACTAAAATAGATGCTCTTATGTGACTAGTTTAGGTAGTCAGAAATTGCAATTAAATTTATTTCTGGGTAGGAATATACTCACATTTCTTCCTTCAAGACACCTCATTATCAACATTTTGATCAAAACAGTATATAATTTATAAAAAAGATTTGCAATCTTATTTATTTGCAACTCATTCCAAGTGTAAACAATTAATTAAAAATACTATTTTCATCATATAGTCTATTCAGTATAATGAAAGATGGTATTTTTAGTCCTATAGAGGAGAAGTTTAAATTTATAAATGTCTTTTACTGCTTGGCAAGCAGTTCAGGTTCAAATTCCCAATTAAATGCTACCCTCTACTCCATGAAATGGGGTACAAGGTATGAATTCAATTCCCAAAAACTGAAACTTCCCAATTCCAAATGGTATTTTAGATAAAAGCTTTTAAAGCTTTTGTTTAAAGCTTTGCCAATGTTTCTGAATGTGGCTTCTGTAAAAACTTTATCATCATGTGTTTACTCAAATATTAAACTTAACATGCATCAGTACCTTACAGAGACCACACAACAGTAATTTCTCCTACAACGTCTTAATACCATCAGAATTACTTTAGTTCTGTGCACAGTTAATTGCTCCACTTTTCCTAATGCTTTAGTAATATATTAATATTTAAATAGTTTGTGTATAAAAGGACTATGAAACAGTCAACACTTGTAGTAAGTTCAGACCTAAAATTACACATTTTCAAACAGAAAGTAACAGCAAACATTTAACTTACTACAAGATAAATTCTCACTTCAGTAGACCAGAAATGGAAGTATAAAATGCCTTACCCTTTGTTCCAGAGCTGACTGAGTCTGTTGTCTTAAAAGAGTTTTAAATGGCCCCCCTTCTTTTCCAGCACTCCCACTGCCCATTCCTGAAGAGTATCAGTACAAATGACATCCAAAGAAACATATATTATAATTTGTAATCAAAGGGTGATTTCAAAATAGATAAAAATTAGTCATTGAAAACAACCAAATTTTCCCCATAATTTTAACTTTTAAGATTAAAGAAAAAAAAAAAGCATTGAAATTTTGATTTGAGGGTTGTTCTAGGTTTTTCTCTTCACATAGTGAATTCACTAGCTGTGATTTCATAGTATTTGGACAAACCCCCCAGTCTAAGATTTTTTCCTGCTGTCAATCTGAATTAAAATCAACTTTAAAATATAAAAATGTAAAGATACAGCTTTAAAATTCTTTCCTATGATATATAACTTTTATTTTCCTGTTATGACTTTTTGCCTATGATTTAAATATAGATCTACTTTTCACAAAGTTTTTACATAACCAGATTATCTGCCCTTACCAGAAAGTCTCTCTGTCAGATGACACTATAGTTGTGTATCTCTCACTAATATTATTACATATTTTTATTTAACAGAAGAAATAAAAATCTGGTTTTCAGAGTTTCAGGTAACTAAACCACCTTCCTAACTACTAGTAGGAGACTTTACACATAATTACAGCAGCAGTTACATAATGCATGATTAGGAACAAGAAGAAAATACAAAGGCAATGCATATCCTTTGATTTGAAATATAAACTCTGAAAAAAATTACAAATTATTTTAAATGACAAAAAATATTAATCTGATTTATTAAAATAAGCTAAGGGCTAGTACTGCTCAACATTTAAAACTACACTAATTTGATTATTGCATTTGCACACACATAAACTGCAGATTAACTGTAAATGAACATGAGATAAACTCCAATTTTGTGTAATGTGATAATTCTCTCTTTCCTTCTTTCGTATTTTTACCTCCAGCCTCACCCCCTAACCACAGAAGATTTTGTGCAAAGAAGTTTATCAGATTCACTAATACCTTTGCTGTTGAATTATTTGCTGTCAAGGACATGTCCCCTTAATAGAGCGTGTTGAGATGCAGTTTATGTGTCTGACAGTAAATGATGGGCTCTGTGGTTAAAAACCACTGAAGTAAACACATACCAAGATTGTGTTTTTCCTAAAGTAAACACAATGCTAGTGAATCAGATTTTCTTGATATGTCATGCCTAAAAGCACATTATCATTGCTATTCCTTACATCTAAAGCCACCAGGGCTAACATGACAAAGAAAAAAAGAAGCCCCCCAAGTAGTAGAGAAAAGCAGGGCATACAGAACAAAAAGGTGTCAGGAGCAAGATGAAGTACAAACACCACAGTGCAAACAGTTAGAAATGAAGCCAAGATTTTCTTTTCCAGAATTTGTAACTAATTCAACATAGTAATTCTTTGCTACTTTCCTTTTTCTTCTGATCAAGCATCTGATAAAGATGAACAAGACTGTAAATATACATCAAAGTGCAGTTATTGGTTTTAACCGTAGACCAGGAGATCTAGAAATGTAAATTCATTCCTAAATTCATTCATTCATTTTCAAGAGTTACTAAGCTACCATTACCATGTAATTAGATATAAAACCACTACAATTTTCAACAAGTATTTTTAGCTGTTCTTGGATAAGGAAACAAAAATATTAGTATCTGTATAGTCCCATTAAACAAGATTAAATTGCTTTTGCTATTTAGCATTGATTCTAAACATCACTTTTATAGTCAGGGACTATACAAGATTAAATACAGACAAACATAGCATAAGTACTACACATGAAACAAACTCAAAAAACTCAAACTAACCAAAAGAGTTTCTACAAAAAAAGCACAATAACATCAACTATTTAATTGAAATTTATGAAAATAATCCATGTCAGTGAAATGAAAAAGTGGGCAGTAAAAATAAAAACCATGGGCTTTGTTTAGAAATTTAAATTAAAAAGCAGAGTTGGTAGCATCTGATAACCATTATTTCAGCAAATTATGAATGAATTCAAGAGCATGTGCAATGTGCATCTGCTCCATGCAAAATGCAGGAAAAGTGAAGAGAATGTGTGGGATTACAAATACAGTAAATTATTTCAGTCCAATTATGAAAGGATATTTTTCAAGGGTAAAGAAGAAATTCTGTAGCATAAATGACATTGTTTCAAATCCTCTAAGAAGTTCTGAAGGTGTTTCAAGCTTCTGGGGCAGAGGTGAGAGATGAAATGAGTAGTCATGTAGCCAGCAGTTTTCAGAGGCTAACTGAGCAAACCAGGGTTACAGAAGCATCTATCTGTGTGTTAATCAAACAACAACATTTCCTTAAAAGGTTGTTTAAAAGGCCATAATAGATAGATCCTACCAGAAGCAGCCAGAAGCAGCTCTTCAGTGAAAGAAACACTTTTCCTCAGAACAACTGGGCTGACATGGCTAGAGTGTAGAGGTTTAATGCTAGACCCCGAGAGGAGGAGACAGGACTTTTTAAGATGTGGGGAATCACAAGAGAGTGTAGGGGAGCTGGGAAACAGGAAAATCCTAGGTCCCTGTGGGGAAGGTGCTGTGGAGGAAAGTAATAGAGACAAAGATGTAGATTCAGAAGATGACTAAAGAAACGGACAAAAGAAATCAAAATGAAGCATTTTTGTTTTCTCTAAATGAATCAACACTTACTGCAAATTATTTCTTGACATACAAAGAAATGGAATGACAATACAGCTCTACAACATGCATGAGAAGCATGTTTTTGAAAATCATGACTTGATTAACGTAATTTTGGAATTAATTTTTTAGAGACATGGTAATTTAACATTTTATATGTCAAACAAAATTTGATAGCAAATAATATGGAGTAAAACCCAAACAACAGAATCTTTGCACACACTTCATCTGATTACTTTCATTGTCTCAGTAGAAAAGGTTATTTTCCAAACAGGTCATAGATCTGTTTTATGATTTTCTAGAGTAACAAATCTTGTAGAATTTTAAGTTCCCACCAAGAAAAGGAGTTCCCACCTTCTCCATTTCCTCCAAACATATGCTATGGCAAATCAGAATGTATTATATGATTAAAAAACATCATGCTTTTTGTCAGCCTGATTCTGTTCATTTGCAGTGGCACAAAATATATCCCTACTCCCAGAATCCTAACTTCAAACCCAGACTCAGCAAATGTATTTATAGATCAGAAGGCATAACACAAGCACAATTGTATTTCACAGAAGACATCAAGGTAATATTCTCCAGATTTAAAGCTATTGAAAATTAGATGCTTAAGCAGATCCAAATTTCAGCCTCTCCAGTGTTTTGTTACTAATTCTGGGAAATTTTAGTATCTGCACTGTTTCTCCAGGTTAATCTCCACCTCAGACATATCAGCACACTAACTACCTGGCTGACAAATAGAGAATAATATAACATACTGCAGAAGTAGCAGAAAATACTTTTTTTTTTTCACATCAGCCAATCTGAGTAATAGGCATCTCCAATTTGATAATGTTTGATGTGTCACATAAGAAGTCTGCATTTCTTTAACTACTGAGATCACTAACTTACACACTGAGATATCTGAACTTGGTAACAGCCTTGGGAAATGAAAATAGAGGTCTAAACATACACAGTAATTGTTCAGAACAACATAATGAATTCTTAAATCTAACTTAGCAAATCCTCTTTGGACAAGTTTCAGGAGCAGAGTTAAAAGCTGCCAAAAAGACAATGCTAATAAGCAAAACTATGCCCACAGTTTGCTTTAATAGTAGAAAGATAGCTAAAAAATATCTTTACATACTTGAAAAATTCCTACAAATAAGAGGCACCAATTACATCATCTGTTTCAATTCTGAAGCAACTGACTGAAGACAACAGGGTTTATCCACCTACCTAATACTGCCAGGAAATACATTAGGCTGCTGCTTTAAAACCTTAACACATATAAGTTGCCACATGCCTAAATTCACAACACTTACACCTATAAAGATGGCCATCTATGTTACATTTAAACCCTTTACATGAAATGATCTCTACCATGGAAAATCTGATCAAAAGAAACAGGTTTTCAAATATTAAGTACACCAAACACATGAATTTGGAATGCTCCTAAATAATATTTGTAGGCCCTTTAAATGAGTGACCACCATAGGTTACCCACAGGACAAACATCCTTTAAAAAGGACAAAAAAATAAAGTGTGCTTTTTTTTTGTTTGTTTGTTTGTTTTAATAATGGGACAGAGAAGACAGGACTAAGAAAGCCAGCTTCCTAATTGGGAATATTTTTAACATATTAAAATATAAAATATATATAAAAATATTATTGTCATCTAGGGAATAAACTGCATGAAATATTTAATACAACTCCATTTGAATGCAATATTCAATTAAACTGCTAGGAAAAATTCTTGAAAGGGATGCTATTAAGTAAAGCTGAATCAACTACTTTAATACGCTTAAAAATTGTTTAACTAGATGGAGCCAAGAATGTTTTGAGCTTCAAATGCCACAATTTAAAACATCACGTAAAAACTAACCAAACTTTGATAAACAATTCTACAAAATACTTTGCCCTGTGGTAGCAAAATTCACAGCATTAGTCATATAATGAAAAATTAACATACAATAATTCTTTGAGTTGTGCTGACATTATTACTGACATGATTCTAACCACAGATTAAAAAATAAGGAGGGAGGAAAAAACAAGTTGATGAACAAGCAATGGAGAAAGAAAAATGCTTTTTGAAGATGGCTGGATTACTTCTAATGTAATTTAAGTTACTTTGAAAGTGTATACAGTGTATGTAAAGCTATTTCCATATATCAAGAGAATAAAAAGACAGGGGTTGCCATATTTCTAGTCTTGAATTTGCAAAAGGGAATTCAAAATTAGATAAATGTATGCAGTAAACTTAGGGCACAACACAGTAGGCTTGAAGGCTACATAGTTTTAGTAACACCATCTTTAATATATTGTGGTGAGAAATACACTCCTATGATCTGTGATATGAAATGGAGGAAATAAGAAAAAGGCAGTTACTTAGGACTCCCTTAATGCTCTGAGATGTTTTATTTTGATTTGAATACAGTTGCAGTACAAAAGTAATTTTCATGTTATCCAGAACAGTGGAAATACAGGCAGGTTTGAAATTTTGAAGAAACCCTTTTGAGCTTGAGGTGTGCTGTGTGAGGTCTCCAATTTTCACATCATTTTGATAACTTAAATGCCAAAATGCAAAAAGGGATTGAATGAAAATACAAAAAGAGAAACACAACTTAAACAAAAAGTGGGTGGAAGTGCCTTACCAGTTTTGGGTGTCAAACTCAAATCTGTGTCAGAAGAAGAGGACTGTCGACTGTAGGACTTGGAAGGTGAAAAGGAATAGGTTTGGTTTTTCAGAGGGGTGGAGGGTCCTGATGAATATGTATTGGGATTGGGATCTTCATTGAAAGGAATCCTGCCAGAAGAAGGTGGAAACATATTCAGTAATCCTGTGCCAAAGGACCTGGCTGACAGCAGCATGATCCAAACACCAGGATGGGACTGGGGCAGGGCCAGCAGCTATTCCTTAGGTGCGAGGCTGGGAATGAGGCCAGAGGCAAAGAAATGCTGTTTTACCCTCTCAGCATCCTACAGAGAGATGCTCGTCATCTACAATGAAACAATTAAGCCAAATGAAAGGCATGAGATGTCACAAAAAAATTATATATATATATATAGATATATATATGCAAAATAAAAAAAAATTGAAAAGTTTATGGCTTAAAAATCTGGTCAAATACACAATGCTTTGAGTTAGTTTAATAAAGAAAAAATGATTTCAAATTATAGTTGTGTTTATACATATTTATACACTTATGTATACACACATATGCATTTTAAGGTAAAAAAAAAAAAGATATGTTTCCTTATCCTATAGCATCAGCAGCATGCCACAGCTAAAAACAGAGCAAAGAGGAGAATCTTTATGGGAACAACTCTATTGACAAACAGTTTACTTATGCACAGCTTGACTTACCTGCTCTCTAAAACCATCTCTTCCACAAATGGCACAGACCCTTCCTAGAACCATTTTAAAACCTACTGTATCTGAATTATGTTTGAAAGCAATTATGAGCTCAAATCAATGTTTCTCAGTTATATCACCTTATTTTTTTTTACTTAATTTCACAGGAAGCAAGAGTATGTTAAAGTGAAGAGCGTGGCTTTGTGGAAGAGACTCCGCGGCATCTCCAAGGAACTATTCTGTGTTTGTTTGAGCTGCTGCACCCCGGGTGCTTCTTCCCTGACAATAGAAGGTGTGTCCATGAGGAAATGAGGGAAGAAAGATGGGTGGCACCTGCCTACACTGCCTGCCTGCCTGCTATTTGGGACCACTGTGCCTGTGGGCTGCCTCTCCCCAACTTTGGAGTGTGAGCAGTCTCGTACCAGTGTAGATGAGAGTGGGAACAGACACAGAGAAGTTCTGAGTAAGTCGTGAGCCAGTAGCAGTGTGAATTGGGCTGTTGTGAGTCGAGCGGCATCCATGGCTTGGCGGATGAACCAGCGGAGACCTGAGAGAGTTTGCAGCCAAGGCGGAAGAAAAGAAAACAATATATACAAACAGGTTGCAAAGTTATGTTATCAATGATTTTAGGGAAGTTTAGCTAGAGGAGATCTCTTACTCTAAGCAGACTCTAAGAATTTCAATTCCTAGCATGCAAGAGTCCAGATGAAATAAAAGGAGGGAAAGGAACAGCTTAAGCACTTGCTTGTGACTGCGTAATTGATTCTTGGCAAAAGGCCGTCAAGTTAGTAAAGTCAAGAATAAGAAGAATCAAATTAGTTGATTTTGTTGCCTTAGAGACACATCCTCATTTTTTTAACTGAGACAATATCCATCACCAAGTTGAACACGGATAATTTGGGAGGTGGAATTTCCACATTTTGCTTCAGGGTGAAAGCCACGGGTTTATTTAGGGGTGCTTTTTATGTTGATATTTACCAGGTCTACCTTTTTTGTTTGCAAATACCATGCTGTTTGTTCTATGCTGCACTGTATCCAGAAATTCTTTTAAAGGCAATTTTTTAAAATCCAGAGAAGTCAAACAAGCTATGCCATGAAATAGGCACAAGTAATTTTTAAAAGTCAGTTCATATTTTGCAAAATTCTGCAGAGCAATTGATGCCCACACAACAAAATTGCCTCATCTCTATTGCAGTGAAACAACAATTCCAAGTTAATGAAAATGGCTACTTCAATTAACACATCTAGAAATACAGGATATGTAATACACTTCTTGGTGCAGTTTTTTCCTTCCTGGATTTCTCTACCAAACAACAAATAACTAATTTATCCACACAAAAGAGTAGCAACAGTTGGAAGAAGACTAAAAGTATATCTCTATTAATTTGTATGCATATAAAAATATTGCATTAAAACTGTTTGGTGCTGCAGTACATATGACAAAAATCACAAAATTCTGCTTCTCAATCTAAAAAGATTTCTTTGCAAGTTCACTGTCTACCTGTTTTGCCATGGTCCTACTTGTTTTACCACAGTAAAAAGCAAAGCACACAATAAAAGATGAGACCTCTTTGGGGTCATTGTCTAAATCATTGACAGAACCATCATAATTCAGAGTTAATCTTCTCTTATATGCTCATAAAAATTTAAATGTGAACCAAAGCTATCTGATCAAAGCACAAAAGGACCTCCTGCACAGGAGGTCCTCACAAAAATGTTCATTGCACAAACACAGCATCAAAGCAGAACTAATTATAGTTGAACTGGTGGATCACAAACCAAGGGTATGTAGTACTAGTGCTACATAAATACAAGGAAAGTCAGCTTAAGTAAGAATTACCACTCCAGCTTCTACTGAAATAACAAGTCATCCAACCTAAAACATTTCAGAATTGTGGAATATAAAACTGGGTTGCAGACAAAACTACAAAAGAAAAACAAATTCTGGGGAAAAAAAGAAATCACACCAGTTATGGAAAACTGAATGAGTATGAAAAGAATAGAGGTGAAACTTGTTTCCCTACAAGCTACTAATTCATACTTACTCCTTCATTTCTTTGGATGGGGAGTTACATGCAGGTAAAAATGCTGATGTGTTACTTAATTTATCCAACGTGCAGGCTGTTCCTATGGCTCTCACTACAAGTCCAGACTCTCCCTCCAAATCAAAACACTGCAAATAACCAACAACAGCATTTCCTCTCATTTCAAGCACCTTCAAGCCAATCTTCCTTTGCAATTCACCTACAAAACAAAAGGGAAAGAGCTCATAGTTGCTGTGAACTTCTATTCTCTTTTGTGGTCTTTAACCTCTGGTTTTGGAGTGCCAACCAAGCCAGAGGAACAGGTAATAAATACAATCCTACAAAGCTAGGCCAGGGAGCCAGTCACAACTTCTGTCTCCTATAACATTGTGTGATGTTGACCAATGATGTACACAGCTTTTTGCTTTTTTCTCCAAATCCATTCTGATTGTCAAAACAACATGTCATTTCAGAGGGTTTTTTTTCCCACTAGTCTTTATTTTCAGTAGGCTTTCTTTTTCCTTTTTTCTACTTATTCAGAGAGAAAGAGAAGTCAAGATGTGTTCTGGAACTCCTAAGTTTCTAAATACTTTGTATAGTTCAAAACAATGCAACGTCTTTGAAATCTATATGAACAGGCATCTATAATTTCTTCATTTACCAATTTCAACTTCATTCCTACTTTTTGCCCCTGTACTGCAAACCAAACACTACCATTTCTATTAACTGCACACAAGGACTGAAAGACTGTGACTGTAAGAACTGGTCTGCCATCGATGCTTTTTTTAGGAGGGCATCATAAAAAAATTAATTGTTCTATGTAGCTGAATTGCTTTGGTAATAACTAAGGTGGAAAACACTATCACTTCTCTTAAGAACATGAAAGATTTCCAAAATCCTCTGTTAACAAACTGAAAAATCCTCACTGTCACAAGGATGGCCTAACAGTCCTAATGCTGCTGAGAAATCAAGAAGAATGAGATGGTCCCAGAATCACAGTTTCCCGAGTTGGAAGGGACCCACAAGGATCATCTAAGTCCATCTCCCAGCTCTCATTTCTACTGCTTTCTTGAAGTTTGACTCTAAAATTACCAGCACTGGTTACTACTGCAAACCTCTTAATTGACACCATGCCTGTACCAGTCTTGAAAAAACTCTAAGGTTGAAATAGAGTATGAAAGCTTCTTTTTAACTTAACACATAATGACAAGGATCTTTGAAACAGCCTGGCTCACTCTCAGAAGTTACAGATTTCTTCAAGATTCTTTATGTGTGACCACCTGTAACAGTATTGCAATATCACACATTTTATTACATGAGATGAAAGCATATTGCTGTGAGTTCTTTTGGGTTTTTATCCTCCTATCATGCCATGAATAAAATCCAGCAGAATACTTTTTCTGTCTGCACTATTTATGCACAGCGAGAAATAAGCAAATGTGTATTCTGTAAACTAATATGAGGACTACATTAAAAAAATCTTCATGTTAGTTATGACAACAGATTCTTTCAATTTTTCCCTCACAGCGTGCTGGCCTTCCCCAATGAATGTACATCTCCAGTCTTTTATGTTGCTTCACTTACTGAAGATCTCAAGGACACCTTCCACTAGACCAGGTTGCTCAAAGCCCCATCCAACCTGGCCTTGAATTCCTCTAGGGATAGGGCAACCACAGCTTTTCTGGGCAACTTATGCCAGGGCCTCACCACCCTCACAGGGAAGAACTTCTTCCCAATATTCAATCTAAATATACTCTCTGTCAGTTTTAAGTCATTCCCCTTGTCCTATCACTCTAGGCCCTTGCAATTAGTCCCTCTCCATCTTTCTTGTAGCTTCTTTCAGGCACTGCAGGCACTGGAAGGCCACCAAGGTCACTCCAAAGCCTTCTCTTCTCTAGGCTGAATAATCCCAATTCTCCAATTCCTTCCTCACAGGAGATGCTTGAGAAACAATGAACCAAGCCTGACTTCAAAGAAACAGGATGAGGAACATAATTATTTATGCACATTGTATCTGGAATTGTGTGTATTTGTTCACATACTTCAAAAAGATCAAAGAGGGCGAAGTTCATTACTTTAATTATTTGAGTCAAAATTCTAGTGCTACTCCTTATGTAGGTTAAGAACATCTTCAAAAAGGTTTCACAGGTTTCTTTGACCTTGCTTAAAAGCAACCAAAAAATTAGACAGCAGCATGGCCTCACCAAGAAGTGGAAAAAAAAAAAAAAATCAGTGACACTGTCCATCAGTCAGTAATACATAATCCTCAGAAACAGAAGACACTGTGAACTGAAAAAAATCAACATAATTAACAACAAAACTCATATGCAATCTTAAGCAACGTATTAAAGAACTTATTTAAATCCTGAACATTTTCAGAAGTAGCAATAACCACTACAGCCCACATGTGTAATACCTGACATAAGTGAAATGAGTCTTTGTCGAGCCTCATTCGATGCCCTGGGAGTACGGATCCTGTCTATCCACTGGTACTCTGGGTCCTCATTAACTACAAGCTCCTCCACAAATCCGTGAATAATTACTGCTCTGTAACACTTAGGAATAGATGTAGCTGTTAAAAAATATATACATAAAAGATGTAAGAGGTCTAGGATACAAGGATAGCAAGAAAACCGTAAAATTACATAGAAAAATGATTTCAGAAAGTTTTCAGACAATTTTCAGTGAAAATGTGGACATACCCAGGAAGTTTTGCCCATGAGATCATGGAACCCTGATAACTGTCCAGCACACCAGTTACACCACGTACCACTATGAAACCTTTTCATTTTGTGCCTCTTTAAAAGGATATGGACCCAAAATAACACCACATGTGTATGCACAGGCACTTATACACTATGCAGCTTATGGACATTATAAATCCCATCAGTTATTTACATTGCTCTGAAACATGAACAGTAAAAATGTATCAAAAATGAAAAGCAATTTGTGTCAATGTTATCTCCACTAGCTTTATGCAATGAGTTGGTAAGAGAAGAGAGACCAACAGAAGAGGCAAAGAAAGGTAAGGAGGGAAAAAGTTTTTTGCTCAAGTAAACGTTTTTCCTCTACTTACTGCAAAAAAATTTGACTCCACAGGATGACTGCCTAAATCTGTTTAAATCATTGAAGAGATCTACTTTCACCACCACGTTGATCTCCCCACGTATACCTATCGATAAAAAAAACATGAAATACCAGAAATTTTAACAATGTAACTGTATCAATACAAAAGTAGACCTAGAAATTATTTCCTATTATCAGCAATTAATGCCAGAGGAGCAAGAAGCCATATCCTTGCCTCTCAGTTCTGCTGCAGAGACACTATCTCAGGGGAAGTTTCTAGTTCTGCCAAGCCTTTGAGGCTGAAGCAATGACTCCTCAAATGCCTATTTGCACTAAACAGAACTTTATAAGAAAGATGTGACTGAGGAAAGAGAAGCCATCAGCCTCTTGATGCTGCAGTGGCCTCTGCTGCAGGGTGCTCTCTCTGCTGAATTTCCTCCCTGAAACGATTTCAAAATTGCAGTAAAGCCCCTCTCTGAAGTTCAATCCAAGTAGAAAGATTTATCGTTCTTTCTAGAACCACAAAGTGGCACAGGAAGTGCTTGCAAAATACTTTAACTGTGACAAGAAATATATAAAAAAATATTACAGACCTTTTAGACAAAGCTTAATTTTCAACTATGATTAAACCTTACTAGAAATGGAATATTTTCTAACACATAACTATTCCTTTTTGATTTCTATACTTTCCTATTCTGAGCTTTTTCTTCTTTTTCTCCACCCAGCAACAAAATCATTTCACATATTATAGGTTCTGACATATTGAGGACTAAACTTCTTGATGAGTCTGATCTCTAGCATCTTCAGAAGCCTTTATCACATCAGTATATGACAATGAAATGGCAGCATTGGATTTGTTGCTCAATTTTGATATTACTGCAATAAAATTAGCCACATCTCCCTTCCAAAATGCCAACAGAAAGAAGCCTTCAGTTATTATAACAGAAAATGCCTCAGGCATTTCAAATAACGTATTTTCACAAAAAATCAGGTTGAGATGAAAGAAAAAAAAAATAATACAAACTTCTGAACATTGTATTTATTATTTTTTAAGGAAGCATCAATTAATGTTTGCCAAGGGTCAAGACAATTGGAATCTAGTGCTATGAGCATGAAAATACAAGAAATCAAATTTTACTTAAATAGAAAAAGCTGTGAAATACCAACATATCTGGAAATTATAGAGAAATCTAATGCTCTCTAATCTACCAGTTGTACACAACCTGAATCAAGAGTCTGCATAATTTAGTTTCAGAAAAAAAAGTGATAGGAGTATGTGCATAGGGATAAAAAGGCAATTAATAAAACATACGCAATATTTCTCAATATTTTGTTTGCTATAACAGGTTTAAATGCAAAAAATACTTTGCATCAGTTATAATGAGCATCAGGTGAACACTAGCAATAATTATAACACTGATTTATAATTAGCTTTTAACACTGTTAGGTCATTTAATTCACCCTGAATAATGAACAAGGGGGATGATGGCAGCCATAGAGATTGTCTGCTCTAAGGTATTCAAGCAGCAAGTCAGTTGCTCTAAGTTGATACTGGCTCTCTGAGACAAAAGCTGTTTCATTAAAATCAAAAGCAAAAATATAATTATTTTCTCATACCTTCAAGACTTTCTTTTCTGATGAAATCCACCTAGCACTGAGAGCACTTACTGCATTGAAAAGGAATTTCATCCTGTTGAAGATATCTCACATCCTGTCCCTTCATCCCAATTGAAGTTCATCCCAAATCCCAGGAAGGCACACTTCAACTAACTCCAGCAAAATTACATTTGTTTAACAAACACGTGGTAATTGGACAAATATGTCCGAGTCTTTTTTTTTTAATCTGAAATTTGCAGTAAGTAGTGAAGATTTTTTTTCCACTTGTCACATGTCCTATGGAAGGCGTTCTGCCAAGCACTGGCCTTTACTCCTATGCCAGAAATTTTCTCATGTCAGAAAATAAGAGAACAAAAAGCCAGGAATGTAGTTTTCCAACTCTAAAGCTAAAGTTATTACAAATTTCTGAAGACAGTTTACAAGATTATAAGAAGCAGATTACATTTCAAACAAGACTGTTTTAAATTAGCAAATCTTACCATGAATGGTATCATAAATTGGAAACCATCCTGAAATAACTGTGGCTGCTTCACTATAGAGCAGAGGATCAATATCTATGTACACTTTGCCAATTGCATCATTGGCACTGTATGTATCATGATCAAGAACTGTGATCTGGAGAGGCTCGTCTTGGAGCTCTTCATCATCTACCTGGAAAACAAATATTAACATGGAATCTGAATATTTACATGTGCAGGGAAACACTGCTGGAAAACGAATGCAGAAGAGAGTTAGTTATGAACAGTGACCTGACACAGATAAATCAGTTATTTCAGTTTCCTGAAGCTAAACAACACATTCACTCAATTTGATTTTATCCTTCAGAGACTGCTGAGATCCTGGAAACAGAGCTATCACTGGGAGAAGAACCGAAAAGCAAGATTACAGTGATTATTAATTTTAAAATTCCACAAAGCAGGAAGGAAGTTAGTTTAAGACAGAATACCTCAGAGGACTATTACACTCTGATGTTAAGATTATGGTGTTCTCATCTGGTCAATGGCTTAAAAGAAGATATTTAACACAGCCTTCAGTAAAAATTCAATAGTTCTACATATCAACTTTCCTAAACAAATGCAATAATCCATCTACAGATAACAACTATTTTGTTTCAGGACTAAGACACACATTTCACAACTTTTTGTGTTCAATATCACAAACGAAGAATTAAGTTTGCTAACTGCAATGGGATGACTCAAGAGTTTGCAGAATTGTGATATTGCCTTAGAGCATGGTAAATGAACCAGAACTACACGTTCAAGTGTTTCAATAATTAATTTAATCTAAACATAATCCTCATTTTTTAAGTAGTAAAGAAATGTAGTAAGAGAAAAGAAGCATGTAAACACTTGTTCAGGACATAATATCAGGCAACAAATTAGATCCTGGAAAGCAACAAGCAATTACAGGAAAATGCTGAGTGCCCTCATTATTACATAAGGAAACGGGAAGAGAAAGTGTCCAATAATTGTTGTCCAAGCTCTCCATTTTGTAATCTTCACATAGGAATTTTCCATTTTCTCCTTTGACAAGTGCATTATCTTTGCAACCAAATGTAGGACTTCAAACATCAATTAACATCCCTTGCTCAAAATTAAAAAAACCCACAAGAATACCTGTACTTTCATATACATGTATTTATTGATACACACTTTTATGGATAAATGTACTGAAAAAGCCTAACCCCTGCTACATTTCCCCTACCTTCACTGCAGTATTCTCTTTTCTAATAGAACAACATTTAAGTTGGACTCAACCTGGCAAGCTTTTATCTTCACAAACACTCCTAAAAAGCCAATGAGACGCCCTTAGCAAACAAGGTCTGACTGAAGGTGGGTTTGCTGAAAAGGCTTTGTGCATTTAACCACAAATACACTTCAGTGCTCAAAATTCATTTTCTGCTTGAAATGCAATTATTTAATTAAGGGCAGCTAAACCAGAGTGTCTATATAGTTACAGGCAAACTCTTAAAAAATACTTACTTCAAATTTGAACCACTCAGAATTCCACTGAGGATTAAGTGATTTGGGATATACGTCTGTCTTAAATGTTGTATTTCCAAATTTCACCTAAAAATACAAACATTCAATTATCAATTACATATATTAATAAAAAAATTTGAAACTCATTTAATTGACATATGCAAATAATTTCAAATACATATTTCAACAAATAATTTTCTTTTCATTGAGTGGCTTTTAAAATCAATTTCCATATATTAGTATCCATGTATCAATGATATTTCCAATCAATTTCTCTCTCATCCTATCACACAACTAAAATTGTTTATTTTCCTTCTCAATTATTTGAGAGGCAAAAATATCACTTATACTGGCTATTCAAAGTCACTTTGCACACTCTCTTTGCCTTCTATAAGGAAAGATATTCTAAATGTTGGTAGCTTATGTTGTGTCCAGAATTTCTGAGTCAGCTTCACAGACAATTGATGAAATAAATATGAAAACAAACTAGATTTGAGATAGAGAGATGACTACTAAAAATTAAATATTTTCCATACTTTTATTGCTTACTGCACCTTCAACCACAAAATAACCCAGTTCAGCAGTACCCATATGGTCTCCACAGGCATCTATCTGATGCCCATTTGGGTTTTGTGGGGGTTTTTTGTTTGCTTTTTTAAAGTGAAACTGAAATTCTGTGATGCTCCATACATTAGGAAGCCACACAGCACCATGTAAGAGTCTTTATTTCATTGCAGCTTTCATTCCAAACCATTTGCAAACACTTGCAGTCCTCTGAATGCTGTCCCTCAAAAAAATGAGCACTCGACCTCATACCAAGTACTCATAAATACTCAAAGCTACGTTTTAAAATTTATTCAAGATTCTTAAGGAAAATAATAAGTAGGCTGATAGAAAAGAAATGCTGGAAATAGATGTGTGCAGATTTTGATAGCCTTTATCTTTTAAAAGTCTAAACGCATTTTAGAAACTAAATTTAGGCCTGGAAAACTGTGTAGTAATTATTTTAACACTTTTGCTCAAGACAGTATTAAGTGACCACTTTGTACATTTCAATAATATAGTGATTATTTTGCACAGGTGCATATCCCAACTCTGAAGAGATTTTGCACCTGCTTAAGTACAATAGAATGATGTTAGCATTGGCTGTAAGGGAGCTACCAATTAAATACCAGTTCTGACTCCAGAAGTTGCCAGCATGCAACAGCTCTGAGCTCCTCCCAACTTATTCTAACACGTTATCTTGGGAGTAAATCAGCTCCCTTAGAGCCCCAGGCAGTTGTAACTGAATTTCCCCAGTACTCCAGCTAGTTCATGGAAGCTTGCAGAGATAATAAAACACCACACTGTTGTCCACCGTGCAAAGTTAAAAGCACATTTATGGAATAAATTGTAACAAAATATTCTGAACTGGGACAAGGATCGTTGTGCTCATGCTAGTGAAGCCCAAGTTTAGCATAACCTGAGCCAAGTAAGAGCTCTTAAGTCTCTTCTCATTTTCTTTCCTAGTTCTAAGTTTATATTGCAACATTTAACAAGGAAATTTAAGGTTAGTAAACAAGTAGAACCTCAACATCTGCTTTTCATTTTTATTTAAGAAAAAACATATTGTAAAATTTTTCAGCAATCTCACAGCGAAAAATAAAACAAAAGTTTCAAGCTTGATTTATTTTGAAATAAATCTCACCTGCTGTACTGCCTACTACGCACATGGAAAGGGAAGTTACTTCATACTGATCCTAAGCAACAATCCTAAAAGCAAAATCCCCATCTGTGTATTTCTATACCCTTATTTGCGCCAAGACACTCATGGAACTGGCATGTTAACCCAGCTAAGAAAACTGATCTTGATGAAAATTTTTATTTTCCTTTTTTGCTACACTAGTATTTTACTATAGGAATTTCAAAAATCTATTTTGCTACACTGACAGTAGCGTTGGGAACAAGTAAACCACAGAAGAGGAGAGCTGTTCCTCCTAATACAGCAAAACCAGGCCAAATGAAACCCAGTGGACTGTATTTCCTAGTCCTGTTTTCCCTGTCTCCTAGTAGCAAGCATCAGAGTTTGTTGTAATCTTAAACTGGATTAACAGGCAGCCTACAAGAGAAGCTTTTGAAAATTAAAACCTGACCAGTGAAACAGCTGACAAAACAGTGAAATGCTAAGTTTCGGGTAATAAAATAGAATGATGTACTATTTCAGCTCCACTGAAAAGCATCTTCACTTTACTACCAGCTTCTCTCCCATTAAGCACTGCCCTTGGAGTTTAATGTCCACCAAATTTTTAAGCACCAAATGAAATCAGGACTTACACAGCCCAAATTTATTTTTATATTAATATTATCGTATTTTTTAGTGTGCACAGGTCTGGAAAGGCATTTTGTCTTCTCACCTTAATTCTAGTATTGTGCCAGCCTTAACCACTCACTTGTGATACACCTCAATCACTATCTGTGGTACAAGACAGACATTTTCATAGCACATTATTTTTTAATAGCTCTGATTTTTCTAAGAGTATGATTCCTGAATCTGTGGAGTGTTTCTGAAATGTCCTAAATCATCCATACTGGAAAAAACGAATCAAAAAAACGTAAGGATCATGTAACAGAAATGATAAAAAGGCTTGGATTGGATGGGCCCTTAAAGTCCATCTCATTCAAACCCCTCTGCCATGGGCAGGGATGTCACCCATTGGATTACTTTACTCAAAGCCCCATCCAACCTTAAATAATTCCACTGATTTTGCACTGCAATTTATTTTACAATCCCTTCTTGAGAAAGAACATATTGCTTGTTAACTACATGACTACAAAGAAGATTAAAGTTGGATAGTCGGGGTGCAGTAAAGCGATTTAAACACGCAAATAATATTTACTATTTGTTGACTAAAAGCCCCCTTTGAAAATACTTTAGTACTTTAAATGTTTTAAAAGGAATGATGAACATTAACCTTAAAAGTAAAGCCTGTACAACCACTCATATATTCAGCAATATAACTGATTTAAAGATGATTTTATTACTTCACTATTCTCTTTACGTCTGCCTAATTACCGAATCAATTAGGTTAAAAATTACCTCTGAGATCACTGAGTCCAAGCTACGACCGACCACCACCATAACAACCACATCATGGTTGTTATGGCTGAGCGCCACGTCCAGTCTTAAACACCTCCAGGGACGGCGACTCCACCGCCCCCCTGGCGTTCCAGTGTCTGATCCCCCATTCTGTGAAACAGTTTCTGCTGATGTCCCACCTAATCCTGCCCGGTGCAGCTCAGGGCGCTGTCCCCTCGCCCTGCCGCCGGTTCCCGGGAGCAGCGAGACGCCGGACGGGCCCGGCAGGTGACTCCGCCGCGCGGGCCCGGCGCGCCCATCCCGTTCCCCCCGCCACCAACCTCCACGAAGGCGTCGGTTAGGTCGCTGGCGCGGTCCATCACCGGCAAATGGCGCCCCGCCACGATCTTGACCTTCAGCTTGCCCGGCATCTTCTTCCTCCCCTCCCCTCCTCCTCCTCTCGCGGGCTGCAGGGACAGCGCAACCGCGCCTGTGCCATGGAGCGGCGGGCGCGGCGGCGGCGCATGCGCGGGGCTCTGGCGGCCGCCCCGCCCTCGGCCCGCGGGGAGCGGGAAAGGAGTTGCAGGAGGAGGGAATTGTTTGGGTTGGAAGTGATCTCTGGAGATCACCCAGTCCAATTATCCTGCCAAGACAGAGTCATCCAGAGCAGGTGACATAGGAACGTGTTCAGGGGGGTTTGGACTTTCTCCAGAGAGGGAGACTCCGTGCGCTCCCTGGGCAGCTGTTCCAGGGCTCTGCCACCTTCAGTGTAAAGAAGTCCTTCCTCATGTTGATGTTAAACTCCTTGTGTTTTACTTCATGGCCATTGCTCCTTGTCCTGAAAGTGGGCACCACTGAAAAGTCTGGCACCATCCTCTTGGCACCGATTTGAGATATTTATATCTATTAATGAGATGCCCTCTCAGTCTTCTCCAGAATAAACAGGCCCAGCTCTCACAGTCCTTTCTCATCAGCGATGCTCCAGACCTCTCATCATCTTTGTTCCCCTCTGCAAGACTCTCTCCAGTATCTCCTTGGTTTTTATTGCCCTGAGGAGCTCGGAACTAGACACAGCACTCTAGATTTGGCCTCACTGGGGCTGAGTAGAGGGGCAGGATCACCTCCCTTGACCTGCTGGCCACAGTTCCCGATGCGCCCCAGGATACCGCTGCTCCTCCTGGCTGCCAGGACACATTGCCATCTCATGATCAGCTCGTCATCCACCAGGACTCCCAGGTCCTTCCCCGCAGAACTGCTCTCCAGCAGACCATCCCCAACCTGTGCTGGTATTTGGGGCTGTCCGTCCTCAGGTCCGGACCCCAAACCTGACCTCACTAAAGCTCCCCGGTAGCGCCCCTGCCAGGCTGCAAGATGGCGCCCACGGCCTCGGAACGCTGCTGGTACAAGTCGAGCTCCTACTCCTCGATGGGTTCCTCGATGGGGCGCTGCCAGCGCAGCCTGAGCGCCGAGTCATCGATGCCTGGGAGTTGCGGCCCTGGCTGGTGGGACGGGCCGGGATCGTATCCCGCATCCCGGCTTGTGTCCGCTGGAGTAGCCTCCGGATTCTGTGCCTTCCCTGGGAAAGAGTTGGTGCACCCTCAGGATGCTCTGCCTCCCCAAGGAGGGAGTTGCTCCGATGAATACCAGGGAGCCTGGAGCACGCGTGCATCCCCAGACACTCGAGGGGAGTGTCCTGTAAAGGGTTTAAATCCAACACCTCCTCCCCGTGGGTTTGGCTTTGTTTTCTTAGTCGAAAGACAAATATTTACAGTATTTGAAGGATTATGGATAGATTAAATGGAATTTAGTTATCAGAAATAGGATTTGATATGGTTCTTGCAGCCAGGTTGTAACTTTCTGATGCCTGAAAAAGGTCTTTGTTTAGGCAATAGCACTGTGGGAGCTTGGCAAAAAGCAAAGGAGCAGGGCCAGGAGTTGGATTAGGTGTGGTCCTACATGTGGGGTTATGGAACCGGATTGTATGAGATCCTGTGGGATGTGGGCTGAGCTGCTGGTGTGGTCAGAAGCAGGAAAATAAAAGAACCCTTGTGTTTTGGTTAAGTACTCGCCAGGTGTTAAGCCAAATAGTAGATCTGCTGGGATTATTTTCCCTTCTTTCTAATCTTACAAAAAGACTAAATAATATTATGGGCTGGAATGTGATACTCCAAACAAACCATATGACTGAAATGCAGCAGTGTGTGGTGTAGGGAATTAAGGTATAGAGGACATTTGGCTGGCTGTCCTAACCTGCAGTTAGTCCCATCAACACAGCGCTTTGCCTCTTGGGCTTGCTTGGAAGTTACCCTTGGAAGAATCCATACTTTTGCTAATATTAATCATATAAATTATAAACAGGTTGAATGCTTGTTTTTAACTCATGCATGCATGTTTAAATGGAATACTGTAATGAGACAACAGGAAGGAACCTGGAGGTGCTCGTTGACAACAGCTGAACATGAGCCAGCTGTGCCCATGTGGGCAAAAGGCCAATGATCTGATTCCTGATCTGGATCAGGAATAGTGTGGCCAGCTGGGCCAGAGCAGTGATTGTCCCCCTGTGCCTGGTAATGGTGAGGCCTCACCATAAACCTGGCATTCAGTTTTGGGCCCCTCAGAACAAGATGTTGAGGGGCTGGAGTGTTTTCAGAGAAGGAAACAGGTTGGGAAGGGTCTGGAGCACAAGTCCAATGAGGACCACCTGAGGGGTGTTTAACCTGGAGAAAAGGAGGGTCAGGGGGTACCTTGTCACTCTCCACAATTCCCTGGCAGGAGGATGCAGCAAGGTGGGGGTCAGGTTCTGCTCCCAGGAAGCCAGGAACAGGACAAGAGGAAATGGCCTCAAACTATGCCCAGGAAGGTTCAGGTTGGGCATCAAGAATTTCTTCATGGAAAGTGTTGTCAAGCACTGGAATGGGCTGTCCGGAGTGACGGAGTCCTCATCCCTGGAGGTGTTCAAGGAATGACTGAATGTGGTGTCACACTATTGGGAACGGCAAGAAGCACGACGCAGACTCTCTTGTGAGTTGAACATGAGAGCAAGGTTTATTACCTTAGATCTTCTTTTATAGACCGATACATGAAAGTACAGAAAGGTAAAACTCTTATTGGTTAGTAAACTAACACATCACCATCATTGGTCAGTGGGGTTCACCAGCCCTTGACCTTCTCTTGCAAGAAAACAAGGAACTGACAAACAGCACTTGCAAGGTTGTTTTCTATCTCTGAGGATTGTTTTAATTCCTCTTTATGATTTCCCAGGCCACTTTCTCAGGCAAGACTGACAAAGTCATGTGGCCTGCTTTTCCACAGGCACTGTGCTCCCTGCTTTTGCTCATATTTAGCATTCATAGTGTGGCACTCGGTACTCTAGTTAACAAGGAGGTGATGGGTCAAAGGTTTGACTCAGTCTTGGGGGTCTTTTTCAGCCTAAATGATTCTGTGATTCTGAGATAACTCCTAACACAATTATCTTGGTTTGAAAGACAGGTGTCTGCCAAGAAAAACGGGAACCTCCCTTGGAATGGAAAATATGACCCTCTTCCCCCTGAATTATTATAACTTTAAAATTAAGGGGCTTTCAAGAAAAGATATGAGAAAAGGATTAACAGTTTTTTCCTAGTGTGCGCATGTGTAAGGAGGCAAAGAAACAACAAGAAGCAGGAAGAGAAAGCCCCTTAAGCAGGCTCTTAGCCCCTTAAGCAGGCTCTTAGCCCCTTGGCGCAGTTCCGGCCGCAGCCGGCAGGGGCGCTGGCGGGCCCGGGCGCTGTGCTCCCCTGGCGGCTCCAGGGGGCGCTGTGCACCACCCGCCTGTGGCAATGGCGGAACGGCTGAGCAGCGGGAAAGGGATGCGGCACCAACCTCGCAGCGGCTCACCCCCGGCAGCAAGAGGTGACAGAATCTCGGCAGCTGCGGCAGGAGCCGCGGGGTGTCCCGACAGGCTGGGGGTGCGTGGTTACAGTGTAGCAAAAAACCGGAGACGTGGCAAAGGAACGGTGGGGGTCTGGGCAGTGGCGGCCCAGTTCCCCAACACCATGAAGGTTCCCCTGGAAGGGGAAGGGGTCCCGGGGTTTTCCCTGAGGTACCCGAGCAGATGGTGAAAAGGTCCTTTTTTAGTGAGGCAGGGTGTTAATAAGGTTCCAGTGCACCGGCCGCTCCCGCAAGAAAAGCTTCACTCACTCACGGTAGAAGAAGGCAGCAGGACACGGAACCCAGCAGTGGTGGCGGAATCTCCCCACAGAGACCTCAGCCTGTTTCCCCCAGGAATGGCGAGGGAGGAAGAGAGCTGAGACCTGCACCCAACCTCTTTTCCCCAGCCCAAATCTAGCGGCATCGCTGCTCCTCCAAGAGAAACCCCCAGCTGAGTTAGCAGCCCGCCGCACCCTTCCCGTGGCAACTTCTTTTGTCTCTCTTAAATATCGATTGTTATGGTTTCTTAGCGTAGCGACAGGTTGGACAAAATTCCATGAGAAAAGGAAACAAAAGGAAAAATCCTAAACCCCGACATCGGGACACTGTGAAGAGCAAAGACCCAGGAAGGAAATCAGAAGCAGAAAACGTGCTGTTAAGGGTTTAATTTTGACAAATGAACTTTCTGAGTGGAATCTCCTGATCTCACCTGCTTAAATGTTATTTTAGTTCACATAATCAGGTGGCTATACAGCATATGAACTGAAAAGTGTAAGGTAGCGGTACAACAAATACACTGTGTTTTAGGAGGTGTTTTAGGGCATTTGGGCCGTGGCAGCAAATTAAGCCGGGATTAAATAACCCACTAGAACTGTGTATGGTGTGGATGGTGGTAATGAGCACTACTTCACCCTAAAAATGGGGCCATCGATCCACTACACTACTTGTGAACACGAGCATTCTTAACTTCCCTGTTACAGTAAAAAACTACCAGCAGATGGGACTACAAAAACCCCCAAACATTCCCTGTTGTCCGTGTTAGATACAGCATTGTTTGGCATTTTTTCATTTCTGGTGCACGGTTTTAGAAGCCAAGATTGGGGGAATGTAAAATAAATTTTGGACTTCAAACAAGTAAAAACAATATAAAGTAAACTTTGTCATGTATTCTTTATTTCTGACAAATCTTCTGGTTTTTGGCTGCTTTTGCCAACTAGCTTCACAAATGTTGCCTAGTGAACATCTCCCATTCTCTGGGATTATGAAATAAAGGGATGAATGCAATGCATATTTCTTTCTTGAAAGATTTCTGAGGATCCAGCTTTTGAACAGAAGATTCTAATAGTCAAAGGACTACAAATCAGAAATCAGAAAACACCTATTTTAGAGAGCCAGTTCCAATCTGCTTTTTAGGTACTTGGAAAGATGAATTAGATATGATTTAATGCATTAAGAAACCTGCTTGGTGTATTAGACCTACCTTGGGGCTGAGGATTTTCTATACTGGCAGAATGAGACCTGTCTTTCCATAATTTATCATGTTACTTCCCACATTTCCTGCCAATACCATTCCTGTTTTCTAGGGCCAGAAGGGACTTGTGGAAAGTAGCAGGGACTCAGCTGAAAGTATACTCAGACCCCTAGAATTTATAAACTACTTGAGGCTTACAAAATAGCATTGAATTTCCATTGGTTTTAGGCAAATATAATGGATATACTGGAAACTAAAACTTTTGTATGTACATGCTCAGTAATAGGCATGCCAGAACTCCACAGAAAATACTACAGGGTTTGTTTTCATAATAAGGAAAAAAAGAGGTGATATCTGGCTTTGCATTTCAGTATCTAGATTGTTCCTTGCTGAGCTTTTTCCCTTCTGCTTTGAAGTGATGTTTTAGTAAGTCATGCCAATAGAAGTCCTGTTTCCACTACTGTATGCTTAAAGAACAGCATTATCTTACTTGAGCAGGTATTGTTTTGTATTAAATGGCACTGTAACTCAACTAAACAGCAAAGAATATTGCTAATTATAACGCCATCTTGTGTGGAACAGTGTCAGAAAAATAGGAGTTTTTCTGGGTGATTTTGCCACTTAAATGTAATGATCCATGTGTCCCTTATTTTTCAGTTTTAAGTAAGATAGAGATGCATGTTGAACTCTTAGTTTGGAAATTGATACTTCAAAGATAAGGTTTTCCTTGTAACTTCAGTCTGCTGACCCATCACATCAGGGTAGGTTTCAATTGTATTGGTTTACCACCCTTGAAGATACAAATTAGAAGGTGGTGGTTTAGGTTTTCCTCAGGTTACAGCAGGACCTGGGATGTAGTGGGTTGTCTCTTATCCACAGGGAAAAGTGCTTTTGGATTATATTGCCCTGAGTTAATTTAAACAGACGTGAATGAAAAAAATTTTTGGAAGGGTTTTAGTTTGTAAAAACAAAGAAAAAAATGCTTTTTCTCTTTGGTCCGCAGAAGATACTGGCTCTGTTTCTACTGCAGTTACTGTCATAAGCATTCTTTGAAACAGGAATCTTTCAGCTATCATCAACACAGGAAATTGCAGTGTCAGATTTTGGTTTCTGGAAAAATCCCTATATTTCTCTGTAAAACTAACCACGCGTTTCAAAACAATCCAGCTTAAATTTGATGGACTCCAATCCAAAAATGTTTTTAATAATGCTCATAGGAGTTCTGTATCCAGAGTCATGGATCCTTAGAAAAGAACCTCTGCACCCCAGAAAAAAAACCAACCTTCTTTCTGCTCTACATGTGCTGTGCTGTGCTGTGTGTCCACTGCAAGGATTTGGGTGGGTAAATCCTGGGATAAGGGCAAAATCCCAGTCACTTCTGTTTATAACTACCTGTAAGTATCTGATTGACATTGCAACCTTAATTCCTTTCATTAGATTAAAAGATGGAGTGAAATCCTTTCTCAATAAAATCAGGAAGGTGAAAATGTCTCCCTGAAATGAAGAGATGAGGTTTATTACGAACAAGGCTTCATTAATGTGGCTTCTGATTTACACTGGAGGAGCTCACTGTAGTTACACTGTTTAAACACAAGATTAGAGCAATATTACTATCTGTTACTATCTACTGGAACAAAATCCTGCTACCATAAGAACCTCTAATATAACAGTGTGATAAGGGAAGGATGGAAGCCTGAGCAGGACCAATTCAAACTTGAAATATGTACTTCATTTTAACTCTCAATTACCATTACCCTAACACTGCCAATTCTACCACTGAATTACCTAATTCCACATCTATGTGTCTTTTAATTATCCCATAATATTTATGAAAAAAACTTATCCAGTGAACACTAATTGCAATAATATTCAAAGTAATATTCCCATGAAGATCTAGTGAATTGAATAAAACCTCGTTGTCCTTTAAGGAAAAGAGAAGCCAAGAATTATTCTCAAGGCTTATACTAAAGAGGGTAAAAATAAAACATAATTTTATAGTCCTAAAATTGTATTTCTGGGTTTTTTTGGGTTTTTTTTATGTACACTTGTTTCCTGTATATCAAATTAAATTATGTCCTTTGGAAATGAAATCTCAACACTTTGTATTCTTCTGAATGGGACTGTCCTGGGGTGACTTTATGATGTTTGTATCCTCAATCACCTTTGTTTATGTTACATATTATGTTCTGCACCTTTCAGACTGGCTCTGAGAGCGAAAGGGGGGAAGAAGCAGCAGCAGTGCACAGTTTGTGTTCAAAAAGAGCCCTCACTGTCCCCCATCCTGCTCCTGGACTGTGCTGTCTGCAGCATGGACAGACAGAGGGACAGAGCTCTCCTTTGCTTTTAGTTAGTTTTTAGCTCGCTGAGGCAGAGAAGTTCCCCAGACTGTTTTTTTTTCCTTTTTCTTGGATCTGTTCAAACCTGCTCTGGGCTGAAAACCCAGCCAAACCCCGGGAGCTCACGCCTGTGGCCCACCAGGGCCTGGGCCTCAGCACTTTCCAGCACCAGAGGGACCGATAAGAGACTGAGTGAGCTGAGCTACACCCATGGAAAGGACTTTTCTGGATTTGCCATCTCTTCAAACAACAAGAGGTTTTATTGTTTAATATTATTAAATTTTTATGCTTGTAGATCCTTTTCTTGTTAAATAAACATTTTTTCCACTTTTCTCCAAGCAAATCTTTTCCCAAACCAGTTAGAAGAACAACCGCTTGAATTTGCTTTCTAGAAAAGCCCCATTCTGAGGTTTTCTCCCAAATTTACCCTAAACCAGGACAGTGACACCTTTCCAACAGCCTACTGATGTCAATCTTCTGTGAACTTCATCAGTTTGGGGTTTGGTCCATATCACAACTGTTTGTAAAAATAGAGAGGAATTGAAATAATAATAATTATAATTCTGTTTCATTATACTATTGCTGTCTGACGGTCTTGATTTCCATCTTGACTTGAAAGAAGTTGGATAAAATAAATATTCACTAACACAGGAATGGATGCAACCCCCTACAGGGGGAATCAAACAACTGGATCTGGTGCGACGTTCTCAGCCAGTAATTTGATATCTTTTATCTTTCTCACAGTTCTGTGAGGGAAATAAGATTGCATGACTTGATGCTTTTTATGAGTGGCAATGGCATAATTGGGATATCAGCTCACAGAGACTGAACCAGAATCCATGTGCACATGCTCTAGCAAAGATATTGAATTACAAGCAGTAGAATAATAATAGTAGCCTCTCAGAGTCCTTCCCATGTACAATATCCAAGTTAATTAGTCAATACTTAGTAAATAATTCAATTAAACATAGTTGTCAGCTGCAGTATTTATAGCATTAAAAAAAATACTTCTTCAATGACACTTTCAGAATTTCTGCCTTTTTTTCTTTTGAGTTGAGACAAATGAGATATTTTGTCAGTAAATATATTACACTTCCACAATTATTGAAACTGTTGTATTTGCTAGTTATGTTATTTTATGTTACCTTGTGTTGTGTTATGTTATGTTGGTATTTTCCTTTTTCCTGCCTAAATGTAATAAATAGATCATTTATTCAGGTCCCACACCAAACCACACCAAACATATTAAAGAATGTATATATTTATATATTGAAATTGCTGTCACGATCAAAGGTGATGATGCTGCAATTCTGAAGTATTTAATGCTTGTTCCTGTCTCATCAACAACTATGGCACAGGGAGCAAGAATACATAAGTGCTGCTCCACAGGTCAGTTTATGCTGCCAAGGAGATTATTTTAACTGTAGAAACTACATAAACTATCTTTGGAATAGTCTTCAAGACACTTCACAAGATATGCAGGTTATTTTCTGGTGCATTAAAGACATTAAATTGGATTATAATCAAAACAATAAATCTTTATACTCTAAAAGATAGAATGAGTGCAGTTCTTAATAACCATATGATGCTTTTGCTTTATGTGTTCCGTTTGAAATGGACATGGTGTTGTGAGTTATTAAATGTAAAAGTATTAAATATATAAAAAAAATAAACTCATTAACAAAGCAAACTGCTGAGTTTTGGTCTTAGAAGCATGTAATGCCTCACATCCAGCTTCTTACAAAAGTGGAATTCAAGCTTGTGTCTGCACAGTGGTACCTATTTATTGCTAAAATGTGATACAGAGGGGTTTGTGTTGTGCCAAGCCAAAGGAGACTGAAGAAGCTCAGGATCTGAATTCTGAGCCTTCTTATCCATGGCTGATGGGTTAATGGAACAAGAAGAATAATTCCAACAAAGCAAATAATTATTTTAGACCTATCTTTAATCCTGAATGCATTCCCACCTGAGATCAGAAGGAAATATCCATTCACAGACAAAACAGAAAAGTTTAAGGACTGTAGGATAACCCCACAAACCTTTTAAAAACCCTCAATTTAAATATCGCTGTGGATTCATATAACTGAATTATGTACAGAAGAAAGAAGATAAATGGTCTTGGTACTGATCATTCTTTATTATGCAATGGGAATTAATCCAGTTCACTTTCTTGATTATTAGCCATTTAAATAAACTCACACTGCTTACCATTTTAATTCTCAATTAAAAACTCCTGTCCAGTAAAAGCTGGTTAAACCTATCATCAGTGCTTGTTCTTTGAGTACTGTCTTAATTTGTTCCAGGCAGAGCTGTCTTCAATGCTGCATTTGACCCTGTTAAGAGAAATTTATGGGGCTTTGAAATGCAAGGGCAGTGTCTTCAGTCTGCCTTCAAAGCACAAAAATTCTCATTCATCAGGCCTGTGCTGCCTTTCTCTGCTTTTATGTATGGAAGAATTATGATCATCACCTTGGAATTATTTCTTGATAGCAGCTGAGGGAGATGCTGCTTTGATTTTCTTAGCCAAGATTATTATGAACAGCCTGACTCGAGAAATACTTGCTAAATGAATTGCTTAATTAGACAGAATTCTGCAAAATTACTTTGCATCTTCCTAGCACCAAAGCACCTAGCAGCTGGGAAAATTCTACAAAAATCAAAGATAAACTTATATTAAACCAGAATAAGGAGACCCACTGCTGTATTTTAAGAAGTAACAAAAAAATCCCTCTGTACAGTAGCTGAGAGTTTTCATGTAAGCAAATATATGACTGCTGTACAATTTAGGCTATTGGAGTAAGAAAGATCTCCACTATCTTGTTGTTATTAATATAAGGACTAAGAATAGGCCATCCTTTGCTAATTTTAGCAGTTTGAAAAAGGCAAGGAGAAATAAAAATATTCCAGTACATCCATCCTCATTTTTGAACATGTTCAATAAATTTGTGTCATAATTTTGTCATAATTAAGTCTTTGAGATATTTCACAGATGGCTTGTCAGTAGTATGAAAACCTACTGGGCTTCCTGATCTTATTGCTGTGAGTGCTGAACCCTCCAGTGAAAAAAATACATGTAATCAGTTTGCAAAGGACAACCATTCCAAGAATTTGTTACAAAGCATAGCTGTGATCTGTGTGAAGGTTAATTCTAAATCCGAAGAATTATCTGCTATTACATGGAGTTTCCTATTTTATCTATGGCTTTTTTTTCCAGAGATTTTCCATTTATGCCAGAGATTATCTCAGAGCACTATGTTAAGTTTCAGTGCTTCAAATCAATAGATGAATCACTTCATCAGCCTATACTTAATTTTGGAGGATTGTTTTGAAATTAAAACAGACCTAATATTATTTTAACCTCGTTTTTGTTTGCAGGTGTGGGGAAAGAGCTTGATATCACTGATCTTCAAGTTTAAAAAAGCACAAACTGTCTCAGATAACACTTGAAATGTTTATCTTGAATATCTGCCATGTACAATCTTGCTTAATAAGCACACGCATGTAGGACTTGGTTTTGGTTTTTAGATGTCTCTGAGACAACATGTGAATTATCCCAATAGATGAGTTGTACCACAGATAGATTTGAATTTGTGTGTAGCCACTGTCATGGGGTTGGTAGTTGGTGTGGTCAGACTACTCATAGTCCAGGAGCTGAATGAAGGCCTAGGGGAAACTCTGCTAGAAGTGTCTTGCTTATTATTTGTAAGTAGGGATTCCCATGGACACGTTATGAAGTGTTTGACATGCACACACACAATCTATTTAACAGTCTTGGGCTCTGATATTCCTCTGAGCCAGGAATCCTTAGTGTGGTGCCTTACACACAGGAGAGCATGGGAGAGAACTAAGAGGTATAATATCTTTGGCATTGATGCTACCAAGGTAAGGAACCAGTAGAAAAGCGTGGAAAGGATGATGACTACTCCTGCCATTTTAGATATTTGCCTGTCTTTTGTAATTCACATCTTCCAAGGCTTTTTTGCTCAGAGATTGTCAGATAAGCATAAAAATGGTTTCCATGGACGCTTTTTGTCATCTGCTTGCAGCAGAGAAGTAACAGCTCAGTGTTTCAGATGCAGGTTTTGCAGCTCTGAGTTTTCCCAGCTCTAACTGAGGCTGTGTTATCAGAGCAGGCTGTTAGAGAAGTTGTATTTCAAATCTCTCTGTGATACTGAATGGCTCCCAGAAGAAAGGGAACCTTCACCTCATAAACCAGATATGTGTCGGTTTCATTTTCTGTTCATGGTGGTAGACTTTTTTTCACACATCCACTGAAAATGACTTTGTTATGTAGTAAAATGCAATCCTCACTCACAGCTTTGTTAACTGGCAGTATCTAAATTGTGATTAACAAAGTCAGGTAGTTGAAATTGGTGCAGCTAAAAAGTAATCTGGAAAAAGAGTAATATTATAACCATATGGTCAGATGCACAGAGGTATCAAAACTCTTAAGTGGGGGTGGGCTGGCTGTGCACTGGGTTATGCTTCTCTGCATAACCCTCCTCATTCCAAATTGTAGCTGAAAATATTGGAATGCTGAATTTAAAGTATAGCTCTAGCATTCCTGGGAATGTCTGGTATTCCTTACAGATATCACACTACCCAGCATAAAGAAGCCTGCTATTTTTGATTCAGTCTTGAAGAGGACAGAATGCTTAGGATTCTTGCAATTTAATTATGCTTGATGCTTGGTTGGGGTTTTGTTTATTGGTTTGGTTTTGAGTTTTTGTGTGTGTGTTTTTGTGGTGGTTCTGTTGTAGTTGCTTTTTAATTGATACATTTCTTGTCCCCACTGCTCATATTTGAAGTCTGTTTTAGGACCTCCATGCACAATTAGAAATTTCCAGCTAGAACTCCAGTATCAGTTTACGCCTGATTTATTTTTTGTACACGGTTTTATAGCCTAAATATATGCCTTCAGGATACATCTGTGCAGAAACTTGTGGTGAAGGGTTCTGTCCACACACAGCTCTCCTGGTACTAGGTAAAACTAGCAAGCTACAAGCTTCTCTTACAAGAGGAGGGGAGTCTTCATTTTCTTTATTATGCTATTATCCTTTATCCATACTTCTTTTGTTTTTCTGATTTGTTTTTGGATTCATGAGACCTGGACATGATGTTTCAGATGAGGTCTCAAATGTGTTTGTACTGCAGTCCCCCTTACTTCTTTATCCCGTGTACCTCTGGATTTGCAGGTAGTTCCTGCTGTGACTACCTTTTCTAATATGTCCTGGGATTCTGCCCTTTTGCCTTTTGACAAGTGTATCCTTCTGCCTTTTTGACAAGTGTATCATATTAGTGAAACAGACAAGTTTATAAAAACAGAACAATGCCCATTCACAGTTCAATTATAAAAACAAAGGTACAGAAACTAAAACCTAATCTGTGTGTGTTCTACACATGCAGTACCAGTGGATGCACAGCTGGGCTTGAGCACGAAAAAAACACTGAGAATTATCCCTCTGGGGACCTGGATTTCCACAGCAGCCCCTGAAGGGCTGGGGAGCTCATTAAAGCAGTAGAAAGGCTTGGTGACAGGTTTCCCTCAGATCTCCACACCAATGTGCAGCAGCACTTGTTCTGAATACTCAGTGTAGGAAAAGGTTCTAATTCTTACAGAACACCAAACTGAGAAATTTAAAACACACTAAAGATGGCTAAATGAATATTTTAGCATCCTTTTGAATATATACACAGTGCAATATATGGTTCTCACTGCAAATTTCTGCAGAGGTGTGTTTGCAGACCTGGTGGCTTTCCACCATAGACACCAAAAACAGTCTAATGCTGGATATCAGTGATCCACTCTTCTATTACCATCCGTATGCAAGAAGCAGAGGATTCCAAAACCAGGTGAGCATACTTTAATATTCCCTAAAAGTACAGTATGCAATTAAAAAGTTTGGAAGAAATATTCCATCCTGATTTTTGACAATTTAATTTATATTATATAAGAATGAGATTTAATCACCTTATCTGAATTATCCTTAACTTGGGATGTGTAATAACTGCATGTATTACTATCAGCTCTAAAATTATTCTGACACAAAAATTACCTAAACTGTCCAAAGCACTATTTTCTATATGCCTATCTCAGCTAAAAACGCCTTTCTTTAATTTATTCTAAATTCATTGGACATAAATTTCATTGCATGAATTCTGTTTTGCTGATAAGGGTCATAGAAGTAATGATTAATTTTTGGAAAATGTTTCCATAGACTATACCTATGGAAACAGCTTACCTTATTTTTTAAGCACCTGCACTGCTTTCACTCACCTTGTGTTCACATGGAACACGTTTTCCTCATGTAAAACTGGAATTACCCTTGGGGTTTTGTAAAAGAGGGTCACAGACATGAGAAGAGCTTCTCCATGGCTGCTTCTGTGCCTATCTCAGCTGCTTCCTGAACTTCAAGCCTAAGGTTCTCTATCATGCAGCTTTTCTATCATTCCCCCCCCACCCAATTAAGGCTGTGTTTCCCAATACAGTTCCAAGCCCCCAAACTCTGTACTAACTACATTTCATTTTCTAACCTTTTTATGATCTTGATTATGGTTTCAGCAACTGCATTAAAAATCTGCTTTGTTCTTGTATTTATGTTCTACTCTGTGATCCTTCCCATACAAAATTCAGATTTTACAAGGCCCTTTTGATGAAGTAAAACCTCTTATTTGTGATCTTTTCCATCCAAAAGAAGCCTCACTTTTTTTTTTTTTTCTCTATGAAAACATCTAGTGAATTATGAGGATCAAATTTGAACAGCTCACTGAGGAAAGAATGCTGAAAAACACCACAAAGATGAAAAGGGCAAATTAAAATACACCAGAGAGGAGCAGAAATCCAGATTTTTTTCTGGAAACAATTAAGGAGTTTGCTTTATGAAACAGTAAGCAAGGGAAATGTTATTACAGTGAAAATAGTTTTCACCAGAGGTTTAGGTTTTGGCATCAACTTTTGTGGTAGAAAAGTTTTTCCTTCTTGGTGGAGAAAATGTAAATCCCTGACTGGAAGAAAGTGAACTACCAATAAGCTGTGACCTTAAATTCATCAAGGGAATTTCAAAGGGTTTTTTTTTTTCTAAAAGTAGATTCTGAAAGTTCAGATACCTGGGTTTATTCTATTTCCTTCATCACACTGTGGTGATGCTTGTAAGAAAGGATCTGATTAAGGCTATGTCAGATTTGGTTTGGGGACACTTTAAGAACCACACAGAAATTGACCTTGAGCCAATGACTTTATGTAACATAGCAAAGCAAAGGAAGACAATGATTTATTGAACTAGAAGTGTTTGTCTCAGAGCTGCTGTTTCACGAATTCCACTTGTCCACCACTGAGGATCTACAAACAGAATTGCAGGTTTTTATATAAATACATAAATCTGGGCAATTAATCCATGAGATGACAGTATCAGTCTACCCTTCTAATATTCCTTCAGTATTCCTGCTTTTGTGCACTAGGGGGTTTTTACCACTTGGAACTTCCTGTTAGCAAAGACAGAGGGAAACAAATACTTGTAAAGGTGAGCAGGGAGTTCAGTGTTCACTGGATGGTTTGGAAGCATTTTTGTCATTTAGTCATCATAAAAAGATCAGTGGACAGCTTTTAGCCTTTCTCTTAATACATTTTGATAACATGATCAATAACTACATATTAATGGCTCCCCACTGTTGCTTTTCACTGTAAGTAGTTGCTGGTGGGGCCAAAAAGATTATGTCCTAAAAAAAAAAAAAAAAAAAAAAAAAAAGGAGGTGAAAAGATAATTATCAGGAATGCTTTTAGAATGTAAAACACTTCTAGAGAAACAAAAAACCAATCTCTCAAGTTCCCTACTTTTTTGCATTATAATGACTTGTAGCAGGCATTCAGAAAAGCTGCTGACTGGCTGCTTTGCTCCCTCCAAGCATTCCTTTAGTGCTAAAGATTAAATAAATGCATTGCTACAAAGCATGAACAAGTGATTTTCAAAATTATTGTTAAGAAGAGGGAGCTGGATTAGGAAACGTCATTCCTCTGAGAAGTAATACCTCCAAAATAATCTTACAGTGAAAACCAAACAAACAAAACAACAAAAGAAAACCAAATAATACAAAACCAGGAGGAGTCTTAATTAGCAGAGCTAGCTGACATGCTGTTCTTTAAAAGTTAAATATGTACATCAACTGGAGACAGGATATCAAATATCAGTAGGGAGAGCAGCAGGAAACTTTTTCCACTGCATGAAAGGGATAAAAAGAAGAAAAACAAGTCTCAGTTGCAGGAACAGCTGACTAAGCGACTGACATACTGGAAACACAGCCAATTGTAACAAATACCAGGCAAAAGTATCTTCTAAACAAAAAATCTCCTCACTTAGGAGCTTAAAATCTAGATAAAAATGTAACTATCAGAATAACATTGAAGCAATAGATACTCGGATCATAAAGAAAAAAAAAAATGCAGCTGTAATTACAGCTCAAGATTTTCTCAGTACTCTGAGTGGACCTCAGCCTTCAAGGACTGAGGGCAGGGACTCCCAGCTGACATAGAAATGCAAAATTCCAGCGAGTGAGAAGGAATCAGAGGCATGGCTCCACACCTCTGGTGCTTTGGGGTGGGGGAGGGCGGAGGGAGGGCTGGTGGGGGGAAAGCCAGAATGAATATTCTTTGCTTTTCACATGTTAAAAGCTTGGTGGATTCCAAAAAAAACCTTACTAGCTGTAAGTGTCACATCTTCAAGTACAAAGACTGCGGAGCTGGATCTGATACACAATCCAAAATGTTTTAAGGGAAGAGGAGAAAGAACCAGAATCTAGGAAAGCCAGTAAGGATTATGTGTTTGCTTACACTGCAGTGGAACATCTCTTTCAAGATGTTTTGATAAAACTTAAACTCTGAATTACACTACCACTGGGAACTCCTAGTAAGAAACCATGTTCTTGTATCAACTCTTGATACCTTTCTCCTTGTTTACCCTCTTGATTGCTTAATGCTAATTGTCCAAGCTGCAGGAGCCAGGGAGGAATTCTCCCCTGCAGTCCTCTGTGCTTCCTGTGGCTTTGAACTCTAAAGCCTTATGGAAGGGAAGATAGAGATTTGGGCAAAGTTTGGCCCTTTTCCTTTGGTATAATTGCTATAATTTTATTATATTTTATTTATTTTCTATCATAACATTGTTTTACTTTTCCAAGAGGAATACATAGCTTTATTATCCTTAAACCTGAAATGTAATTTAACTAATGTTTCAGGATCTCCCTTAAGAAAAATATAAATGAAGCTGACTAATATAGTAATTTTCTATGCTTAGCAACAGTTGCAAACAGACAAGTGTGTAGAAGATATTTACAGCCTATGATTAAATATCAGGCTGTTCTGAGCTGTTCTTCTCTTGTGCCCACGATACTTCTTCTGCCACCCCCCTGAGAATCAATGCCTCAGGAGTAAATATAATCTCTAAGGTGAATAATGAAATAATCCTGAAAACAATAATAATAATCTGTAGGGCTTTCAAAAGTAGCCTGAGATGATGACCTACAGATTGTAGGCTCCACCTGTTCAGTAATTCCCAATTGTAGGATTTAAAACTATCTTTGGTAGTTAATGCCCTAGTGAAATTCTAAAGTTGCTGCTTCTTAAATTATTAATGGAGAGCAGACACAAAATTTGGTCACATTAACCTTAATTCTGTAGGAAATGGGGTATGAACAAGGTTGGAAGTAAGACCTAGAGAAAAGGTGCAGGCAGGGGCACCAAAAGAGCATCCAGCTTGGAGTCTACTAGAAACATGGGCCTCAGCACACAAGCTGGAATGATTATGAAAAGGATGTGAGATATATATATATATATATGTGTGTGTGTGTGTGTGTGTGTGTGTGTGTGTGTGTGTGTGTATCCCCAGAGTTCTCCTGGTCATCTGTTAATTTAATATAAAGGAACTGGCCATAAGCACAAGAATGCAGTGCAACTTTTGTATAATTTCTGGGTTTTTTTAGTCCTTGGCTTCTTGAAACTACCAAGAAAGTTGCTGGGAATGGTGTTTTTGTGAGGAAGACACATAAACCAGTTTAGCAATTTCTTTTCTCATTAACACAGAATTGCAACAATTTCCTGCTCTTTCTCTTCTGTCTCTCATCTCCTCTCTTTGACACCCTTCTTTGCCTTTCACAGAATCACAAAGTGGTTCGGGTTGGAAGGCACCTCTGGAGATCCTCAGGTCCAACCTTTCTACTCACCTGGAGCAGGTTGTACAGGATCAAGTCCAGGTGAGTTTTGAATATCTCCAGATAAGGACACCCCATGGCTTCTCTGGGCAGCCTGTCCAGTGCTCTGTTACCTTCCATGTTACCCTTCTATTCAGATGGATCTTCCTGTGTTTGTGCCCATTGCCCCTTTTCTTGTCACATAGCACCAGCACTTTTTGACAAGTGCCCTTAAACAGCATTGGTAAGTTCTCCTCTGAGTCATCTCTTCTCCAGGCTAAACAGACCCAGCTCTCCCAGCATTTTTTTATAGCTCCAGACCCCCAAAAACCTCCATAGCCCTCCATTGGACTGTCTAAAGCATTTTCTAGCCTTTCTTATCCTGGGGAGCCCAGAACTGTTCACAGCACTCCAGAGGTGGCCTTATCAGTGCTGAGTAAAGGAGATAAAAGCCCCCTTGACCTCCTGGCAATGCTCTTCTCAATGCACCCCAGGATGCCACTGGGGTCTTGGCCACAGGGACACAGTCCTGGCTCATGGACAGCCTTTTGTCCACCAGGATTCCTTGGTCCTTCTCTGCAGAGCTGCTTTCCATCATCCCTAGGCTGTGCTGGTGCTGGGGCTCTTCTTCCCCAGGTTCAGGGATGGTATTTGCCCCTGTGGAACTTTGCTGCATTCCTCTGTGCCCACTTGTCCAGGTTTTTCTGAAAGGCAGCTCACCTGTCACGTGGATCAGCCACTCCTCCCAGCTTTATATCACTGACAAATGTGCTGATGGTCACCCAGGTCACTGATGAACAAGACTGACCCTTGGGGACACCACAGCTACAGGCTTCCAGCTAGGCTCTAACCACAGCCCTCTGAGACCTGCCATTCAGCCAGCTCTCCATCTACCTCTCTTCTTTCTCATTGATTCAGGCTGAATGTAAAGTGGCATTCATTTATATGTGACAAGCATGATCTCAATCCCTCAAGATAATTCCCTACACAATTTTTAATTGTTTTAATTTAGTTCAGCCATCTCCTCTCTGCCCCTCTTTATACTGTAAAATTGATTAGAGATTTCACTAGAGAATGCGTAATGACATTCTGATAGTACCTTAGAAAGAGATAAAAGTATTCTAGGCTTCTTTTACAGCTTGCATGACATTTAAATGCATATTTGATATTGTCCTTTTCACAAACTGTGTTTTAAATTGTTGTTTATAGCTTTCCCTTGTAGGAGGATATTCGATTAGTCAATAAAATATTAGAAAAGCATAATTTGCTAGAAATTTCTAGAAAGTACAAGTGCCATTCAACTCCTCCTCCCATATTATTGCAGGTGAATTTATTCTTCCATGCAAGAGATTTTAGATCTGCTGAAGTAGACTCTTTTTGTGTACTTGTTGACCTTGAGAAAAACACCATGATATGGTAAATCATTGGACACACGTAGAGTTCAAGTTCAGTCAAGGATCAGTCATCTTGTAACTACTCTTTAAATACAGCTTTGTCTATTAAAAGGACAGGTATTTGCCTTAATTATGATTTTGTGTTGCTTTGTTTAATCCCTATTTTTGTACAGGTATTTTTTGAATAGTGTAACTAATATGAAGATTTTTTTCTTCTTTCTTTTAACTCAATGGCTATATTGTTTTATAAATAGTCTTAAACAAACCTACAGCATGGAGAAAATGGAGAAACTGCAGAATTCCTTTCTAAGCTGCTCGTTTTGATTTAGCACCTGTTTAAGTGTAGGCATGTCTTAGGTCCTACTGACTTAGGCAAGTTTGATCAGGTCTCTTCCTGGTGCTGAGTTTAACTAACAGGCCTTGTTAAGGGGTTTATTTAGTTTGCTGAGGTTTCCAGCAGGAAGCATAACTGGGTAACTGTTCACTTATAGTTCATGGACTCAGAGCCAGGGACAGCACAGAGGAAAGGCTCCTTCCTGGGCCTTCATCTGGAGAGGCCTTGGAGGTAACCAAGCCCATTTGCACAGATGCTTAGACTTCCTCCAGAAACTTCTGAGATTGCCATGTGAAACCCTGAACAGCTGAAGGAGCTGGAAACCTCATCTGTAATCACATCTGCTGCCGAGTTACATTATGCACCACACCACCCCCATGTTGGAAAAAGGACTTAGAGAGTCAGGAACCAGGTTATCATGTGGAATGTGTTAAATGAGTGTCAGTAATTGGGGGCCTATTAGAAAACCAAGCTGTAAAACTGAAGTGAGCCTGGAGGCTTTTTACTCTGTCTCATATAGCTTTCCAAAATATACTTGAGAAAGCTATAGTCTATTATTGTGTCAAGCAACTTGCACAAGAGAGGACTTTTTACCATTTCAACAACATACCAAGTAGTATCCAACTTCAAGAAATTTCTAAACTGTCAAGATTTTTATAAAATAAACTATTTCAAGCTCATCTTCCCTGAGATTAAAACAAAATCTGTTTACAGAATACAATAAACATGACAGAATGATCAACTTTATGTGTTAAGAGTTGTTGCTAAGGTGTTGTTGGATGCTGCTGGATGGATGGATGCTAGGCCACCAGGCACTTAAAAAATTAATATAATAAATAAATCTATAAGAGCTGACTTACAGTTTTATTCCATGTGTACAGAGATGTGATTCATCTTGACACAAATAACACATGTGGAACAGCAAACAGAAATGATATGCTTGAATGCACTGAAGAAATCCTTTGATCAAAGGATAGAACTGGAAGTCAGAAAATTATGTCCAAGCCCACTGTCTGGTCTAATGATGATTTAAAACTTCTGATGACTCAGTTTTTTTATTTGTGAGATTAGGACAATATAAAGCATTTTGAAACAATTATTAAAATTAATTACAGCTACAAGGGATCCTATTTCTAGTCACATTTATGCAAGGAGTCCTTCTGAAGCAATTACTGAATTACTGGCTTTGGAAAGCAGCCAGGTGAACTGCACCTGGGAAGTTAAAACTGGTTCTGATCCTGATGTTTCTCTTTATGCCTTTTTTTTTTTTTTTTAAGCATTTATAAAGCATCCAGCACTGACATAAAGGCAAGGTGAAAAGTGTAGGAATAAATTAAATGGCGCAGCCTGGATTCTGATTAGCACAAAAGGAAAAGAGAATGGCAGAACAAGAAGGGTAAGCAGATCAGACAGGCTGCCTGGTAGAGCACAGGCCTGGGAGAGAAGCAAAACATCCTGTTTTCTTCAGTTCCTTGTTGTGAACATCTGTCATTCCAGCCTTGGAATGAGTTTAGTTTGGTGTGGTGTACCTGCAAATGTATCAAGCATTTTTGGGGGTTTGATTTGGACACAGCAAATATTTGTGGTAAACAAAAGGTAAAAAGGGAAGGAAACCAGGTGAGTAGCTAACTGTAACTTTTATTGATTAAAATAACAGGAATTAAGAAAAATGTCATATATGGGTAAAACCTTACAAAAGAAAGGCCTTGTAAAATCATGTTTCAGGCCTTGTTACTTTGGCTGAGTATAACTAGCAGCTGGCCTGACTAGTTCCCATGCAAAAACATCTTGAGAATGAAAAGTTTGTTAACATAACAAACTATTCTTGGGGAGAAAAACAAGTGCATCTGTAGTAACAAGGGATCTGTTCCATGAGAATCAGTGGGAAAAGTATGTAAACATTGTTGGATAGGAAAGTTTTGATTGACATGTACACTCACCATTACCACCCAGTGAACTGAGTTCCTAACCAGCTGGGATTAAACACGGTGCCTTCTGATAACCATATAAATATAAGCTGTGTGCAATAAAGATGGGGCTATGATGGAAGAAGAAACAGGTGTCATTGTCCATCTCTACTACAACATCTGGCTTTTGTCAGGTTTTACCTATATGTGACAGAAAAATAGTAATTTTTTTAAAAAATAAAAACCCAGGAATTAAGAATTCTCAATGCACCATGAGGACAAGGCAAAAGGATGTGTCTTTATACCATGATCAGAAAGATGAGAGTGCTACTGCCTAAGTGTTCAAGGTTCTTTCACACACTTTGTAAATATTTAGTATACAAAAGTTCAGATCTCATCATTCCCAAACAATCTAAGCACCATAATTGCTCCAACTTTCCCCGTCTATATTAAAAATACACTCACAAACAACTTATGGAAATCTAATCAGACTTGGGCAAATTCACAAGGCTTCTCAGAGTTAATAACTGAAACCTTCTGGTAGATGTCTTTATTACTCTCATCATTAGCAAGATTGAATCTCTGTTTAGACTAGTTCTTGTTAAAATTAACAGTTGGAAGCTAGAACCTTCAACCTTTGGTATTTTATTTCAACAATATATCACTTTGGCCTTAATCTATAAATAAATCTTCGTTTATCATCTACCAAACTGCCTCAGCAGAAGCAGAGGCCACTATGAGTCACATGCTTGATCTGGAAGAGTGGTATCATGCCTCTATGGTAATATTGACTTATAGGGCTAAACAGTGTATAAGGTAAATATGTTAAAAGAAATCTATTTTTCAAAGCATTTAAATTTCAAAATATCTGTACTTTCAAAGAAGAAGAAGTGGAGTGGGCTAATGGAAAAAATGGGTGAAATTTTATGGCATTTGAAATTTGATTCATACACTCCCTTTAATGCTTGATAGAAAAATCCTATTAATATAGAATAACATAGCTACACTAGTAACATTAACCCTTGGTCATTAAATTTTAATTTAAAGTGCAGCTGAAGGAAAACTTATTTATTGAGTTCTCATGGACAAATTTCTGGCTCCGAAGATTTTAAATAACTCACCTGAATCTAAGTTTAGATGGAAAAGAATGCAAAGATTAAAGATCCCCTGATTCAGGGATATTTTAGAGTAACAGCTCTTCAGGGGAGAGCCCGACCATTACTCTGTTTACATAGTTCTTGTCTTCGTCTAACTCAATTCAGTTGTTTTTAAAGAACTTCCTGTTCAGTGTTTCCTATGTGGGAAGATCAGAGAATGTGAAAGGCATTTCCAAAAAAAAAAAAAGGGATTATTTTCTCCTGGTTGGTATGAACTGTGGTGTAATCTGAGCTCTCTCTCTTTTTCTTTTTTTTTTTTTTTTTTTTTTTTTTTTCCCCACAGAAAATAACTTCAAGGCAACAAGATTTCCCCTCACAAAATAAGTGAGGGGGGAAAAAAATGAAAGGATGTCACTGCTCTGTAGAAGGAGCGGGTCAAGGGGCTGAGCAGGTGCGCGCCCTGCAGAGACACGGAAAAAAAAAGGGTAACGCGGTGAGGGGTTCCGAAAGCCGGGACGCAAATTAAAGATAAAAAAAATCAGCCGCAGCAGATAACTCCAAGAGCGATGAGGATCGCCCGCTAGAGAGGGGCAGCTGCCGGGCCCGCGCTCCTTTACGGCCGCTCTCCCGCACCTTCCCCTTTTTACACATTCGGTAAATCCCCTCCCTGGCCACGGCCGAGGGGAGCAGGGGGATGCCGAGGGGACAGCGGGGCACCAAACGGGGAAAGGCGGATGCTGGAGGGACGGGCAGGTGAGGAGAGCGGGCGGGGAGCCGGGGGACAGGGCCGGGCCGGGCCGGGTCTGGTCGGGCTGGGCTGGGCCGGGCTGGGCTGGGCCCGGCTCCGCCCGCTCTCCCAGGCTGCTCCGCGTTGCAGCCGGGGGAGGTGGAGCCGCTTTATCGGCAGCCGAAGTGGAAATTTCCCCGTCAGTTCCCGGCTCCGCCGCGAAGGAAGCACTGGTGGGAGCCGCCTGCCCTCGTCTCCCCGTGCCGCGCCGCGTCCTGCCTGCTGTCATGTCCAACTACATCCACGTCCCGCCTGGCTCGCCGGAGGTGCCCAAACTGGACATCACCGTCAGCGAGCGGGAGGGGCTCGGGTATCGCCAGGGCGCCCTGCAGCTCCTGCGCCGGCTGCGCCCGCACTGGAGACCCGAGGAGGTGACGCTGCAGGTACGGCGGGGTCCGCGCCCCGCTTGGCGCGGGGGATGCGGCAGCCGGGGCGCGGGGAGCGGGGGGAAAAGCAAGGCAAGGAAGGGGGGAGGGCGGGCGGCCATTGTGCGGGGGAGCTGCCGCCTTGTTTCCTCCCCCTCCCTCCCTCCTTCCATCCCCCGCTCTCCGCCGCAGCCCCCTGCGCGGAGCCCCATTTGCCAGGCGGCCCGGCGGCGGGGCGGGGCGGTGTGGCAGCATCCCCGGCTCCCGCCTTCCCTCCTTCCTTCCCGGCGCTCCTCCTCCTCCCCACCGCCTGCTTTCGGCCTCCTCCTCCTCCCGTACCCTCCCCGCTGGAGCTCGGCTGCTCGCTATAGCGGCAGGGAGAAGCTCTGGAGCCGGGGGCGAGGGGAGGAAGGCGAGGGGAGGAAGGCGAGGTGCTCCTGAGGGTCACCTCTGTCTCTGCTGGGTGGGAGTGTTGGTGAAGCGGGGTTCAGGCCACCGGAGGAGCTCCCACGGGCGGTGGAGCCCTTGTCGGGTGCTCCCCGTAATAAAAAGATGTAATAAATACGTGTCTGGTATTCGCAGGCGGGCTGGGGTTTGGGCTGGCGGTGTCGGAGCGCCCCAGCCCCGCTGACGCCCTTGCTCGCCGCTCCTGGCAGAAGCACCGCTGCTCTCCGGTGTTCTCTAGGTGAGCAGTCATTCGTACTCATGACGAGTCATCTGCCGGAGGATTGGCTGCCTTCGTGCTTCTAGAATATGCTTAACATGGCCCCCTGCACTTGAAAACTCTTCAGCCAACTTGCGCGGCTAAAATAGCGCTTCAGCCTGTGGTTAGTTGAGGATTTTATTGGACGCTCAGCTGCGTTATTCAGCAGTTGTTATTGCATGGCGGTGTCTTATTTCAATTAAATTCCTCTTCAGAGGGCTGCTGAACTAATTTGTATAGGAAAGCTGAGCACATTGAGGTAATGGCACATAATTTGACTGAAATTTTCTGATGTTTTGAAAGAAAAATGAAACTTGACACATGCCAGTCCAGTTAGCATGAAAATAAAGCTAATGAGGTTTTTCTAAATAACCTGTTTGAGGCAGCGGCCATAAGTTATGCACAGTCCCAACATCTTGAGGTGCAATGAAAACAGCTTTACAAAATGTAATGCTAAATGAGGCTGTTAAAGTTCATAGAATATCTTGAGTTGGAAGGGATCCATAGGCATAATCCAGCTGCCTGCTCGTTGCAGAGTTACATTAAAGTTATACATGGTTTTAATTTTTTGGTTCTTTGATCAATGCAGTTCTCAGCAGAATATTTTTCTTTCTTTCATTCGGGATTGTTGAAAAGTGAAACCAAAACATTATCCTGTTAAGGAAGGAAGACTTTATCCTTTGGGTAAAGTTGTAGTAGGTTCAAGAAAAAAAAAAAATTCTTCCTTCTGCCACTCACTTCACAAGAAACAACAGAATAAAAAACACCAGTACCATTGGTGTTGAACAGGGACTCTTGACTAGTCACACAGAAGTGGAGATTACTGTCTGTGGTTAGAGGTTTCTGTCTAAAAATGTATTGAGTTTAGTTTTAACTTATTTATTTTAAGAGCACAACTTTTCAGCTTGGTATTTTCATTTTGAAAAGTGGAAGAACATTCTATTCAAAAGGCCCTTAATGGCCTTTTATTTTTAACTCTTTAGCTCGTGTTTAAGCTGCTGTGAGTGTGTAACAAGCAGGAATGCCTGTGGTTTGAAACAGATTCCAGCAGCAGTGATGGCAATACAACCAATTACAGATAGATGATGTACGTGCATCAGATAGAGAAAGGTGTTGAAATGAAAGGTGGCTCTTTCTGTGAGGATGAAGGAGTGAACAGGAGGATACCTTGGAGTCCTCCTTTAGACCTTCTGTTTAGGAGGGAGATGAGGATGGGACTCCTCCTGTATTGCGTGGAAAATATGCCTGACTAATCTGAAACAGCAAAGTGGACAAAGAACAGTGTTAGGTTTGATGAACTACTGCTTCCTCTGGTGAACTCTGCCATTTGCTACCTTTGCTCTTAGTAACTCTTGGGGCAGAACAATTAGTAAGAAGCTGAAGAGTCCAGGGTTTGATTTGAAAGTTAATTAACTTCTCTTGTAAAAATTCACTGTTGTGTGTTAATTTGTTTAGTCAGCTGAACAATTTTGAAACTGTAGTTAGTTAGTATATGTTAATGCTTAATCCTCACTTTTCCTAAGATTTATAAGTACCTAAAATCAGGAATATATTTTATAATTTAATTTTTTTTACACCATAGCATAAAACACAAATGTAGGACAGAAGATGAAAATCATTAAAATCTTCAGTGCTTAAGTTATTCTTTTATTATGTTATTTATCAGAAAGGCTATAACATCAGAAGAATTGCCCATTACTTTTTGAAATGGAAGCAGCTATACTGTAATATATCTCCTTTATATCAAGTTGTATGTGAATTTTGTCCCTACAGGGCAGTACAAATGTTCAAGTTATTCTACATTGCTAGGGAGAAACAGAATCTTTCTGTCTAAATGCTCATCTTCATGTACATTGTGCAGTTGTCAACTGAAAATGTCCTAGGAACTGTATAGAATTGGGTGCTTAATTTTCTAACTTCTGAACTTTTGATGTTTGCTTTCTCTGCTTTTTGCAGTAGTTGCTTAACAGCAATGTTGGGTAGTTCTGGTTGGAAGGAGTCTCTAGAGGTCTTTCTTCCAAACTTCTGCTGAAAAACTCACTGCTTGCTAAATTGAGAAATTGGCTGTTGTGAACAGGAGAAACAGGTTTTTAAAATTTAATTTAAAAAGGTGTTCTTCTAACTCAGAACAGGGCTTCTGAGTTTTGTAAGCAGCCTGAATTTTGACGGTGGGCATTCCAGTTCTTATATTCTGCACAGTTATTAATGAAATATAAATATTTAATAGTTTTTACTCTTTTAAGGTGGTTGTATTACCTTTCCTAATGTAAAAATACACTCAGAGATTGGATTTTGTTGCCCATCTTATTTTTTCTCTTTTTGTGGCTATTCAAGGAAGATCAGTGTTTGCTTACAGTATGGGAAAATTAGTTACCACTTGAGTAGTGCTGATTCAGGATTCTTTTATCCCGTGACTGTCTAGCTCTTGTAAGTCTGGTGGCAAAGAAGGATTCAGTAGGATAATACACAATTTCTTCTCTGCAGTGTGATATAGTGCAGGAAAAGCCATTAGTACTTCTTACCATTCAGAAGTAATATTTAATGTTGAGAATAAAGACTGCCTGTTTTTATTGGTGAAAAGGCTTAATACTAATAGTGTTAATTTATACCATTATTTGGGTAGACCAGAATGATATATATGGGAAAAAATTGGCTGAAGAATCACTCAAAGATCTAAAATAATGAAAATGTTAGGCTGGCTAAGAGTGCTCCTGTCCCAGATGAAACCTGGAGAGGTGGAAAGAATGGGTTTTACAAAGGGGATTGAATTTTTTGTAAAGACACCCCATAACCCCCCCTGTAAATATTGCAAGCAACTATCATCTCCAGATAAGCTGGATTAATAGGCTTTTTTAATTCTCTGAAATAATTTGGCCTTGCTTGTTTTCTGGTACTGTGGTGGTTTTCTGTGATTTTTCCCTGAGATTTACGTGTCTTCTCACTTATCAACACTTTGCAGGATTTTACTAGTGCAGCACTTCATAGTTTGCAAAGATTTGTTCCTGCAGCTATGGAACGTGAACAGGATGGACTCAGGCTTATAAAAATTGTACTTTCACCAGTGAAATGACCACCTATTTAATTTTCTGTTTACCAGATTAGCTTCTGTCCTTGTTTCTTTCATTTTTCATCCCGATTTGCACTCAGTAGCTTTTCTTCAGGCAGTATTTTCTGGCCGCTGCTCTAATTTATTTGCTTATTTGCTTTTTATAACAAACTTTAATTCGGTTCAGAGTTCTGAACTTGTTGGAATATTTTTTAGTTTATTTAAACAGACTGAGTGTGGGTTTAAAAGCATTGAAATAATTGAAAATGTTAGTTTCTGGGAAACAAAGCAAACTAACTTTTTGTATCTCAGTGCTGTTACATTTTTCAAGTGAGATGTTTATTGCTCAGCTGGTTTTGGCACATCACCCACTTAAGCAGTTGGGAAAGCAGTTGCCACATAAAGAGGAAGGACTGAATCCACAGAGAAGTGCTCCAAATGGAGAAGTGATGAGTGAGGAAAAGAATAAGAAAAGTTAGAATTGCAGCATGGGCTGAATTACCGATGTTCTGTGGAAAAACTGTAATTTGAGGTGTGCCTTGGATGCAATGTCACAGTAAGTGGGAAATGCCAGCAGTATTGGATGTCCTTGGAGGCTGGGTTGGTTTCTCCAGTCTCTTAAAGCTTCTGATGAAGCTTGAAGATCTCAGTCTGCTGTTTCTAGAGGGTTTTGTGGTGTCTGTGTGGGGTAGAAACTGTAGTGGCATTTTTTGTGGCTGATACGCCATATGTGCCTGATGTAATTCAGCTGTGCATGACAGAGATGTGTTTATTCATGACTGGGGTTCTAATTTACAGAGAATCAGTATTTGTTTAGGTACACCTTGAAGGAATCCATGTAAAGGCATATAACCTATGCTATAGGCTTGTAACCTTGGAAAGGAATAATCCAAGACAGTTTAGTTCCTGTCCCTCTGCCCCTCCCTCCCCAGCCTGCAGGCATTTCCTGTCAAAATCTTCCAGGGGGAGGAACAGCAAATTAATTATTTGATTCAGAATAAAGTTTTATGCTCCTTTTCTATTATTATTATGTCTCTCGCTGTTTTAATGAGTATCACAAAATTTGTAAAGCCATTTAATCACTTTCAAAGTGTTAACTAGCTACCTGATGTTAACTCTTTTCAGGTAGAAGACTATTCTTCAGAAACAAGGTGAAAAATAAGCAACTTTTTTTTTCCCCCCCCTTGGCATTAAAAAAAAAACCCAAAACAAAAAATCATTGAAGACCAAACAAAAACCCAACAAAACAAAAACACCAAAAAATTTCACATATTGTCACACATTTCAATCAAAACCAGCCCTCAACCCAAAAATGTTCAAAACAAAACCCACACACGCCATGAAGCTGAAGTGTTTATGGTTTGGGAGCCCAAAAAAAATCCATGTGAAAGTGATACTAGCTCAGTCTATGTTGGAGAAAACATTTCTTTCTCCATGCTGCTGTCATGCAGAGCCCCCCAAGAGCTCAGCAGAAACTGCTAGCTCAGCCTGTGGCCAAACTTAGCAGAGAATAGTACTGCAAACTTGCTTGTTTCCTGCTTGTCTTGGTGTTTTTATTATCAAATGATCCTGCTCCTGGTCGTCTGAGCACCTGAATCATGCAGACAGTGACTTTCACCTGCTGAGTGTAAAGAACTAGAGGATATGGCTCCAGAGCCTGGAGACCTTTGAATGAGGTTTCTTGTGAGCCCTGCTGATCATGTGAGAATTTACCCAAGGCATTTCCCAGTAGTTGTACTTTGTCCTTCTTTTATGAATAGCTACAGAAAGAGAGCTGCAATAGCTACAGAGAGAGAAACAACTAACCTTGTTTCAAGAAATTAAGTTCTTAATCTGTGCACCTGTGGATATGTCTGTGTAGGCTAGACTTTTCCAGAAGAGAAGATCAACTTAGATTTACAATATAAAGTTGAAGTTTTGTGCACTAAAGAAGCATGTTATTGATGTCTGTTCCTTTCTGGAGATCTTAAAGTCAGTCTGGGTTTAGCAGCAGAATCTGGGGAATTCCTGCTTGTTTACGCTGCAACGTCACATCACTGTTCTGTTTTTATGGCACTACTGTTTCCTGCATTCTCTGCCTATGGATGTAATAACTCAGTCTAGCAGGGAAAAATCAGCCCTTCTGAGTCATAAGTACTTTCTACTTTGCCCCATGACGTTTTTATTTATGTCTGTTCGTTCTTGTTACGTGTGATTGCAATTTTGTTCTCATTCTTCTCATTCTTTTGAACTCTTGGAACAGTGGGATGTTTTGCTCTGCTTCATTTCAGGTTATGTTTTGTGCAAGGCCTTCAAAGCTGATTCTTTAAATGCTAGAGTAAAGGCATTCTGAATAAAAGAATGAAGTGACTATTATGTTATTTTACTGTTGGCAGTAAACACTAGATGTTTTCTTTTGATGGAATATGGAAATTGTCTACTTTGAATAATGTTATTAGAAAAGTAAGTGAACCCTTCTGCCTTTTTAAGAAGCAGGAGCTAAAATGCTCCCGTGTGTAAATAATTATTTGTAGCAGCATGCTACAAATAGATACTAATAAGTAGAGTTCCTAAATTAACAGTTGAGGGAGTCCAATTTCCTTGTTCCAGATTTCTTTTTGTTAGTGCTAATGAAACTGGTTTTAAGGGGATATTAGACCTGTGACAGAAGGTATAATGTGCCCAGCAGTTTCTCTTCAACAGCATAACAACTCAAATTCTTGCTGCTTCTTTGCATCAGCATTATTAACTGTTATTTTTTTTTTAGCATCACTATTTCTGATGACCTTAGAGCTGTGTCTTTTTCATAGTACATATTTTTTTCCTTTGAACTACATTTTGGAAGTTTTTATCTAAGTATAGCAGACAAGATGCTTTTTAATTTGAACAGCTCAACATGAATCGCTTCTGCAAAGTGCTCTTCATGCTTTTTTAACAAATTAATTCTGGGTTTATGTTGAAAGGTATAAGAATCAGTACTTGTATGTTGATTTTCTATCTTTAAGTGTTTGTGACCTGTTCTGTGACCATACACTTATGACTGGGAAGGCTATGAATGGATACATTTATAGTATCAGGATGTAATTTGTGATTTACAAGCATTTTGAAATGCATTTAAGTATTGCCTGTTCAAATACATGAAACACTGCTCAAGCCCAGTATCTATGGAGCTGTTTTCTTAGTTGCAGTGCTTAACATTGTTACAGTTACTATGAAGACTGTTCAAGATTCTTCATTATTCATCTTGAGTTATTCAAGTAATAGCTAATAATATGTGCCCATAAATGATAAAGTCTTAATTTTGAGTCAGACAAAGAGCAGCTTCCTTATAAGCAGCTTTGTTTGAATTTGTGGTTATCCTGTTTAGATGAAAGTGATATAATTTGCTATACCTGCTTCAAGACTGAGTGTTTGTAACTGTTGAAGAAAATAGAATACCTTTGTATCTTCTGCACCTTTCCTCAGGAGCTTGAGCTATTTCTTCTAATTTGTGATGACAACTGGAACTTTCCCACTTCTTTTCTGCATTTGTTGATGAAGCTGTTGGCCACATCAAATTAGTTGGAGAAAGCAAGGCATATGAGCTAAAACACATCTACTGTAAAAGTCTCATCTTTTCCTAAACAGGGAGACTTGACCCGACTTCAGAATTATTTTTTCTTTAGTAATTAAAAAAAATTGCTCCTAATAGTCAATTTTTCTAAACCCTTGAGGTTTGGAAATAATCTGTCACTTGTGTTTGAGTGATATTACTTTTCAAAATAAAGGCTTTATCTTGAAGGGGGAGGGGAAGTAGCAGTCAAACTTTCTGAATTGTGTTTTACTGGTCTATAAAACAAACAAAACTAAAAAAAACCCCTCCCACCCCAAAACCCATAAAACTCCACCCAAACTGTCCAAGGTTCTAAAGAATTGTGATTCCTGTAGATATGTTTCCTGTTGTTGGCATGTGTTTTTAGCAAAAGCACTTTTTCATTAACTATTATGGCTCAGAATAATGTCTGACACACAACAGATCACTGCATTTGTCAGTACTTTTGTTCTGGGCTTGACTTAGGGGTGCAGGCAGCAGTCATACCTCAGAGGGTGCATGACTGGACACGAGTAAATAAGGAAATCACACTGTTGCCATTGAACACTTAGTATTCTGATCCTGATAAATAAGTTTCTTGTCTTTTTCAGCTGCTTTTCTGACCTCATTGCTAATAAGAATTAAAAAATGTTTGTTATCCAACTTAAGGCTACTTTTGTCTGCTTGCTAGTTTTACTGTGAGGATGTTTGTGGGAGGGTTTATTCTTTTTGAATTAAGAATTAGGGTTTTGGGGGCAAAGAGCGGAAGAAGAGATGTGAATAAATATGTGTATATATGTGAATAAATGTATATATGGGAATAAATGTGTAAATATGAAAACTACCTCACATTCATATTCAAGTATTTTCTCTGTGATATTTCTCTGTCTTAAAGGTTTCTTCATGCTCAATCTAGTAAACATTTATGTTTTGGGAACTAAAGGATAACTTGGCATTCTCTTCCTACTTTTGGAAGATGTAGAGTTGAGTTGCTTATTGCCTTATTTTTGCTTTTCAGCTGTTCACTGATGGTATCACCAATAAATTAATTGGCTGCTACGTAGGTGACATAACAGATGATGTTGTTCTAGTTCGGATCTATGGGAACAAGACCGAGCTCCTGGTGGATCGGGATGAGGAGGTGAAGAGTTTCCGTGTGTTGCAGGCCCATGGCTGTGCACCTCAGCTCTACTGTACCTTTAACAATGGCCTGTGCTATGAGTTCATGCAGGGAGAAGCCCTGGATCCAGAGCATGTGTGCAATCCAGATATTTTCAGGTAAGCTTTTAAAAATTTCCTTTTAAATCTCATCATTTCATTGTGTGTTTATGAAGCTCTGCCTGGCCTGAAGGGCTTTGAGTTGAAGTTGAGCAGAAAATATCTATTTCTATAAGCCTGCACTTAGCTGATGTTCACACTGTCTTAGTTACAGTATTTCAGTACTGCACAAATGATCCTTGGTGCTTCCACAGAAGACTGTGCTCATTAAAAGTCTGTTCATTTCTATTTATTGTATTTAGCACTTGCACATCACAATTACAGAGGCCATCAAATATGGTGGAGTTGTAGGGGCTGGACTTGGTTAAAGTACTTCCAGCTGTTTCCAAGATCTTGCTTTTGTGAATAGATACCATTTCTCCATTGAGAAATGATTTTTTAAACTGTTATCAGCACTTTCTGTTCACTGCAGGCTTAAGATTTCAGTTTTTCATGTGTGTGCTGAAATGTATTTGCCTAAAAATAGCAGCTAATTTAAATCAGTACTTCAAAAAACAAGTAAGAGTAGATTGTAAATGCAGGTGAAGTTTGTGTGCTGTAACTGAGCTTCAATCCTTCCCCCTTCCCTTCCCACAGGTAATGATCCTATTGAACTTTTGAGTCTTGAAATGTGCTACCTGTGGCTGTGCTTCTCTTGTTTAAACCCTCTTTGAATTCCTGAGCTGTGTTTTTTGAATTTTTCAGTTAAATATAACATGAATTTAATTTTATTTTTTTAGGCTCATTGCTAGACAGCTTGCTAAAATCCATACTATTCATGCACACAATGGATGGATCCCTAAATCTAATTTGTGGCTGAAAATGGGGAAATACTTCTCTCTCATACCCACAGAATTTGCAGATGAGGAAGTAAATAAAAGGTGGGTATTTCATCATGTTCTTTTCCAGACTTCACATTCCTTCTGCTGGAGTTGGTGTTTTTACAATATCATCAGACTTTGTATGGCTCAGAAAGCAGATTCCAGCTTAAAAATACTCATGTGACTTTGAAATAGTGGATGCCCCTCTTGCTGCATTGTAATTAAAGAATGCTCTAGCAAAGTTGTTTTTCTTCTACAACATCAAATTCTTCAGAAAACTGAGAAAACATGATAACTGAAAATGCAGAGGGAAAAATGGCTATTTAAGTGCATACTGTGGCTAGACTAAAAATTAGTGTTAATTTGCTCAGTTATAGATACATATAGTACATAATAGTGTTGTGTAATCTTGGAGGAAGTAATGTGAACAAAAAGTGAATGAAATTCATGCGATAATTCTTTTAATCTTTGCACCTTTAAAATGTGTGGGAGTGTATTCATGTTCTGCTCCTGATTTTTGGACTACTGTTGTGTTTACAGCACAGATAATCTTCAGAAAGTTGTCCTCCAGGGAGGACAGAGAAAAATGTCATAATTTGACTGCTGTTGTGCCTTGGGAAAGAATGCCCTGATTTGGGAGAGGGTCTGTTTAGCTATTTTTAGGAAGAATGTAGAGAAAAATACTTCATTACAAATGCTTGATATGGAACACAGAGTACTAAATGTTAACTCTGTTTCCTTGTACCTGAAAAGATTCTTAAGTGACATTCCAAGTCCTCAAGTTCTTCAGGAGGAGATGGCCTGGATGAAGGAAAGACTGTCAAATTTAGGATCGCCAGTGGTGCTCTGTCACAATGACCTGTTGTGTAAGAATATTATTTACAACAAGAAAAGAGGTAGGTGTTGAACTAAGCAGTGAGTGGCTTTATCTGTGCTGTAATTGCATGTGCTGCATCAGTGGTGGTGTTCTACTCACTTGTGGAGGTGAACTCAGTTTGAGCTTTTAAGACCCTTTAAACATTTAATGGTAGTTATACCTGTGCAAATACTAAGTTGCTTAATTAGCTAATTCTCATCTGAATGCTACAGTATAGAGGAAGAAAATCGGTGTTCCTTGCTTTCCTTTAATGAACTCATGAATTTGTTAATCCCCAGCTTGCCTGTATGCCTAGGCTTCAAAGTATATAACTGAATATAAATTCTATTCTGGTTTATAAAGCTTTTAGGAAGAAAAGAAAATCATGCAAGTGTAGAAAATAACATGAAAATTGTCTCCTGTAATGTTTTGTTCTGGTTTGTAGTTGTGGGGAATACCCTTTCATAGTGAAGTATCTTAATGATATTAACTGCTACATTCAGTAGCTCAATTTGTTTTCTGCATGAGCCACACAGACATCTTAAAAGATTTCTTTTGTTAATGCATGCTTTGTTTAAACAGTTGTAGGCAGCACACATCTTGGTAAAAATTAATCAGTTTTTTGTTTCTATTACCATACATTTAACTCATAGTTCGTGTTATTAAGATCTGTGAAAGCTTCCATATGAACCCACAGCTTATTGATTTTAGTGGTTCAGGGTTTGGTTACTGAGTGAATCAATCAGGTATTAAAACAAACAAGGCAAACTTTTGACACTAAAATGGCCATTGTGCAGTAAAAATACACAATTTTCCATTTCAAATACCTGAGCTCAGCTAAGTGTGACTAAACAGATTACAAGGTTTTATTTTGAAATAAGGATGACTCATTCCTTCTACTGCATATTTTTGTGTCAGTTGAGAAAGATTGTTGGTATGTAAGTTATGTGACTTAACTGCTAAAGAAAAACAAAACCAAGCTGGTGCTGGTTCTAATATGAAAATTGGCTGTATGTGCTAACACGTTTCTGCATCATATGTGAATTCTGCATCATTTCTGCATCACCATGTGAACTGAGGAAATAAACTCTCTTGGTGATTTGTGTGCAAGTTTCCCTCTGAGTAATACTGCTTCGAAGTAGTATTGAGAATTGCTGGTACTTTTAGTTATATATGCCTATATGTGTATATGCACCCTAACAATGCTGTTAACATAAATTTTAAATTCTGTGAAAACCACCAAGCTTGAGTGGTTTTACTTATTTTCAATGATGGACTGTAGTTCTGCTCAAAAAGAGGAAGAGGAGAAAGCATGAAAAGTATACGTAAGACTGGATTTGTAGTCTTATACACTTGGAGTTGTGATTCTGTAGTACCAAAAATAAATCTCATTACCATGTGTTTTTATTAGTGCTGAAATTACCTTGAGTTTTAGCATTCTAGAGCAGACCCACTGAGGTAAAAGTAATTTTTGTAGTCACTTTTCAAAGTAGAACAATGCAACAAAAAGAAAAAAAAAAATCTGAGGAATTCCTTTAAAAGTTTCACTGTTATGATCAATAGGCTTGAAGCTCCTAATTGAAAAACAAATGCTGTGTGCTTTTCTTTTTGTAAACAGAGTGGAGGAAAAAGCAATGCCAGTAGTGCATCACTTGTGAGCAATCCTACAAGTGTGTGAGTGGAGACTGGGTGGGGAGGAGGGAGGTGTGTAAAGTACTTAGGCTTACTAAAGCTGTAAGCAGCTGGGGGAAACACTTGGAAATATGAAGTAAACATATTATTAAACTTGAGTTTGAGTACTGTACATGTAGTGTGTTGTAAAATTTGTGCAATCTGGATACAGCAGGGATCATTTTCATAGTAACCAAACCTCCATGCCATCTGTAGAAGGGATGATTGTCATTTGAAAGCTGTTTTTTATAGCACACTTTTTACAGAGCATAAATAGGATGCTCAGCTTTAACTGTAAAGAAGCATGTATAACTGGAACTGTGTTTAGCAGAGCAAAAGCTTTTCTTGGTATAAAAAAATGATTTTGTAAGAGCACAAAATATAATATTTTTAAAGATGAGAATCACTAGGAATGGCATCAAATTGTCTGAAGGTAGTTAACAGCTTTGGTGAATGCAATACTCTTGACTGAATTCACTCTTCCATCTAGAAAAGCTTCTGTGTATCCAAAAGACCTTGGTGGCCCTAAAGTGAAAACAAGAGAGAATTGATTTTCTAGATTAACTACCTTATTTTTTCTTTATTCCTCAGTGAAATTTGTGCAGAACTGGTAGTGTTGTGTGGCTTTTCAGAAGTTGGTACAAAGACAACCTAATTTATTTGTTTTAGTGATACTGTATTTATAATTTTGTTTCTGGATGCTTAATTTGCACATTTACTAGTCAAGGGGGTATGTGTGGCTGTGTGTTTGAGCTACAGACTCTCAGGATGTATTAGGACTTGTGTCCAATGCAGTATGAATAATTATGGCTTGTTCCTGAGCTTTGCCTTAGACTTGTCCTCTGCATTAAATTCACATTAAGTTTTCAGACTTGAAAGAAAAATCACAGTCATGCCACATACTGCTTTTAAGAAAAATCAGTCTCCGGTCCTTATTTATGAGCCTGGAAGAGTGTGTTGAGTGTTAACTTCATTTAATGGAGTTTCACTCATCTGATTTGAATTTGTTCCTGCTGTGGCTGAGAGAACTCTGCCTCTTGCTGTTTTGTTAATGTCCATTCTCAGTCACTCAGGATATGAAAATCTGCAAGTGTTACTTTACATAACTTACAATTATCGCTGTCATCTACCCTTTGAAGGATATAGTTCAGCACTTCACATTGCTTTTTATTGCAGCTTTGACATCAAGAATACTCAAAATATGCTTGAAGCTTGGTACTGCTTATTTATAAACCTTGTGTTCTGATGCTCCTAAATTTGTTTGGGTTTGTTGGTTTGGTGTTTTTTTTGTTTTGCTTTGTGTTTTAGTGTGACCTGGGAATTTCAAAAAATAACTGGTATTTTAAGAGTTTTCAAATTCAAAAACTTGCTATTCAACATGATCAAATATCAGCATTTTTTTTCTGCTTCTATGTGTGCACTTTTTGCATATATGAAAATCAGTTGGCAGGGAGTTGTGTGTAGGTAGATGGATACTTTGGTTCTGTTTACTCCCTCGGACTGCTCAGTGTTTTCTGTGATCTTTGGTAGGAGTCTGTGGGTGCTCAGTGCTTCTGAAGACTGAGGTATTTTTAAGGCTTGTGGTTTTGATCTGAAAGCCTGTTTTGTTTTGCAGAGCTCTTTTGTGTATTTACAGCTAAAATTATCCTTTGGGTGGGTGACCTGTTTGTGAATTTTCAAGTATCTTCCTAGCACAGATCCCTATCTTTGAAGCTGTTTTCTAGGGGCTCAGTGGCTCACCTGATGAGCAGGATGGGACAGAACTCAGGATGCATAATTCAGGTGTGGTAACTACAGCCAAGACTTGGACACGGGAAGTGTTTTCCCTATTAAACCATTAAAAAGAAAAAGCAGCTAGATAGAGAGGTGTCTTCACCCTCCTACCTGTCAGAACCCTGAGGAGATCTCACAGATGCTTTGTTGATTACCACTTGATCTATTTAAAAGTGGATTTCTGGGGTATGGAACACAATGAATTCCATCCTGTATCTTTCTGTGGTTTTGTGGGGTATGTTGCGTATTGTCTGTCCTAGGAAATGCCCGGTAAAAAGAAATGTTTCAACTTGAAATATTCCACACTCTGGACGTGTCTATTCCTGTCAATAGCAGTAGCTTCTCCAGAGAGATGGCAGAGCTTGTTTTTAAATTTTTTCATTTCAATAAAGCACAGATGTACTTAGACCAGTGTCTCTTGTTGGGCTGCCTGCTCTCAGGGATATTGATGGATTGTACAATTTGTGGATAGCTTTTAGAAACCTTGAATCAACAGTTACCTGCTAAACCAGTAATGTAAGCCATAGCTTTTAGAAGTGGCTTTCTCATATGAACTGCAGTAAGTCTTAAAAGTAACTTCTAGTAAAATGATTATTCAAACAATAACTACAAACTTCTGCTTTTTCTAAAGCAGGGTAGATGTGTGCATGTGTGCATTTAAGTACAGGTATGTTGCACATTTTTGAAGCGGAAAACTTCAAAGTTGTTGCTTTCTTTCTGTTCCACAGGAAGAACTGTGCATCTTTATTTTGGGCCTTTGTGCAAAAATTAACTTTATAGGTTGAGTTTCACAGTAGTATGAGTCTGAAAAGGATCAGCATAAATGCAAAGCTTTTTTGCTTTGAACTTTTGTCTTATCAAATGGGAGTTTGCCAAATTTTCTCCATCTGCTAGCCAATGGCTGGGTATGCCCTTGTTCCTGCTTTGTGAGGAGCTCCTAGTAACAGCCCCAGCATATCTTTTTGTTAGCTTCAATTGGCTTGTATGTAATATTCTTTATATCTGGAAGTAAGTTTTTTAAATGTTAGCTGTAATTAAAAATTTGTGGTGTCACATAGGGATGTTCTAGGTGAAATCTGCACATGAAAAATTTAAAGTATTTATGTACATATTTTATGAGCAGACTTGGTGTGTTTGGATTTTATGTGAGGAAGAAAGAAAAACTTCTCTTAGTACAAGCAATATTACATATTCTGGGGGGCAGAAGGGGTTCAGGAGGTCAGTTGTTCAGCAGAATGTTGGACAGGCTTGGGATTTTAGCTGGCTTGTAACTTTAGAGGTGTCTGTTTTGAAAAGCAGCGCAGGAGAACTAGGGGGAAGAGCTAGCCTGTGAATATGCCAGTCACACAGCAGCAGAAGTTCAATTGTGACAATAGTATCTTGCCTGCAGCTGCTGTAAGATTTGCTGCTCTAGGGAACTTCAATTTTTCCACTGCCAGCAGAATTTCCTGGAAGGAGCTTGCCACTTTGTAGGGCTGTTGCTTTGTTAGAAGATTTAACATCATAACCTTGATAAACAAGCCTCTCTTTCAGTGAAAGTAAGGGTGAACTCAAACGTGGAGGATTTGTGACTATGTGAATTATATTTGTGTTGTAGAGTTCCTGTTTTAAGTGCTTAGACAAAGATTTGTCCATCTGGAAAGCATAATTGTGTTAGTAGTTCAAGAATGGCAAAGATGAATTGCATAGAAAAGAACAATTCTAAAAAGTTTCTGTGCGAACTTGGTCAGGACATTGGTGAAACTATTTTATTTGAGATGTGCAATATCCCTAAATCTTAAGGAGGCAGTGCAGCAGGCACTTAAAATCCTTAGTCTAGGAAATGCATACATAATGTACTTAATTTTAATATTGTTCTTGATTTTCTTTTTAGCTTAGGGTTTTGAGTCAAATTAAAATTTTTTTCTCATTATAACAGAATGAACGTTTTTTGTTAATTAAATAATGCAGATAGTAATAAAAAAAGAGTGTTAGGATATAAACCATCCCTGGATGTGTTTAAAAAAAGATTGAGTGTGGCACTTGGTGCCATGGAGTAGCTGAGGTGTTAGGGCTGGGTTGGTCTCGATGATCTTGGGAGGTCTCTTCCAACACAGTCATTCTGTGAGGGAGAAGAGTGCAATGGTGAAAAACATATGTTAACCCATTGCTTCATTTTCTGATTTTTTAGTAATTTTGCTGGTTTCCCTTAAAATACAAGAGCTTTGATTTTACCTAATATATCTAGTTTAGATTTTGACTCTTATGTGCTGTAGACATTCTTGAGCAGCTTCAATGCATTTTCCCCAGCTTCACTGCAGGTAAATGTAATTTGGAAACATTTTGGGCTGTGTTTTGCTGCTTTATCAGCCATTGTTGACACAATGCTACGTAGTTTGATAGCTTTGTGGGCACTATGATTGTCTGATGGTTTCTTGAGACTAGTTGAATCCAGCTTCAAAAAGCAACAATTATGAATAATCTTACTTTGTAAGATACTTAAAGGAAGTATCAGCATGTTGCAATGTGTTAGTCCACTGTGGCTGCACATTTGTGTGAGAATAAACAGGACTGTTAGTTTTTAAATCAGGGAGAAATTGATCTGCTATTTCTACATAAGATTTAAATCAAGAATATGCTAGTGTACTTCTCATTTTGAGAGCAAGGGAGGCCCTCATGTGGTAGAAATTAAAATTGATATTCTCCTACTCGGACTTGAAGCAGAGAGAATTGGAAGCTCTAAATTTAAGAGATTTCCTGAATTAATATTTACCCTTAAATATGACATATCCTAGAAGTCACAGCCTTCCCCTGAAATGTCTGAGTGCACACAGCTGGGTACAAGGTGGGTTTGTGGTTTGTTTTCCCCAGAAATCTTCAAAGGACACCAAAGTATTAGGGCTGTGACTTGATTTGATCTGGACTCTAATGTTGCTGCTGTTGTCTCTCACACAGGTGATGTGCAGTTCATAGACTATGAGTACTCTGGGTACAACTACTTGGCTTATGACATTGGAAATCACTTCAATGAATTTGCAGGTAAGATTTGGGTTTCTGAGGTAAAAGTTGTCTGGTTTTACTAGAAACTCCAACAAACTCATTCTTGTGTGTTCTCTTTTTTTGTTTGTATATCTAGTTACATACTTAGAGCTGTCAGCTCATGCTACCAGAATGTGTTGATATTTTACAGGCCAGTTATGCCCTTCCTTTACAGGTCTTCTAACCCAGAAATGGAAACATCATGTCCTAAGTTCTGATAGAATTAGACAAGTTCAGAACACACAGCTTTCACCCTGTCCTTCTGTGAAGTGTCACAGAAGCAGAGACAGCCCGCTGTAGTGAAATACTGTGGGTATCACACTAGAGGTGTATGTAGTGACAGTATTCTGTGTGATTCCACAGTGCCAAATGGCAGGATTATGTGGTTTCTGGTGGTTTTGAATGTGTGCACTAAGTACTTGGCCTTCCTGAAATGAGAAGTAAAGGCTAAGACTATGTCATAAGAAAAATGTGGGATTTTAGGTATAAGGTGTTTTTATAAGAATTTATTAACTAGTTCAATTTTTTTACAGTGAATGCCCATTTCACTTACTCCATAAGGGAGAAATAACCTCAAGTGTATGCTGTAATATTTCAGAGCATGGGCCAGCAGGGAAAACCTACATAATGATTAGAGCAGATGGAAAGCACACTGGTGGAATGAAGAGCCTTAATCTACCAGTTGTTTCACAAACAATGTTAGGTTTAGATAACTTAAAAAAAAAATTAAAAAATCAGGTGTGTATTTGGTAATTTGAGTTCTATAATTGGTAATTTAAACATTTGGAAAGCAAGCTAAATTATTTTACAAAATTGTATTTGAAACCTTGATTTTTCATCTTATACTTCTGAAATCTACGTCAGTAAGAGGAATACATGCAGAAATACATTTTTTCGCTTATGAACAACAGTTGTGTTTCAGTTTTATTCTCTGTCTATCCAGTAAAAATGAGAATTATTTTTAAATCTAAAATTATGTGGATCTAACACACAAACACATTTAGGTGCTAGGAGATTGCAATGTTCATAATATAAGAATTAATGAGAATTCCCAAATTCACTGGGAGTGATAATGGAAGTGAACTGTGATCTGGGTTTGGGGATCCTAGCAGACTCCCTGTAGCCTGTGACTAAGCACCTCCAATATAGGAAGAAAAATAGGATAAAAATGGATTATGGGCTCCTAATTCTGCCAATGCCCTATGCAGGAGAGAGGCAGACTCATCTTAAGTTTTTCTTCAAAAAACTTAGTGATAACTGGATATACATCTGGAATTGGTTTGGGATATTGTGGCATACAAGGCTTTTTTCCTACAAAATATGTAATATTTGATCTATTTGTGAGGTTTTTTGTTTCATAAAGCAAATACTTTTTTTAAAAGCTTTTTCTTGAAGCCCAAGGTGTTGAATCCCAACATACAGGCAGGTTCTACCTGGCTGAAAACATAAATTTGTAATGTGGAACACACTGGTTTGCATGTGGGAAATTCTTGGCGACATGTAATTTATAAGGTCAGGTCAAAGTAACAATGTAGTTATTTGTCCACATCAATCTGTGTATTGGGTTGAGAAGGGGTACAGTAATGGACTACTAATGGTAGTACTAAAGGGTTTCTAATGGCCTTTTTGTGCAACTTAAGGTTCTAACAGTATTCTTTTCTTTTTCCTAGGAGTAAATGAGGTAGACTACAGCCTTTATCCCAACAGAAAATTGCAGGAGCAATGGCTGAGATCTTACCTTGAGGCCTACAAAGAATATAAAGGATTTGGCACAGAAGTCAGTGAAAAAGAAGTTGAAGTTCTGTATGTCCAAGTCAATCAGTTTGCACTGGTGAGTAACGAACACTTGATTAAAATATTTTAAATGATGCAGAGAAACCTGGTACTCTTCGAACAAATGTAGTTGCTATTTTCTTGATTTTGTCGTGGCATGTAAAGAAAACTTCCATAAGAAATAAAACTTGGATGTTCCATGGAAACTTGCTTCCCTGTTGCATATTAAATATTGCCTGTAGAATATTCCTAGTGAAGGAGGCACTGCACATTCAGAAAACGAGGAGATGAGCTTTGAGTGAGGATTTCTGTTGGCTGTTTGTTGGTCTGGCAAGTTTAATTTGGCCACAACTTATGGTGGATCTTAGCTGAACTTTTGCTTGTAATGGTAAGGAGACAGAAGAACAAGATAGTGCTTCATGAAGGCTTACAAACTTTAAAAGCCTTTTTAAAAATAAGACCTATAGCATTTTGTTAAACTAGAATATTTTGATTTTTTTTTTCTATAGCAGATAAATAGGTCACTCGAGTCTCTTTCTGATCTAGTTTTGCCCAGATAATGTGACAGGAAATGTTACAGCTCAAGTGCTTGTATTTTTTTTCTTCTCAAGAATAACATTCCCACCTATTTGTAGGAGGAATAAGGTAGCCACTTTGACTTTTTTAGTCCTCTTTCCTACTAATTCAAGCACGCCTCTGTTACTGTAATACCCTCAGTTTTCTGGCAAAAGCTACTATTTGCAGTGAGGGGGTATAGTTAATAGGAAGATGATTACTAAACAAGCTTTAAAAACAACGGCCTGTGTGCTGCTGTGCTTTTAAAATGTTAGTTGTTACTGTTAAAATCAGCTGTCCCATTCATTTAGGGAAGGTAGAGCTGCAATTAGGCAGGCTGCTGGTCTGTTTGAAAATATAAAGCACTGTTTTGTCAGTTTTAAACAATGGTCATAGTAATGTCTGAGAAGATAGAGTTGTGTTTAGGGAGCAGGTCAGGACTTGCCCATACACTCCCCATGGTGCACAAACACCGTGGGACTCTTGTGTCAGTTCATGTGGGAACCTCAAGGGAAAACGACGTGAAGTTAATGGACGTTGATGTAAAATGATGAACTGCAACTCTCTGGCAGAGTTATCTGAACTAGAGGCACAAGAATCACATGGACACAGATTAGTTGCTGTTTTGAGGTGTTTTCAGGTATGTCCATGGATGTCTACTAAATTCCTGGTCAAGTGTTACATGCAAGCTTCAGGAAGCCATTTAATTGATTTATATGAGCAATCATTTGCTGAAGTTCAAAGTCTGTCATTCATAACCTGGGTGTCCAGAAATGTCTTCCACAAAGACAGTGTCAAGCTTATGTCCATTATATGTTCAATTTGAAATATATTAACAGTCCTATCATTAATATAATTCATACTTTCAATCTGAAAGTGAACAGAGGCCTCCAGACTACTTCTCTGGACTCCTAATGGAAATAAGTCTGGAACAGATGAGAAATTTGTGTAAATGCTGATGAATTAGAGGTTTTCCTAAAGCATTACATATCTCTTTGTCCAACTCAGGAGTGAAAGTGAGTGTAATTATAGAGGTCTAAGGGTGAAATCAAAAATTCAGAAGGCATTTCCTGTTTGCACTTGAGTTCAATATATATGGAGTAATGCAAATTTAATTAGCAGCACTAGAGGTGGTAGTTACATTTCTGTGCATTTTTTTAGCATGGTGTACATAGTCATACAACAATCTACTTAGTAAGTGACAAAGTTTATAAATGCAATATTGTTTCTCTTGAAAATGACAGATGGGGAGTTAGACTCCAATGGATTTTTTCATCTGCTTGTAATTTATTCTATAATACTGCTTATAAATCTCTTTGGTAAAGAGAGATCAAGTAAGTACAAGAAGACTGGGTTTTGGGTGTTCTCTTAGAGCTCAAGTTTTGTGTTTGTGAGAATAGGTTTGTGTTAGGTTTAAGATAAGGTTAATTTTTTGCTGCTGAATTTTTTTCTTTCAGGCTTCACACTTCTTTTGGGGACTGTGGGCTTTAATTCAAGCCAAATATTCCACCATTGATTTTGATTTTCTAGGGTAAGTCTGCTTGCTATGTACACTCATGCAATACTAGAGGGTGGAAAGGGGTTTGTGGGGCCATTTAGTCCAACGCCCCAGCTATCAGAAACTGAGATCTGAGCAACACACCTGACCTCTGTGATCATAAAATAAAATTCAACATTTTTAAGGAAAAACAAGGCAGTAAAAGCTGTCTGTGTTTTTGTTGCTGAAAGTTCTATAAATTATGTGTCCCTGGGTTAAAATGCATGGTTTACAAGGCAAAGAACATAATGTTTCTGCGTATTAAGTGTTTCTTGCTGGGGTGACAAAGGTGTAAAAGCCAAGGTGAGGTGTGCTGTCAGATGCAAGACCTGTGTTCCTAACAGTAAGAATCAAAGATATAGTACAAAAGAGCTGGATCACTTATTGCATGGAGTGTTGATCCTGGAAGTTGCTATTCTTGTTTTAAACAATCTTTGTACCACCAATGAATGTTAAGTTCTGTTTTGGGTATTTACCTGTGTCTTTGGCTTTTTAAAATGGTCTTTCATGGCAACAAGCAGAGGAATTAATTTTTCCACTGGAGAATATTGAGCAAGGTGATAGAATTCATCATTTTACCTGGCAAAAGATCCCAGTTCAGAATTTTTTGTACTGACTAATCCAGTTTACTGAGCTTAATTATGTCAGTTTTGTGAATAAGACCGATGTGGATTCCTAATTATCTCAGGCCGCAGTACCTGGCAGTCACCACAAGATGGAGTGAAAACACCAGAGATAAGCCCCAAAAACTTGTCAGCTTTGGCACATTTGCTTTTATTATCAAGATCAAATTTCTGTGGCACTGTAGTCCATAAAGAACAACTAAACACTAAACCACTATCTCTGAAAATCCTGGAGCAGCATCTCTTTTGCAAACTGGGACTGGGAGATGGTGGAGAAGAAATACTGTAATATCATTGCTCTGTTCTTAATTTCTTCCCTTGGCAGCTGCTAAGAGTCAATTTTGGGAACAGGGTGCTGGGGTCAGTGTAATTTTGACTAGTCCTACTTTAGCATGGCTGTTGTCATGTGAAGAGTTAGCTGTTCCTAACCTGGAATGTCTCTCTCCCTTTGACCAGGTATGCAATTGTTCGGTTTAACCAGTATTTCAAAATGAAACTGGAGGTCATGTCGTTAACTCTTCCTGAGTAATGAAGAGGAGGACTCTTACCAAGTGGATAGACAACCCCTGAATCTTTTCTGAGAACAGATACTGGAAAAAAGCTAAACATTTGTTGAAGTGCTGTAATGCTCACTTGGTGGTTCTTGCTTTATAAATAATGCCTCTAGACAGTCCTTCAATGTTAAATTTATTATGAAGAACATACGTACTGCTGTTGATATAAAACAGATTAGAAACTTGCTAAATCTATAAAAAGTTGTAGAAATGGCAATTTAATCCTTCTTTGTAATTTAACATATGTTGTATATGAATTATTTATTATATGTTTAACATGATTCTGTTGCTGCTTTCATCAGTTTTTGTTAAAGTTGGGTGCAGACAGTGAAGTTGTTCCAAAGGATTCATTTAACAACTTATTTTATTGAAGTTGCTTAGCTTATGCTAAAGAAGACATGTCAGAGAATTCTTCTTTTAGAGGCCTACGAGCAAAAGGAGTGACAATAGACTTGTAAGATCTCTAGTGTGGTATAGCTAGGGAGAAGGGTTAGGATGATCTTTATTTCCCCCCTCCCTTTTTTTTTTTTTAAAGGTAGCTTTCCATATGGTGGTACTTTTCTTTTCCACAAGAATTAAGCATCTTGTTGAAATTATAAACAACATTTTGGTTTTGGTTTTTTTTTTTTTTTTGCTTATTGAGCTGTAGAAATGTTCAAGCTCTGTGACCACAAGATTCTCTGAGGATATTGTACCATTCACTGGTGTTAGATGGACAACCTTCCATCTTTAACTTCCATTGGAAAGCTGCTTGTTTATTAAGTGCACTCTTAAAATCAAAAGACCACTATTCCAAACCTCTCTTCCTTTTTGAAACTTGATTCTAGATTTGAACACTATTCTGGTGTCTGTATCTGTTGTGCTCCAGTGGCAGAATGGACTGTTGGACTGGAGATAGGAGAGCAGAGATCCTGTTGCACTGGGGAGCAAGACACAGGTTTACAGTTCCTGTATGGATGACAACTTTCTGCTTTGTCATCTTCTAACCTTGGACTCTTAAGTCTTAAATGCCTGGTCCTGTAGTTGTGCAGATTCTGGTATGTCTGGTGGTCCTTTTTTTTTTTTTTCATGTCAGCAAATTGTTTTCCAAAGCCTCCAATTTGAAGGACAGTAAGGAAAAGTGTATGACTTGAGCAGTGAGGTTTTGATCATCACACACGCTTTGTTTCTTAAGGGTATTATACCAAGAATGGTCTGGATTACAAAATATTAACTGAAAAGAAAATGTTTACCTAATGGAACAATTCATAAGTTTGTGTGGAAAAGAGGCTTTAACTCTGAAAGGGAGGGTGGGATTGGGGGACAGGAGGTGGGAAGGAACCCATAGCAGAAAACTCAAGCCCAGCAATTGCAGTTTGGGGCTAGGCAGGCATGGACTTGACTCTCATGATACTCTGAAAAACTTTGCACTTTGGTCACATAAGTGCCCACATGTACAAAGTCTGTGCATGTGCATGAACACATGCAAACACAAACTTGGGTGGGGAGTCTGTTGTACAGACTCCAGCAAAGATATTTATTCAAAATTGCTTTATGGCACATGGCAGTGTGGGTATGTGTGTATAGTACATATACACGTACATACATATGTGCTTTTCAAAAGCTTGGAGTGATTCAAGACAAAGAAAATTCATGTGAATGAAAAATCTTCACCAATAAAGACCATTTCCAATGGTATTCTGTTGTTTTACAAAAGCACAGTTAAGGGTTTGTTTTTCCTCTTGTTTGTATTAATCTCTGAATGTTTCCATTTTTTTTTTTTTTATTCAGTCAAAACCTTAAAAATCTTTATACAAATGGGAGAACTGGGAATTTTTTTCTAACTTGAAATGAGGTAACCATTTTCATTATCTGGAGGCTACAATACTGGACAAACTCTTTGATTGGAAACAAATAGGTAAAATAGACATTTATAATTTACTTTGTAGCAGTTATCAAGGATGTTGCTAGAGCTCATGAAGGCACTGAAGACCTTAATCTTCTGTACTTTCTCCCTATGGACTTTATTGACATTTGATGAATGCTGTCTTGTATTTCCTTTAAGTTCAGCAAGATGTCCTTGGAACTAAGATTGCTAAAGGTTTTTGAACTCTGTTACTATTTTCTTCCAAGCAGTGGCTTTATTTCTGATAGTGTTGCTTTGTATTTATGGAATATTTTGAAAGAAGGCTGTGAAGTTCATTTGGTCTTGGGAAATCCAACACTTGACAGATCCTAAGTTTCCCAATGGCTGGCAAAACACATTCCCCTTTCAGGTACCAGTACTACTTAGGTTTGGAGTTACTGTAATTTTTGTCAGTAGTATTTTTGTTTGTATAGCTCAAGTAGCAATAACTGCAGGAATGGAAGTTTGCTTCCGCAGAACCAAAGTTTTTCCTGAGTGCAGCTCAATCTCATCCTTGTGGAGTGAATCCTGTAAAAGCACTTTGAAGCAGGTAGCAAATAGTCCAAGCTTTTCCTGAGCCACTTTGAAGGAGCACAAGGACTGTCACAGGTTACAGTGGTTGACTTTGCAGTACTGGTCAAGGCTTTAAGTTTGCACGTTGGAATTCGCTTCAGACACTTCAACACTGCTCTGCATCAGCTTTCTCTCAGGAGAAGTGCAGGTTAAATCCATTTGTGATCAGCTCTGAGGAAATACTGTAAAACAGCAAAATGAAATGCCAGTTACCTTGAGCCTTGTTCCACATCTGTTTGAGCCAGTAGCACTCGGATATCCTCATTTCCTGAGGAATATCTACAGATGCATTAAGTTGGAAGTAGTAATTTGCATTGCAGATGATAAGGTAGCTTGAAACTGTGAATACAGGACATTCTGAATGTAAGTTAGGTACTAGAGAACATGTACTTGTTTCATTTAATTTATCTCGGTCTCTGTAATAGCAACATGAAGATATTTGAAGTAGGACAAAAAAAATGACTGGGCTCTAGAAACATCCTGTAGTAGTTTTGACTGTGACTTGCCAAGAAGATACTCTGTTGCCTTTGTTAAGTTAAGGGCATGAATGCCAAAATTAATAATTCTTGCTGTAGTTAAAGCTATATTGTAAATATAAAGAGGATTATTAATCTGGGCTTTCTTGCAGAAATAGCATCAAGTCAATAGACTGTAGTGGCCTGGTTGCTTTTGTAAAGCAGAATAGTGTGATTTTTTTTCCTTCTCATTTCTGCAGTCAGATCTGGCTAATCCAGGCCTAATTTCTTAGGTCATCCAAGCACTAAAGATTTTTGAATGGTCACTAGTCTCCTTTCACATAATTTTAAATGCCTTCATTGACATTTGCTGATTTACTTTTTAAAAGGACATATAAAATTTGCATTAACCAGGTCTGACTGTACATGTATATACAACAGTGTAAATAACCATTTGTAAATTAATGTGAATTGTACTCTATCTTGCGTTTATGTGTTATTGCATTGTATTCTCTCCTATTTTGTAGAAATCTCGATGTAAAGAAGAAATCTAACTCTGTGTGAGGACTTCTTTTGTTAAATTGATTTATAACGGAGCATAATACTTTCATGTTATCTGTTTATAGCCTTGGACACCCAGTGTCTTTTTTCCCCATTAGCTTTTTTGAAATCTTGCTCTTGGGAATGATTCTGGGAATAAAGAGATTTATACAGTACTTACATTAAGAGAAAATCTGTTCTAATAATAGGGCAAACCATGTGTCAGAGGTATATGCAGTTACCAGTGGGATAGGGAAAAAAAGTTAAAACTTTATTTAAACTTCCAAAAACATTTCCTATACATTCTTGAATGCTGTTGACTTCTAAACTAAGGGTGTTGGGTTGAAGCACTCCTGAAGAGTGTGTTGCCATAGGGGCACTGATTGAGGTAGCTGTGATAGGAGTCCCTCAAATGTTTTTGGTGGATATAGCCTTCTAATAGGATTAGTTGCTAACTTTTAAGTGCTTATATTGAGTGCCCAAATCACTCATACAGTTCTGCCAGTTAATTTACTTCAACATTAGAACTATTGGTACTCAGAGTATTTAAAACTTATAGTGGACATTTTTTCCCTGTGTGTGATTCCCTCTCCCTCCTCCTTGTGCCCACAACCCTACTTCTTTTAGCGTAAACATGAATCTAAAATCTTCCTTTCCATGCTTGGCTTATCACTATTTCCTTCTGGACTAAAATCACGTTCTGCTTTGTCAGTACATGTCTTCTCAACAGATTTTTTTTTTTGTGTAAGAAGTCCCTTTCTGAAGAGGCTTTTAACCCTTCAAACACAGACGAAGGTTAGTTTTTTCCCCTGGCTGTATTTCATCACTGTTGCCTTTCATTGTCTGTCATGAACTCCATTGTGTCTTTCAAGCTGTTGGTTTATTCTTCTCACTGGTGTGTTTAATACCTCGGCTGGAAAATTCTGGTTTGCAAATCTTCTTTCTCCATCTGACAAGTTGATCTTGATGCAGTTTGTACAACCTCTCAGCCTTACCTGTGGTGACACTTGAGATTACAAAGGTCCTGGGAAGTAAGTTTATCCAAGAAGTACTAGTCAAGAGGAGGGATGGGCTTGGTAAATGTAAGTGAAAGGAAATCACTCACTTGGGAGCTCAAGTTTTTTGCTATAGCAAGGTATTGAATATGCTTGTTTACTTTCATGGTTTAAGGACAAAAGCAAATTATAAAGGGTAAAGTTTGTTTCAGAATGAAGTTCAGATTTTTTTTTAAAGCCTTTGGTAGGTAACAGAAGCTTACAAATATTCTTTTGTTGCTCATACCAAAAGAAATCTTAAAACTGGTTAACTTTTTGATTAAATAAAACATTGGTCTAAACCGCAGTGACACTATAATCTCTCGGCTGGGGCAGTCCTTGTAGTTAGCAGAGCAGGTTGACCATGTTTCATGTGTCTGTTCTAGGTGGTTGTGTGTTCCTTGTTTTCATGTTTGTTGTTATTTGCTCTGTTCTAAGATAGCTAAACTGCTGCACTTGGCAACTCTCTACTGTCATCTTCCACACCAAGCAGGTTGTACTCGTAGTGGAGCAGAAAGCATTTTTTCAGACCCTAAGGGAAATGCAAGGCTGATGTGAAGCAGTCTTGCTGACAGTTTTCCCTTCCTCTTTATGACTGTGAGTGGCAAACTGATTATTTTCAATAGCTGTGAAAGATAGAAAGACCTCTGAGCTTGTGCAAGGTAGATGTTTTGTTAGCCAAACACAGGATCTTTAGGAAAGGGACTCTCAACAGTGAGATATCACATCTTTCCAGATGGAATGTGTTGGATTAAACCAGACTTTGAGGCTTAGAGACCTTCAGTGGGAAGGAAAATGTGTAAAAGGTTTGCACAGGCTGGTAGTAAGGAGCTGCTCCATCCAAGTGAAGTGCTGAGACACTGGAAAAGTTTTATTTTTTTTATTTTTTTTAAAGTTTTTTCTTTTAAAGTGACTTTTACAGTTGGTTTGACCTGTAGAGATTGTGTAATTAGGAAACCAGTCAACCTGCAGAGAGAGGGAAGAGACTGTTCAAAAAATCATTTATTAAAGGATTTTTTTGTAGCTGATTACTTTGCAATACATTGTGTTTTGGGTCTTTCTGTGTATTTAATAGTGTGGATAGTGCTCTGGACCAAATTCTTTCATAAAGGGTTTTATTACTATTGGGAAATGTCAGAAAACTGGTGGCCAGGCTTCACCAGATGACTAAATTTTTGGTTCAATGTTTCATACTGGTTCTGCAGCCTTCTAAAGTTGTCAAGCTGTTATCAGTTTCCCTGTGGTGTAGAATTTAGTTCATGGACTTCCCAAATATCTTTGATTTGATGTTTATAGAGAGAGGACACAGAGGGAAACTTCATGGAAATACAAGAGAAAGGAAAATAAGTTACTTGAAGTCTAGCAAGCAGACTTTGTCACTAAATGCTGAAATAATTTCAGGTCCTGCATCAGCCTATTTCTGTGGCATTGCAACTGTGTTTTTCCTCTATTAAGTGGATTTGGGTTTTTTTCCCATGTAGACACCTGTGCAAAATGTGAGATGAAGGAGACCTTGGAAGAGAAACATGAAAAATACCGTATAAAACTGATAAAATATAGCATGATCTGGAGAAGAAGTATATGTTTCTAAATTTTTGGTAGTAGTAATTCTTAAGTGTTACCAGAAAATAAGTGTCCAGTCTTCAGTGTGTGAAAGTTATTTTTTTTTTGTAGCAAGTTTCCATTTGCCATTTTGTATCACATTGTAGTAGTTGCTGCTGCTGTTTCGTACTCAAGTGCTTTGAATAGTCTCAGCACGGAGAATGTATCCAATCTTTCTAAGGTGTGACTTCAAGTTTTGGTTCTAAGCCTCTTCACTAAAACCTTTTGAACACTTGCAGACACAGGGCCACAGCATATTAGGAATATATTCCATTTTGTGTAATTTTCTTTGTTACTGCGGATTTTTTCAGTGTTTTTTCAAACACAAGTCCACCTGTGAGTAAACTAAGTTCAATTTATAAAAGAGCCTTTGTCATCTTCTAGCACCATCATTCCCCAAAAGAGTCCCTATGCCTCTTGTATGTTGTGGTATTTAGGTGCATCATTTATTCATTGGAGTGAATTGTATTTCTTTTGAGCTAAATGTGATTGGAACTATTCTAAGGCCTTCTACCACTGATTAAATGAAGTAATGTACCTTTCAAAGAGATTTATATTGTGTAAATAATTTCAAACTGCAACAATAAAGTTGGTTTCTAATGGTGCTGTTAGTATATATTGTGATGATTTTGCTTTCCCCAGGTTTGAAAACTTATGATACAGAATAGTCAAGAGCTCCTCAAAGGTTTTGGCTTATGTCCAAATGCATACCTCTCTATGGAATTGACAATGCAGCTAAAAATAAATATTTTCAGCCAGAATTTGGCTTGCACAGAGTTAACTTTTTGCATATTAGAGTTTAACCATTTTGCATATTAGATAGGCTTGGTCATTATCTGCTGAAATTTAATGTAGGAGACAAGAATTAGATGGCACACGGCTGTCAGGAGCGATTGCTGCCATTGGAAAGCATGCAAAGATAGGGCTGCACTGAAGTTTAGTTTAGTTTAAAACAGCCTCATAAGTGCTATTTTAACTCTGGGGGACCATTTTATAGGCTGATCCATGATGCTGAAAATAAGCCCTGCATCCAGTGCCAGTGGCACTTGCTTGTGGATCAGCTAGAATGTGTTCAAGGCCAGATTGGATTGAGCTCTGAGCAACCTGGGATAGTAGAAGGTGCCCCTGCCTATGGCAGGGAGCTGGAATTGGATGAACTTTTAGAATTCCTTCAAACTATTCTATGATTTCAATTTAATAGAGAACTCTCAGACTATGACTGGGTTTCTATCCCTACTGAATTGCTGCTTAGAGCCGAGAGATGGTGTTTCTCTGCCGTCCACTGCTCAAATCCTCGAAGATCCACTAATCATTGTTCACTCTTGTAGTTGCAGTGGAAAGGAGATCTGTGCTGATTAATTAATCCAAGGTAACCTGAAATCTCTTCTCTATGTAAAAATCCTTCACAGCTTGGCCAGAAATTTCAGACCGAGATGGAAGTTGTCCATGGGAAGTAATGAAGAGGTTTTTTGAGGCCGCCCCAGAAAATAGGGTCCTGAATAAATCATTAATTCCTCTTTAGATAAAGAACAAAACACAGACACAAAGTAGAAGGGAAAACAATGGCATGTGTACTGGACTCCAATGTTTAGCATATATATAAAGTGTGTGCTCCCAGGAGTCTTCCTGAGTGATTTAACCTTAGCAGCAATACAAAGCTGATTGGTGTTATTTAGTGTATATATATATATAGGATTCTAGGGTTATATATTTAACATGTATACATATTGTTATAGGTAACAATAATTATATCTATATGTTTCCTTCCCATTCCTTGTTAATATTCCCTGCAACCAATTAGCTGGTTACCATCATCCTGGTCTCTTGCTGTGCTGTTTAGAATGAAGTTACTCATCTGGATCTTTAGGAGTGTGGAAGGATCAGTATATAAAATTATTGAAGAGATAGTACTTGCCTGAGAGGCCAAAGGTAAAACTATTTTCTGTCTGACCAGGTATTCTGCCAATTGCTGGGTCAATTTAAAGGATACAGATACCAGTGGAAAGAATGGTCTTATTTTACTGGGAATATTAAGTCAGCACAAAAGTAAAATGGTACATCCAATAAATCTACACACTTGGCTTTAGCAACAAGCAAAAGTAGGAGAGGAAAGACACCTAAGCATTACTGTACAAGAGAGAGGATAGTGACTGAGAAAGATGCATCACCAATTGCCTAAATACGTCACCATCACCCAGAGTCCGCAGTCACTGGGGAGCCCCATTTCACAGTGAGGACTTAGAGAACACTTCCCAGCAACTGGGAAAATCCTACACAGTGCTTCCATCCACAGGTGAGGTCTCCAAATTCACCTCAAAAGTGGGTCCAGCTTTTATAGGCCCAAATCAGCAAGTCAAAGTGGCTTGAGTATATTTTTAGCACAGTCTGATGGCACACTTCCCGACCAGCCAGGACCAGGGTTTGGCCAGAACCCATGCCTTGGCTGGGAGGGTTTCCCCCTAAAATAACCTACAAATAGGCCTATTCATGCCCGGTGAGAAAGTTTTTTAAAATGATACATGACTTGCAGATAATTACACAAGGTTATACAGAGCTAGCATAAGCGTCTTTTAATCTATTTTTAGCTAAATAATACTGGTAGTGTTAGTCACACACTACCCAGGATTCATCTTGTAAACCAAGTCTGGCTGAGGCCTGCTGCTCAGGCCTCAGCACATCCCCAGGGCAAGTTAGAAGCATGGCTTTTACTTTTCATCCTCCTTTTCTGTGGATACCTTCTTTTTCCCTGTGCTCTGGGAAATAAAGCAGGATGACAGACTCCAGCACCTACCCGCAGGTGGCAATGGAGCTGCAGGCTGTGCCTCATTGTTGGAGAAGCTTTTTTGAAGACAGATCTTTTCTGTAGTGCAGCATGTCATACATTGAGTTAAACAGGAAAAAGGGTATTCTTTTATCTCTCAATGAGTTGCAGCCAAGATCTGTAATTGCCTTGCTCTTAATGTTGCATAACTGTTAGCAAGACTCAAGCCAAGCATTAATGAATTTCCTCAGAACTTCATTTTTTAATGAGCATCATTAATCATTAGTCATGCATGCTACAACCTACACTTTTCTAAACTGGGGCTTTGCCAGTCCTGTTACACTATAAAAACAGCAGCATGTCCTCCCCAGGTTTTATCAGTGAAGTAACAAGATAAGACTGTGGAGAGAGTGAGACACAAAAAAATAATAATTATTTGACCTTTTAAGTACTTAAGATACTCTCTGAAAGTTGGGCTGAAGCTTCAGCTTGTGAGCAGCTGCTGCTCCACTTTTCTCTGGGCTGTGGTGACAATGTGAGAACTCTGAATTTGCTCTAAGCCCCAGTGGCTCTGCACATGGATTAATTGGGCTCCCTTGTTTTGTTACAAAATTCAGTGAATCTTTGAAGGTAAAACTTGAAAATAAGTTTGGAAAAATGATTCCTAGAGGTCTACTGGCTGGTCTTTACTCTTCTGGATTGTGCAACAGGTTGTATTTAAAAGCTACAGAAGAAGCAGTGGGTTCCTGGCTGTCCCAGCATACTTACCTAGATTTAACAATTCCAGTAACAAGCAAGGGGCAGTGTTTTGTCTGCACCAAACTGTCTTGCAGCTCCTTCATGCTTCTTCTGCATAAAACAGAGCTAACTTAATTCACCCACCTCTGCAAGTTAAGCTGTCATGAGGGTGCCAGACTGGTAGAGCTATACAGAAACAAAAGCTTTTTCTTGGTGTGTCCTACAGACACACAATGATTCCCTACTCCTCCCAGTCAGCCAGCGGCAGGACCAGAGCAAATGGCCTCAAGCTGCACCAGGACAGATTCAGGCCGGAAATCAAGAGGAAATTCTTCACCAAAAGGGCTGTCAAGCAGCAGAATGGGCTGCCAAGGGAAGTGGTGGAGTCATCATCCATGGAAGTGCTCAAGAAATGACTCTACATGGCACGGTTTAGTTGAGAAGGTGATGCTCAGTCGAAAGCTGGACTCCATGATCTTGGATGTCTTTTCCCACCTTAATTGTTATGTGATTCTAAGTCTGACCCAAAAGGTGCAGTCTCCCACTGCAGCTGCTGACTAGAAGCAAGATTTCAGAAACAGATTAAGCCAAAGAAAACTAATGAAATTTTGTCTAATAATTCTGCACAAGGAAACAAGGAAAAGCTCTTTTTTTGTATCTTATGCACTATACCAAGAAAATGTTTTACCCTGATCTTGACCTGTGTGAATACTAATGTTTATGGTTAAAACAGAGGAGTTGTCTGAGGTAGTGTTGTATAGGGGGAGGAGTAAAATCATGGACAGAATCTGAGGTTGGAAAAGACCTCCAAGGTCACTGAGTTCAAACTTTGACCAAACACCACCTTGTCAACTAAACTAGAGCACTGGGTGCCAAGTAATTTCTTAATGTATCACAGATAATAACAATAATAATAGTATCTAAAGGATATTCATATATTGAAATATGGGATCTTCATTTGCAAGGATCAGAAAGAATGATGTGCTTCCCTGATGGGAATAAGAGCTAGTACAGTGGAGGAGAAAGACAAGGAAAGAATTATGGGACAGGTAATGGAAAAAAGAAATTAATGAAAAGGTGCACTGACATGGAAGGCAGTTGAGGGTTTAAAAACATGGACATGAAATAAAAGGAAGCACCCAAGATGGGGGGGAGGAGATACTGAATAGAGGGCAAGATTAAGGCAAGAGGTTTGCTGCAAATAATCAATTTGTCTTCCAGAAAATCATGGGAGATACAATTTGGTACAACAACTATAACACAAAAAAATAAATACAATGTAAACCTATGTATATATATAGGCTGAAAATACCAAAAGATGATAAAAAATTTTCTACCACTATGTTATTTGACTTAGTTGTTGACAATGTTCTAGTGAAAATATCAGTCCTAACCCCTAGCAATGGGGAAAAAAGACACACAGATCTCTGTGCTTCTTCCAAAGATCATTTATTGTAACAAAGCAAACCCTTCCATGTTTAAAACAAAATTTTATTCCACTGTCTTATTGTCCTGCAAAGAAACACATGGCATACAATAAATTAATTTCTTCAAATAATTCAATACTTCTTCTAAATATATAATATTCTAGTCATGGATAACAGATAAAACCTCTGACTTGCACTTCCTAACTGTTGGCTGTATTTTTTTTAAAATAGAGCAGTAGAAGGACAAGCACCATCTTTGTTACAAATGAACTTATATGTTTCTTACTTTGTGTGTAATTATACACACACAGGTGTCTTCTGCCCAAGGACCTTACAATGGATATAAAGGTAGAAGAAGATCAGATTCCCATTTTACATGTAGAGAAGAACGTAATAGAAATATAAATTGCAAACCTAGTTCCGCATAATTAGTTTTGTAGCATGAGCAGGAATTAAACACTGATATTATATTGATCAAGCTCTTAATTTCTTTCCTGATGAAATGGTGCTTGCTGAGAGCAAAATGTTTCTACAGAAATGTTCTTCTTGCTGAAAATATCCTGAGGTTTTGGGCAATGGAGGAGGCCCCAGGGAAGCTTTGAATTGGGAAGGAAAGCGGGTATCTGTCTTGCATCTGTGTGTTCCCCTGCCACCAGGGCAGAGATTCCAGATCTGCTCTCTTTTTCTATTCCTAGAACAAAGGTTAAAAGCTCAGTCTCATTAGATTTAGGACCAAAGTTTTGAATTAGAAATAGTTTTGTGAAACCACGACCAGGACAGTGTTTTTAATTCAAACATTGACTTTCAACAGCTGTTGACAGTGTTGATAATAAATTCCTGATTTTTGGCATAATTTGATTCAGTTGAAAAATCTTGGCTATCTTCAGATTTCTCACAATGTGCAAACAATTGATGTGTAGACTCCCATAGATTATAAATATAATGGATATTTTAAAAACACTTACTCTGTTATTTTCTGTAATTCAGGTTAGACAGTTTTCCCCCTTCTTCTCTTGGGCTGAACCAAAATAACTTGTGCCTTCAGTTAAGTTTTGATTTAAAGACATCCTGAAATTATAAGCTCACCCTGTTGATAATTACCATGTTTTGTGATCGGTCAGACTCATCAGTAAAAGAAGTTGCTTCATTTTTCCTCTGAACTTGTCTGCTTTGAACTCTTTTTTCAAACTCTGTCCTTAAAAAAAAAACCCAGTAACTTTTTATCATCATAACAAAGGGCACTAACTTGACTTGTCCTTTCCTCGGTGTATTTTTCCACTTTCACAGTTTTTGTTATTGATATCGGAGCAGGACATCACATTCCTCCATTGGTCTCCTCTCAGTACCTTGCTTGTTTCCCCTCTGCTTTCATTCACTGCTCAGTTATTTACCCATTAAAACCCCTTGGTGCTATCTTGACAAGGCAGAGTTGTTTGTGGGGTCAATGTCTGGATTTTCCTGACTTGAAACAGCTGCTATTTGAGTCACAGATCTCCCAAAGTGATCTCCACCACACTGTGATGTCCCTGGTCACTCTGCTAAACCCCTTAGTGTCTAGAAATTTTTCAGAAATGTTTTTATATTTATTTCAGGATCACAGATCAGAATATTAAATATCACTGTCCCATTAGCTAATCCCTTCCATCAAATAGTTGACTCAGTAATAGTTAACCACTGACAATATTTTTTGGGATTTGTGAGTTAGCCAGTTTTTAATTAGAGCTCAGTGAAACAATTCTTCTATAAAAAAGAATTCTGTTTGTTGAAATCCAAATGTTTTGCAGGAACGTGTCAATATTGACATGTATTTTTAACAAGGAAAAGTCAAAACATTTCATTTTTACTTTCTTGATTTATTTTAATAAGATCAAAACTTTTTTTTTTATATAAAATAAAACTGTTTTGACTTTATCATGTTTTCATTTAATTTCCTTTCTATATTAAAGTATCTTTAACATGTTTCATATTAAATACACCAGCTAACACATCATATTTAACATAAGAGAAGCTCAAATGAGATGGATAAACATTATCCAAATGAATTGTTGGAAATATGTTCACTGTTCTAAATTAAATTGAAAGCAAATTTTAATCCATTACTGATTTTTGAAGTCACAAGATTTTTCTCTGAATTGGAAACCTTTTCAGCTCCTCTCCACAACCCTGACTTTTCCACAAGGTAAGTTTGCATTCTTGATCTATTCAATACCCACTCTGTAAATGATAAGCAGTAACAGCGGTTTAGTTACAAAAATAGCAGTGCTCCAGCTACTAAAGTGAGCTCATTTTGTCACTTTATGATTGGAGTAATATATATTTTTAAGTTTTGGTTGTTTTTATTTTTTAAGTTTTAACAATTCAAGTTATGTTCTTACAGTTCTTCATCTTGAAGGGTCATGGTTTAAGAGGTTGAAGCTGTATTCCTTAATACAGTGTATGTATTAAAGTAATGTAAGCACATTAATTATAATGTATGTATTAATTAATGTAATGTAAGCACATTACAGACACTGCACAGCCTTCTACACACCAGGTGTTGCAAAACTGGGGCCATTCCAATGAAACACAGCAGTAAAACTCTGGAGTTCTCTCCCAAATTTCCTGGCAAACACATGAACAATGCACGGCAAAGTCTCTAGCTGTGCTACTTTCCACTTGCCATCAACGGGAGCCTGCCAGCCAGAGGTTATTTAGAGACTCCCAGTCTTGGTGCAGTCCTGGGCAGGAGCAGGCTGACCCCCAAAAGTCAAATTTTGAGAGCCCTTCATTTTCAGCCAGAGCATCTCTTGACCCAGCTTATGGCATGGTCATGGGACCCACTAATCTGGAAGGCTGTGGCAGGAGGCTAGGATCCAAAATGAGACCAAGGCTGGGCTTTTGGGCAGCAGACTCTGGCTGGGTTGGGCTGTAAGTGTTGGTGATGGCTGCTGTGCTGCTCCCTGGCCATCAAAATATGAAACACTGCAGTGTGCCAAAGTCATGTATCCTCTGATGGGTAGCTGGGCAAAAAGAGAATCACTTGTCCAAGAATGATTTTTTCAAGTTGTCCATGGCTGGAGTGGAAGAGGAAAAGACAAAAGAGATAATAAATTGGATAGCTGAGGAATGGAGTTCAAAATAGGCTTGAAGATGTAGGGAATAACAGTAAAGAGATGAAAGATGGAGGACCCAAGAAAAATAGATGGAAAAGAAGTCATACATGAATCCAAAGATAAAGCTCCAGTATTTCCCTTTGTGAATAATTAATTTGAGACTTATCTCTAAAGAAGAAATCTGCAATGTACCTGATCATCAGGTAAGTTTATGTGAGCACAGGTACAGCCTTTGGCTCCTGGGAAGGTTCTGGTGTGACAAGGACCATGATAAAATTGTGTGTCACGTTCCCCTTCTGTCCCTCTGTCAGATCATCCATGGCGTATCTCCACTTTAGGCATTAAAAAATAGACCTGATCTGAATAAAACTGGTAGAAATGTTCCAAGGAGTTTAAACATATTTCATTTTTACAGGCTTCAACAGTAGACTGTGATTTCTGAGTAGGACATGGGTAGTGACATTGTGAGCAAAAGGCATCCCTGGTAAAAATTCCTGCTGAGATTCACCTCAGTTGCTCAGGTCAGGAAGAGTGATCTCATTTTTAATGGAAGTCTCATGGGAGGGAAAGGAGATACTAATTGTGACAATTCACAAATTGTGAAGGTGACAACATTCCTGGTAACTACTATTTTTTGTAAAATAGGATTATTTTGTAAAAGCCTCTGTTGGCACAGTAAACAGCAATAGCCAGGACCAAGTTGATTCTGAGTCCATATTCCCAGGTATAGCTGTGGCTGCTCCACTGCACACCCATCACATGCAGGACATAGAAATACTGGGGTGCCACTGACACCTCAAAGTAACTCTGCTCTCTTAATCTCTGTGTGTGTGACAAAGGAACAAGTGAAAGACTCAAATTAAGACAGACACTGCAGGCTTCCCTTGACCTGGAAGTTAAATAGTGTTTATCATTTTGCAGTTCATATGTGGGTAAAGAGAGGCACAAAAAGATGGTGATTTTCCAAAGCCCACTCCAAGAAGGATTAAAAATTAAAAGACATTCTGACACAATGGGGATCTGTGTCAAGGCTCTAGATGATGTTAGGGAGCCTGGCTCACTTGACATCCACTCTAAGCCCTCCCTCCTCTTTGGATGTCTTCCCTCCTCTTATTGCTAACAGAGTATAGTTATTTTTATAATGAAGGGCCTGGTCTTCATCTTGTCTTCAGTCACCAAAAATCCCTGAAGAGTGACAGGTTCAGACCAGCTGAAGCTCCAAAACCTGACAATTCAAGCCCAGTGCAGAAGGTGGAGACCAGCATTGCCGCTTGGGAGTCTGAGCAGAAGAGATGAGCAGAAGCAAAAACTGGAGATTTGCTCTGTTCTCCCCTCTCACGACTGGCTCTGCTTATAAGGCACAGTATCCTTACCCAAACAACACATTGGATTCTTATCAGCCAATTAAAAACCATATTGCTAGGCACAATCCTGTCTTTTACTGCAGTTTCTGGCTATCATATAGGTTCTTAATTTCAGCTTCTCTGTTCCCCTGTCTTTTTTCTTCCACTCCCCTCCTCCTGTCCCTGCTGCAGCCTGGCTGAGCTTCTGCCCATGACAAAGAAATAATCCCATTGTTGAGTCTTCATATGACTGAGACATCCCAATATGAAACAGCCGTAGCTGGTGCCCGAGAATCACCAGTCACCCCTTCTACAGCTACACAACACTGCAAGGGATGGCTGGAAAAAATCAGATTAAGCCCCTCATGGAATAGCTTTCCTTCCGCATAAGACCCTGTTGCTTTGGAAAAGCACAGTGAGGGGATGAGAGGCAATCTAGAACCTGCCTCTCTGGAGCAAGTGGCATTTTAAATGACCAAATGGAGTTAGGAGTTGACTGAAGATTTTACTCTTGCAGAGGAGCTGAAGGCATCTGCTTGCTAATAAATGTGTGAAGGAAATGCTTGCTTATATCAAGCTCTGGTGGAAGACAGCCTGCTTTAAAACTAGTAAGATATAAATAAGCTCCAAGTGAAGCCTTTTTGTTATTAATCAGGCTGGAGAATGAGCAGATGGAGCAGCCCTGGGAGAAGTAGGATGAGAGATGTCAATGCCTAGGCCACGTGCAGTGGGACCCAGAACCCCCCTGTGCTGGGCTGAGCCCCCAATGTGGGCAGCAGGGGAGGGGAGGATTCTGCCCCACTCTGCTGAGACCACTACAGAGCTACCTCCAGCCCAGGGATCCCAGCACAGGAGGGATGTGAAACTGCTGGGGTGAGTCCAGAGAAGGGATGAAATGGAAAAATAGAAACTTCCACAGATAATGAAGGGTTTGACTTACAGCCTTGGAAGGAGCTTGGATTAATGTAATGATAAAGGTACACAGGTATTAAGTAGAGAAATAATAAACTTTTGTCCCTATAATTTCAAGTAAGAATATGCCTTAAGTAAGTAAGAAACTGTATTGAGTAAGATGGTGGAGGGTTTTAAAGGGTAATAGTGTGATTTCATAGAGTGAGCTAGGAATCTAGAGGTTACACTAGAAGCATATGTGTGTACGTGAGCTAGCAGTCTATTGGCTGAAAAACGCAATGCGGCGCAACTTAGCAATGATGATAGGTGAGAAAGTAAAAATAAACCCCGTGTCAATTGTCTATTGGACCAAAATGTTATATATTGCTGTGTAACAAAGAAACTCATGACCACCTTTGAGCTATGGCCCACTTGTTACTCCTCTAATTCTCATGCCTTCAGACTTAGGCTTTATCTGATGTATTTGAGCAATAAATCATTTGAATAGCATTGGTAGTCCCATCCCTCGTTTTTTACAGCCCAACAGAGGGACACCAAGGAGATCAGAGGGATGGAGAAGCTTTACTGTGATGAAAGGCTGGGAGAATTGGGATTGTTCAGCCTGGAGAAAGGAAGGCTTTGGAGTGACCTCATTGTGGCCTTCCAGTACCTGAGAGGAGCAGACAAGAAAGATGGAGATAAACTATTTACAAGAGCCTGGAGTGACAGGGTAGGAGGGAATGGACTCTAACTGAGAGAGGGTAGGTTTGGATAGGATATTAGGAAGAAATTCTTCCCTGTGATACTGGTGAGGCGCTGGCACAGGGTGCCCAGGAAGCTCTGGCTGCCCCATCCCTGGAAATGTCCAAGGCCAGGTTGGATGGAGCTCTGAGCAACCTGGGCTAGTGGAAGGTGTCCCTGCCCATGGCAGAGGGTTGGAACAAGATGATCTTTAAGGCCCTTTCCAGCACAAACTATTCTGATTCCCAGCAACAACAGGTGCATAAACCTGACGGGGTAGGGGCAGCCAGCAGCTGTGTAACCCAGCTCAAAGGTGAGCATAATATATAAAGTAAGAAATTATAGTAAAGGTAACAGAAAACTGGTCATGAAACTTCTGTGCTACCTTGTGTGTAGAAAAACAACAGCTTATAAAAGTGGAAAATTTGATGAAATGGATATTCCTAGGGAAAATATCTGTTTTTTAATTCTGGGTCATGCACCGAGACTTAAATATGTTACTGTTTTGGTTTTCTCAACAAAAAAATATTTTCTTTAGCAAGTGTTTGGTTTGTTTTTTTCTTTAAAAAGAGAAATTTTATTTCCAAAGTACAGTTAAACTTTAAAACTCTTTAATAATAGCCACTAGGTATCCAGCCTGATGAAATATTTGGCTAAAAAATAGCACATGCAGTTTCAGCTTCCGTGTTTCAGCTTGTACATATCCAAACCTTTATGGTCTGAAATACTGGACAAAAGAATATTTAAGAAAAAAAATTGATTGCCTACCCTGTTAACATTTTTCATTAAAAGTAACAAACCTTTACCTCAGCTATGAAACTGCTCTCCCATGTAGCAGTTAACATTATACCCAAAAATATACTTTCTTTATTGTATCATGGTGATGTTACTGGCAGTGACTAATCTCTCTAGAACTCAAAGTCCTCTCCCCATCTGCAAAGCTGAGATGTCACCTCTTAAGGATAAATAATCTTAACCCAATCTGCTTTTGAAATACAAAAGCTTACAGTGTTCCTGAAATTTTTGCAGGCTTAGATACTTAGATCTACCATTTTAATTCATTAAGTGACTCCTTAATTAAATTAACAACCCCCCCCCTTTCCTAATCAGTAGATTGTCTGTCTCTTATTCTGAGTCATATTCCAAATGACAAAAAATTATTACATTTTCTCTCATTAACACTGCAGAGCAACAGTAGCAATGACTGACCTAGATGCTCTTTTGCTTCAGGAAGAGAGTTTTACTAAACTTTATTTATATCCCCCAAATAAATGTATGCAAATTCAATAAATGCATCTTTAATGGAGAACCTAGGTTTTTCTTGAAGGATCTTTAATACCAGTGGTGCAATAAGGAAGATGCTTTGCTTATGGCACTCAGTCAGTAAAGAACACTGATAGAACAGGAAAAGTGATTCGATTTTGATTCAGGTGCCTACAGATTTTGACACAGAGGCCTGAATTTTTGTGTTTAAGATAGCATATTCAGTGCTGGTAGCAGAATACATGAGCTTAGTGACAAGCTGTGCAGGTTATAAATGCACAGTTCCATTTCTCTGGCTTCTCTGCCTAAAGAGGACACAAGCTCTGCTTTTCAAACTACATTTTACTGAAGTTGAAAAAAAGATGTCTCACAAGATTTCCTGCTTACTTTGTGTCCCGGAGCAATACCTAACAAATTTAAAGAAAGCAAAGAGTGAAAGAGAGTTAGGAAAACATTCAACCTAAACAAAACAAGCCAGTCATGTAACAAGAGATACTGAAGAAATGTAAGAGAAGTGCAAGTAGGAAGACCACATCAACACCAGGAACATCGTATGTTTAATGTTCATTAAACATATGAACATCTTTTATGAATATGAACATATGAACATCAGCTTGTGCTTTATCCTCAATGTAACATGGCCAGGTAGATGTAATTTTCTTCTTTTGTTCAGGAGAAGCTTATCAGGAGAATGCTGTTCTACAGCAAGGCTTTTACAACACCACTCTATTCATTACTACATCAGAGCAGACCCAACAGGCAGCCTGTGGAGACCACAGTTATCTATCAGTTCTATTTTTAGAAACAGTGCTCCTGCTTCCTTTAAGCCTGTTGAATCTGTCCAAGAAGAGCAAAATTTGTGTGAAGCAGTAATCTAGAATTAATTCTAAATAGAAAGTCTGCCAGGTGCTCCCTAAGGTCTTTGGGCAGTATAAGAGCAGAACTGATATTTTCAGATGGACACAGAAGAGAGGAGTTACAAATCACAGAATGACATAATAACATAATGGTTTGGGTTGGAAATGACCTTTAAGGTCCTCTCATTCCAACCCCCTGCCATGGGCAGGGACACCTTCCATTAGGCCAGGTTGCTCAGAGCCTGATCCAGCCTGTCCTTGAACACTTTCAGGGATGAGGCATCCACGAGTTCTCTGGGTAAAGTCTTTCAGTGCCTCCTTACACTCTGAGTAAAGAATTTCTTCCTAATATCTAACCCAAATCTCTCCTCTTTTTTGTTTAAAACTATTCCCCATGTCCTATCACTACCTGCCCTTGTGAAAAGTTGCTCAGAGGACATTTTCAGCTCAATCCCTCTGAAATGTTGGTTACACCTATATGTAAGATGCTGCAATTGTGAAATGTGATGGAGAGCAGGGTGGGCACAGCAGTTTTTATCAGACAGGCTGCACTTGCATACTCTGGGTCCTGTGCACAAGAACAGGGGATTTTCATCTTGGGTGCACTGTATCTTATCAGTAAATGGATTTCACACCCTTCAATGAGAAGACTGATTGCATCTGCCTGAGGTAGTTGAAAATCTGGTTTCATCTATAGCTTCCTTGTTTCATGTCTCTAAGTTTCTCAAACCTTCACCATTTGGACTGGAATTTTCCATGCCAGCTTTGTGTCCAAAGGTGATTATATAAAGATCATTATGATAAAAGAGAAGAGGAGGGTTTTATTTTTCCTTGTTTGTTTTTGAGAATGACTGGATTACTTCTACTTTTTTCATGGATAGCTCTGCTCTCTGGAAAAGAACACTGCATTTTTGTCTCCTCTCCATGCAGACTTCTCTGGATTTAGCTTATTCACAGTTGCTCACTGCTAAAGCTTGTTCAATGAGATGATGAGTTCAGTGTGCTCTAGGAGAAAATAGGACTAAAGCCTGAGGCAGACTGGCTGCCACCCCCAGCCGTCTGCAAGATTTGGACAGGAATCTTCCTTTCTACTTAATTTAGGATGTGACCCTGATCAAGCTTTTCAAACGAATATTTTATTCCACTCTATAATATAACCTATATAATGCATACTTCCTCATGGAGTATATCTTTGTATATCTGAGATCCAAAAGGCACAGGGCATACCCTACACAGGGGGAGAGTAGTTGAAGATAGGAGACAGGAAGTTTTCCCAGTAGATCCTGCAGGGTACAGCCAGCCATACAGCTGGGTCTTAGGACACTCCAGTGACAGCAGGCTGGGCAGCTAATTTGGGAACACTGGGATAGCATTAGTGTGTCAGACCAGACAATATTTTCTGCTTCCTATGAAAATTAAAAAAGGAGTGCAGGAAGGGATCTAATGTGTAATAAAGCTTTTTCCTCCCTGTTACTCAGGGATCTTCTGAGCTGGAGACTTGTGGCTTTGTGTTCCACAAGCCACGATAGATTTTCCTCCATGAATTTGTCAAATTACATTTTCAACCATACTATACTTTTGGCTTCCAGAATTATCTGTATTTCAGCTTATTTATGTGCCACATGGAAAAGTTTATTCCAGTTCTGTTGCAAGATAATTCATTTCATGTCCTTAGGTCTTAGATACTGAGAAGGAGCCACAAATCTCCCCCTTGTGCACTTTGCTGCAGACACCAGCACATGGAAGATCAAGTTCCCTCTTCTCAGGCTGGAGAGTCCCAGGCTGCCCACACAGATGTTGCTATGAACTGTGATACAACTCTTGCTGTATTATTTCGATATATGCTGTATCACGGCTGGGGGGTCAGTGGGATGCAGAGGTCCCTCACCTCTCCCGAGCTGCCATTGTGATTTTAGCTTTAGCCTTTAACAAGGCTGTTTGGGTGAAAATCAGCTCTTTGGAGCAATGCAGGAGAAAGAGAGATGGAGCTTTGTATCTGCTCTCCTGGAGGCTTTTAATCCATCTCTTTGTCCCAAGAAATCTACGAGTGAATGCCAAGGGGCTTACAGAGAAGCGGACTTTCCATGCCCTGTAGGTCAGGGGGGTTCCAAGGAGATAACCAAGGAAAAACATAAAATTAACATGAAACAGGAAACCTGCTGGGGACAGGTGGCTCCTAGAAGCTCTCTTTGGGTGTACCATGGGCTGGCTCACTGTCCCCCACAAAGCTGCATCATTTTCGAGGGTAGCAACAGGGCCAAGTAGACACAAGCACAGTGATTCTCCTCTCTGTTCTCTCTGCTTTCCTTCCCCCATGGTTCTCTTATTTGTCTTTTCAGCCTTCTTGAAGCATGGGCTCGATGTTCCAATGGCACTATGCACAGTGACACTGAACTCTTTCCTGAATTAGTGATTCCATAGTGCAGTTCTTTGCTTTTCTTGGTGTTCATGTGCTTTTCCTGGCTACCTCATCACCTCCTCACCCAATAACTTTCTCCCACAGATGGACCTTTGGATTTCCGAGATGCTGCCTATGCCAAATAGTTGTGCTGCTGGCTTGTGTCACAGTCCCAGCGTGGAAGCTGCACTTGAGATGTTTGGGAGCTCGACTTGGCTGCTGCTGCTCTATGAGAGGTTTCTGCTCTGTTTTCACTCTCAATTTTGAAATGTGTCTCAAATATTTCATAAAACCCCTCAGTGCCAAATGAGTTCTTCCCGGTGCTGCCTCCCTCCCAGCTCTCCTCCTGCTCTGCTGAGAAGACTTTCACAGCTTTGTGTATTGTCCCCTTAGAAAAGCATGGCTGTTTATTTTGTATGTGGCTAGGCTGGAGCTGTTTCCTTTTCGAAGGCGCAAATCAGCAAGCTGACTTACATTCCTTGATTGGCTGGTTAAGCTTAGCCAAGATTCAAAACTCAGTCTTGAACAGAACTAAATGTGACATTTTCTTTTCCAGCTGCTTTTCTGAGTTTAAAATGCCACGCACTTGTGAAGGAGAGTCCCAAAATAGAGCTGTTTATCTAACCCTGGACAAGACACTTAACCAACACAGGAAAAAAATGCATTATTTATAAAATTCCCCTTTCCATCCCTCAGAGTAAACAGGGTGTGTGCCCTCAGGGCTGCTTGGGCAAGAGGGAGCAAAAGTCCTTGTGTCATGTGTGAAATACTGTCTGAACTCTCAATTTCTGTTAGTATGCCCAAATAAAAAAATCACTGGCACTGTAAATTCACAGTAGCATACACTGCTGTTATCTTAGCTCATGGCACAACGGTTCAAAGGAAGGCACTGGGGAAATGCTGGGGCAGGACTCACTGGTGAAGATGTCTCTTCCAGGATGTTTGTTACTACTGCCATCACATCTCATTGGGAATACAGATAGGACAATGACTATTTCATGCTGTGATCTCCTTTCAAAACAAACAAAAAACAGTGCCCATAGAGTTGTTGTTTTTTTTTTTTGATGAACAAAAAATTAGACATAATGGTATTTTTTCTGAAGGAACAGTGTACAAGTTACTGAGCATCTTAGCTTTTTAGCCCATGTGCAAAACCATACTCCCTGAAAAAAATTAATTGGTAACAATTAATTTACTGCAGCTGGCAATGTCAAAAATCCTACTCTATGTATTAAGTTTATGGTGTGCCACTTCTATTGCTGGTTTCCCACATTCCAAAACAATGTAACAATCTGTCTTCAAGTTAAGCACAAGAATGGTATGAGGTTGCCATGACTAGGAGTGATTGCTAAACAGATCTCCTTATTATATATAATTACCTCACTGTCTAAGCAAGCAGCCGCGCAGAGCAGCTTAATTTTTGTTATATTTAATTCAAATCTGACAGTATAAACCTTAAGAACACTGCAACAAAAGGACTTGGTATTCATAAAGTAATTTGTTGCTAATTTTGTCCAATACCTTAAAAGGTTGCTGGAACTAGGGGACCACAAAAGAATATACTGCTCTAAGCTGGGATTTTTATCACTTTCTAAATGACACAGTGAATGTAAGGGAAAAGCTGTGTGATAGTGGCTGAATGGGTATTGATGGTTGCTGTAGCGCTAAATGATGCATTGGCACCAATATAGAGCCAAAGAACAAATCATCAGTGACTTTTTCAATTTTACTCTTTCAGGGTGAAAAACTCACATCATGACTTGCAAAACCTGAATTAGCTGAAGGAAACCTGCAGCAGACAAACCCAGTTTTGTGCCCACGTTCTTTCACCCATCGCTGTAGCAGCACAATAAGCAAGGGGCTCTAAAAAAGCACAAGAACAATTTTGTTCAGATCCTTGCTGTTCTTTTTACAGACCTGAAAAGTTCTGAAGCATGGCTGGAAAACTGCTGGAGGGAGCAAAAAAAAAAAACCAACGAAAAACCCAACCCACCCCCCAAAAACCTACATGGGAAGAGGTGTTGTTCCATGTACCCACTTTTGTATACCCAGCTCTGCTGTATGTTAAAAAGCTGGTCTTCCTCATCTCTGCATGGGGACAAGCTCTTCCAGCTGCTTATGCAGGTGGGAAAAAGAGGTCCCTGAGATCTCTGCTGTCCAAACCAGACTGAGTGCAATGCACAATGCATATTAAACACTGTATCTGATGCTTTGGCTGGTAGTAGGGAAGAGAACTGGGAGCCTCCCTGAATACTGTGTAAGTATTTCTCCATTTCAGGTTAATATACTTTGGCCCTGAGAAACATGACTAACTTTTTTAATTTGCCCTGTGGTTTTGGCACCCACAGACACCTAATATGACAACCAGTTTTCACCGGTGCATGCAACTGTGTTTGTGGGACAGATTCCCAGGCTGGCCAAGATCAGCTCTGTGATACATCATGTCAGAAAGTGCAGAGAGTAGGTGGATCTAGATTTCTCTTTAAGCAGAGAGGGTACAGGGACTTGTAAACAACATCAGCTGGGGTGGTGGACTAGACTGAGGAGCAGTCTGGAAATTCCTGACCCCCTACACCCCTTGGCTGGCAGGGCTGAGCTCAATTCCTGCTAAAACAGCAGCAGTTGTGCTCCAAAAATATGGAAAGTGCAGATGAGCTCATTGATGGGATGTGGACTCCACCCTCCTTTCTCCATGGCGGGTGATAGCTGCCATGTGCATGACTGCAAGTCCCCTGCCTCCTGACATGAGCTGAACACCAGCAGTGACCTCATGGGCTCATTAATTCTTCTTACTTCATTTGCGGTTTTTCACTTTAGCTTTTCATTTAGCCATCCAAGATTTTAATTCTCTCAGTATTTCTTAAGTTACCCTTGGGTCTTATCAGAAAAAAAAGGGGAGCTAAGAATAATTTTGCTTATGCTGCTAGGGTAAAGATCAGTCTTCGGTAGAAAAGATGTTTGTAGTTCTACTAATAAAAATTTACTTAAAACCAAAAAAAGATGCAACCAATCAGCTCTCATATAAAATGAGAGTTCATTCTCAACATCCTCTGTCTATCCAGGTTTGTTTCCTGGCAGACCTTTGAGGGAAAAATCATACCTCACTGTGACAATATTTAGTTGGCATATAGGGAAGAGAAGAGCCAAAATATATCCAACAGTCCCTGTATACTAGACTGTTTCTCGGGGAAAGAAGAAGCCCAGAGTGATGCATCTGAAGGAGTCTAAGCAAAAACACTGATACAATGCCTGCACTGTGGAAGCAGCAGGTTGGGAGGTGGAAATGATTGTGCTCAATAACAACCATGCTCTGTGCAATAGGGTCTTTTGGAGAACACTGGAATACATCCAGCAAGAATGCATGGAAATAATGTAGAGATAGGGAAACAGCTTTGTGGCACAGCTGTGACCAGGGAAAGGGAATTCAGAAATTGCTTGTTTCTGTGGGGTCACCTGTTTTAATTTGAGTCACTTAACCAATGCTCTCAAAACAGCAATTGAGAGGATGTGTCAATAAAAGTGAATGAACACCTACAGCTTGGGCAGGTTGATAAAATTTCATGAATAAATCATGAGAGTTCCTTCAGTAGCATGTTGCAGTTCCATGAAATTGTGAAGTGACATGCTTCACTTTTAGGGCCTACACAGTTAATTGATAACCCAGGAACACACTGCATTAAGAAAGAAATACTTAGCCTTGCTTAGTGAGGTCAGCACAGGTCAGAGCACAGTACCTAAAGTCTGTCCTTTCACACCTCTCCCTGGGTTGTGAGGAAACTAAAGCATCTGCACCTCAAGTCCTGTCTTTAGTTTTGGGTCCCTCACTGCAAGGAAGACATTGAAGTGTTGGAGTGTATCCAGAGAAGGGCAACAGAGCTGGGGACAGATCTGGAGCACAAGTTTAATGAGGAGAATTTGAGGTAGCTGGGGGTGCTTACTCTGGAGAAAAGGAGCCTCAGAGGGGGCCCTTATGGCTCTCTACAACTCCTTGAAAGGAGGCTATAAAAAGAAGGGGGGGCAGGGGGGGAAGGTGGGAAATCAGTCTCTTCTGCCAAGTAAAAAGCGATAGGATGAGAGGTAATGGCCTCAAATTGCACCAGGGGAGTTTTAGACTGGACATTAGGAAGAATTTCTACACTGAAATTTTGGTAAATCATTGAAACCAGCTGCCCAGAGAAGTTTTCAAAAGACATTTGGATGTGGCATATAGGATTGTGGTGCAGTTGTGAATAAGGGTGGTGCTGGATTAAATGCTGGTCAATGACCTAAGAGGTCTTTCCAACCTAAGTGATTCTGTGATTTGTGAGCATTCCTGTCTGAGAAACAAGGTGTGCAGCCACAGGGAGTGTCTTTTACTGGTTTTGCATTTTTAAGTAATTTTTACACTGTGTACTTGTTCAGGCACTTGAAAGGAGGCAGATATAAGACGGAGTGTGCCCATGCAACATCCTGTCTACAACCATGATGGGGCACTGCAGGGGTGGGAAATGGAGCTCTTAGGAGCAGTGGATGTTTCTCCTTTCCTGGTTTCCTAGCGAGTTTGTCATTGCAGGAATCTGTAACCAGCAAGTTGATTCAGTAAGTGAAACAAAAATGAGCCAAAGATGTTTAATGGCAGTGACACCATCTTGGCTCCAACTCAAGGAACCTTTGACTCTAAAAAACCTCCACAGCTTTCCAGAAGAGAGTTACAAATGGAAGTGGGGGTTTTTAGATAAGTCCCTGCCCTTTGTCCAGGCCTCTGGCAGCAGGCAGTAGCTTTATTGAGGTGGCAAGCACCTCAAAACCTACTCTCATTCACAAGTTCTTTAATAATAATTGACTTGGTCTATTATAGAATGAATTACTTAGTTAATAGACATAAAACTAACAGACATAAGACTTAAAACAAACAAATACTACACAGGAGTAAGGACAAAAAAGAGACTACAAGAAGATATATATAGCACAAGGTTAAAGGTAGCTATTAATGTTACAGCCAGTGAAGAAATAACATAATTTAGGATTCAATGTATCTTACCATCCAGTTGTTGGTGGGACACACATCGAGATCCTTTCCCTCGATCCCCAGGGAAGTAATCGCAGAATCTGCATCCAGGCTCCAGGGAGAAGTCTCCAACACTTCAGGGTGTGTGTGTAAGAGGCTTCTGCCTCTGTGATAACTTGTGTGTCTTTTATAGTCTGTAAAATAGTGTCTCTCAGTCAAGAATATTTCTTTTATCTCCTCCCACATCTGCTCTCCAGACTGAGATGTTGATTCTTAGCTGAGGCCTGAGCCTTTCTGGCACCTTTTTGGCACCCTTTCAGCCTGGGTTATCTCTTTATGCTCCAACTATGTGCAGTGGGGTGAAGCGGGGAGTGGAGGGGTAGACAACCTGCCACAAAGTGAGAACAGAAAAAAAGAAGTAACACAGATGAGAAATTAAATTCCCCCACACCAGACAGCTGGTCCTTCTGCCTATGTGTCCCTGAGCCTCAAAAGGGCTCTGCGTCTCCTGAGGGAGCTTTAGGTACCCACGTAAGAGGGGCTGGAGGTGTAAGTTGAAGCAGGTGAGGGCAGGTAGAGGCCTCAGCAGGGAGCAGTGAGGAAGGAGAGGTTTTAACTAAGTTATAACCTGGTCTCCCAGACATCATCCCTCAAGTTATCTCTCAGGGTTTTTACCTGGACACTCCAGAAAGCCCCTGTGCATGGCTGCTTGGCGTGGTTGTTGGAACACGTGGAGGCCTCAGGAGTAGCCATGTGTGAGGCCGGCCCGGCCTAGTCCAGGAGAAGGGAAGGAGCAGCAGTGAGAGGCAGACATGCCTCCATCAGTGGCTGGCATTGCAGTGTCATTAGGCAGAAGAGGTTAAAAATAGGATTTTGCAATCTAGTGAGCAGAAGCATCAACCAGATGGCAGAGGAGGGAGAGAGGCATTATTCCTACTGTCTAGGTAAGGATTTTCGTTAAATTGTTCTGGATCACAGAGCTGGAAAGGAAGAAGGGGCTTTGCAGCCCTGTACTAACAGGGTGTGGGGGACAGCCACAAGCCTGGCCTCTCTCAGGGAGCTGCTTTCTGCCTGTCCATTATGGTGTGGCTAATGGCAGGCTACCCTGGTCCTACCAAGTGTTGTGGTGAAGGTGTGAGAAGCTGCAAGCAACTTCTACATGCTGGGGTAGGTGCTGTGTCTGCTGTGTGCAATGGCTGGGCAAAGCTTCACTGAGGGAGGAAAATGGAATCCTTTGTGCCTGTGTGTGCTGTTTTCAGGTGTGAAGCTTTGCCTTTCACCTGAGGCACATGAGCTTCTCAGCAAAGTGCCGATAGCTCTGAGGTTGCTCAGGTCAGGTGTCCCCTCTTGTGTGCTGGAATGTCATGGAGAAAGGATTGACTGGGGAGCTTTGGCACAGGGTCTCATCCCACTGCTGGGTGGGCCTGTGTCCGATGGAATGTGTGTGACAGAGAGGTCTTTGTGTTGCCACATTTATAGTGACTTGTTCTGTGGCAAGGGAGGAAACCTGCTTGTGGTGCCATGGAACAGGCCAGGTCTCCTGTGCCACCATCCCCTCTCCCTCCTTCTGCCCCACTGCTTGCTCCTGAGGCTCCTCTGCTCTCCTGCTGTGCTTCTTGCAAACAGCAAATACATCCGATAAGTTAGTGCAGGGTGAGGCTCCCTTTCTTACCCAGCCTCATTTATGCCTTAAATTAAAATTCTTAGGCGAAAATTTAGACCTAATGTTTAGCTGAAATAAATCCTGGTTACAACTGAGTCTTTTATCTGCTGGTAAGAGGTAAAAAAGGAAACTGCTATGTGTTAACTCCATTATAACATGTTGTATCTCTACATCATTCAGCTGTCACTTTCTCAACCTCCTTCCCAGAGTGAAATTATGTAGTCATGATAGGAACTGCTGGGATGGTGGGACATGGGGCTGTTCTGGGGCTTGGTAGTTGTGCAAAAGGATCACAGTCAGACACAGTGCAGTAAATTATCTGATATTTTGCATTTACTTCTTACAGCTTTCTTTCTCTTAACTTATAATGGATTCACTCTGTAAAAGTAAAGCTGTATAGTTGTGTATGAAAAGGTGCTCTGATGAAATGAGCGTTGCCTAATAGAATCAATACAAAAATATCTAATACTAATTTTCCAGCTACTATGACAGAAAACTGTGGAAGGAGGAGGGATCCTCTTGCAGATGGGAAACCCTATGACTCCCTCAGTTATCCCCCACTTAAAAGCTATCAATTTAGAGCTGTCCTGTGTACTGCCCCGTGAATTGAACAAGCCTTTTCAGTCTTTAATTAAGGGTGACAAACTCTTTGAACATCACAGCATTCATCTGTTCATGTGTGGAAAGCCTGGTATAACAAAAGAATTTAATCAAACTACAAGCCTAATGAAGACTGCATTGCCTGAACTAAATGATGTTATTGCTGCTGCAGCTCATAGTTTTACATTTAAAAAAGCGGGTCAGAGTGTTCATTCATCTTGATTAGCAATGCCAACCTAATTACTTCTGGAGGAAACAGTAATTAGCTGGAGTCTCACCTCATTAATCATGACATTCTTCTAGCAGACTATTTTTATCTCATAAATGGCTTGGATTGGAACAAGGTGTATATTTGAATTCTAGTTAATTGTACACAGCTTGCTGCATAACATTTCACATTTTTATCATTTAACTGCTTCCTTCCTGTAAACCTCTAAGCTATTTTTGTAGGTTGCTCTTGTTAAATAAGAGATGAATGGCCCACATAAGATAAGTCAGCTTTAATTATGGATGGAAGGAGATGAAGGTGTGTTCCAGCAGCAGGGAAATGGAGTCCCTGCTTGCACAGGAGAATAAAGGGATCTTTTCTCAGGCAGAAATCAGGGCACAACTTCTATTGCACTGACACTTAAGAGAAGTCTGGACCAAGATTTTCAATGGGGAAAAATGATTAAATACATCCTCATTATTAAAGACAAGTTCCTGGGGATGCTTCCATGTAGGCACCTTGAAGTCAGTGCACCTGAGTTGCCAGTCACTTCTGACAGCATTGCAGTATTGATTATTACATGGTTTAAAAATGTGTGTTGCTAGAAACTTGGTTTTGCATTTATTAAAACCCATGAAGAAGCAAGTACTTTTTTTTTTTTTTTTTTTGTGTGTGTGTGTGTGTGTAGAGGTGGTGTTTTTTTGAAAAGTTGCTTTAAACCACTTCTTAATTTTACAAATCATAATTTTTTTTCTGAACTTTAAGAACAAGGAAAGTGAGAGAGTATGGGAACTAAAGTTCCAGATTCAGTTCACTAATAAAACTATTAGAGCCTAATTTTCTAGGGAGGATGATCATGGATTCATTAGTCTGGGAACATCAGATTTTTTAGAGGTAGTAAAATAAATGGATCTTTGTATGTATGTTTATAAAACATATGTCAAATGTGTCCCTATTACTGGACTACTGTGAAGGAAGTTCTCCTGCATGAGGCCATGTTTTATACATATTTTTTTTAAGGTTGAAATGTAGGGTGTTTTTTCCTTACCTAAAATCTATCTTTTTAAACAAGCAGGATGCTAACCTGAAGCAAGAGAGAAGATTCACAAAGAAACACAGGAAAAAATAAAAGTTATTCTTCCATTTTCAAATAACAAATATTGTCAAGATTATACTTGGAATTAGTTGTATGCAATGTTTTACATTTCCAAAGCACAAAAATGTTAGCATCAGCTTTTATTTGCTTTTAGCAAATAGAGAAATAAGCTGTATTTTAGAAGTTGGCCTATGAGTAGCTTTCCTCTTCCATAATCTGTTAAATTAACATTACTACAAATGGAAACTCGTAGCTATTTCTGAGTATTTCCTGCAATAATATTTAGCTGTAACTGCCCCACAGATTAAACTGTAACCCAGTAGCCATTGGGACACTTTTGGAACTTGCAAATAAGACAGCAAGTACTCTTGTCAGTTTTTGAAAAATTATTAAATTATTCTCATTTTAATAATTAAAGAAAGTACTCTGCATTTTTATGTAATTGTGTTTTTAAAAAGTTTTCTTGAAGTCCTCTTCCCTCTCTTTCAATTACAAAAAAAAAAAATGGAAAACACATGAAGAGAAAATCAAGTGTCCCTAAAACTGAACAAACACCTCTCCCTCCGTCTCTTGACCTTGAAAAAGACATTTTTTCACAGGAAAGAATTTGATGTAAGAGGCAATTTTCATTCCAAAAATATGTCAAAAAGAGTCCACACAGTGATAAAGCAAAAAGTTTCTTAACTTCTCTGGCAGAAACAGCCCTGCTTTTTTTGTAGATGGGAAGTAGCTGCAGAAAAAGGGCATATTTGACTCATGCATATGCTACATGTAAGTGACTTTTTGATATTCAAGTGATTAATTTAAAAGTCTTTTTCAATAACTGGTATTGTTTCTAATCGTTAACTTTATTATTAGGATCCAATATGTTTAAGGCAGATACCTTTGATCATAGGTCCCATTACAGTGTTATGCTGGAGGCAGTGCTTGTCAAATGTTAGAAATGTAGGAGTTTTCTTAATGAGTATGTACTTATAAATTAATAAAAATTTAATAAATATTTAATGAAAACTGTAGGATTGTTTGCCTGCAAATTACTTGTGTAGATATCATTGATATCTCATAATTTCAGTCATAGATCACTTCTAGAGGATTCTTCAAATCTAGAGAAAATTACTTTCCCACTTCCAATAGGCTAAAAGAAGCTCATACTAAGCTTTTGATATTTAAGTAGTACTTCTGACATCTCAAATGAATTTATAAAAAAATTAATTAAGCCACTCCTGCACTTCTGATAGAGGCTGGCATTACCTGACCAGTTTTGAGGAGGAACTGAAAACTAATTTGGTTAAGGACAACTCTCTCAAAAAAAGGATTTAAATGTGTGTAGGGCTCAGAATAACCGGCCTTGTCTCTTGCTACAGGTCAAAATGTCAGTATACCTTATACTTGAGCTTAGTGACTTTGTGAGCCATGTGCAGAGCCAAGAGCAGAAGACCAAAGTTGTTGTTATTTTTGTTGTTTTTCCAGCCATGAGATACAGACTCAAACTTTACTCTTGTCCTCTTTGCAGCAGAAATTTAATCAAAGACCCCTTAGTCAAAGGGCTGATGTAATATCCAATTGGAACACAATTTCTTATCCTGAAATCCACAATAAAGGGAACTGAGCCTCCTTTGTACCATTTCAGTGGTGAATTCTGTAGAGAAGTGGGGAGCAATGGGCAGATGTTTGGCTCCCCAGCCCTTGGGTCTCGGGTGGTCTGTGGCACAGAGAAAATGCCCTTTTGTTGTCTGGAGCATGCAAAGTTGCATTTCTGTGCATTTGTGGGGACTGTGGGAAGGGGCCAAACAGCCACTGGAGGAGTGGGATAGACCAGGCTGCTTCTCTGTCGGATTTGACACGTCCTATTTTCCCCTGCCTGCTGCTGCAGAATTGTAAGAAGTCCTTGAGCAGGTCTCCAAATTCTGTAATTTTGTAATTACATAATTGTAATTTATGTCCAGATTCTCTTCTGTGAGGCCTGCTGTACGAAACACTCCCACCATCCCAGAAATATTCCAGTCACAGGATTCAAGTGCTGTTTTTGGGTATGTTGTATCAGACATTATAACTTTGTGTATATCCAGTCCTGTTACTGCATTTAAAACATGTGATCCTGGTCTCAGGTATTGCCAGGGTTGCATCCTGTGTTTGCCTTGAAAGGCTTTTAAGAATGTCCAGGGGAAAAGTTTTAAACACTAAAATTCAATTACAATCTCTAAAAAATTATTCAAAATTGCTACTGCTTGGTAACCAAAAGACAAAAAATAAACACAGTTTCTGGGCATTGAGAAAGAAAGAATGAGCCTGCACTTTTAAATATGAGTATGGGACTTGAGTGGCATAACTTCTATCACTGTCTATACCTTTTGATGGCTCTATTCTCCAGATAATCCTAAAATTGATTACATTGCCACTGAAATATTCCTGCAAGTCTTTACTCTCACCCATTGCCATAGCTGTGGGCAACAGAAAGCCAACAGAAAGCAGAGCAAACTTTTGAGCAATTATATATATATATATATATATATATACTTCAATAGCTATAATTATTTTGGTTTTTCTAGTAGCATAAGGTGGATACAAATGGTTCTGTGGGCAACTGGTTTGTGAGGAAAAATAAAAGAATAAACCACAATGGAGAGGCATGGTGACCATGCATTACAAACATGGATGTCCTCCAGGGATAACCATTCACTGACATGAAGATTATCAGACTTTCAGTATAAGGCACCCTTCTGGAAAAGACAAGTTATGTGCTATTTCTCCTTGTTGAAGACTAACTCATGTCTCCTAATCTTATATTAGTGTGAAGTTATCTAACACACATCACAAAATACATGTAGTAAAACAGATATTTAAAAGTTTCTAACACATTTAAAAGTAAAATCTAAGACATAACCTTATAACTGAAGGATTAAATCATGCCCTAGCCAGTAAAAATAGATTAAAAGCATGGGAAACTATTTTAAGCCCAGTGTTGGCTGTACTAGACAATTTTAGTTAGTTCTGTGTCTCAGTCTTCTCAGGGATTAGGATAGTCCAGAAGGCTGCAGTCAGTATGCCAAAAAAAGGTTTTGGCAGGGGGAATAAAATATTAAAAAAAACTATAGGAAGCCAATGTTTATAAATAAAATGGGACAGTAAACCTGTACCTGAAATCTGGAAGTGTGATAAAGATAAGCCTTGGAAACTGGTCACTGATGAAAAAATAGAAGAGACTGTCAATGACAGCATCCAGTCCTGTTGTACGCAGTGGAAATTCTGCACTTTCATCTTTTGGCCAGAATTTTTTCGTATGGAATGGGCCTCCAGCTGGCACAGGCTGTTGCAGTTCCATAGTTTTCCATGTAATTATAACGTGTTTTTAACAATGTAGAATGGACTCAATTTGAGGCTTTGCACCTTGTGCAGTCCTTCATATCAATATGAGGAAGCTGGATCATTCAAAGTTTACAAGACAAAGGAAAAAATTCAATCCCCTTGTTACTATAATCCCCTTTATTGGCAAGGGAAAAAACATACCAGGCTAAGCTTCAAATATGTATTAGTCTTATTTTTCCCTTTTAATTTTGCTTAATTGCTTACATATGAGATTAAAATCTCCTAATTTGTGACGAATTTTCAGATGATGTCCAATCCATGTTGTTTTAACAGCCGTGTCTGTGAGAAGACCCTCACAGTGTACACATTTAGGAAATAGCTGTGGTCTCATTGCCATGGTCTTTACCCCATCCCAGAGAAGAGATGCAGATGTGTCTGAAGAATTTGTAAGGGGGGAAAAACTCATGGATACTGAGTTTAGATTTATCCTGCTGAGATAACAGCCAGGAGTGACTGAATTTTAACGTAATGGCTTCCAGAATATATAGCAGCTTGAAGAGACAAATTCTTCAATTCACATTTGTGAAGTCCCAAAGTACTATTACCATCCCCTTCTGGTGGTGCTGATGTTCTGAGGACTGATGGATTTTTTTCATATTGGATAGAATATGTGGAAGGCATGTTGTTATACCACAAACTGTCAGGGAAATTCCTGGTGACTTCTCTTTCTAATAATATGTCTTGGCTCAGGCTTTTTCTCTGTGGAGTCATTAATATTTTCAGTTTTTCCAGGAAATGCAAAGAGGTAGGGCTTCTGCCGCTCTTGTTCTATCTCATATGCAAAACTGTCTTGCAAAAATGGTCTTGTTCTGACCTAGGAGCGCCTCAGAGCTTCTGCCAGACATTTGAATTTTGTCTTGACTTGGTTATTCTGTTCATTTGTAGACAATGTACTGTAATTATTCTTTGCCCCAGGGATTTGTTTGTACTGAGTCACTGAAGTTGAATGGCCCTTCCTTAAGCGTATTTTCTTTGCAGACATAATTTGCTCACTTAAATTATTAGTGTGTTTATGCTACTTATGTTTGATCTTGATTATAAAAAAATGCTCATTGTGGCCTTGAGTTGTAGATAATGCCTGGCATCAATTAATCACCTTAAGAAGTTAAAGTACTTGAAATGAACACCTTTTTCCTGGGGTTTAGCATGCTAAAGGATGTGCAAAAGTTGGGCAGTCTCAAGCTGTTTGGTTTAGCTGTTGCCAACTTGGTTGCTGTTGTCTGTGTGCTCATGTTTGCATCTTTAAAAGCACTTGGTGAAGAGCAAGTGGGACAGAAGATCTGAAGGAAAACATATTTTAATCAAGCCACTGGGCAGCCCTAAAGGGCCTTGTTGTTCGAGCAGTTTTGCAAATTTTGGTGTGACTCTTTGGTTTCATGTGCAACAGCTTTGCTTTCTTTTGCTGCAGGGAGGCCAGGGTGCACAGGGCTGTGTGGTCCTGCCCTCTCCCCCCAGCTGTCTCCGAGGCTCATGAGAGCTTGCTACACTCAAAAAAACCCCCCTTTTTCTTCTGGCTGAGTTAGTTTTGTGTCTGATTAGTGATTCACACACCTTGAAGGGGTCAGATATGCTAGGGCTGGGCCAGGCCAGCATGTGCTCACCTGGTAAAGGCTGGTGGTGCTTTGCTGCTTCAGATTCTGGCACTGCTGAAGTATGTTCAAGGAAAGGAGGATGTTATAAATGCAAAGGCAATTTCGGGTTATATAAAAGAGAAAATTTATTATCAAACAATAATAAATTCGAACAAAGAGAAAAAACCACAATAAAATAAGCAGCGCAGCGCTGGGTGGACAGGGTCTATACGCAAGGTATAGATGCTCCCAAATCCACGCCTGAGAGTCCTTTGGCCTGGGTTTTTATAGGAAGTTTGTGTCCCGAGGCCAAATTCCAAGCAGGCACCCTTTGCTAAGAGGTTCTTGATTGTTCGAAGAATAGATTTCCTGGCACTGGAGAATAGAGTCAATAGACGTTGGGCAGAGGCTCCTCATATGTAAAGAGGTCCAGGATGTCTTTTTGATATCATTTTGGTCCGGGCCTTTAGGGTGGAGTGGTGGCACCCATCCTGGAGCCGATGGCTATCTCGGCTGGCTCCTCTTCCTTTGTCTAGTTTCTCCATTTCTCTAGCACAGGTGGTCAGGGCGGAGATGCTCGGTTCGGCGATATCTCGTCCGGGCCCGTTCTTTTGTTCGTTTGATGGCCCGTGTCCTGCCCATTCTTTCTGGGCTGATGTGCCTGCTTGCGATTGTTATCTGGGTGCTTGGCTGCAATCTGTTGCTTTGGAAGAGAAATCCTGCCTCGACTTGGAGGAGGATTTCTCATTCCATATTTTCATCATTTACAATCACATATACTTTATTTAAACCTTTTCTTTCGAATTTTTATTCATCTAATTCTTTATTACAGTCCCCCACCTAATAATTTGACTACATTAAAAATTCGTATTATTTTATTCAATCTTACAGAGGGATGAGTGTGAGATTAACCACATTCACTTTTCTCTCAGTCTGATATTTTGCTTTTAGGATTTAACTCGTCTTCATCTCTGGAGAAACAGAATACTTGGTCAAATTGTAAACATACCCGGTTAACTTCACTTTTTAACAAATCTAAAATTATTGGTTCATTATTGAAGGAAGCTTTTGTTTTATGTTTTAAATTTCTATCTTCTTAATACATTTTTCCACTTATAGTACACGTTTTCAAGTTCGCTTTATTGTAACATAGGATTGATTTTGAAATATGCTACAAAGGTGGATTGTCTTTTTCTTCTGATCTAGATGGTCTTATTACATTGACTATAAATTGAAATCGGAGGAATCCCTCCCACTTCTCTCTTGTACCTGAAGTGGGTAGTTTTGATCTTTTGTCTTTCAGGAGTTTGAAACTGCCCGTCTTTAAAACTTGCCTCTGAGTGGTAACATCAGACCTCCCCCTTTAATTTACAGATCTTATACTGAGTGCTGTTGGAAAAACACATCCCCTTTTGCAGTTCTGGAGGACAGTCAATCTTTCGTCCGGTTTCTGTGGCAGTCTGACACTGCTCACACTTCTCCAGGGACTCTCTCCCTGGAGGTACCTCGGGACTCATTCCCTCGGCCAAGCACACGGCTAGGTTCAGGACTATCAGGATTCCCCACCATTGCATCCCTCTGCCTTGCCCTTCGCCCGTATAGGAACATACGGCGGGGATTATCATCTTCTCGGCAGCAGGGACTGTCTTCAGGGGCCCTGGTAGTCCTTAAGGCGTGCCCTTTTTTTTTTTTTTTTTTGAAAGTAGCTCACCGAGACGATTTAGTTGGGTCTGTCCTACACAGTACTTTAAACTTTAATTGTTTTTCGGCCCTCGATTTCTAAAGCCTTGGCTTTGGAATCTAACTGGCCTCTTAACCCCTTTTGGAACAATAGGAACCACTCAGGAGAGTTTAGTTCCAAGGACCCCGCCCGGGTGGCAAGTGTTAAGAAACGGCTAGTCTCCTCCTGTTCTTTCTCTAGACACTTTGTGCACAATCCTTTAGGTTTGTACCCTCTTAAACAGTGGGCTACCCAAATCTGTTTACAATAAGCACACTCGAAGTGGATAAATGGAAAACAATTACAATCAGGATTAATACAACTTATCTGGTCGTCACTTGTCATTTGTGATGACGCCGGCGTTTGATTTTCAGCTCTCTCGGAGGTGTGGTGACTTTCCACTCGGAGGAGTTGTAATCTGTTACTTTTTTTCACTCGAGGTGAGTGTGTCCAGCCCCTTTCTGCAGTCCGGACAGCTGTGTCTGTGGTCAGGAGGACGAGAAACGGTCCTTCCCAGTGAGGGTTGAGGGGGAGCTCTTTCTAAGCTTTGATCAGGACTTTATCCCCAGGCTGCATTTGGTGTATGGCAAATCCCAGTGTTGTGCTTTGGGGAATCAGTCCTTTTTTCTGCAGATTGGTTAACAAAGCCGCTCGTTTTGCCTTTTTGTCTGCCAGGTTGTTACCTCGGGTGTGGAACTGCCATCCCGTTTGGTGTCCTTTTACATGGACAACTGATATTTCTTTTGGTTCTCTGACAGCCTGTAGAATTTGTCGAATGATTTCCCTATGGATTAACTCTTTTCTTTTCGTATTTATCAGACTTCTTTTTCTCAAATTTTCTTAAAAGTATGTACTACTTTAAAAGCATACCGCGAATTTGTATAGATGATCCCCCTCTTTCCTTTTAACCCCTGGAGGGCTCTCAGGAGAGCATAAAGCTCGCAAGCTTGTGCAGACCAGCTTGCTTTCAGGGGGCCTGATTTCACAATGCTTCCTGATATGCCATTCACTATAGCATATCCTGACTTTCTTTTTCTCTCAACAACTTTTGAGGATCCATCTATAAACTACTTTTCTCTTCTTTCTAACTCCTGATTTTCTAAATCTGGTCTAACTTTAGTTTGCAATTACACAGTTTCAATGCAATTGTGTAATAGTTTCTCTGTTGGTTCTCCAAACAGGAACTGCGCAGGATTCTGCACAGTAGTGGTTCTTAATTCTAAACCAGGCGAGCTGATTAAGATGGCTTTATATTTCAGAAGCCTCAAATCAGTCAACCACTTTTCTGCTTTTTGTTGTAAGATATTTCTTACATCATGTAGACTATCAAGGGAGCTCCGAAAGTTACCCTTTTTTTTTTTTTTTTTTTTTTTTTTTTTTTTTTTTCTTACTAATAAATCCACTGTCACAATTGCTTGCAAACAAGTAGGCCAACCCCAACTAACCGGGTCTAAAAATTTTGAGAGAAACCTTATGGGCTTCTTTTTTCTGCCCACTCTTGGGTCAGAACTCTTTGTGCTGCTTGTCTATTCACATCTACGAATAATTGAAATTCTTATTGGTATCCGGTAAAGTTAGTACGGGGGCAGTTATGAGTGCATCCTTTAATTTCTGAAAATTAAATTCATTTTGCTCAGTCTATTTCAACTTATCAGTGTTTAACCTTTCATACAGAAATTTTACTTTTTCACTAAATCCTTCAATTCATTGTTTGCAATATCCCAGGAGCCTCAAAAATTGTCTTATCTGTCTTTTTTGTTTTTGGGGCAGGGAGTGCAAGAATCCCTGCTACTCTCTCAGGGTCTAATTTCTTTTTCCCTTGAGATATCCAATGACCAAGGTATTTTACTTCGGGCTCTGTGAATTGCAATTTGGATTTAGATACTTTTAACCCCTTCTGTCTCAAGAAATTCAGTAAAGAAATCGTGCTTTTCTTCACCTTTTCTTCCGTCGTTCTGGCAATTAACAAGTCATCTACATATTGTAACAATTTTGTCCCCTCCTCTGGAATGAATTGGGTGAGTAGTTGTTCCAGAGCCTGTCCGAACAGATTTGGGGATTCTACAAACCCCTGTGGGAGGACCGTCCATCTCAGCTGTTGCTTTCGGTTTGTGTCCGGGTCCTCCCACTGAAAGGCGAAGAAATTTCTACTCTTTTCATCTACAGGGCAAGTTCAAAAGCATCTTTTAAATCGATTACACTATACCATACATCTTTAGGTGAGAGCCTGTTCAGTAAAGTGTAAGGACTGGCCACCACCAGGAATCTGGTTCGGGTTCTAACATTTACAGCTCTGAGGTCTTGAACTAATCGTAAACTGCTATCTGTTTTTCTTACAGCCAGGATGGGGGTGTTATGCTGAGACATACAGGGTTTCAGGGTACCCCTTTAAGGAGGTCGTCAATTACTTGTTTTAATCTCCTTCTCCCTCCCATCGGGATGGGATATTGTTTGATCCTTATAGGGTCTTCAGGGTCCTCGTTTTCTATTTTAATAGGCTTGATATCTAATTTCCCTATTTCTCCTTTTGAGTGCCACACTCTAGGGTTAATTTCTTCTTCGTCTTTGGGAGTCAGTTTGAATATTTTTACTACTAATTCAGAGTTTTTAACAACGATATTAATTCTTAATGCAACAATCATGTCTCTTCTTAATAAATTATAATCTGCTTTTTCTACAAGCAATAAATTTCTTAAACAAATTTTATTTTCCGATTCTATTCCTACATCTCTATTACAGATACTTTGAAAGGATCCCCCTTGATTCTAATTACAAAAACTTTTTCTTTGCTTGTCACACACCCCTCTGGCAATTTCTGCAGAGTACCTCTCTGTTCCAGTGTCCACTAAAAAGCTTACTTCCTGCCATTGGGGACTCACTTTTAATTTTATCAAGGGCTCCTTGGATGTTCTTGTCCCCAAATTAAAGAGCCCCTGACAGCCCTAATCTTCTTGAAAAATCTTTTCATTTTTTTTTTTTTTTTTTTTTCTTTGCCTGCAATCCTGCTGAATGTGTCTTACTTTCTTACAGTAGTAACATTTGGGGAGCTCTCTCTGTGGGGTAGGGGCTGCCTTGTGAGTGCTTTTCTGTTTTCTAGGTAGTGTTTTAAACTTACCTTGTGTTTGTTCTTGCTTTTGGACTTCTTTGACCGCAGCTACCAAAACCTTAGCTTACAATCTCTGTTTTTCATCCTCCCTTCTCATATATACTTTTTGAGCTTCCCTCAGAAGCTCTTGGAGGCTTTTATCTTGTTACCTGTCAATATTTTCTAATTTCCTCCTAATGTCTTCTCAGGATTTGGCAACAAATTGTGTTTTTAGTAAGACCTCCCCCACGGGAGAGTTCGGGTCAGTTCCAGAGTAGATCTGAAAACTTCGCCGTAACCTCTCTGCTCATTCCGTGGGCGATTTCTCCCTCCCTTGGCATTCCCCGAACACTTTACTAATGTTTTGACCTCGGGGAACTGCCTCTCTTATTCCCTGAACAATCATGTTTCTTAAATCCACCATGCTCTGCCTGCCCTCCTCCCTGGGCATTCCAGCTCGGGCTCACGCTAGGCCATTTCTGGTCACCTGGTGTCCCCTGTGGACTGCGTCGGTCCCAGTCTCTGATACCGGCTTGTTTAATCATTTCTCTTTCTTCTTGATTAAACAGGCGATCTCAGGATGGCCATAAGATCATCGTATGTGTAAATACTACTTCCTAAAAAGTTATCCAGCTTTTCAGCCACACCAAAGGATCGTCTAACAATCGCCCCATCTCCTTTTTAAACGCTCGCACATCCCCGGAGTTAAGGGGAACATTCACAAATCCAATCACTCCCGGGGCTGTCGGTACTTCCCTGAGAGGGAACAACCGGTGCTCATTCTCACTACTCTCTCCCCCCCCTCCTCGCCCATCATTTTTGCTTTCAAACGAGTTCTACTTGCAGGAGGGGAACTGAGGTTTGTGGGGGTTTTCCCTTTTGTTGATTGTGGGAACTCCCCTGCCACCCGGTTACCGGTAGGGACCCCTTCAGTTAAGTGTGAGGGTCTCGGCTGTGGCGGCCGGACCGGCAAGGACGGATAGAGCTGTCCCCAGCCTTGTGCCGGAGAAACCTCTGAAGAGACTCCTGTGGTTACGGTGTTTGCAGGCGGGGAAAGGGGAAGGGCTGCCGGCATCGCTGCCGGCACCGAGTCTCCCGCTTGAGACACATGCATCTCAGTGGGTTGGTCTCGGGGGCCCGAAGGTGCTGAAGGCACCACTTGATCTGGGGACGACGGCCCAGCCAGTCCATGGTACGGGGGAGGTAAGTGGTCAAGGGGTTCCCAAGATTCAGTTTTCGACTCACGTTTTTCTTTTTGTTTCATTGGGAACAGCTCTACCCTGGCGTTTAACCAGAGCTTAGCATATTCTTTCTCCTCGAGGTCCGAGGGGTCCTTGTTCTCCACATAGGAGAACAACTTATTACAGGTCTATTTTTTCAGATGTGCCTAACACTGGCTAAGTAAGGTGACTTCTCAACTCCTGTCTTCCCCAAACTTCTATACAATAATGTATTAATTTTTCTTTCGATTTCTCTTTCTTCAGGGGACAATCTTCCCAGTGTTTTAACATTTACTTCAAGGGACTTTCCAGCGGGATGTCTGGTGATCTCTCCTCCGGATTGGAGGGATTTTTCCCTGTGCTCTTCCTTTGTAGCTTACTTTTTCTCTGCTCTATACTTCGCAAATATACTCGTTACACGTCCACCTTTCAAATGTGCCCACCACAGGCTAAGTGAGGTGGTTTCTCAGTTCTTGCCCTCCCCAGACCTCGGCACAATACCAGATCATTTTTGCCTTAGATTTCTTTTTTTTCTCTCAGGGCAATTTTCCCAATATTTTAACATTCATCCCAAGGGACTTTCCGGTGGGATGTCTAGTGATCCCTTCTCTCTCTCAGAGGGACCCTTTTCATTACCCTTTTTCTGCATCTTACTTTTTCTTTGTCTCATATTGAAAAATATCTCACCTTTCTTGCGTTGTGTTCGTTCCGCCTTTACCAGATGAATCAAAGTCTTTGCTAATACTCACCTCGCAGTTAGCTGTACTGGAGTCTCTTGTATTCAGCACTTCGATTCTCTCTTGGACCTTTGCCTAGGCCCGCTGACTGAAAGGGTTTACTAATTCCCGAGCTCGACAGGACGTCCTCTTCCCCTTTCAGCCTCCTGTGATCGGTCCCCCAGGACCTCCTTCGTCCCAGGTTTTTACAATCGTGTAAAGAGAGACCTTTCTCACACCGAATCGCTTCCTTCTTGGCCGGCCAATTCCCTCGCGGGAGGATGGAACCGCGACCTTGAAGTCCGCACTCGCTTCGTGATCAGATCACGTCTCACACAATCGCCCAATCACCAGCTCAACCTCACAATACTTACAGCTATTTTCCTGCGAGGGTGTCTTCGTGCACAGATGACTTTTTACGAGCTACCAAGCCGCGGCTTTCTCGAAGGCTCCTTGCCTTCCCGAGCTCTCTGGATCCTTTCTCCCTTTTTATTGTGGTTTTTCCTTAGCCTAAATTTGGTTCGGATATAGGAATGTGCTGCGGAGGTTCTCGGCTCACCAGGCCGCTAAAATCAGCGGGGGTACCCGTCCTGGGTAGCGAGATTCTCCTGCAATTTCTCCTATCCGAGTCACGGCACCAATCTGTTATAAATGCAAAGGCAATTTCGGGTTATATAAAAGAGAAAATTTATTATCAAACAATAATAAATTCGAACAAAGAGAAAAAACCACAATAAAATAAGCAGCGCAGCGCTGGGTGGACAGGGTCTATACGCAAGGTATAGATGCTCCCAAATCCACGCCTGAGAGTCCTTTGGCCTGGGTTTTTATAGGAAGTTTGTGTCCCGAGGCCAAATTCCAAGCAGGCACCCTTTGCTAAGAGGTTCTTGATTGTTCGAAGAATAGATTTCCTGGCACTGGAGAATAGAGTCAATAGACGTTGGGCAGAGGCTCCTCATATGTAAAGAGGTCCAGGATGTCTTTTTGATATCATTTTGGTCCGGGCCTTTAGGGTGGAGTGGTGGCACCCATCCTGGAGCCGATGGCTATCTCGGCTGGCTCCTCTTCCTTTGTCTAGTTTCTCCATTTCTCTAGCACAGGTGGTCAGGGCGGAGATGCTCGGTTCGGCGATATCTCGTCCGGGCCCGTTCTTTTGTTCGTTTGATGGCCCGTGTCCTGCCCATTCTTTCTGGGCTGATGTGCCTGCTTGCGATTGTTATCTGGGTGCTTGGCTGCAATCTGTTGCTTTGGAAGAGAAATCCTGCCTCGACTTGGAGGAGGATTTCTCATTCCATATTTTCATCATTTACAATCACATATACTTTATTTAAACCTTTTCTTTCGAATTTTTATTCATCTAATTCTTTATTACAGAGGATCAGGCTCATAATACTGAAGTCCAGCATGAGAGTTTAAATTAACCTCAGACAACTCTACTGAGTTCCAGAAACAAATGTGAGCCTGTCTCTTCTATGCAGTGATGCTGCCTCACATAGCCTGGCCTCTTGGCAGGACTGGTGCAGCAGGAAACAAGAGGAACAAAAATGAGGATGAGTCTTGGCATGTACTTATTTGTGCATCCTGGTACACATCTGATATTCCAAAATGTTTGTGTACAATCACACATGATTTTGAAGTTTCTCTTTGAGTTTGGATAGCTTTCAATAATCTCATTTTATTCCCGTTTAAAACCTAGCTTAATTAAAATGTTCAGAGTATTCCCACAATGAGTATTGTTTCTAAACTGTGTGTCTCTTTCAAATTCCCAGTATAAACAATAGTGTAAATAGGTATTTAAAGCCATCTGCTTCTTGGTAGCCTAGTTACCTTTGCAGCATCATTTACATTTTTCTCCCCTTTAACTCAGGGAATTAAATTGCCATAAATTCTTACTTTCGTGGATAAAGTACTACAAAATAATGCTTATGGCACACGATTTTCCAAGAAAAGACATATTCTATTGAATTTGTCTTCCAAATAAACTGTTCTTCACAGCCACAAAAAATTGTGCTGTCAGATCATGGACATACATTACATAAATTGTAATCCAGAAGAAGAGACTTAAAATTACGTGGTTACTGTCTGTGATCTTGTATTCCTTCTTTTTCTATGAAAATGGTACTTTTTATAAAGTCATCAAAGGTAAGTACAGATGTCTATGAACATATTTTGAGCTAAAGATCTGGCTCTTGTTTTAGGCCAGTTTCACATAAGAGTAAACTGAAAGTCAGATTTTAGAATAATTCTTGGGAATGAATAAAAACAGAGTTGTTCTTCCTCGTGGTCACCTCTTTTTTGTGAGAGTAAAAGAACCTCTCTTGTAGCAGTCTCGCTGATAATGTTAGGACTGTAGAGTGAAGATCTAAATGCATTCAGGCAGCTGCAAAGGCCTAGATTGTAGTGCTCAAGGTACTTGCTGGGACTCACAACTTCTGATAGAGCTGCAAATTATTTTTTCCCAGTAGCAGAGGAGGAAAAAATATCTTCTGAGTCTTTTCCAAGATATTCCAAGCTCTTAGGAACTTCTGCACATTATTTCTGTGAGAGGAGAAACACTTCACTTCTACTTTCTCCCTCTTAAAAATAGCAAGTTCACTGCTGATTACTCACACTTGTAAGTTCTGAATTGACATTGTAGAATCTGGGGTGAAATATTGCAACGTTCCACCTGACTGGTATGTTTTGAAAGTAGAATCTACTTAAAAGGGAGTAGAAGGCCTTCTGCCATCCCAAATCACAAATGCAAAGACCTGGTATATAGTTCTCATTGCATTAGTGGCACTTTCTGAAAGGACCTTTCACAACTTTCAAGCACAAAGTAAAGGTATTTGAGCTCTTTAGCCCCTTAAATTCTTTAGGGCGTCAAAGCAAGCAACACTGTTGCAAAACTTCCTATTAAAAGGATTATCTCTGGATGTGGGAAAGAAAAAAACTAAACCAAAAAACCCACAACAAAGTAGCCAGGTTCTGTCTGTGACCTTGGGTTTTCTTTAAAACTCAAGCTGAAGCTTGGTGGTGAAGCAAACTGATTGTGCATAGATATAGCAAATAACTTACTGCCACTTTGAGTTTATTCAGGAACTACCTAAGACACATAAAATAGTGTGCTAACACCTTTAGGAAAAGAACTTAGTACTGCTGGTTATAGTTATTTTCTGAGGATGATGACATGACCAGGTAGGCTAGATAAGTACAATCTTAGCCCCAAGTTATTAAAACATCCTCTTAAATGAACAGAAATTGGAAAAGTAAGCCTAATTATGGGATTGCTTATTTAATATAAATAACCTTTTAATGGGTTTATATAGTTGCATCACTGGGAGTTGAGACACATGTAGAATATTATTGCATAACTGAACCAGCATTGTAAAATAGTAACCTACATTTGTCTCTTTTGGTTATGACCAATTGAAGTTTGAATTATATTTTGTTTGCTCTGCAGGTAATACAAAAGTGGATTTTGGATTTGCATTTTAAGAGCTTGTTCATAATTTCTGAGTCTGGTGGTGTTTCTGTTCCACACACAGCTTTCTGTAAGCACATTTTGTCTTGTAGGTACATGGCACTTGGTTCAAAGAAAACTGATTTCAATTCTAGTGGTTGTGGTTTAGCTTAGAAATAGGTGCAAAGGGAAAAGCCCACCAAGCTGAAAAAATGAAAATGCTTTTGACCTTGAACCAAAACAGAGGGAGTGACTTGTAGAGGGTGGAGCAGAACAGGCACATTTGTGCTTTTTGCATGTGGTAGAAGTGCTGGTGGGTGGAGAGAGAGGAAAACAGGGCCATGGGCCATAGCAGAGCTGGCACTGAGGAGGAGCCTCCTCTGTGAAGGAATGCTGCTATGGACCATTAGCAGTCATTGAAGTACAGGCAGAGGAAAATAATCCCTTTTTTTTCTCTCTCTGCAATTTTTGGATCCATATCCTAGAAATAAAATCTGCATTAAGAGGTAAAATTTCTTCTTACTGTCAGTACAGAAAAATTATTTGCACTGAGGGAGTCAAGAGTCCTCTCCCAACAAATGTCACTCCTTCCTTCCAGTATCTGAAGAGGGACAACAAGGAAGCCAGAGAGGGATCCTTCATCAGAAACTGTAGTCACAGGACAAGGAGTCATGGCTTTAAACTGAAAAAGGAAAAATTTAGGTTAGATATGCAATTCTTTACTGTAAGATTGGTGAGGCACTGGCACAGGTTTCCCAGAGAAGTTGTGGATGCCCCATCCCTGGAAGTGTTCAAGGCCAGGCTGGATGGGGCTCTCAGCAACCTGGTCTAGTGGAAGGTGTACCTGGCCATGGCAGGGGGTTGGAACTGGATGATCTTTAAGTCTTCCAACCCAAGCCATTCTGAGATTTTATGATTTTTGCCAAAGAAGATGGAATTCTAGGAAAGAGCAGGTAGTTTCAGTGGAGGACAAATGATGGATGTGTATTCCAGGAAATACACTTCCTGATGAATAGGGAGTGTCCTGGTTTAGGGCAAATTTGGGAGAAAACCTCAGAATGGGGTCTCTCCAGAAGGCAAATTCAAGTGGCCCCTCCCCCAACTGGTTCAGGAAAAGATTTCCTTGGAGAAAAGTGGAAAAAACTGTTTTATTTAACAAACAAAATATCTACAAGCATAAAATTTTAATAATATTAAGCAATAAAACCTCTTGCTGTTTGATGAGATGGCAAATCCAGGAAAGTCCTTTCCATGGGTGTAGCTCAGCTTGCTCAGTCTCTTATCAGTCCCTCTGGTGCTGGAAAGTGCTGAGGCCCAGGCCCTGGTGGGCCACAGGCGTGAGCTCCCGGGGTTTGGCTGGGTTTTCAGTCCAGAGCAGGTTTGAACAGATCCAGGAAAAGGGTAAAAACCAGTCTGGGGAACTTCTCTGCCTCAGCAAGCTAAAAACTAACTAAAAGCAAAGGAGAGCTCTGTCCCTCTGTCTGTCCATGCTGCAGACAGCACAGTCCAGGAGCAGGATGGGGGACAGTGAGGGCTCTTTCTGAACACAAACTGTGCACTGCTTCTTCCCCATCTTTGCTCAGAGCCAGTCTGAAAGGTGCAGAACTTAATATGTAACATAAACAGAACAGACAACTGGGGATACAAGCATCATAAAGTCAGGACAGAGATTCATGAAATTCATGTACATTCATACATACATTTATGTATAAATTAAAATGTATATGTTTTAATTTTTTCAGGGCTGGTAGCAACTTCTTGTTATATTTCAAGCTGAGATACCACTGGAAATGCAACCAGGGGTTTGGTTGCCTTGGGGATATTGGGAGAAGTGATGCTGTTTTGGTTTTTGCCTTTTTATCTTTAATATGTTCTCTGTATTCTTCACACATTTATTTGTAGCTCTGTAGCCTATTGAATTAGTGGCTGATTTTCCCAGTAATTTTCCATGCCCTTTCCCTAAGCAGAAAGATAAAACAAATTCTAGAACTCCAAGCCCTGGGATATAAGGCCCCGATGATATCTTTGTTCTTCCTGGCTACTGAGGTTGAGAACAACTCTTCAAGATACATTCTCATAGACAAAGTACAACTAATATCAAAGGGGAGACTCCAGAGAAGGGGCTTGATTGGGGGGGAATTCCATCACTACTTGTCCTCCTAACTGATGCATTTCCGTCTACTATACAAATTTGCTAAGCGTATAAAAACTGTATTCACCCCACATGGCTGAGCTTTTGTCGACATCTTTCTACCAATGCCCCTGAAAGCCTTCAATAAAGGTCCACTTTTATATTACTTCGCATACTAAAATTATTTTGAATTTTGTTTCTAGGCTGGAAAAGGCAACAGAAGAAATTAGTTATTAAAACACCATGAAGATGAAAGTTCCTTTTTAAATCCTATCTCTGTTTCCTCCCCAAGAACATTGCTGAGATGGCTATTCAGGCCTTCAACTGCTATAAATTAACATTAAGATAAATGTTTTCCAGAGAAAGTACTTTTAATTTGCATCTGCAGAAGATCTGGCTTCCTTTATTCAATGATGCTACAAACTTCCTTTGTAGGTAAGAGAAAGACAGACTTTTTCCAACAGTTCATATTCAACATAATTTTCCACCAAGGAGACGGTAACAGTTTGCCAGAGTTGTCACATGCCTTGATGTCTTTGAATTTCTTCCTTGGAAGCTGCTGAAATCCTTCATGCAACTGCTCCACTTGGGCATGATCCAGGAAGAGCTTTCTCCAGCTGCTTTGGTTTATTATGTATTGGCTCCCAGAATTTGAGATCACAAGTCGAGCAAAAAGGCTAAATGTAGATTCACACAGAACAGCCGGCTCTCTACGAACCTGTGCTCCAGGAAGCCCCTCTGACCTGTTCTCAGTGCTAATGTTCCTCAAGTTACTCCCAAGACCCCTGGGATTTGGGCTATTGATGATAACAGGCCAACATATGTCATGCTGCATTTATGGGACAAAGGAAAAGCAAGCAGTAAAAAAACCCCTTATTTTCTTCTGTATTTGTTGTATGGGGAGAGAAGCCCATTCCACATATCCTCCCTCACAAGCTAGAAATGAAGTGCTAAAGCTAAAATCTTGGCACTTAAGAAAACAGGAAGGAGAGAGGCTGAGGTCCAACACAGTGAGATATAAATCTTTGATGCTACAAGACTACCCTTGCTATTGCTTTTGGTTGTGTTTGTATGCTTTGAATATTTTTCTCTTGTGCAAATTCAGGACATTTAAGCTTATCAATGTGTTCTTATGGGAGATAAGCTCCTTCCTTCGATTTGATAAGAAAAACAGTGTCTTATTCCTCAGGCAGAACTGTCAGGTAGAAAAATATGATTGAGATAAATGAGGTTTATGTAGGTTAGAGTGGGCTCCCTGTTGCTGTAGCTGTAGTAGGGTGGAAAAATATCTCCAGCACCCTAGTGGCAAAATAGCAGGTGTTTGCTGCCAGCTACAGCATCTTCCACCCTTCATGCTTCAGGTATTGCCATTCAGGTCTGTCTCAGTTTTGCAGCTGGATATTGAGGTTAGTCTGGATATTCTCCCTCCCTCCCTTTCCCCTCTGTCCTTTACCCTTCCCCTTTTTCGCAGTGCTGTGCAATAAACTGGCTAAAAATCTAATAGTTGTGAGGATGGCATTTGTTCGTCATTGCATCAGAAACCCAAGTTTGAGGTAGTACAGGGAAATGGAAAGGCTCAGGTTGGGATGGCAATGTTTACAGAAGGCAAACACCAGGAAAGGCTCCACAGGCCCATGTGTTGTGGCTTGCAGAGCAGCAGCCACACATCTATCTGCAGTCTCACAGGCTGGGCAGGTGAAGACCTGGGAAGAAATCCTAATGACCTGCAGAGGTGGAGCAGGATGGAGATGCTAACTGCTTTCAGCTCCAGAATGCTACAAAAAGGCACAAGCCCTGGTAACAATTTGTTGCCCACCAAAGAAGAAACCTGGAGGCATGAGGAGGTCTTAGTGTCCCTTGTCTTCCCTGGCATCACGATGGAATGGACTTAATATCTGGACACAAGCACTGCTTGGCCCAGTGGCTGGATAGATTTCTTGGTACTACCCACACTGGTGTTTCTGTGTGTGAGAAATGGAAAACTGTTTTATTTCAGTTTTTATAATAATAATAATCAAACAAATCTGTCCATTCTGTGTTCTGATGCAATGTTGCAGCAGCATATCCTCCAAGATGTGGACATTCAGGAATGGAAGATGTCATGATAACAGGGTTCTAGCATTCCAGACTAGTCCAGCTAAGTGTTTAGGCATTCCTTTTGCAGAAATGAATAATCCCTATTAATTAAGAGGATTCTTAAGTGCTTTCTTGAAATGTATTACAGGATCAAATATACTTTCTTCCCAGAGCTCAGGGTTTTTTTTTTCATGTTATTCTATCATTCATGATTTAAGAACAGTGCTTGAAAAAAAGCTGCTGTGAAGATGTAAAGATCTCTATAATTCACATGTTCTAAACTCAGCAGTCCTAGGATACTTATGTTCTTTTAAAAAGCAGGGGAAGGAAGGGACATGCAGAATCTTTAAGATGCTATTTAAAAAAAAAAGACTTAAAAGGAAGAGGGAAAGTTTCATCCTTTCATTGCTGAAGAAAAGTATGCCAGAGTTGTGCAGATAATCAAGCATCTTCTCCACACTTTAAGAGTGCAGAATGTCATTTGCCTCCTTCAGTTACATCTAAACACTTTATAACTTGAAAAGCTATAGTTGTATTTTTAGATACATCTCAGGAGAGCTTAGGAGAGCTAACCTTAGTTAGTGTATACACATTTTATGTGTGCTGTGTTGCTCTTTAGTTATAATAAAATGTTTTTTCTGATGATATGCAGGAATATTTTATATGGAATCTCTGTTTGGCTTAGTCTGACTTTCTCACTATAGCAGTTTTACTGCAAGGAAAAACCCAGATAGACATTCCATGATTATCGTGTGTCCTGGTTTCCTGCATGTCACCTGCAGCAGTTTGGGAAGGACAGGGGAATTCTGGCTCAGAAAAAGGGTGTGATTGGAGGAGGAAGAGAGTGGTTGGGTGATTGTGACCAGGGAAGAACAGTAGGGTTGACCAAGTATTTTTTTTTCAATCTTCCTAAAACAGAGAGCTGCAAAATGTACTATAATCCTAACCTTGACTGGTGAAGTCAATGGGAATTTTACCTTTTTTTAGGACTAGTTTTTATCTCCTTTCTGTGTGTTTGTCAGACGATATTTTTTTGCTATCAGTATTTTCTTATGTATCAGAAATATATCCACAGTTCAGTCTGAATATATAGCTCATACAATGCTAAATACTTCAATTTTTTTCAATTTGTAGTCATTGAAGTCTAAATATTGGAAATTTGAACTTCTTTGCTGAAGGTATTCTTCCTCATTTATTCTACCTTGGATGAGCTGCATTTTTCTGTGCTTTACTGTTGTGACCAAGAGCAGCAGTAGACATTTGAATATAACAGGAGAAAAACACCAAAGTCATTTACCAGTTAAGTCATCTCCTACCTACCCTGTGAACTTGTCCCAGGTCAGGCATCCAGGGGCAATGAAAAAATACGTATTTTTGTACCTGAAACTGTTCCATCGCTTTGAATTTTAGTATTTGCATAATATTTATTTAAATAAAAGATTTTACCTTTTGGTAAAATGTCACCGTGAATTTATGATTCTAATTTGCAGAATCAATATTTCTTTTTTGTTCATGACTGAAGCAGTTCAGCTCCTCTTGTCACAGTTATTTTTTCTGTTTACAGGGTTGAATTCATGTCTTGTAACTAATATTTCCCCAGCCCATATGGTAATAAATATGTGCTAGCTCTTCCTTTTTTCCCGATTTTGCTTTACAAGATAAGGCCATCCCTGTCTTCTTTTTACAAACTATGCACAAAGCACACTCTGTGCTCAAATGTGATTATTAAAAAAAAATAAATTACATTTATGAAAAACAATACAATATATAGAGGACAAACACAGGTTCTGAATGTGTGAATTAGTGTCTTTTTTCCCGTTTCCTTGCTGATGGACTATTGCATCTTAGACAGTTTTAGGGTTTTTATCATGACTTCACTATTGGCAAAAGGCTTTAGACTTATGAACTGCTCAGAGTCCAATGAATACTGATTAACTTACTTATTTATAAGAATATTTCAGTGTGTGGAGACAGCATGCACCACTCATAAAGTTTTACCTTCTTACGTACTTTCCTTAAATTTAAAACCAATGCCTATTATTACAGAACTTCATTGTTAGAGGATGAAAGCATTTTCTTTCTGTGCCACTTTAAATAATTTTAAACCTAGATTATTTGAATTTGAGACCTGTTTTTTTTATTTACTCAGCACTTATTTACATAATCAGTACTTAGACATTTTCCTGTACAGTTAAGCCCAGCCCATTGGGTGGTTAATTTTAGCTGTTAGTGTTTTTTCCTACTCACTTTTTATTTTGCATGCTGCACTTTCAGACTTCAGCTAAAGGATTCCAATACAAAACAAAAAAAGCCATTTTTAAGACTGGATAGCTAATATTTCTCTGCACAGAGAGTCTTGGGAGCAGGCATTTTGGACCTATTTTTCTGTATTTTCAAAAGACTTAGGATGCATCTCAGAACACTTTTGTGTCAGTTGTGCAAAAAGGATTCTAAACTACAAGGCTAAAAATCTGTCTGGATCCCTCTGATTGGCACTTTCTAGCTTTATTTGCTGAAGTTGGTCCATTTTTGCTTTCGCATTAAGCTCTGCTTTTCTTCCACGTTTTTGGCAGAATAACTCTAAGATAGTTTTAAGGCTGCTGTGAACTAAGTGAGGCTGTTGTTTCCAGCGAGGTATTTGCGGTATTCCCTTGTCATTGTGCTTGCTGACAAGACAGTTTTGGGGCTAGAATTTATCTTTATTCTTAGTGTGACTGGTTGCCAGAAAATGAGCACCATATGCTGTATTTAGTTTAATAAAGTTTTTGGTGCATTATCTATGTCATTATTCCTTTTGTAACATGTTTGTAATGTAAAATTAGGAAGTTGGGAGAACTGGAGAGTCCATAAAGATGGCAGAGCTGCTGCTCAGAAGCAATGAGCAAAGAAAGCCCCATGGGGAAGGTTTGCAAGCCCTGGCTTTTTGCCATTTCAGCTTTCTTCAGGTGAAAATAGAGAAGAAATCTTTGCATTCTGACTACTTGGAGACCCAGGGAAAAATATCCATTATCAAGGGATAGAACTAGAGTAGATTAAAAAAATTATTTTACCTGAAGATAGGCGTAGTCAGTAGTGAGCTTTTTTTTTCTTGGCTGACTCTAAAGATAGATATAGATGTGTCCAGACATAACATTTGCTTGTCTTATAGGTAAAACTCCCTTGTTTCATGTTTGTCTTAATAATGGATAATGTTCAGCTCTCTGGCTTGCACAAATGTTATGCAAAACATTTCCTGTTTTCTAACTAGCTCTAGTTCTGAGCTTGGAGAAAGCTTTTGGCACTCCTCATCAGAGGAATTCAAACAGCTTCCCAGCATGCTTTTATGACCTGCTTAGTACACAGGGACTTGGAAGCAAAAGTGGATGTAAACCAGGTTTTAGGGAACAGGCTTTACATATTTTTTTTTTTTTTTTCTGCTTAGCTTGCCTGAATTTCAACAATTGATTTGCTTTCCAGAGTTTGTCACCACCTAAGTCTTGCATTAGCTACTGTTGGTGGTAGCAAACTCTCCATTTGTTTTCAAGCAGTTCTTTTCAGGTATCTTAAGTCTGCTTTCAGAAAATTAGAGACATCCACTTACAAGACTTTTTAAAAATAAGGCACTAAGGGAATTATTGCTTTGCAATGTGTATGTATGTGATATCTCATAAGCTCTTTAGTTTGTTCTCTATCAAAATAAAGCTATTTTTGTGATATAGTAATTCTGCTCCTGCTTGAACAAGAAATACAGAAAATCTCAGTCTCATAAGGAACCAAGATCTGCAGTATTTCTGTGTTGATTTTTTGAAGAGAGCAGATGTTGGGAACATACTTTATTAAGCTTTTAGATGTATATTTAGAAATGAAGAAACCTTCATGCTTGGTCCTGTGCAGCAGTCCATTCATCACTGGATAGTACCTTGTCAGGGCAGGAATTTAGGAATTTCAGTGGAATTTGCAGAAACTCCCAAAGAGACAATTGCTGGACAGTCCTGCCCATTACAGACTACATTTCTTCTTGTTTGCTTGTGGGCAATAATGCAGAAACCACAAGATTTGCTTGCTCATTCTGGTTTTCACATCTGTGTCTCTGTAACACTCATGGCAATGCACTCTGCAGAATAACAAGGTATTTTCTTTTTCTTGTTTTTTCAAAAACTGGTGTGCTTGTCATGTCTGGGTGCTTTGTCACACCAACCCAAGCATGTGGTCCACCCCATGTAAGACTTGTTGATGTGATTCACTGAGATGCCAGCTGTGGTGAGCCAGAGACGTGTTGTGAGCCTGAACACATCATTCACAAGGCCAGAGAAAATAAGCTATTAAAAACATTCTAGGATAAGTGTGACTCCCAGGCTGAAATTACGATTTGGAAACAGCCAGATCATTCTATGCTGAAAATGAAGACAAAGGTAGCATGAGCTACAGCAATGAATACAAAACAGGTTCTGCAGCTGTGGTCCAGCTGATCACAAGTTATTCCCTTTGCACTGTTACCTAAATTTATAACACAGCTGACCTATCAAGCCCAAGTGACCAGTTAGTATTGATGCATGGATCCTGAAAGTGGTTTAAAAGAAGAGAAGCCTCCACAGTATTGTGGTGGGCCAGAAGAGATGAGTGTGTGTAGGTGGATAGAGGAAGGCTGATGGTGAAGGTGCTGTTGCAGTGTTGTCTCTTCTAGCTCCCTCCTGTGTCCTCAGTTCTGCCACTGCAGAGGCCCTGGTCTTGATTTGCATATCAGTCATAGGTTATAAACAGCTCAAAAGGGGCCTGGCATATTCCACTTTACCTTCATTGCTGCTGAATTTGGCCGCTTGAATCTGTTGAAGAGCTTTGATTTGTAGGGATGACTACTGCAGAGGTCCTCTCTCCTCCAACAGTGATGGTTTCCTGCATGGCACGTGCTGTGTGACAGAGCTCTGTGCCTTGTGGTGGCTAAAACAGGGACATGTAGGGAATGTCTTTCACCACATCTGCTAAATCAATTGCTAAAATATGATGTGACAGCCCTTGTCAGACTTTTTGTTTTGTGCACACTGAAGACACAGTGTTGTGGCCTCTTTGTGGCAGGCTGCCATTGTTCTTTGATCCCTTTTTAATCTGTATTTTCCTTGTTTATGATTTTAGTTGTATATTATTAGGGCTGGGACTCTCATAAAACTGAAAACACCCATATCAGGCTGTACTTTCACTCAGAAAACCCAGCAAAGGCAGGCAAATGTCACAAGCTTCCTGAACACAAATGATTCCCCCTCAACCCTGCCAGACCAGTGGCAGAGGTTCTGACGGACATCCAGGGAGTGACCTGGTGACTTGGGCACCAGGCTAAATACAGATTTTAGATGTTGGTGCTTAAGTGACAAACATGATGAATTATGAAGAATCAACGAGGTGAACAGGGAGAGCAAAAGTTCTTATCACTGCTATAGGCTAAAGTTTTGAGCCAATTGCAAAAATAATTCAGGAAAATGTTGCAAAGAGGGATTGTCATAAATAGGAACTTTTATGCACTCTGCAAGCAGCTGTAAACAAATCTTGGAAGTTAGAGCAGACAGATGATCTCTGAGACTGATATAAGCATGAGTGATGCACTAGAAATTTTAATACATGTCAGAAATTATAATCCATACCTTTGCCAGATAAGGAATCTCTGGGACCTCTATGACTGTTTTTTGAATACTGTATAAAAAAAATCATAAATACAGAGCATGGAGTTTTCCTTTCTTGCCCTTTGAACCTGAAACATTGGTATTCATACTGGATTTAGGGTCTTCCTGTTGTAAAAATCCTGTAGTGGATTGGAAAGGGGGATTGTTTTTATTCTTTCTTCCAGTAGCCCCCCTATTCCCTCCCAAAAAGCTCTGTATTGTTGAATGCTAAAAGACCTGGGGTTTACAATGAACGTCCCTGTGTAAGATCTGTGATAAAATTGCAGGAACAGGCAATATTTCAAAGCTCTTTAAAATTTAAATATTAAAAGCTCTTATCTTGTGAAGATTCCTGCTAAGAGTACTGGGACATGCCTCTGTACTGGAATATGTACTATGTTTTAATCTTTGATGGTGTATTTTTGGTTATTAAAATGCTGGTAATTTTAGAGGTCACTGTAAGCCTGCTGTAAAAATGTTGTGCTGGAATTTAAATGTAAATGTGGGGATTGGCAGTCAAGTGACTGATTTCAGACCCTGTGGAAACCCCACTCTTTTTACCTTTTATTTTTCATACAACTCCCTATATATGGGTAAGATTTACTTAATTTCAGCATTCTAACATCCAGTTGAAGGAGTCATCTGGATTCTCTCTGTAGTTAATGGAAAGAGATAAGCTCCTCCAGACAGTGGCTTATCTCAGAAAGGTGAGATAAATCTACTTTTAGAGATCTTTATCCATTCCTATTGACAACAGAGGAATGTTGGAAAGGTGGTTCAGACTAGATGCTTATCTTTAGGTGGCTGAAGTTAGGTAGGATGTTTACTACTTACTCTAGGTGGTTTTGAATCAGACTTTCTAGTTATGGACTGATAACAAGGGAAGAAGTTCCTCTAGCACAATACCTGATCACACCAGTGAAGCTTCAGGTGTTTCTAAAACTGGGCTGGAAGGTTAAGAACAGCAGCTCACAGGAGGAATGGGAAGATGTTCCCATGACTGTGGTACTGGTTGAGGGAAATGTCTGTTCTGTTCCACCATGCAATTCCAGGCTGACCTGGGGCTCATCTCCCTTATCAAATGACACATCATTGTCTGGCAATCAAACTTTTGCCTCTCTGGAAGGCGTTTTTGAGGAGTTAAGACTAAGTAGTTAAATACCCACTAAACTGGGAACAGCACAAATAACTGGAGAGGCAGAAGTAGGAGTACTGTGAGTGGGCAGGAGCTGCCTGTCACCCAGACTTTCCAATGCTTTTTAATTACAGGGATCACATAGGAATGAGAACCTCCCCAACCCATTTATAGCACACCCCTCTGGCAGCTAGAGGTTGCTTCCAGGGAAAAGAAGGAAAGAAAACTTTGAAGAGACTCGTGATGGGAGACAGGTGCTGTTGACAGCAGGTTGTAAGTGGCACTTTGCATCAGATCTGCTTGGGCACTTGGGCACATCCACTCCTGGCTCTCACTCCTCAGTGTGTCCCTGACCTGGTGCCCAGCTTTGCTATGCCTGCTAGGGAGAAGCCTGAGTTAGTCTAGGAATTGCTGCACGAACCATTCTCCTTCTCAGTGGAGAATTTATTTTCTTCTTAAGAATTTATTCTTAAGAATATAATAAGATCAGAATACATAGGAAAATAAATGTGTGGGTATTTAAAGACTATTTCTCTATATGCATCTGTTACCATTCACTTTTATGGCTGGGAAATTATCATCTTTATATCCCACAACATTATACAGTGGAAAGAACACTTATACACATTATCTTTTCACGTATTGTTTTTATCCTCAGGACCTCTCTAAACCAATGAAGCTCCTAGAAACAGATACAGTTTCTTTAAAACTTCCATATATCATTGTGTAGTCACAGGACATAGTGAGAAAAATAATTGAAAAACAGGAGTTTATAAAAGACTGCTCCTTCATTTTTATTAATGTGAAAGCAAGAGCGACTGCCTTGCAGAATACGGAAACAACAGAGACCTTCCATCCTGCAGTATCCAATAATGTCTTTTTACTCTTCTGCACATAATTTTAGTGGATCCTGAAAGGAGAAATTTAAGAGGTGTGTTTTTTGTGGAGGCATCTAAAAAGGTAAAAGAATATTTTAAAATGGACGAGTTTAGTAAGACTAGATCTCAGACCTTTAAAGCATTTATTTCCCAAACCAATATAACATGAAAGCCCATCTTTACACTAAATAAATGCCAATTATAAAAATACCAAAAGCATGCATTAGAAAATTAGTAAATTTGTTAGTAACTGTTACAGTAGACTAATAAATATCTAACATGACCAGCAAAAGGAGTATTTAAAATTATCTTCTTCTCTTCTAGAATTTCAAGGTTACATAGTAATAGCATACTTGCCAAGATCACTTTTTTTTTGTTATTAAAAATATTATTGATGTTGATATCTAGACAATATGATACATTCCTTTACACACTTTCTGTGCTATGAAGAGATAACACAATGTTTATAGGAAAGCTGAAACCAGTAGCAATGGGTAAAAATACCACAAGATGTCACTGCTAACCTGGCAAAACGGCTCCTGCTGCCAAGCTGCTAGACAACATGCTATTAATTTATAATAAAAGGTATCTGACAGCTTTATTCTGATGAATTATGGGAATCCAAAGCACAATTCCAAGTCTTTGGTTTATAAATTGTCATTGATTTTAATGTTCTTTGTAAAGTTGTGGCACGCAACAAATTTTCCTGCCAAAAGCTGTTAAATAAATAGTCATCCTTTGCTCCGAATAGTACATTGAACTTGTTAGAGTGATGAGCAGAATGAATTGATGGTTGTCCATAAACCATTTATGACAGAACACACAGCAGCAATTCAAACAATTATTGAATGCATTTATTAGAGGTTTTTGTTTTTTTTTAAATACTCCACTGAACAGAGAGGAGTGGGCACAGGTAATACAGGAGCAATTTGACACTTTGCCTGATGCTTCCTCTAGAATAACACATGGCTGGGTCTGCCACAGGAATTCTGAGAAGCACATTTTTCTCCCCCTGAAACGATTTGATTTCCCAGCATAGGAGATCTGGCACTATGAACATATATTTCATACCCTCTGGAAATAGACAGTTATTGTAAAGACAAGCTAATTTTCCTTTCTAAAAATTAATTACTAACTCTTGTGTTCCTTTGAAAAACTTACAAAATGGTTATAATCATTGTAATTAATTTTAAGCTCAAATTTATATATTTTTGATAGCACTATCTGTAAAGCCAAAGCTGTGGAAAATTTACCTTTTCTCATGTAGTGTCCTTTGCTAAAGCTGACAACCACATGTAATTATCTTTGGGAGGGAAAATAACCCAAACCAACAAACTGCAAACAAGTACATTTCTAAACCTTTGCCCTTTTTCTAGATCTGAAGTGAGATCAAATCCCTTTAGCAATTTAAAGAGGTAGCAAAGTGTTGAAGGAGTTTGGACATGGAAGGACTGGAAGACTGGTTTAAAAACAAAAATCAGGTTGCTTATATGATACTGTTAACCAAAAATAGAAAGTGGAGGTGCTAGAAATCTTACAAGTAAGCTTGGTAAAGTTTGCAGCACCGTTTTGTAGAGGCAGGGACAGATCCACAGATTATATAAATCGATTTAGCTTAAACTTTGGGGGGAAAAAAGTGGTTTTACAGGAGCTGAACACAGGGAGCTAACTGCATTTTGTCAGTTCACTGAAGCTGGATGTATGCACAACTGCTATGCTTGATTAAAGAAATTATACCCTTAAACTTTGGTATTTACATATCCCTGTTTTCTAAAATCTTGGCAAGATTTCAGTTCATATGTGTAAAATCATACGAAGCAAAGTTTTTGCCTGATACTTTTGCTTTTTGCAAAAGCATAACTGAACAAGGAATTTTCTGGCTTTTACTTATTCTTTACTCATTTCCAGATATGGTACATAAACCTTTAATTTGAATGTATTTTGTCCAAGGGGCTGCATAATGTGAGTAATGTAACTCCTTTTTTAAAGAAAGTGTACTGAAAAGTTGGGAACAAAATAAAGAAACAATTAGAAAGTTTTTGTAAAGCTGGCTCCTACCAACAGCTTGTCTGGAAACATTATGATCTGACATATAAACACTGTGTTTACTAACATTTCAAAATGCAGCCTATAATCTGTGTACACTTGTAATTTTATTAATGCTTTTTATTGAAAGTTACAGACAAGCACAAATGTTTGAATACAGTGTGACTTATAGATATGGACAGATGTCGACACACTTAAAAAGCTTTTAGTTGCATGGATATTTAGATTTTAGTTCTGCAAAGGTACAGCAGTGAGGGGAAAAGATTTGTCTGTATACATTTATGTACATTTGTAGTGTACGGGAGGTTTTCGTGTGTATTAAAATTGAAAGTTGATGAGTGTTTTGTTAAAATGTTGTTTGGCTTTTCCTCGTGAAAATCCTGCTTCTAGCCCACAGCAGATACATCTGTGCACTGGAAGGTGCTGCAATGCCAGGGAAGAGGAGATACTTTGCTGTTTTGGGGAAAGGGGGGAAGTTTGCACTAGCACTGAGTGCTTTGACAGTAATTCCTCTCCACTCAGGTTTGCAACTGAGGGTAGGACTGTGCAAACCCTCTTAAAATCCCTGTAAGAAAATACAGCTGATTCTCCCCATTTAACATCTGAAAATAAACAAACAGAACCTTCAAATCCTTAGACATCTCACCGACATTAGCAAAATAAACAAACCCCACAAAGCAGACAGGTTGAGTGAGACATGATTTCTAGAATCCGAGTCTCTGAGGAGTACTTGGAAGTATTAGATCTCATTTTAGTGTGCAGCTTTTGAAAGAAACAGCCAGGGCGTAATTGGCTGCTGGTGTAAATCGTTCTTGTTTCTTGCAAACTACTGGAGCTGGGATAATTTACTCCAGCCGAAGCTCTGCTTCCCCCGAATGCAGTCAGATTTGTCTGTTAGTCTTTCAAGCTCAGGAAAAAAAGAGATAGAAATCTTTCTGTACATGTTTTCCCCTTGCAACTGGAAAAAAAAAAAGAAAAGGGAAAGGAAAAAAATATGAAAGGATCCCCTACCCTCCCCAAAAGCTCTGAAAAAAATGTTTCACGCAATTTTTATGGGACCTCTGAGGACCTTGAATTTTTAAGTAATCTTTTTTGATGATTTTAGACAGACCATTAAGCTGAGGATAAAAGTCCCTCTGTTCAATATCTGGATACATTAAGCATTAGGCTTAAAATTTACAGCTTTCATTTTGACAAGAAAAATGGCATGTTTGGTCTCAAGTGCTACCTTGAACTGTTTTTCAACATTAAGACAGGTTGTCAGTCTGAGGGGAGGAGGTCTGGGCACCAGTGGCAGCTGCTGCTGCTCTTGCTGTGTGCACATGCAGGGATAGAGAGATGCAGCATTGCTGCCTGTCAAGAGCTGCAACTTGAGAATGCTTTGGCTTTTTTAAAGTAAAAGGAAAATTATGCTGATCCAGGAGAAGACAGAAAGCAAATGGGGTGTAATTTCTGACTGTAAAATAAGCGTTTCATCCAAATATTTGAAAGAATCTAAATCAGGGGAAGATGGAAAATTGAGAATCATATTTCCAAGAAAGCTTTAGGGATTAGAGTATTGAGGAGCTTGACTTCCAGCTTTCCTGGTGCTGGTATTCCAGAATGACTTGCTTTTCTCAACATCTGAGCATATTTTACCAAGCAGCAACCCCTTTCAATTTTGTCCTATGTCTGAAAGAGAGAAAGAAAAGCAGACATATTTATTGTCAGTGTCCTCAGCTGGGAAGATACAGGGAGATGTAATTAGGAATCTGATAGGGAGACTTTCACTAAGTCAGTTCAAGGCACAACCAGTGTACAGCCGGTCTTAACAGTATTTTGTATGGGAAGAAAAACAGCCCAGGCCATTAAGTAGTGGAGGATCACATTTGATATCTGTAGGCATTTCTTTTGAGATTTTCCAGGGTTAGCTGTTACTTTTGGTTTGGTGGATTATTAGGATCTTACATGATTTTATTAATTAGATTGAAGGGGCAGGGGGACAGTGACCACCCCACGCAGGATCATGTACTTGTCTCTGGAAAGGAGTAGAACTGTCTCAGTCAAGGAGAGTGCCCATCTCACTTGCAGGTGGCAAACCAGGATTTCTGGACAACATCACAGTACAATGACTTCGTGTTTTAATGAGGCAAGTTTTGAAGAACTTGGCAAAAATTTGCTTAATGGTAGTGGGTGAAGAGACAACTCCAGGGAGAGATTAGCCTTTTGTTGCTTGGCTGAAGTCGTTGAATTTAAGAGAACAAAAATTAATCCAGTAATTGACCATCTTTCAAATTAAAGTAGAGCTGGAAAATAAAACAACTGTAGAAAAATGCCTCTGGGCTTTTCCCATGTGAGCAGAGTTAGTAACTGCTGCCAGCATGTATGTCCTGGTAAAGGTCACAAATCTTAGGGCAAAAAAGCTTTGATAACCAGTCAAAGGAAGATCTGAAACACCTATAAAACTGCATCTTGTCTAGCTGCAGGAGACAACACATGATCAGGCCATGCAAAAGCAAGAGACATATGACTGGTTTGCTGGCATTAGCCTGTATTTATTGTCCCTGTTATTATTATCTTCAAGCATCTTGTGATTTATCTGATACTTGAAAAGAAGGACAGCAAACAAAAGGAGTTGTTTGTTTATTTGTTTCTAATTTTTTTCTTTGGAAGCAGTAAAATATTAACTCAGTGCAAGTACACTAGGCTGTTGTCTTCACACAGTCAAGAGAGAGATGACCTACCACCACAAATACCACTCACATGTTTTTCAGAGACATTGAATAGGAAAATATCATCTCTCAAGTCACAAGAGAGCTGAGAAAGTGGGCTGTAACAGGGTCAATTAAACAGGCTTAGTTACGATGGCTGCTGTGAGTACTTGCCACCCTTTGGGTTAAGGCTTACAGCCTGATCACATTGGGTCAGGATCACACATTGGGTCAGAAGTACTTAGAAATACTCAGAAATTCCTCCATGCAAAAAATGTAATTTGATGATCAATAATTCAAAGTGAAGAACACTCCCACCGTCTCTCTCATTTCTAAAACATGACTGAAAATACCTAAATGTTTTAAAGTCAGTGGTCTTGATGAATTGCTTCTTGGGATGCATGAAGTACTCTCAGAACTGTCACTGGCCTGTTTTTGAGACACAAAAGTCTCAGGAAAAGGAACTGGGGTATTTTGACCCTGTTGTCTTCCCTTTAAGAGTTCTAGGAGAAGTAACCAACAAGAGCACAGAGAAGTTAACAAGATGAGTAGCCACCAAATGGATTTGTCAAGAGAAAAATCCTGTCAAACCAATCTAACTTCCCTTTGTGAGAGGCTATCATATCCTGTGGATAAAGGAAAAGCAGCAGATGACATATTTTCACTTTAGGCTTTTGGCAGTGTCTTGTGACATTTTGATAAGTAACCTAATATTGTTGAAATTATTGTAGATGGGGCCCAAAATCAGTCAGGAAACTGAATGTAGAGAATTTTCAGGGGTTTGCTGTCAAAATAAAGTGTAGATTTAAGGTGTTCTGCAGGAGTCTGTCCTGGATTCAGAGCTATTCAGTATTTTGGTTGCAATTTGGGTGACGAAAGAGAGTACACTTATTGAATTCCTATGTGACATGGTGCTAGGAGAGAGTGAGAGCACATACAAGACCTAGATTAGAGTAAAAATTACCCCTCATTAACATAGATTCAGAGATTAGAAGAAATTAAATGCAATTTGATAGGAAGACTTATAAGTGTCACACTCAGATTCATATGACCAGAAGTTCAAGTTGGGGGGAAAAATACTTTGATAGGAAATCTGTGGAGCAGGACCTGAGAGAGATGGTAGAGCATAAGACAAATGTAAGTCAACAAAGTCATGCTCTTGTGAAAAAGGCAAATACCATTTTGGAAAGGATCAACAGCAGTACAACCTGCATGACCCATGAAATTTTTCTGCTTTTCTTTAGCATCTGTTAGACCTCAGCTTTAAGGCTTTATCTGCTTTTGTGTAGAGGAGTTCAAGAAAGATGTGGACTGGCTGGAGAAAATACAGAGGGTAAAGGTGATAGTGATCAGAGGTCCAGGAAATGTGACCCCTCTGAAGGGAAAGTAAATTAATTTCCTTCTACGATAAAAAAGCAAGGACTGGGGGGTATGTGACAATGATATGCAACTACACTAAAGCAGAGGGACAATGCAGGAGAGGTTGTGGGAACTCCATCATTGGGTCTCTGACAGAAAATATAAACATCAGGAATGATAACAGTAAGAGTATGAGAAGCCAGCATGTTCCCTGGCAAAGGCTGGGGACCACCACATTAGGTGGAATCTTCCCAGGGATAAGGATCTCTGTCATGCCTAATTTTTTTGAATGTTAATTTTTAGAAAACATTTAGGTTGATTCACTTGAGGCTGAATGTCCTAGTTCATCCAGGTAAAGCAACAGTCATCATTGTGTAATGCTGATAAACCAAGGGAGTGTTGATTTAAGATATGCATATGCAAGGACTGGCAATGTTTTCTTTTCTATAAAGAAACCTTTGGGTCTGACACATCTGTAGCTAAAAGTTCAGTGTGGAAGTTTGACTTTTATATATCTAAATATTGTAGAGTGGAAAATAATGTTGAGGAGTGTTGATATTATTTGCTCTGCAATACTGATCACAGGTCTGACTTATGCTTTAACTATGAGCAAAGACAGAAAAATGAGGATCCCAAAATCTAAAGAGGGTAATATTTAAAAAAAATCGTTCAAAATTTTGTTTTCAAAAGTGATCCAGGCACTTAAGAATCTACACTCCACTGAATTTCAACTCACTTTTGAAAGCCTGATGGAGATGGGTTATCATCTTTGGATGGATTGCAAATAGTGGGAATAGCTCCTGCAGTTGCTTTCATTGCAAGTGTTGTCTGAATGTTTATATTTGCCATCCAATTCCAAACTCACATTTGCAGGAGAATAAAACCAGAGAGAGTGCTGGACAGCAGATGAGCCTAACTGAGGGCTCTATATCCCCGAAATCAGTGATGTAAAACAAAAAGTATGAGTAATCAATACTGTCCATCTACCTGTGTTTTGCTCTTTGACAGTTTCACACCAGTCACTGTAAGACAAGTGGTCCTAGCAGAGAAATGAAATGGGAGAGACTGGAAGAGACTTTCAGCTCCTCAAGGGTAGGTGAGCCTGGAGAGAAAGCTAAGGAAAAAGTAGCAAAGTGGTAAACTCTAAAAAAAAATTGAGGTAGGCAGGACATGAAAATGCTAAGAACTGAAGGATCAGGATTTTTTAACTGTGGATCTCCATCACAACATCTTCTCCACAATGAAAAGGGCAGGAGAAGGGGAAGTAGTTCTAAGTGAGAATCAACACAGAAGGCAACATCAGAAATACAGTGACTGACAGGAAGAAAGTGGGAAGATGAGATTTTACCTAGAGTAGATTGTACTGAGATGGAACAAAAATTCCAGCAAATTAAAAAGCAGGAACAGGGAACTTGGAAAAAGAAGGGTTTTTTTGGGAAGTCAGGAGGATAGGAACTTGGGGCTGAAAAATTAGTATTAGAAACATGTAAGTCAAAATGACTGACATATAATTCAGTGAAACAGTCAATTCTTATCTACCTTCACTGGGATTGAAATATGTCTTTGCATGTGTTTGTAAGTAATGCCTTCCTGCATACTATCCCTGTTGTCTCTTCATTTGATGAACTGAACTGCTGTGAGTTTTCTAAATTTGACCAACACCAAATTACTGAACCAGGATATAAATTTCTGTCTCACTTTACAAACATGCCAGCTTGTCAGACTCTGAGCAACCAGTACAAAACCCTGCTGCTTTTTAGGAGATGTGTTTGCAGTATGGATCTGCAGACATGATAGCAGAAGCAACAGCACATCCTTCTATAACTTGTGTTTGAGTGGAGTCTGAGCACAGCATTTGCTTTTCTTCATAACTTTACTTCTTTTTCCTGATTTTATTGAGTACAGCCTATTTGTGCTTTGGACAAAAAGCTGGGGTTAGCTAGAGGAGTTTTAGTTGGCCGGCCATCAGTTCTAAATAGCAAAGAAAAAAGAACTTCAAAGCAAAGTGCATTTCAATAAAAAAAAATGAAGAAAGGGACATGAAGACTTTACTAAGGTCATGAACTAAGAGAGAGAGAGAGAGAAAAGTAGCTGTGGCAACAATAATTTATTTTTAGTTTCTACCTAAATCCAAAGTGTAGGAAAATTAAGGTTTTGTAAACTATGCTCTTAATTATTCAGAAATCATTATTACGCTGGCTGTGCAGTTTAGAGCAGTATTACATGATGCAGGTCTCCATCTGAGTCATTGTCTTAAGTCCAAGTGATTGTATGGTAAACACACAACCATGGCTATAGTAGCTAAATAAGCTTTGCAATGTAATTCTTAGGGAAGAGGAAATAATGTTATTTATTTTATATATGTATGAATTGAGGAAATGGTGTATCACCTATGGTTGCACAGCAGTTTGGGCAAGAGTCCTGAATGGAAATGAATAATGGTGATTGCTCTGCTATCCTCTTCCAGTCACTAGGCATTTCTGCCTCTCACAAATGCTATGTAATATCTTTAAACAAGTCCCAGTTTTGAATATTTTAATGGAACTTTCAAAGAAATTTGCACAAGTTAAACATTCATAACCCAAAGAAATTAAAAGACTCTGGCAACTTTGAAATTCCAGCTCTCACTTCTAAAGATAGCAGTTGTGTCATTCTTTTAAAATGCTAGGGGGGAGTTTGTGAATCTGGGCATCACACCAGGCTCTTAGAATCACGTCTCTATTTCTGCCCACTAAAGGAGGATCAGGGCTATTAGGCATTTTTTGAGGAGACCTTTCATTAACTCACTATGTTTTATATTGCTTTAGTACTTTCACTGCAGCTTTGCTTTCATTTTTTATTGGTATTGCATCTTTAGTATTACCTATCTCATTGCTTGAGTCACATGGGAATATCTCTGCTGTTGCAAATAATGACAGGAAAGATAATAGCTTGTACTGCAAGGAACATATATAATGATTCAGAGTCTCTTCCAGGTCAGGTTTTAGTGGGTGCAATGCAGACTGGCATAGCTAATGCTATACACAGTGGCTCATGTTCACGTGTTCAGAAGCTGGAGATACCAGCTGCCTTGTAGATGAAAGTCAGGTCAGTATATATATGTATTTATACATATATTTATGTTTTTTGGCTCAGTAAGGATACCAGAGTGCTCCTTTTTGTTTTAGTTATTGAGCAGCAGTAACAGAGAAAACTCAAAAAAGCCAGAGCCTTTGCTTTCTGGGCCAGCAGCACTGCTCCTGGAAGGATGATTTACCTGAAGAAAGGCAGAAGAGAAATGAAGTTGCTCCTGTAGTAGCAACAGAAGAGAAATGAGTGAAGGGATGAATTTCCTGCAATCCAGAAAAGGCTCATAGGTAGCTTTCATTTTAAGAAATTAATCATTGGCAAGCTGGCAAACATGCTGGGTGAGACAAAAGAGTTGGTGAGGGAACCTGCTGTCATAAATGTGTTCCTGGACGAAAGCTGCATTGGGAAAATTGTGTGGAACGAGAGGAACTGATAACTATGGACAGTCCAAAAGAAGCACACAAAGGCTGCTCTGTGGGAAGGAGCAGCAGGCCGACCTGCAAAAGTTCCACATTTGTGTGCTTCTCATTTTCTGTGCATGTATCTGCTTTTTATGACACATTTATGACTCACCCTTCTTGGGCACTGGCATCTACAGTGATGCTCCAAAATCTTGTTTATGAGAAATGGCCTTCTAGGCTCTGTGTTCCAAATTTATACTGTACCTGCAGTAGAAGTGGCTAAACCAGGCCTCCTGCTTAGGAGCAGAACCTACAGATAGGGAGATAAGAAGTTTTGCAGGTGGCTCATAGGTGGCTCATTGGCATCCTATTGCCAGTGTTTTATCCCTCCATTTGGCATAACTTTCTTTTCTGTTTTTCTCTTGCCTGTAAAATATTTAAGGGAGTTTTTTCTCTTCAAGCAGGTTGAACACTATAATGTCTTTACTGTTCATGGACCAGCGAGCACTCCAGCTTGTCAGTATTCAAATTACTATCAAACTCTTTAGTACCTGTCTAATTAAAACAGAACTTACTTGCTGATCTCTTCATGCTAAAGCAAATGAAATCCTAATAGGAAAAGTGATATATCACTTAGATCAAAAGAAAATGAGTAACTATAACATAACCACATCTCTTCTATTTTTTTCCTTCTTCTTGAAGTGGGGGAGGAGAATGGCAGGCGATTCCTGTTTTCAGATAAAAACATATGTTCTGTCGCAACCTTCTTATTGATTCCCTGTACTAGCAAAATCCCTGCATTTTACTATAGTGAGATGGAAATTTCCATAGCTGAGGAGAAGCATAATTCCAGGGATGGAGCATAGGGAGGGGAATAGGAGATGGCAAATTACGGAAGAGAGCACGCTGGGGAAAGGGAATGTACCCCTAGAAAGTTTTGAGCTGAATGTAGAGCTTTTGCTTTGTTGACTAAAGGAGGATGCTCTGTGGAAGGCCCCAGTCCTTTTATTTGGTTCCATTAAATTGCCCAAGAATCCTTGGGGAAGGGCTGTCTTTGTCTCTCTGATACTCTTGGGTTATTGATAAAAATAGAATAGAGAATATCTCCTTGTTTCCAGTCTATTTGCATAGTTCTTCCTAGAGCAGAATGGTCTGTTCTTCCACTGACAAAGGCACCATTTGTCTTGGGGTATTAACTTGTTCTATGAGGCCTTCAAATCTTTTCCCATTTTTTAAACTTTTTTTTTTCCCCCTTTCCCTGACCCTTTCTCTCGCTGAGCTGTAACACACTTGCCTCTGGCTAGGAATATTAATGAGCATTTCTTTTCAAGAGCTTATGCAGATTCCACTTTGTGAATCAGCTGGCAAGAGGTGCTGTCCAAGTAACTTACCCAGAATGGTGCCCAGGGGCAGATCATATGAGTGCATGGCATGTCTCATTCCCCAGCCTGAGAATAAAAGGTCAAGGAGTTGACTTTCAGTGTGGGGTGCCTTGTATGGCATGGATGGCTCAGAGAGAGCCCTTCATACAACAAAGGTTATTTAAATAACTCCAGTGTCTCCAAAAGATGTAAATTTGCAACAAGATGGGGAACTTAGCAGCTCAGGTGGTTCATTATTAACGGCATGAGTCTTTCTCTTTTGTTTGTTCAGATCTGCTCCAAGTCAGAAAAAGACATAGAACATTAAAAGTGTCTGAGTAGGGTTCAGTAGCAGGTATGAAATTAATTTACTTGGCTAAATGAGAGTGTGTTTTTGGTAGGAGACTCCTGACCAAATCACACACTTTCATTGGAGATAGACTTAGGCAATGAAAATTTAAAAATCCAGAGTGGAGTGGCCCACAGAAGTGTACCACTCCTGTCTCCTGGAGAAGATGGGACATTTGAGAGGAGTAGTCTGGGTGACAGTACAGAGGAATGCACACTGTTTTTTATTTGAATCCAAGTTGCTCTCTAATGACATAAATCAGTGTGTGTCCTCTGCATCCTCCTGTAATCTTGGCCTTTGTGGTGGTGGCTCAGAACATTGGTCTTCATGCTAGAGATCTTTTTTTTGGGTGGGTTTTGCCCATCACTCCCAGCCATGGCACTGGGCTTAGATCATTCAGCTTCTGGTTGACACAGAAAGTCTGAAAGAACAGATACCAAATGACCTGCTGTGAAATCTTTTATAAAATTGGGCTAAATCTGATGCAACTGATCAGTTTTGGGCAGCTTCCTTAATCTCTGTATGATAAGCATCTCCTGAAAAATTAAGACTAATATATGTATATATATATATATGTATGTATTTATAGATAGAATATATATAAACCTTTTCACAGGAATGCACTGACATTAGCAAAATTCAAGGTTGAATTTCAGGAAATTTCTTCTAATATGTTATCTCACACCCTACCCTGAAGCCAACGAAAATCAAACTTCTAGTGCTCAATGTGTTAATATTCCCAAATCACAAACAGAAATTATTGCTTAAGAAATGCTATTATTTGGAAGGAAGGAAAGAGAACTCTCTAAAACCTTTGTAGCCCAGTGCTGGGAGCTATTGCCATCCATTTAGGTGACCACTCCCCAGGCACATTCACACAAAATTATTTGACCTAAAGCTCCTTCGACTTTTACAGTGAACTTTCTTCACTTCATGGCACAAGTCCCCTGTTGTTGTGGTTTGACACTGGTCAAATGCCAAGCATCCACGAAAAACTATTAATTCAGGTTTTTTTTCCACAATAGCTGAGCAGAGGAGGGGAAAAAACCAAAAATGAAGGGCTCATGAATAATAAGGATTAGGAAAAAATACTCTAAGGGCAAAACAGGCTTAGACTTACAGGTATAAAGTAAATTTATTATTAACAAAGTCAGAAGAGGATAATGAGGAATAAAATATGTCTTTAAAACACCTTTTCTCCCCCATCCCTTCTCCCCCTCTCTCCTTCTCACCAACAGCACAGGGAGACAGGGTGTGGGAGTTTTGGTCAGTTCTTCACTTGAAAAACCTTTCTTCAGTTCACTTAGAGAGGGGAATCTCTTTCTTCTGCTATGCCATGGGTCCTTCTCATGGGACACAGCTCTCTGTGAACTACTCCATGTGGTTCTAATTCCACAAGTAGCAGTCCTGCCCAACCTGCTGTATATGAGTCCCTCCCATGGGCAAGACAGTCTTCCCAAAACTGTGTGGCATGGGTCATTAGTCCATGTGGTGTAGTCTTTCAAGGATAAGCTGCTCTTGTTTGAAAGCAAGGGCCCTTTCACTATATCTCTGGAAGCAAAGGCCATCTCTCTCTGTTTGGGTCTCCCATTGTATTGCAGCTTCTTTTTAACATCCACCTGTTCCGGTGTGTGCAGCTTTTCTCACGGGCTGTGAGTGGATTTTTCCATTCCCCCATGGACTTAATTAATTACAGGGAGACAGTTCATTCTATCACAGTCCTCACCACACCTTGCAGAAAAATCTCAGCTCTGATGTTTGGAGCACCTCCTACCCCTGCCTTCCTTTCACTGATCTCAGTGTCATCATGTTGTCTTTCTCCACGTCCTCACTTTCTCCTCTTTCTCTGACTAAGAGGGAAAAAGCTGCTGCTTGTAAGTACCATTGCCAACAAATTCCACCAGTTCAAAGATTTCTGCAAGATCTCACAGCACTGAAAGGTTGATTTTGTCCAGGTTCTGCATCGGGGAATAGCTTGCTATGTTTCTTTTGCTGGCCAAGTGACTCCCACCTGCACTGCATGGGCAGTTGCTGACCACCACAGTTCAAACACTTCTCTTCTTGTGGGGTGCTGAAAAGGAGAAGCTGCTGCCACCGCCCCTGCCCTTCTGCCCGCAGCATGGCTGGTTAAAAATGGCCAAGCAGGCACAGTTTGCTGTGGACTGTGCTGAGATGTGGACTCTGCTGGCTGCAGCCACACAGCTGCAGTGGCCACATGGCTGCCCCTGGTGCTAGCATGGTCCCAGCCCTGGTGCCTTACCACCCCTAGGAAGAACTACACACAGGTTTGATGTCCTTCTTAAATATGTCATCACAGAGGCATTACCAACTTCTTTAATTGGGCCAGCAGCATGGCTATCTTTGGAGCCATCAGAGATTGGCTCTTATGAGAATTTAACCAGCTGGGCTGGATAATGGCTTAGCTCAGGTGACTTGTACAGAAGGCATAAACCTGAGACCATGGGAGGCAGGATACTGAAAGGATAGAAATTAGGATGCTACTGGGATCATTCCATAATAGGCCATGTTTCTGGTTCTGGCTCTCAGTTGGTTTGGGACCTGTCACATATAAGGTCACGTCCCTGGTCTGCGTTCACAGTTGGACCCCTGCCCTCAGGTGTCTCTATATATTGTTAAGTTCACCACACCCCTTGGTTGTTGGAGCTTGCCCCCAGAAGGTGTGGTCTCTGCAGTTTGTTATTTTAGCATCATTAAAGTATTTCAGGCAACTCCATCATTTCAGTCCTTCTATTTTGCCATGCTCACCTGGCTGGACTGGACTCAGGATCACAGCAAGCTGACTGTGACTGCCTCTGCTGGACACAGTGGAAGTTTCTGGCAGCTTGTCACAGAAACCACCTCTGGCTTCCCCCACCACCAAGAATCAGCCTGTGCTAAATCAACCCACCTGTTAACAGAAATACTTCTCTGCTCCTTTTCAATATTCCTCCATCACTGCGTGAGCTGACAGCACAGGGCATTTCTAGTTTTGGGAACCTTTGCTCTGGAGCTCCTTCCTGAGCTTTGTGGTTGCTCTGTGGCTTGGCTACTTCTCCCACCTACTCGCAGTAATGGCTTTAGGGTTGGATTCTAGCGACATAAGGACACCAAACTTTGCTAGGATGAGAATCTGAATGGATGACTTTTTTTGTTCCTTTTCCTTGTAGAGTGATCTTTGGCATGTTACTTGTATTCTCTTCTGTTTCTGCAATTCTAAAATGGGGAATGGTTTTCTCTGCACAGGATGTCACAACATTTTACTAGAATTTTCAAGATGTATTTGCCATCCCCAATTTTAGAAATTATAGAACTATTATTACTTAATATTATTACAATAAACTTTACCAACTAGCCTGAACAGACTGCTTTTGAACTATTAAATACTAAATATTTCAAAACATCCATTAACAATCTCATGTGAAGGATAAGGATTTTGAATGTATTTAGTGCTGGTTTATTTGTAAATGTATTATTTTTCTGACTTTTGTGAAAGCAGAGATAAATTAATATAAAGAAGTGATTACACTTAGGAAAAAGAGTCCTTGGATTATAGCTGTAGTAGAAGATACAGCAAAAAATGCAAGCAAAATTACTAAAACCATGATAGGAGTTCAGTGCAGCATGAAACTTTAGATGTCTGCTGGAGAGAGGGAGATTTAAATACCAGTAGTGAGAATATGGAAGAAATATCCTTAATGTAACTGCCCTTTTCCAGAGCTGTTTTTTTTTTTCTTGTTTCACTTGAAAACCTTAATATTTCTTCCCTGTCTTCAAGATGTAGTTCTTTCAGGAAAATAGTTTTTCACTCCTACCTCAGATTTTCAGTTTGATTCAGTTACTCACTGTGGAGCACACACGGCATCTCGGCTGAGAGGCTGTTGGAGTCAGAGGCACAGGAAATATTCCCGTATCTGTGCTGACAGGCTCTGACACCCGAGAGAACACTGAGTTGAACTTAAAGCCATGGAGAAAGCTTTTAGAACTATGTAGAGAAACTGAGAATGTGTGTGAGTTAGAATTGTATTAAATCACTGGGTGAAAAAGGTAGAGTTTGGAGTTTTAGTTATACCAATATGTGAGATTGCTGGGGGTTGAGTGTCCTGCCTTTTGTTCTATCTCATCTATGGAATTTTTTTTCCCATTAGTTGTGGGGAAACCTGATTGCTGTTACTTATTGGGTGCTTGGCAAACACAGGGAGTTTGGCTGGGCCTAGGGAAGAAGGGGGCAGGGGAGGAGAAGGGTGGAGGCAGCTGGGGGCTGACTGGTTGCTTGGGCTGGAGAGTGAGAAACTCTCTCAGAGCTGTTGTGGCTTGGAGAAGGGAATTCTCCATCACCCAGACATTCACCAGAGATGCTGCTGCTGCTTCTTCTCCTTCTTCCTTTGCTGGTGGCCTTTCACCCCCTGTCCTGCCAGGATGTGCCAGTGCCAGGCACCGCCATGGAGCTGCTGATCCACCTCAGCCACCAGCCCAGGATCTCTGCTCATCCCTGCTGTTCCAGCTGAGTGTTCCTCAGAGCCCTGCAGGAGCACAGGACTGGCTGCCCGAGGGGTTTGTGAAACAAAGCCTCTCCTCCATCCCTTCCCGTCTCAGCTGAGAAAGCTGCCACGGGGTCCCTGGTTCTGTTTTGTTGTTAACGCTGTAGTTATTGTTGTTTGTGTGCCTTGTTATACACACTAGTAAAGAACTGTTATTCCTATCCCCAGATCTCTGCCTGAGAGCCCCTTGATTTCAAAATTATAATAATTCAGAGGGAGGAGGTCTACATTTTCATTCCAAGGGAGGCTCCTGCCTTCCCTAGCCAACACCTGTATTCCAAACCAAGACAGATACAAGATGGAGGATGGGGCGTTGTCTCTTTTTCTTTCTTGTTCTTCTTCCTTCTTCATCTTCTTATTCTAAGGGTTTTTGGGTAATAATGAGTGATTGGGTGAAAGAATCTGCATTGCAGCACACAGGTGTCAGGCCATTGGGTCACAAAAGAAAATAAGTTATGTGGCATTTGATTATTGGGTAAATGGACACATAAAAGGCTTTGGAGAGATTCTTCCTCTCTCCATTTTGTACCTTGTTTCCCTGGTGTATGTAGCTCCATGTACTCTGTAAATATGTAATGTAGGTAAGAAAGAATAAACAACTGAGCCCGAATACAAGAAAACAAGTCTCTCCCTTGTCAGTCTTGGTTCTGGGGAAAAGAACCAAGCCCCCAGTGTTGCACCCTGACAAGAGGCACTTTTGGAGGTGCTACAGATTTTATCTGTCAGCATAACATATCGGAATGGCATTACTGTAAAAATATTTCTTAGCATGACATAAAATTTCTGAAACTGATTGTGACACTCGAGTCTCTAAAGTTATTATTTTTTTTCCATTTTGCTGAAAAAGTGTACCAGGAAAACTGATCACTAGGACGTCTGGTAACATCTAGGGCTTGTGTTTTAGTTTGATATATACCATAATGCAAATTAATGTCAGTTGAATCACAAAAGTTAGAGATGGAAAACACCTATTAGATAATGACAGGTCATGATTGTTCCCCCAAAGAATTCTGAAGTGTTTTGTCTCATCTAGTTTTAAATTACTTGCAGTTGAGCTGTCTCTGGGGAGGCTATTCCACAGCCTAATGTACCTTGCCATTCAGAAATATTTGCTCCTATTCAGACTAAACATTTTTGTTGTTTATTCTTATAAAATGATTTCTACTTCACTGCTTAGTGTTGCTAAACTATTGCTATTTCTCTCACATATTTACTCTTTTCAGACATCAGTCCATAATTTAATATTCCCCTCCTGGTTTATTAAATGCCAGTATCCCCACTACATTTCTTTTTGTATCATCTCATAATCCAGGCTCTCCTCTTCCAGGACCTCTTTCTGATGTCAGGGCCCCCGAACTGAAATGGCTATTGTAGGAACAGTGTCCTTCATTGTGGAGGTTTCAGTTTGTAGCCAGCTAGAAACACCAATTTTGTGCAGAGGTTTAAGTTTGCCAATTTGAGTTTCTTGGTCAACGCACCAAATAATGTAATGGGTTTAGTGCTGGCTAGAAATCACCAGTGCACCTACTAGAATTATTTACTCATTTCCTGCTGCGAGATATGAATTAGGAGGAGGAACAAAGCAGGCTAAGAACTTAAAAGTTATAAAGAAAACTTTATTAACAGAACTAAAAGAATAAAAATAATCAGAATAAAACCTTCCGAATAGTTTTCCTCCCCTCCCCACAACCTCTTTTCTTTCCCACTGACAACATAGAGATAAAACCTGGGATTTTCAATCAGTTACCACCTCTACAATAGTCTTTCATCAGTTCTTGTAGGGAGAGGAGTTTCTCTGGCCATGCCATGGAGACTTCTCCACAAGAAACAGTTCTCTTGTGGCTTTTTAATTTCCATGAATAGCAGCTGCCCAGAAAATCTGCAATCCTGAAGTCCCTCCCATCTTTCACAGCCTTCCCACAGCTGAGTTCATGGGCCATGAACTCATGGGGTATTATTTTAATGATGAGGTGTTCAAAAGCAAAGGTTCTCTTCATCTATCTCTGAGATCATCTTCATCTCTGGAAACAGAGGTCTTCTTTCCCTGGAGGCAAAGGGTCTTCATCACTCTCCTTTCTGTCTCTCTGTTCATGCTCCTCATGGGACCACAGCTACTTCAACATCTGCTTTGCTCCATTATGGATGCCTCTAGCCTTAGCCAGGGCTCTGCAGCCTCCTGTCCACCTCCCAGCCACTGCTGGGGCCCAGCCTGGCCTTGCCAGGCTGCCTGGGCTGCAGCAGAGTGAGGCCAGCCTGATTGGCACACAGTTACCTCTTCAAAGCCAGAAGAAAGAGAGAGATTTCCTGGGCTTGCCCATCCTTAAAATATGAGTCTCACAGAGGCAGATCTGTTTTTTTAACAGTTTGATAGGTTGTCAGTTCTCAGAGCTAGCCAGCTATTGGTTTTTGCTAAGCACAGAGGAAGCTCTTAGCAGCTTCTCTCAGATAAATAATTTCTGTTGGTGGCTTCTTCCCTCCTCACCAAATGTCAATTAATGCGAAACCAGCACAATCATAGATACAAACTCCCATGGTTTGTGGTAAGATGCCATTTTGACTGACACTGGCATTTCTTGTTCTCTTATCACTGTTCAGTCCCGCTCAATGGTGGTCAAATGCTTAAGGACCTTGGTGCATCATAGCTGGAAATATGTGAGGAAGAATAGGCATTTTATTCTATTCCAGGAATTAGGGTTGAGTGACTCAAAATGTACAGCTAGGTGAGAAACAAAATAGACACCTCCACACCTCCTTCCACTGAAAAAAACTTCAAGCCATTTTAAAGCAGCCACTGTGGAAGATTTCACATGATCTTATGGAAGACTGAAGTGTTTGATAGTCATTTGTAGATGAAAAATAATTGTGGAGAGATCTCTGCCAGTGTTTGCAAAGAGGCTATTGCTTTCTTCAGATCACTGTGTTGTTCAGGAACCAGCCCTTGCACTGCCCAAGGCTTTATTGAGCTCTCCTGGTCCCTCTCATCCCCAGCTGCTAATGCAGCCTTGAATTCTTTACTATGAATTGTTTAAAATGCAACCAACCTCCAGATTCAGGACTGGAATCCTGAACCACTCATCTCTGTAATTAAAAAAGACTGTGGTCATCTCCTGAGGTGACAGTTAAAGATGAACACCAGGTTAGGACTAATTCTTATGAATATTCTGTTTTATGTTTTTGTTAATGAAGGATAAATGTGAAACATATTTCTTAATTCCTCAGATATCTGGGAAGATTAGTACTTAAAAAAAATCCAGGGCAAAAAGAGAAATTGTTTTTTCCAGCTTTTCTCCTGGGAAGGAATGCTGTTTTGTCATGTTTTCTTTCTTTGCATTTAGCCAAAGTTGCTATTGTTGCAAGTCATGGAACAAACAAATTTGCTTCCTTTCATAAAGTAAGCTCTAAATATCCAATTCTAGTTGTCACTTCTTGCTATAAATGCACTTTTCCAGACCATTTCCATGGCTTTGTTAGAGAACAAAAAGGCAAAAATATGCATATGAGAGACTGCAAATGCACTCTGACTGTGAAAGGAGAGCAAATGATTGTTCTTTAACTTAAATCTCAACCTAAATGCAGGTACCTTCTCATAGAATTTAAGAAACTCTTATGACAAATACAGTGCTTTGTTCATGCCTATGGTTAATTTAGGAAGTTTGTTCCATGAGTCTCAACAATAGCAACTTTAGGGAAACGCAAAATTCATCAAGAACTGGAGGAAGCTCAAATCAAGTGAATGGGTTTTGGATAAATAGCTCCACTTCTAGTCTGTGTCCTAAGCTGAAAGCCATCTCTGGCCCCTCTATATTTGCTTGGTTTTAGTTGCTGTGTTTCAAAATTAAAGAGTCTTAAATTAAGTTCATTGGCCTGGTTTTAGATTCAGGCAGGTGTGACTGTGTGCAGTGCTGTTACCTTCAATAACATAGTGTAAATGGAGAAAGAATCTGCTTCACTGCCTGCTCTTGGCTCGTCCTTCACGTACTCCATGTGCTGTGTGGAGGATGGATCTAAATTCTGCATCAAGACCCTCTTGTTCCTGCAGCACCCTGGGGAATCTGGTGATGAAATGGGAATTCTGTGGCAGCTACAAATGAGTTCAGGTTCAGTTCCTTTGTACTGAATTAAATATATACATGAATAATACAATTGGTACAGTAAACCTTGTGGTTTACATTATCACATAAAATTCTTAAAATGTGTTCCCTACATTTTCAACATGCCGCAAAACTTTGTTTCAATAATGTATGTCTGCACTGTAAAAGCTTTCAACAGAAAAAAATAACAAGATGGACTTTAGTTTCATTATATCCAGTATGTGAAATAATTTGTCTTCTGGACACCTGGCACATGTTATAAAATCAATCATAGAATGACTTGGGTTGGTGGGAACCTCCAAGATCATCTTGTTCTAGCTCCTTGTCATGGGAGGGCTACCTTCCACCAGACCAGGATGCTCAGAGTCCCATCCAGCCTGGCCTTCAACACTTCCAGGGATGAGGCAGCCACAGCTTCACTTGACAATCTCTGCCAGTGCTCACCATCCTCACAAGGAAGAATTACTTCCCAGTATCTAATCCAAACATACTGTCTGCCAGTTTGAAGTCATTCCCTCTTTTCCGGTCACTCCAGACTCTTTGAAATAGTGTCTCCATATTTCTTGTAGGTTCCCTTCAGGCACTGGAAGGCTCCAATCAGGTTACCCTGTACCTTTGTCTTCTCTGGGTTGAACAATCCCAATTCTTTTTAAATGCTGACATTTAAAGAGCAGTATTTGACTTTTAGACTGAACTTTGCCTTGTATATCGCAATTGTTTCAGAGGCTGTCAATGCTGTGTAACACTCTAGGTGATGCCATACAGACCCAAAGTTGGGGTAGACTTTGATCTCAGAAGTGATGCCCAGCATAAACTCATTTCCAAGAGAAAGGTTCTGTAGAAAAGAGAAGCAGTGGGAAACACAGTGATTTGTTCACAGCTGCAGCAGCAGATCTGGCTGCGCAGAGCTGGTGGTTTCAGACACTTTCAGTGTGTGGCAGAGTGACACAAACTCTCTTGGATTTGTTCCCCCCTTTGTTTTTAAGAATAGGTGTTGTATTTCACAATTACTTGCTTAGGAATAGTTCTAGAATATGTTTTGCAGTGTAAATTGCAAAATATGTAGGAATATGCTTAAAAGTTATCAAAGTGTACCTGTCTACTTCCTAGTGGTACAGATACTTTGTATCTACTGAGAACTAGTGGGTGGCCAGGTAATTAATGAAATCTTTCCAGGACTTTGTAATGTGCTCTTATGATTTTCTTTCTGTTTAATAAGAAAATGACTGGGCTTACAGAAAAATTCAGCTGGAATTTTTCAGCTCTGGAGCTAAAAGCACAATTTTAAGTCCCCCTTTAATGTGAACATGAGCTTCAATGAAACACAAATGCAGACTATGTCAATCCACCAATATGGTTTTCTGCCTTGCTTTTTTATAACATGAGACCAATGTTATTTTGCTTCTAATTCTTGTGCCAGGACAAATTATCCATTTAGGTTTTATTGTTCTATGTTTTTCAGTATCATAGAAATGTAAAGATTTGGTCAGGTCAGATCCTCTTGTTTGTCCTTCTTAATGTAAAGAATATGTTGGGCATGGTCCTCATGTAGAGGAATTAGCTTCTTTTTCTATAATGACATTTAAAATGTATCTTTTATAATTAGATTTAAATTTAGGCAATGAATACAAATAGAGAGTTAAGCTTGGTACACTCAAACAGAAACCAGGAAGGGAATATTATTTGGGATTTATATCAGGGTCCATGGATAACAGTCAGGATGCCTGGGCTCCTACCCTGTGTACCACAAGTTGCTGGGTCTGTACGTATAATTAGTTTAAACAGCAGAAATCTTTATTACTGGGGCAAATCCATCCTTTGTCTTTGTGGGTGGAAATTCCTATGATCTCTGTGTGACTGCCCATTGCTTACATGTGGGTGTATTTACTCCACGCAAAGGAGTTCTGGCCCAGAGTTTCAGGGTATTTAACAGAGCCTTGTATAACATTTTTACACTCATTCTCTAACATACAAGATGATACCAGGCAGTGGTACTGGCAGGACTTGCTCACACGGGTGTTATTGGTAGTTTAGATAAACAGTAACACCTAGGATGCCAGATGTTGTGATTCATCCCTGGTAATTCATGTTCCATTGGGGACTACTGGTTATTTATTTTTCAGCCCACTTGAAGTTTAATTGACTATTTCTCCACTTATTTTCCTTTCCCCCTCTGCTCTTTCTTCCTCTCATTTACTTTTCTTCTACCTACATTAATATTCATTTTGGCCTGAAGCATGCAGAAATCCCATCAGTCAACCAGGGACCAAGCACCCTAGGCCAGAGTATTCTATTTTTACTTAAGACCTAGTGATAGTATCCAAATAATTTCCAATTTTCCAATTGAGAGATGGGTGAGGGGAGAAGATGAAAACCTTTGCCAAGAAGCTCTCTGTGGTGGTTACTAAGATAAGTCAGGTAGCAGATGTCCAACCCAAACTTCGGTGTGTAATTAGCTGATTCAATATCCAAAAGAAGCAGGTAACTGTTGTGATTTATGAATCCTCTGCCAGGGCAGAGAGTTTACAACTTGCAGATATTTCTCTAATGAGGGAGAATATCATGAGCTCTGAGCAGTAAAACACTGTTTTCTTAGTATTTAAAAAGAATGGATTTTTTTTCTTTAGGGATGCTCTTGGCATAGACCATTTCTGTTCTTCTCTTTGCTATTTCTTGGAAGTATTCTGAAAACTATTGTTACAGTATGCAAATTCAATGCAGGAAATGTAACATTATATAAGTGTAATTATCTTTTCATTCAAAGATGTTTTTATTTGTCCATGAATATTTTAGTCCTTTAAAAAAAGCACTATTTTTGACAGTTGTATACATTGTCAAAAAGAAAAAAATCGGAGGAAGATGAAATTGAGGAATTAAAGAAAAACTAATAAAAGAAAAAATATGGATATCACTGGAAAAGCACAGAAAGGGACCATTTCAGGAAGAAAAAGAAGTATGCCTGGCTGTTGCCATTCTAGGAGAACTAGACAAGGAAAGAAGAGAATGGAAAATAAGATCAAAGCTGTAAAGCCATTTCTCCTCCCTTCTTTTCAGTATCATTTCATATGGAGTACAGGGTGAGGTGAGGGGAACTGGACCAGGAATCCTAGCAACCAAAATACTATGGATGCAAACACCTTTAAAATATGCAACTGCCAGCAAAAGTTCTCAGAGGGTCAGCTCACTCCTTCTGTTCCTGGGCAGAGCAGGATGTGCTCACAGCAGCACTATGACTTTGTTTTCCTCACTTCCTAAGATGGAAAGTTATTGTTTTTATGTCTGCAATATTTTGACATACAAATATAGAATATATTTGCCTATTTATATATATATATATATATTCTGTTGCCTATAGAATGCTGGGGAATTAAAAATAATTGCTTGGATGTAGTTAGTTTGAAGAAACAGCTGGAGAAGGGCAGGAGAAAGGGAAACAGTGTTTTGTACAAGTTGTTAGGATTCTTTTTTTGTACTCTATCAGGATTTCCCTTTCTTTTCTAAAATCTGTGTATTTTCTTCCACTTATTCCCCCCTCCCCCTCCCATCAATTGTTGTTTTCTTTCAAAACAGAAATCTGGACAAAAGTCACAGTAAAGTCAGTGGACTTTCTCTGGTGTAAGAGATTAAATGTCCTCTTCCTTGTCTCTGATCAATTTGCCCCATTTTTTTCTGTCTTGCCCACACATGACATTCCCTATTAAACAACTTCTTTCTTGTCTTTTTTTTTTCTTCATTATTTTTTTTTCCCCACTCAGCACTTTCCAGTAAATATCTCTGTTTTTCACTGCCAGTACAAGTGGCAGGCAGGTGTTGGTTCCATCCATTTACTGACAGGAGGGATATTTTATGGCAGAACCCAAAACTGGCCAAACAACAAGCCCACAAATGAAATCATCACCATCACAAGTACCAGCGACAGTGAAGGTGCTAGTTACGTCAAGTTTTGGACTTAGAAAGAAAAGATTGAGCCATAACTGACCACTTCATTGCAACTTGATGCTTTTGGTCCCTACAATTTCCTTACCAGGGTCAATATTTTAGGAACAGAACAGTAACTTACTGCTGTCTATAAGTGTCCAGGAGAAGCTGACAGTGGAATTGGACAATGTAATTGTTGCTTACTTTGAAAAGGGCTCCAACTGCACTCACATAAATGAAGTAATGGTGGCAGATTTATATGCAAATGATTCCAGTTCAGTGTGGATGTTGATTCACCAAGGCTAATAACATTTCAGCAGATTGTAACAAAGAATAATGGAAGAAATTTTTACTGGAATGACAAAATTGAAATCTTCTCTAAGTCTTTTTAAGGTCATGTAAACACTGTTTTTCATATTGCTAAACCTCTCATATAATCTTTCAATCTGAATCCTTGAATTCCTTCTAGAATCCAACCCCTATTTCACCCATAACAATGCTTATATGTTTCTAATTGCATAAAACTACTTCAGGCATTACACAAATCAATCCACATACTTAACACATATTTTTAATTGGCATAAGTTATTAAGTATTATATAAAATATATCTTATATATCTATAAGAGATATAAAATATATAATATATAAAATATACATATTATACTATGGTGCAGTAGTATTTGATTATCTTTGAAAAGGAGGTATGCTCCAATGAAAAGGAATAGTCTTTGTCTGGAGGGCAGTAGACCATTTCATATTTCACAAACAAAAATCTATCAAAAGATAAATCTAGGAAAGTTGCATTCTAGAACAAAGTGATGGTATGATTAGAACCTGTCTGTTCTCCTTGTGTTCTTGCTCCTAGTGGGGAAAGGTCTTCTACAGATGACTCAAAAAGGTTAAAAAAATTGTTGCCTTTTTCCTAAACCAACAGTAAGATGATAATATTATAAAAAAGAAACATTTTGGACAACATCAAAGTCTAACAGACCTAAGGAGACAGAAAACAGATGAAATCCCGGTGTGGGTTTTGATTCAGCCATGGTTTTGTCTTGTAACATGCTCATTGATAAAAGCCTATGCTTGTCACCTTTTTCTATTCTGGGTGGCTGGGAAAGAGATGTTGTAAATAAACTTCAGCACAATGGACATCTTGAAGGCACAATGCCTCCCAAATTGGTTTGGTTGCTGGCAACCGTGAAATACTTGCAGCTTTGAATTCAGCCCTGGATTCTGCAGAACTGTTTTGAGAAAACAAAGGTAAAATTTTGTGTTCCTTTTTGATTTTTAGAATGCAGAAACAAAGATGATCTGGATAACTTCAGGGTATGCAGTATTAGGTGTTTAAACAGAAAGGGAGAAGAATTATTCTGGGGTTTTGTGTTATTTTTCCTCAAAAATTAATCTTTGCATCCTTTTCTATGTGGAGAATAGATTTCAAACCCTGATCCACTATGACACACAGAGGGTAGCAGCAGGACATACTGCTCAAAAGCAAGCAGTAGAGACAATGCCAGTTTTGTATTTGGGAAAGTTGAGAAGAAAATGGGGAGTGGGAGTCAATAAACCCTCTATTGACAAACTTTGCCAGCACAATCCAAATCTGCAGGGGAAAACTAGAGCACCAACACTGGGAAAGAGCTTCCTGCTCCTCTGGCTTACCTGTGGAGGAAGAAGGGTATTTTCCAAACAGTTTTCTTGGCTCCCTTGTTATCACTTGCCTCCAAATATGCATCAAAAAACAAGAATGAAATTGTTCAGATGTAATTTACTTGGTTACAAGAATGGATTTTTGCCCATTAAATTGCTGGTGTATCCATAATCAAGTCTTAGTGTGCTTTTAAACTACCAACAATCTTCTTCATGTAGATCAAATCTTCTAAGCTGCAGTGCAGCTGATAGATATTTCCATGTACAGGGTTGTTATGAGCATGATTAATGCTTGGATACACTGTTTGGATTTTCCAGTGCCATGTGTAGGATTTACAAAGCCCAGACTATCTCATGTATAGCCAAAGTCCAAATAAACTTTGGTTTCTCTGTTCCTGAAGAAGAAACTTTGACAATAGAAGAAACAATTGCTTAGAAACAGTATACACTTTCTAAAAGATGTGCTGGCCTACAAAAGAATATGTTTTAAAAGTTTACACTGTTTTTACAATGCTTCTGGTGTTTTATGCAAGCTGTCATATAATGGAAATAATGACCTCAGGGACATGTGTTTATCTTGGGTTTAGCCCACTTAAAATACATTTAGCCTTTAACTTTTCCTTAGGCCAAAACCACATCAAATGGGCCAAAGATGGAATAAACACACAGACTCCTGAGGTCATTATCACTTCATTGTAGTTTTGCAGAAGAAAAGGAAAACAAACGCTGTCTCTTTGTGTTGCTTTTGGGACTCAGCATGCCCAAGTGATGGTGTATACACTATTTTATAAATATTTTCTTTTTAGGGATGTGCTGCTTCTTTCTTTTCTTTTTTTTTTTTTTTTTTTTTTTTTGCCTATGCCACTTATTAATTGTAAATTCTCTCTGTTAATACTTTAAAACATTGAAAAGCTAGAATTGTAGAAATTAGAGCCGGATCTGCCAGTGCAGTATTAGTAGCTGGCATTCTCCACAAAGAGAGGCACAGATGGAAACATTTTAAGAAGAGTTAGCATGGAGAATCTACTCCTTTTATGAGCTTAGTTCTGGAATACTGGATGAGGTTTTGTTTGTGAACAAGTAAATGAACTTTGCACCCCAATGCTACAAGGCAGTTACTGACCAGTACAATATATACAGATCAATGCTACTCCTACTGCTCCAGAGAATGCTAGTGGCAAACAAACTCTGCCATGTAACTATTAGGAAAGGCTTACTTTTTCTGTTGACCCTATTTTTAACATGAATATCATAGCTTATTCCTGTCATCTTCTGATGTAGTCACTGTGGACTACAAGTGATAAAATTTTAGTTGTCTTTTCAAAAGCTTGATTTTGCTTCCTAACATTTAATTAGGAAGGAGGAGGAAAAAAGATTTCTCTGAAACATTTGACTTAAAACCAAAGTGCCAAATATTTGTTCTGTTGAAGTTATTAGCAATTTTAAAAATGTATTTGATATGGTGAGGATTTCACTCTACACATGAATGGTACTTGGACTAAATGCTGTAAAATAGAAAGCTGTAGATTTTTTCTCTGCAAAGCCACCCAGAATAAGCTGAACTTCAATGGAAAAGAATTTCAAAAGTCCAAGGCTTTTTAGATTTTAGGTGAATTATATGTTTAAGTGACTTTTTTTCTTTTGGGTGTTTAAAGAGGGAAACAATATGGTTTGACTTGTGGTTGGATAAGATGACCCTGACAAATGTGCTTCCAAGGGAAAGGAAGCACTGTGTACATGTGTATGTTAAAGGGAGCTGTTTGCACTCGTGGCTAAGGCAAACTGAGGATATCCAAAATTCTGAAAAGGTCAGTAAGGTACTGATTCCCATGCAGGTCTGCCAAAGGCCCAGCAGCTGTGGGGAGGTGGGGAGATCTCTGCAGGAAGAGCCTATGAGCAGCACAGAGTCACTGCAAGGCTGCACTTATTGTAATCCCAGGGACTTTGAGGAAACACACCAGTAGCAAATGTGCCTGTTGGTTTTTCTTACTGGTACCTGCTTAAGAAGACAAGGCATTCAGAGGGGCAAGGATTCACTAACAGAGATGACCCAAACAGCTGTCTGTTCTTGCCCATAAAAATACCTCCTTAAGAGCTAACACCCACCCCTGGTTACTGAAGATTCCAAGTGGAATCTTCATTTTCATCATGGAGATGCTGGCAATATGTGACCTGTGTGGTACAGCCAGCCAAGGCTGTGTGCAGTACAATGCACCCCTTGGAGGAAAAAGATCTCCAAGAAGACTTTTCTCTTTCAAAAACTAGGCAACATCTACTTTCGTAGTGGATTTATGTGGCAAGGTTTCGTTTGTGTTGCTAACACATTGTGTTGATATCACAATTTTAGACTTAGAAGAGCTCCAAAACCATGTAATATCTGAGAAATTACACCATTTGAGTTAGAAAAGCATCACAGCTTAGCATGTAGCAGAGCAAACAATGTCTAACACCAGGTTTCCCCTTGCACCCAGAAGAGTGACATATGTGGAAGAGGAAAAAACTAGGATGTCTGTGATTGGAAACAAATAAAAGTATTTGGGTGGAAATCTCTTACCCTTTCTTCCCCTAAAAGTCACAGAACTGTGAGAATGACTATTCCACTTGGGGTCTCTTTGGGGCAGTCCCTTCCCCTGTGGGTACCCCCTGCTTCCCAACTGCACATCTGAGCTTGCTCTCCAGCCCTCTACCTTCTGCCCCTTGCTTGACCATGGAACTTGATATCCACCTTCCCTCCTTGTCCAGGACTGGAATGAACAAGAGGAGGGCAGTGTCCAGGCAGATCAGGGCATGTTCTACAGGGAGGGAGCTGGGGACAGGAACTGGGGACTCGGCCTGCAGAGGGGATTGGAGCTGTGGGAGGGTTTGAAAATGTCTTTACATGTTGGACTCATTTTCATTTCCAAAATTCAGTGTTTCTGGTAGCACTTATTTTTAGTTTGAAGTTTTATTTTACAGTTTTCAAGATTGGGCAGTGTGGTAATTTAGCAGCCCTTATGTGAAGGAAAGCTTCTGCACCACTTTTAATATTTGTTTACCATTTAAATTTTGTAGCATGCCGACATTTAAATGTTCTGTTTGCTGTTATTTTGACACCTTCCCTTTATTTGCGTATTTTTAATCTGTGAAAACATAAAACTTGGTGCTTGCTATTTAGAATCTTGGGATTAGAGCTGACTTTTCTTTGAGAGTGGGCCTGGGTGTACCTCGAACACAGGTGAAAAAACTGAGCTGGAGGTAACTGGAAAGTGTACCTTCCTGAGAGGTGATCAGTCAGTATTTTCTGACTTCTAGCTAAAATATGTATCAAGAACTTTTCCTCTACCACTTTAAGTTTCTCTGGTCTAAAAGAGAAAGGAAACTAAAAATTATTGTTATGCTGTAGTAATTAAAGGTTTTCCAAAAAAATACATAAGCTGATAAACAGTTTTGTTCTAAAATAATTGTCTTGGATTTAAGAACTCATCTTCCTTGTCTCAGCTCTGATATATTATCATGGAATATTTTCACAACAAAGCATGAAACCATATATCAATGTAGTCATGAATCTCAACCCAAATGATCAAAAGTATTTGCAAGCTATCGAGCTTGGCATGGTTTTGATTATACAATTCCAAGTGAGACCAGGTAACCTTCAGAGGTGGAAAATGAGTTTTCGTCATGATTTTTTAAAAACAAAAATTAGAAGTAAAATTACAAAGTAAGAAATTCATTAAAAAAGTACACTGAAGAAAATATTTACACAGTTACGTGGAATGTTCTCAAAGCATAATTATGCAGAACTGTGTTTGTGAAAACAAAATCACACAGGATCTTAAGAGGCATATACCCTATGTCTGGAATACCAGATATATTTCCCTACAGGTGGTCAAAAACCCAGAAGATCATCTCTTTCATTATTTTTTCTTTTTTTTTCCTTTACTCTTGACATATTTTTTGCTGTGGAAATCATTACTGTTACTGTTCTTTGATTTCTGTGCTTTATAGCAGCTCACCTATGGGCCATCTCTGCCTTCCATCAAAGAGCAAACCTCTATAATATTCAAGAATTATTACAACCTACATCTTCTATATATGAACAAATGAGTAAGAAAGAACTGTAGCAAGCCCTGGCAGATACTTCACTGTAGGCTTAGATAAGTGCACATTAATAATCTTGCATACAAGATTTAATCACAGCTGCAGCATTATTAGGTACAAAACCTAGTTTCAAATCTCGTGTAGAAAGTTGGTCAGTGACAAAGTCAGTTTCTGGTCTGTGGCCTGGAACTAAAAATACAATTTCCTTTTCTTCCCAGAGGAAGCCTCTCCTGGTGCACAGAAAGGAATGATCCTCTGTGAAAGGAAAATGGAAGTTACTTTAACTTTTATGATTTTGTGAAAATGAACTTAATTGCAATGTGGTTTTCCACAAGGCAGTCTATATCTTAACATGAAAATCAGCTGACACCTTCTATCTTCTTTGAGGATATGTTGTCAAAGATTCACTTGGAATTTAACTGTGTGGCCAGTGTAGAGTCAATAGGATCTGTATGGTTATATAAGTTTGCTGCTTTGAAAATTTACCCAGTTGTATTTTAAAATATGCTGTCTCATTACAGAGAAATAGAGAGGATTTTTCTGATACCTTATTGAGATAGCAGATGTGTGGCTTTGTGTATTTTTGTTTTCATTGCATCTTCTTTTGATTAGCTGCCTGTTTCTTGTTAAGCAATAACAGAAAAACATTTCTTCAGGGTTTTTTTTCAGCTCCAGTCTTCTCTATGAAAGTAAAAGAGGGAGAATTTTAAAGATCTGTCCTGTGAAACTGTTATTTCTTTGATTAACATTCAAAATTCTGATGCTTGTTTCATCAAATTAATGTAACTTTGAAGAAAGGAAAAAGGAAATACTGATTTTTCATAATATATTTTAATTAGGATGAGTGTTTGAGTCTTGGGAGTCCATCCCATGCGTGTTTTCAGATCTCTCTCATCATCCCAGAATCAGAACTCTAATTACCACCCATACAGATCAACTTGTATTCTGAAGATATCAGAAAATACATAATGAAAGATTATTCTTTTTAATTGCATCCTTCTAACACCTGCTATATAGTTTCTGTTGCCATCAATATGCTTGCACTGCTCTTTCTGTGTTTTTATTTCCTTTGTTATAGGTGAGCCTGTTGGTCTACATTTGGAAGAGGATCTGTGCTCAAGCATCTCTCTTTTCTCCTTCAGCTTCTAGCAGAATTTATGTGGTTGGACAATTCCTGGCATGTGTGGGGCATTAGATAATACAGCCTCAGCAGAAACAGGGGCTGTCCTGGGTGTGGGACTCACTGCAGGTTACCTGAACTCAGCCATGGCTCTCCAACTTCCCATAGCAGCAGGACGAGGGTAGGAAAGTAGGGACAGTGATGCCCAGTGAGGGAGCCTGGATCAAATCATCATGGACCCAAGAGGTTCTGCCTCAGGTCACATGGATTGGGGTCTGTCAGGAGTTTTTCCCTTCTGTTGTCCAGCCACAGTTTTGGAAACACCAAACATGGTGTTGCTTGAGATATTAGTAGGCATTTTGCATCCTGAATAAATGCTCCAGGCAGCTGTGTGCTGATGTCCCTCCCTCTTCTCCCTCTCCTGTTCAATGACAGGTTCAGAGCTATGGTGCACCCTGAGACCTTTCCCCACTGTACAGTACAGAAATTTACTATTGACAGTTTTTGGTTGAGCTCTGGGTGAAGAAGAGTCTGGATAAACAAGGAGCTGGAGTTAAACTAAGTCCTTAATATGTCAGACCAGAAACATCCTGAAAATCCTGTTCAACTCTGAATATATGGTATCAGCCCCTCTTTTCTGCCTCAGTCTTGCTGTGCCTGTCAGAATAAGGCTCTCTCTGAGCAGGCAGGGTTGGAGCACCCAGCTCTCCACTTCTTGTATGGTGCTGTCTACCCTCAGTCCATCCTGCAGGGTGAGCTGGCTTTAGAGCTAAGCAGGCAGATTCTTGAGAATTTTTTACCTCTGCATGTAGTCTTATAAAGTCCATTCACTGCCACTACAGTGCCTGCATTCATTCTGCTACATTCCTCCTGCATCCTGGATCCATTGATAATGAGGCTCATTAGATGGAGAGACTTGTTATTTAACAGCTTTCACCTGAGGTCCAACAGCAGAGATAAGGGATGATATCTGTCAGATGTTCACACTGCCAACAGTCATTAATTCCACAGATGAGATGAATTAGGAAAAAGTTCCATACTTCTCTTAGCAAGATTTCGAGCACACTCAAAGGGTGAGCCTATGCTAAGCCACATTTATTTTCAGCTGAACAGGACAGAAAATTAATGATGCCAGATGAACTCTTATTTTCTTCTCAAAGGCAAACGAGGATGTCTGAAAGAAGGGATATTATTGGCTTAATAGGATCCTTTCAGGGCTGTGATCAGCAGAACTTGATGGCAACAAGGAGTACACTGCTTACACTATGGTGTAGAATCTTGAATTCCTAGAGGGCTGTACAACAAGAGCAGTGGCCACTTCACCAACCCCCATTTACCAAGGGCTTAAATGACTACAGATTCGGTATTCCCAAATTTATTGCCTGTTTTGAAACCCTTAAAATACGCTTAACATCCATTTTGTGGAAGTCTGTTGTCTTTCAGAAGTCTTAAAATGGGCCTGATACAGGCTAAAAAGTATTGTTAAGATATTAACAACTAGGAAAACTCAAGTGCAGGGGATTTTTAATGACTTTAGTTTCAACAGTCATATAGAACAAAGGTAATCACATTTAAAAAAATCTTGAACCGTATTATTGAGCTATTCAATAGGAAGCAAGAAACTGTGTTTAAGAGAAATAAAACAAGTTTCAAAGAGGTAGAATTTCATTATGAATATTTAGTTCTTACTTGTATTTATTAATGCCTTAAAAAATGAAGTTGTAGTGGTTCAATTTTCAACATTTTGTTGGGATTACATTGCCTTTTAAAATTGACGTTGGTGAAAAAATTTGGATCCTTACTTAATTCAGATAAAGGGCTTTATTTTCTAGCATCTATATCTATATATATCTGTATCTGTCTCTGCAAATTTTTGTCTGAATATGTATTTCTCATATCCAAGGATCTAATGCCCCCTGAAGTCAACAGGGTTTTGCTAAGCATTTGTTTGATCCAGAGTAAACTCCCTAGGAAAGGGAGTCTGTCATCTAATTTAATTTATGCCATTTAATTTTGCTTAGCTATAGCCACCTCATACTCGCAAAGCCTCCCCTGGACTTCACCTGGGAAGTTGCATTTCATTTTTCAGAGGGGAAGTTTGGCTCTTAATTGTTGCATCATTTATCTGCCATAGTAACTAGCAACCAGAACTGGACCAGTTTTGTATGTTTTACTCCTCATGTTGAAAATCATCTTGGAAGAGATAATTTTTCAATGCAGAGAGAGTAAACCATTATAGTTTTATTAGATTTTTTCCAGAAGTCCATTGAAAATGCTTAAGAAGTTACTTATTACAGGTTGAAATATTGCAAATCTTCAATTTGCTTTGGTTTCCTGATAATCTACACTTTCTGTGCCTTTTATTATATCACAGAACTGCCAGAATAGTTGGATGCCTTTTGATTCATATTGAGGTTTCCTTTCTGTCTAGATCAATATACTTATTAGAGTGTCTTTTTTACTGGGGATTTTCAGATCTAGCATTTTGTGGATTTCTTCTTTTTTTTTTTTCTTTCCTGCAGTCCTGGTTACCAGGACACCAGGACTGCAGAGTTTTGGTGTTGTGGTGATGACAGAGATGCCAGCTGTCCTAGTGAGCCCCTAGCAAGAAAACCATGTATTAATTTTTTAATTGATTGCAACTCTTAAGGGTTCAATGCTTCCAGTGCTTTCTTTTAGTCTGCTAAAAAGAGGAGCAGGGAAGGAAATTGTCCATACAAGTAAATTAGCAACTGACTCCAACTGAAAGGTCAGAATGAGTCAGGTAAAGTCTTGTTTTTCATAGAAAGAAAGAAGGCTTTAAAAACCTTGTTCTAAGGAAAAAGAATGTGAGGACTGGAAATGGCACAAGAAATGAATCTCGAGATAAGGTTTTAAGAGGAGCTTAAAAAAAAGGATAAAATGTCACAGGTAAAGAATAGCAATAACAGTGTTTAATCCTCATTTTGGATTTGGCATGGTATGATCAATTTTATATTGGCAGGATAAATTAATGTATTAATGTGTTCATACTTTTCATTTCAACTGAAAAGAAACGGGCAGTGACCATGTTGTTTTCTTTATAAATACTTTGAACTTCATTATGTTAAAAAGGTAAAGTTACTTAAGTCTGAACTTCTTGCCATGCATTCTTATTCTGTAAGGTTATCTAGGTATCATCTTCTTACTAGGGGTTCTGTGATAATATTCTCAATGCCTGGACTTTGGCCAGTCTGGAATTACAATTCTTATGACACTCTCATTCTGATTTCAACATTTTGTTTGCAAGTGGATGCATTTAAAGTGTATGGAACAATTCTGCATTATACCAGCTTATCTGAAGTCTGCACACAGAGGAATTATTCCACAGACTTCAGTGGACTTTCCATAATTTTTGGATTGCTCATGAGAACCATGGATATACATAAAAATAGATAAAGACAAAAAAGGACATATATACTTTTATATATGACTTTTGCATATAACACTGATTTTCTACCTGAAGATCTTGTACAAATTCCCTTATTTGGCTTCCCCAGGTAAGTAGTTTTTCCTAAGTAGGAAAAGTGACTTATCCAAGTCACTTACTGAACTGAGAATGCAGAATTGTTCAATATAAATTGAAAAATTGGCAGTCTCTGAGGGCAAGGATCAATGTTCACCTACAAGAAGTGTGGAAGAAATGCACTTTATTTTTTTTAGAGGAAGTCAAAGGCTCTACCTAGCAGAGAAATTTGCATTCAGGAAATGTTAATTAAAATTCTCTAGATGAAAATTTCAAAATGGACATTGAAAGTGTTGATGGCACCTTGCTGTCCAAGCCAAACTTCATTCAATTTTCTCTGTTTTCAAGGGAAATTACTTCACAACAGATTTGACTAGAGAATCACTAATATGAACTACTCAAATTTCACATTCTATGCTGCTGTGCCAATATCATATTGTAAATACCAGTGAAGAAATATGGGATGGAGCACCTCTCCTACAAGGAAGGGCTGAGAGAATTGGGATTGTTCAGCCTGGAGAAGAGAAGGCTTCAGGTCAACTTAATTTCCTCTTCCAGTACCTGAAGGGCGTCCACAAGAAAGATTGAGGGAAGCTATTTATGAGGGCCTAGAGTGATAGGACAAGGGAGAATTGGCTTCAAACTGATAGAGTGTAGGTTTAGATTGGACCTACAGGAAGATAATTTAGTATAGGAGGTACTATAAAAGTGAATTTTGATTTGAGCTCCAGGGTCAGTTATGGAAGAATGTCCACAAAAGCCCATTCCTATAGTTATATGAGTTTGGCAAATTAACATAACTGACAAAAAAGCACCAATTAGGAGGACAGGTGGTGATGCAATTCCCCACCATGTCAAGCCCCTTCTCTGGAGCCCCCGCTTGGTACTGGCTGTACTTTGTTTATGAAAGTATATCTTGAAGAGTTGTTCTCAATCCTGGTAACCAGGGAGAGCCAAGGTCGCATAGCGGCCCTGGAATTTGTTTTGTCATTCTGCCTAGGGAAATGACATGGAAAATTACTGGGAAAACTAGCCACTAATACAATAGGCTACAAATACATGTGTAAAGAATACAGAGAATATATAAGAAAGACAAGGCAAAAACCAAAATGGCATCTGATGGACAGGGCTCTGACCTGTTATAGTGGAAAGTGTTCCTGATCATAGAAGGGGGTTGGAATGAGATGATCTTTAAAGTCCTTTCCAACCCAAACCATCCTGTGACATGAACTGCACAAAGCACTTGAAAGGTGTCCAATACAGTTTGCCGCAGGGACAAACCTCTGGTGTGGAAAGAAGACAGGCAAGTCAGAAGGGGCTGAAATGGAGAAAGGGATGAATTAAAAACCTCTTAAAAAGGAGCAATGTCCCTACCAGACTTAGGTGGAAGCTGAAGAAACAGAGAACTGGAAAAAATGGGAAAAAAGTATAGGCTCCTCACAGACCTTCAAAACCTACACTTTCTGACAAGGTTGCTCTGTTAGGTCCATACATTGTGCCAGAATAAGCTTTCAATGGCGTTTTCATCAAGTGAACAAATGACTTGATGAGTCCTTACATTGTTTTTCACTTTATTGAATTGTTTTCCAATTGCCTTGCTAGATTAAGTCACACAAGATCTTTTGAATGTGGCATACAAATTTCAACAATTTCCAGCAACAAGTGGCTGGGCAAACATCTACTATTTTAATAGATGAAAGTATGAGGTCAGTCTCGAGTCTTTTGTTGCATTCCCAAAACCTTCACTGCATCTCCAGAAAGATTATGTGTATGTCAAACTCCTGAATTAAAGAGGTATGCTGAATGCCAGACTAAATTTAATAGTTATGATAAGGCAATCTATATGATTCATCAAGTGTTTCAGGAAGAAATGTGCTGTTGATACACACTGGACTTTGTTCCATTCATTTTTTCATTCTTCTGCTAGCAAAAAACTTCCTTTCAAAAGATTTTTCTGTCTTTTACAACGTTTCTTGGTCATTTCACATTTTTCATTGACTGTAACAGAAATAACTTGCTACATTTAACTTGGGGAGTCAAAACAAGCATTGAGGTCAGCAGAACTATGGAAAAGATACACTTTCCCCTAATATGTTCTTAGTTTTCTCTGTTATCCAATTTAACAATATTGATAGCATCCATTTATGGATGCATTTGTTAAGTAAGAGGATATCCAGAATTTTAAAGTCTTTATAACAGGCAGATTTAAACTGTGTTTCAGATTATTTTTATCTCTGTGACTTCAGAATTTGACATGTACCATCAAATTCCAGTTCATTGGTTTACAAGTTCTCTTATTGGAAAGTAAACTTTCTATTGCTTGGTGGATTTTTGTGTTGTGCCAGGAATTTTGGAGGAGGTGGCTTGAAAGGTAGGTGGTTTACAAAATCAGAAGTGGAGTGATGAGGTTCTGGTAGTAACTGAAGTGAAGCACTTTAGTTTGGCTCTGGTTTTCACACAGAGTAAGATATCACACAGATGGTACTGGATACTGGACAAACTGGCTATTGCTCAGTAACTCTGGAAGATGCTGGCAGGGCATCCACAGGATGGTATTCCTTCAGTCTCTTTCACATTCTGTGCCTTTCCGTCAGTTCTTGGCAGAGCATATCCAAAATAATTATTAAGATTTCTTATGTCATGCCTAAACTTTTACTTTAGTAAAAAGTAAAAGTTTTTCATTTTACTTCAGGTGTTTCATATTTAGAGGGTGTTATGTTTATCCAGTGGCTTGACAAATATTACTGCCAGAAAAATGACTATGTCACTTCTTACCCACGAGACCCTACAGACCACTTACATTTTCAGAATATATCTGAAGGGCTGTGCTGAAACTCAGTATGCCAGGAGAGTGGCATGAGACTCCTGCAAAGCTGGAGTTCAGTTTTAAAAACGGTAGTTTTTAACTTCCAGTCTTTTAAAGAACTTGTTTCTAGACATTTTTGGTAATTTCCAACTACATTATACTCTTGCTTCCTAGATTAATTAGTAAAGATAATTTATAGCTTTGGAAGTTAGTTTCTGTTTGGCAAAAAATTACCAACAAGTGACATGGATTCAGTGTATTTTCTTAGTATTTCAAATGTAGGGAAGAGTCAGATCCTCTGAACAGAAGCAGCACATTCAGCTCACAGATGGTTTTCTTTTTGCCAGTGCCTCAGGCTAGTTATCTTTCCCTTATCCTACCAGACCTATACGGCCTATCTTGCCTTCCTTGCTCTCTAGAATCCATGCAGGCTACGTGAAAAAAAGCTGTGTACTTGGTGATTGTTCACATAACAGTGTTTGCAGCTTGGGAAACCCAGTTAGGTTAGAAACTCCTCCAATGTGTTCATTCCCAGTATCAGGAATATACCTGCCCATTGATTTACCTTCCTATTCAGAGAGGCCTACAATTCTCTCTGTTGCCAAGGCAGCCTCAAAGTGCACAAATTGTTTTATATTAATATTCAGCCCTTTGAGAAAGAAAGGGGACAGTTGGCATATTCAAGAGCGCTTGACATATTGCTGGTATTTTTGCCCGTGTGACTTTTTGACCTCTGAACCAACACAGCATTAGTTGTTCTGAAATAAAACATCTCCATTCCAGAAAGATCTTGGCACTTTATATTGATTTTATTTATGTTTTTATACTAACTTGTATTTTTAGACTAACTTTTACTCTTGTGACTTGGGAATTAATTTTAATTTCATTGTAAAATGTCTAAGATACTAGATAAGTGACACAAATATTATTGTTATAGATCTTTGTGTATTTCTGAGTGCAAACTTGAACTTGGATTTGACAAAAAACATTTTGTTCTACCCTTTTACACTGTTTGTTGGTATTTGCCATTTATAGAATTTTGTAAGACCAGTTAACTCCTGGTTATAATGCCAATATATGCACAGCTCTCAAGTGTTTCCTGCAGATGAGACACAAATATAGCTGAGAAGAAAAATTGGTAGAAATCTCATGAAGTCTTCAGATTGATTTTTGTCAGGCTGAACACTAATTGCACCAGCAAGGATCCCCCACCGAGCTGCTGTCCCTAGCTTGGATGTCCCCAGCCAGCAGCACTTGTTCCCCTGTGATTTTAGAGTGCCCCATAGTTTAAGTGCCAGCTTTGTTATGGCTGAATTTTCAAATGGACTGTCACCAGCAGGGAGCAATTCCTTTAGGTTTTAAGAGACGAATGAACCCCAAACCCAGCCTGGTTTTCACTTTCATTGATTTGAAAAAGTTTTCTAGGTTGAATTTGCTAAAAATAGTGACAACTAACGTTACCTGAAATTAATTCATGCTGTTCATTTTACTGGTAACCAGGGGAGAGATATAGGCAAGTTAATGTCCCTCTGTTTCACAATGATTCAGTGCAACTAGAAAACCTGTTATTTAGGAGATAATTTTAGCTTGCCATTGAGGTTACAAGGCAGTAAATGGCTCCTTGCTGTATCCTCAGAGTTTACCCAGCTCATTTATGAGGCTATTTATTGGCCAGTGTACTTAAAACCAAGCTAAATTATTACTACAGTATCAAATCTACATGAACTGCTCATCCTTTCCATTCATCCCTTCCTTTATTTCTTCTATATCTCTTTCCCTATGAGATACAGCAAAGTTCTTACTTCTTCTGTATTGCTTTTTCAAATAGTATCAGAGCAAATCATATTAAAAGAGAAAAACATTTTACATGTTAATTGCTGATGGTTTTTATTAGTTCCTTAATTTTAATTGGTTAAAATTTTGTAGAGTTTTTTTTTCCTTGGGGGAAAAAATGTGCTTGTGGTACAATCAGTTTTGTTAGAAGGATAATTAATTGCTCATATGCAAAGTGAAGTGGTTCACTTATTCTGTTTTGGATCACAACCAACTTACAAAATCCTATTTATATGAAAATCATCCAAACTTAAGATTCCCATATGATAGTAGAAGATATTCTTGTAACAGTCCACATACCTTTGCTTTCTCTCAAGCTGGGTAAACACTAGCCAAATGTTTTCAAGGGTCATGATAATTTTACTGATACAAAAAAAATTTCTTCTGTAGTTTGTAAGATTTTTTTCTAAAACTTTTTATACTGTGATATCACTTGGTAGAAATTGTTTACATGTACTTTTTCTTATGTACCACTTGTAGACCATAGTTTTATAGTTCAGCTTTCTTGTCTCTTTCTTGGTAACCTGCAGATTTGCTCCTTATTTAAATGCCTTTTATGGTGGTTGTCTGCCGTATACCTAACTTGATCAACTGAGATTCAAAATACACACAATTTACAGGTGTTGTGGACAGCAGTCATGGAATGAAGTAGCAGCTCTGTGAAAAATTCATATGGGATCAGCTGTCACTAGGCTCTAGCCCTTTATTTAGGAGAATTACAGACCTGAACAACTTCTTCTGAAGGCAAATATGTTATGTTGGCTTTTAAAATTTTTGTTCATTAACACTTTTGTTTTCATATGAAAAAAATTCTCTTCCAAAAGTAGTTCATACCTGTAAGTGATTTCAGCAGAGCTGCAGCTGAAGTCCAGTCACCTTAAAAATCTTCAACCTGTTTTAAAGCAGTTCTTAGCTGACTTTGGTGAGGCTAGTCTTGACTTTTGCAATATCTCCCTGACACCCAGCAAGTACTGGAAACTCATTTGTATAATTTTGTCCTTATAAAAAGTAATTTAAAGTAAAGTGCTACTTATAATTGCAAATCAGGCCCAGTCTTGAAGATCATTTAATCCAAAAAATAGAAGGGGATCTGATGATGAGGTGCATCAGTAACACCTTCCCAATTCCCAGACTTTCTGTATTGTCACTCATGGTTACAGTGGTTTTCTGTTGGGCTTGTTTCTTTAGGTAAACCCAAAGTGACTTGAATTTAGTAAATTTGTCTTTCTATTTTGCAGATTATGACAAGTGTAATGTTAGGGAGATGTGATTTAATTTTGAGCATCATTGGTACACCACTGAGAGATGTTCCTAATGTGCATATGTAATGTCAAATACGCTGTTAAAGTGCCCAGAGACAAAGCCAATATGAGTTCTCAGTGTGGGAGGGCATTTGTATGTATGTATCAAAGAGAATAAACTGGAAACACCACAAGGATACCAAAGTGGCAGGTTGTAACCCCTCTATTTCAGCAACACTGACCTGTTACTATCAGACATACGCTCCATAGTGTGGAACATACACAGCTTTAATCATTTGGAGGCATATGTTAGGAATTATATTATCTTATTGGCCTGAAATATAACATTAACAATAATTCAAATTGATGTGAAACTCTTTGTTTTAAGGGAAGTGAAGAAATTCTGACTTGTAGGTGATTTATGGAATGAAAGAGTGGGGTCTATTTTTTTTTCTTTAATCTGAAATAAGGTAGGTTTACATTAGATATTAGAAAAACATCTTTTGCTGTGAGGGTGGTGAGCCACTGGGAACATGTTTCCAGGAGAGCCTGTGGCTGCCCCATCCCTGGAAGTGCTTAAGGCCAGATTAGATGGAGCTCTGAGCAACCTGGCCTAGCGAAAATTGTCCCTGTCCATGGCAGGGAGTTAGAACTTCATGTTTAATTCAAACCTGAACCATTCTATGATTGTCTACAAGGTGAGGGTTATTTCCACCATTGTTGATAAAGATTATATGTGGGTCACCATATACAATGGTGAACGAAAAGATCTCCAGAGCTGCCAATGGAAGGATAGGCAGGGGAGCTTCTACAACTGCAGTGTAGTTCAGTTTCTCTTTCATATCTTAAAACATGGGTGTGATTAAGAGAAAGCATAATTGCAAGAAGACTTTCAATAGCCAGCTGTGGCTGGGGAGGCTGCATTCCAGAACACAGGCATGGATTTTTTTTGTCATGTCTCTGTACTCTGTAATTAAATTTTCATTGAATGGCTGACTCTGACTATTATAATGTAATCATTTACAGCTCTTGCATGTAATTCATTAGAGCAATAATGAGTTTCAATGAACAGGCTCCCCACCAGTGATGAACTCTGAATGATTTCTACAATAAAAATTAATTTGGGAGGGTGGCAGATGTAAGAGAGATTGTGGCATGTTCAAGATCTATGCATACCTAACTATAAATAATAAATACCCCTCAGGCAGATGTAAAACGTTGCAGCTTTTTGTGAAGTCATTGTCAGAGGAGCTTCTCTGCATTCTGGTATTTTAAAGCAAGAGCTGCCTCACCACTCAAGTTCTTGCATTTTTTGCATTTAGTGTTTGATTCTCAATACCACAGTTTTTTGATAGCAAGTTTTCCACCAGCCCTGCATCCCATTCAATAGTTTATCTCCAGATTTTCAGGAAGCAAATTTGTTGATGAATCCTATAGATAACCAGGTGGGCTGCTGTTACACCCTAGTCACTCAAACCTTGGACTAAACCCATGTTCTTTTGCTTGAGTAGATCCAAAAGAGAAAATTTTAACCAAGTATTCTCAAGAGGTAAAATACAAAAAAGTTTACTGGAAGACTACAGAAAATTAAGGAACATTTGCAAAAGAATAAATACAATATAATGTCACTTATCACAACAAAGATTTAGCCTACTGAACATAGAAACCCATTCAATGTTATGATCTGTGACAAGAAGATTAGAAGACAAAGAGAGGAAGCAAAACTGAAAGAAAATTATGAAAAAACAATTTTTTTTAAATTATGAAAAAACAGACATAGCTAGCAACTCCCAGATTCCAAGGATGTTAGGCTCTGAGATGAAGGTAGGATTAAAGGACAACATGCTTGCCTCATGGCAAGGCTTCTTAAAGCCCCAGGTGGGACTTGCGATCTCTCAGCCACTCAGGGGTGGTTTAGATGATGCTGGGGGGCTGTCTCCAGTGAGCCATGATGAACAGACTATATGGGGTGTATGGGACAAGGCTCCACCTCACGAGGGCAAGGCCTGACCCATCCCATACTACACATTTTTAGCCTCCAGGATATCTCAAAACAGATCACCTTTCCTAGTCTCTGGCAGCTGCCTTGCTTGCAGCACTCCCCAGTCTCCTATCAGCTGGTACCTGACATCTAGGTGAGGAAACAGCCTGTTATCCTTCCTCTGGACCACTGGTTTTCCCAGAAGCACTGTTCCCTAGGTTCTACATATCCTCAAATGTACAGAGCTGAGCAGTCTTGCCAGCTGGGCAAGCAGAAGCCAAAAAATCTGAGTAGTGTATTTATGTTGAGATTGTTCTACCTTGGGAATATTTTTGAATTTTCAAACTAGAGTTGTCTTTGTGGGGGAAAAGAAAAGAAAAAAAAAATGAAAAAGATAAGCTTTTGGTTTTTCAGCATTTTTCATGTGTTGGGAGTTCCATTTTTATGCAATCTCTGTGGTTGAATTATTAATGCCTTGGCAACACAAGTTTAAGAAAAGACCAAGAATTACAACTAAATGAAGAGGCAAATTTCTTCATCTGGTTATCTCTGATTTTGAATGCAAAAATAAAAACAAGGTATTTTTCAAAATAGGTTTTGCTGCGGAAAATTCCATTTGTAATACATTTTAAAGTCTGAAAAACCCAAAAAGCTGAAAGATGCAGATTCCTGTGGGAGTTCAATTGGTTGGGATGGATAGATAGAGAGATAGAGAGAGAGAGAGAGAGAGAGAGAGAGAGAGATAGATAGATAGATAGATAGATAGATAGATAGATAGATAGATAGCCTGGGAAGCATCAATTTAAGGCCTTGAGAAATGGAACACTGAGATGGGAGACAGGTTAGAGAGAGAAGAATGGAATAATGGATTTGTTATGTAGATAAGGTTACTCCACATTTGGTTATGCTTCTAGTTCCTGTTCTTGATTGGTTCATAGCATGTTACATATAAGGTAATGTTTCTTATTCTCATTGGTGATTGGTCCCCTGCCCTTAGGCAGTACCCTATATATCATTATGCTTATCTCATTATTGGGTCTTTGGAGTTTGACCAAAACTGCTGTTTGGATTATGTTCTTTTGTTTACTCCCTTATTAAAGTTCTTTTCCAGGCTACTCCATCATTCCCATCCCTATTTCATTTTGCCGCTCCCAGCTGGTTCGGTTCTGAGGTCGCGATGCAGATGTGACAGATTCCAACTTATTGAGATTTTTCTGTGGAAAATGGGAGTTTTGCACTCTGCCTTGAGTTGATTCCATTGAAGTATTAACTACACAGTTGCAGTTTGGCAATGCAGAAAGCTGCATTTCTAATGGATGAGGAAGTCTTGGGAAGCAGACATGGGTCAAAAAATACTCAGTTTTCAGATAGTTTGTGTTTCATGATAGCAAGAAAACTTTCCACAATGCTTCCCATATTTGGAGGCAAAATAAATGATGAGTAAATCTGGAATACTGAACCTTGTATATAGAGTGGCTGGATTGGATCCCTGTTATAGCATCAGTCCCCAGAAGATCATGTCCTGATTACAATTTCAGTTTAGGTATTATAGCATTGTCTGTTTATGATTCTTATCTTTGGGCCCAAGAAAGTGAACAAGACAATGAGGGTCTTGCTGATGATGCAGAGAAAAGGAACTGTGTTACAGACCATATGATGAAGTGAATATACATGAAATAAGTGTTTGAGGCAATTTTTGAACCACCTCTCTGTCCTGCAAAGAACTTCTCTACTGGTTTGTTGCTCCTTCCAAAAGGTTGGTTTAAAAAACTAGCAGTCGCCACAACAGCCCAGCTGGGACATTCCTAATTTTGTATTCTGACAGATAAAGATGAATTGATCACTGAACTAGATGGTAGCCTAGGTTCAAGCAATCATGATCTAATTCTATTTGTTTTGTGCAATACAGCATTGTATTCCTATATAAACCGTTCTGAACACCCAGTTTCCCAAAGAGGAAAACAACTGGGGAAAAACTGAGTGAGAGAAAAATTTTAACACAAGAATATGGATGATAATTAGGAATTGTTTAGGAATGCTTTATTAGATGCAAAAAACCCAAACCAAACTCCAAACCCAACTCTGCAATCAAGAAAGATTTATATGGCTAAAAAATAATCTAGCTAAAATAGAAGGAGGAGGAAATTACAACCTCTTTATGAAAATATAAGAAACCCCGTAACAACAGTATGTAGCAAATGAAAGGAGGAGAAGCCCATCATAGGGAACACAAACCAACATTTAAGAAAGAAAGTCAACTGCTAGAAAAAAAAACCTAAATGCATCAATAAAGACCACTCTGCACTCAAGAGGATGCAAAAATCAGGAAAGAATGTCTGAAGCACACAATGAACAAAATGAATCTTAGTAGATATCTCCGTGTTGGATAAGGATGACAAAATTTTCTAGTAATGTACATCAAGATGTAATAAATAGATATTTTATAATTGGAAAGAAGCAGGATTATATTTTAGCATGATACTGAAATACTTTCGACTAATATTTAATAGATTCAAAAGCAATAGTTAAAGCCAATTATTAAAATAATTGGCCATGGAGTGTTTTGAAGTAAAATTGTGGACACTGAATTAATCTCTAAAGATGGGCAAAATGCCAGAGTACTGGAAAAAAGGCAATGTGGTTAGACTAATTAAAAAAGAAATCAAATAAATTAAAATAGGCTGAGTAGGCCAGTTAGGATAAGGAACCTGGAAAAACAGGTGGAAAACCTGAAGGGGACATTGCCAAATAAAGGGTGTAATGATGGATTACTTATTACTGCCTGTCAGAATCATTGTATGTAAAAAAAAGAGGCTTTCTCAAGCATACCTGATGTTCTCTTAATTTTGTTGTTTATTAAAAGAACATAGTTGTCTTGATTCAAAAGTAATTATAAATATTTGACATGGTCCTGCAGGAAAACATATAGCACAACCACAAAAAAAGTCATATTAATTTAAATAAATTCACCCATATAAAACTAATTAGGATCTTATAAAATTTTCTCAAAAGGAAATAACAATGGGCATTTCCACCCTGAGAAGGAATTTATAAAGCTGGATTTAGTTAGTTGGTAGCTTTTGTCTGGAAAACACAAAACAAGTCCTGTCTGACTTGCCTGAAAGGCAAGCAGGCCACCTCTTACACTGAGAGCTGGATAACTTGACATAACAAACATGTTTAAACAATCATGCCTTTTCATACTGTTAAATACATGTTCTTTTGTCCAAAACTAATGCTAATCATGTTTACAGTTACAAGGTCTTTTATGCAGCACACAACGGCAATAAGAATTCTTTAGAATAATTTAAAACTGGCTTATTTGAAACTTAAGTAAAAAAACCCAAATTATCTTTGGCTCTATATGCCCAAACTTTTCTGTATGAATAGAAATCTGAAATTGCCATTGTATCCAAAATTAGTGAGACTATTTAAATAAAACTCTGTGAGATGGAAGACTAAAATTGGAAAAAAAAAAATTAAAAAGTGGTCTGGAAAGGATGTTTCTTAGAAACTTCAGACTCACAAATTATCAGGTTATTTAAAACAAGGCTAAGAGAGATTTTTGGCCCTGAGCATCTGTCTAAAGAAAAGAATATTAGGAGATAGGTGTTAATCTAATAAAGTAACTGAACAAATGGCACTGCAAGATCCAGTAGCTAGAAAATTCAAACCAAATATTGATGAGATTTGCACTGCAGAAGGTCAGCCATTGCAACAACTTATATAAGGGTCCTACAGTTCATCACCTGAAGCTTTTCAGTCAAGGGTATGTTTATACGTATAGGTTATATTTAAAGTTTACTGAACAATTTTCTATAAAGTTACAGAAGTCATTTGATTATCTTCTCCCCATTAAAACGTAAAGAGATTGCATCTTGAAATGTTTGACTTTGTTGCAAAACCATTTAACTGTTTAATCCTAACATGAATTTTGCACTACTTTTGTGGATTATAGAAACCTCAGAAAAACAACGGATATTCTCATATGGAATCAAATGGAGTTTTCTCTCTGGTTTCTTTAGCACACACGTCTTTTATCTTGCCAACTCCAGTGACAATCACGAGTTTCAGCTTAGAACTTCAGTCCAAAAAAAAAGAGGATGCTGTTAGACAAAATTTCCTTTTGAAGCTTTTCTGTGGGTAAAAGGGAGAAACAAAAGCAGGACAATTATTTGTTTGCCTTCTCTCTGTCTAACCATGAGCTGCTCCAGTATTGTGACTCTGTGAAAAGCAGTAAATTCCCAGCATTCCCAGAATGTAAATGCAAAAAGGCACATGTGAGTTGCTCTTTTATGTAGTTCTGGAGCATGTTTTGTGGCCCAATGTTGAGGCAGTTAAAGTGATGTTGAAATAAATGACTTTGGAGGTATCAGGAAGATTAACTCTGCTGGTAGATATTAATGATTAGTTATCATGGATAGGAATGGGGCATATTCTTCTAGGCAGAACTTTGATCTCTTTGCTGACTGAGAGAGTTCTCTGAAAACTTGTTCTGGTGTCCCTGGGCAGTGCAGATCTAAGGTGGAGCTTAAGCATCCTGCAATGCTCAAGATGTCTTTAGTAATAGTTTATTGTATGAAACAGATTTTTTGGGACTGAGGGTGAAACAAGTCAAGCAAAAGAAATCTAGTGGTTTAATGTTAAGAGTAGAATCCAATTTAATATTTTCTCACTTTACATGTTTTTCTTTTTCAGCACTGCACTTTAATAGTTTCCTTACACAAGGTATTATTCTCTTATGAGTTTCCCTGGAAGTGGTAGGGCATGTGACTGCCAGCAGGAATTGTCCTGTGTCCCCATTTCCACCACTCTTAGAAATGCATAAATTTGCAGCAATAGGGGCTTCATATGACAACAAATACCTTCTCTGATTGTAGCAAAGCCCTGTCACCTTACAGATGGGTCAATTGAAATCAAGTGAACATGTAAATATACTGACTTCATTCTGTCCTTCCCCACTTCAGTCTTCTCCTGTCTTTAGTTATTGTCTTCCTCCTCGGTCTTGCAAGTGGGAAAGAAATTAATACTGGATTTATGGAGGTATTCCCATGAGAGTTTATTTCATACACACTTATCAGCATGACTAAGACTTTAAACCAAAGAATCTTTGAACGCCTGGCTGGATTTTATCAGGAGTTAAGATGACCAAAGCCACCACATCTTTAGGTTTACATGCAAGGACTGAATTTCATCATACTGGTGGTCTCTTACAGTAGTCATGAAGTCATCATGAAGATGCTTGCACAAAATTGATGGTTAAATATTTTGTTGAACTTAATTTATGATCAGTTAAGGGATTAATTTAGGAAGAAATTCTTTGCTGTAAGGGTGGTGATGCCCTGGCACAGGTTGTCCAGAGAACCTATGGTTGTCTTGTCCCCGGCAGTGTTCAAGGCCAGCTTGGATGGAGCTCTCATCAACTTTGGATAGTGGAAGGTGTCTCTGCCCACAGCAGGGGGTTGGAATGAGATGATCTTCAACACCCCTTCCAACCCAGGCCATTCGATGATTCTATGAATTTTTTTTTATTTTAAAAATATATTTTTTTTTCATGCATCTTTTTGAGTCTGCACTGTATCTCCAAGGAACAGCACTATTTACAACTTACTATCTATCTCAGTTGGGCACTGATATGTTTATTTGAGGCTGGACAGATGTGATCTTTTTAATTTCAGAAAAATATTGAAGCAGATCTATAGGCCTAGGAGTTTTTGATCTATTTAGTGTAGAAAATACTGTAACTTCTCTTAAAGGGTCAAGAAATAAGACAAGTAACCAAAAATCTTCTTGCACTTAATTCCCACAGATATTGTAAAACCAAAGAGTTGGGAATTAAAGCTTCATTTTAGGAATTCCTTCTGAAGTTTTTCTGTCTAATAGATCTTTTCATAATGTTCAGAGAGCTTTTAAACTATTTTATTTTCCTTTCAGGTCAATGTAAGGTTTGCCTAGTGGTCACCTTTCTAAGCTATTGCACTTCCCATTTAAATGGGAATCTAAAGATCATTACATTGCAATTGGCACACATCAGGGTTCCCTTCTATTTTACCACCAGTTGAGATTTTAGAGATTTTTGAGCTGTTCAGGGGTTGAAAAGAAACCCAAAGAAATCATTTTATCTAGCTGAAGAGAACTGTTTTTTTCACAGGAAAGGTAAATGAAACCAATGTATTTTGCATAATGAAACAGATGACAAACTGGGCAAACTGATCTATTAATGAGCTTCCTGTAAAGCAAGAATGCAGGAAAATGAGCAAGGAGCAGAAGAAATCACTCTGATCTTCAGATTTAACAACCACTTCTAATCAAAGAGTATTCTAGGATATGGGAATTCTTCAGTTCCCTCAAATGGTCAGCACTATTTGAATTAAAAAAGGTGTTATAAGGTTAAAATGTAAACCTAATTACAAGCAACTTATTCAGGTGTGCAGTATTATTATTTGGAGGAAAACTTATCTGCTTATCTGACAGGTGTTAAAGTACTGTCAGTCAGAGATAGCAATTTGCCATGCTAAGAAAGAATCACAGAAGAGGTGGGTCAGATCTGGCCTCACAAAATTGTTTCCTTCTTCCTTTGAGTGTTCATTGTCTTTGTGACAGTTCTTCATCATCCACTTTGCCATAAGCTACCTCCAAAACCAGAGCTAAATAGTTCTGAAATGAAGGGAGGGCCTTGCCCATTACTCAACTTGGCTTTGATCAAGTCTGTGTCACTGTAAATTGTAATACTGTTCTTTGCTGAGTGCTTTTATGGAAGCTTCCTTAAATGCTGGGGCTGTATTTTTTGGGCTGGTTGCATGGAGAAAAGACCTTTCCTCCTGCAAGAAAAGTGCCAGGCTCTGCATTCAGTAGGGTGTGCATGTTTGTTCAGCCTTGCACAGTGAGCCTGTAGAAGTGTCTATGCAAACAACCTCTGCTTGGAGAGCAGCTGCTCCCATTGCTGCTGTTTTCACTCCAGCTAGCAGTTGGAGCTGCATCCCAGCTTTGATCCCTCTTGATTTCATGGTGAGCTGCCACTTTCAGAGGAGGTTGCTGATAGACACATACTTGTGGTCTTTTCTCAACTAGGGCCTGGGCTCCCAGGTGCTCTGGCAGCCCAATGTGTTCTCTGCTGCACAAATACCTATTAAATGACAGAGTGTGATACCAAAGATATAAAAGCATTTAAACAGTCATAATATTCCTATCCCTATGGTGTCCAAGCATCATCTAGAAAAGAAGGTTATCAAGCTAATAAATATAATCCTTAGCTTCCCTTGGAGGAGCTGAGACTTGATATCTGGAAATCATCTACACAGAAGTTAAATCCAAGTGCTGTTACTGAAGATACAGACAGTGGAGAGACTGCTTTCTTTGAAATTATACAAGCCAACTAAGTATCAAATAATGAAGCCTATAAAAAGATCAATTACTTCAAAATATTCCCCAGTACATTGCTGCCTAAGCCAGCTATCAGTCTGCCTGGAGAAGCACTAAAATACAATGCAAGAATTAAGAAAAGGAGGAAGTCAGGCTGTTTTTCCCTTTCAGCCACATGCTGTGTTGGCTGCAGTTTTCACTCCAGATGTGGCCACAGGTATCCTTCAAAAATGAGCTCTGGATTTATTTGTGCTGATATCTGGTTTGTGTGTGAATGCTTTTGTCTCTGTTCCTTTTAGCTTAGCCATCATCCTTCTTCTCTGGTACATATAAACTTGAATTAAAAGTGAAGCTGCTGCTAGACAAAGAGAATGTGGCATAATTTATTTCTAGTGTAGGCTGATACCTTACTCCACAATATTTTGAAGGCAAGATCCTAGAAGAGCATGAAGAAAGAAAAATGTTAGTCCTAGTAAATATTCTAACAATTTAGTAGTAAATGTTTAACTGGTTTTTACTATGTCATAGATTGTGATAGGGGGAGGAGGGGTTTAATGGGATACTTCCCATTAAAAGGAAAAAGTAGCTGTTTAGAAGGACATGATATTTCAGCTCATTTTTATTTACTGGTTACATTTAGAAGGCACAAAAAAGTTTTGCTTCTTGGTCCATTTTCCATTCAGAAAAAAGAGGAGGTATATTAATAGTTTCTAGTCTTTATGTTAGAGGTGTGGTTTGTTTTTTTCCTCCAAGACATTGTGTTTTTCTTTACTGAAGGATAAACAACAGCAGCAGTAGCAGCAATAATGACAACAAATGTTGATTCTGTTAATAACTCCTCCTTTTTAATGCAATGTTGACTTGGACAATAGGTTCCCCTTACACTGTAGAAAAATTCTAGCACCTTTACAAAACTGTGGGAGATGGACGGTTACTGGATGCAGCTCAAGATTCGTCCTGGCTTTAGTACAGTTTTGGAGAAGGACTGTTCATGATGAAAATGAGCATGGTTGCATGGACTTTAATTAGCTGAAGTTAGGTTGTGTTTAGCCAACAATGTGTTGAACATGATTTTTCCATTACTGTAAGAGCAAAGTCATGCTCATGCCATGTATACTGTCCTTCTACAAAAGGGAATATATTTCCTGCTTGGATGTCTTTTACTGTTTACTTCAGAAAGCACACAGTCAACTAACAAAATTTCAAAAAAGGTCAGATTTTGATTTTCTTTAGGTTTTGGTGGTATGGGTCTTTTGATGTTTTTATGTTTTGTTTTTTGACTTTTTTGGTTTCCTTTAAACTCCCCACGGAAAATCAGTTGTGCTTGTTTAGGTATTTTTCCTAGAATGAATTTCATGTCTGCACAGTTACATTTACTCAAATATTCTCATTAGAGGATTATTATTTTTATAATTATGAGACAAATTGAACCTCGGAATGGTCTGAGCCTCCAGCCTAGCTGCATATTGAATGAAATGCCTCTACTCACAAGACTGCATTTGAATACATTTTATGCTTTGTATGTGTTTAATTCTACACAGGGAAGACCTCGTTGCTTGAGGGTGAAAGGAAATCAATTTTTACAGTGATTCCTGCATTAAAGACAGATGTGTCAGAGGTCATTCTTGATCCATATGCTGTCATTGTTTATTCATGGGGGATAAGGTAGTTCTTAAGTTAGAAGAGAAATTTTCCATTAGGATTTAATGCAGCATAAAATAGATATAAAAGCCTAATGTGTTAGTGCACTCTGGGAAAGTGGGGAATTTAAGTTGCTGCAGAATCACAGCAAGGTCTTGGAGGCCTCTGTCACAATGATTTGGTGTCATCTGAGGTAAAATGGAAAGCAATTGTCCAGAGGAAGAACAAAAGAAATGAAACTCTAGTTACCAATCTATACTATTTACACAAAGACCCAACATAAATGGAAACTGAAGATGAAGAACTCTGTATCAGCTCATCCTTTGAACTTCAGTAAGAGTAATTATTTTTTTATAGTCTGGATTTTTCTTTTCTTCTCTCTTATTCTTTCTTTAGATCTTGTTTTGTTTTTACACTTGAAGAAAAAATAAACAACGAAAGAGATATAACAATTCATTCCTGTCCATGGGGAATAGCATACAGGTCATAGACCAAGGAACTGTATTACTACATTAGTGCTGAAACCCACCAACTGAATTAAATAAGTACTTGAAATGAAATAAATAAGGTACAACTTGCTACAAGGTTTCTAAAGAAGAAACCTTGCAGCCAGCAGTGACTTTGAAGTTTTACTTCTGTTTTTGTTTTTGGGTTTTTTTGTATTATTATTAGTATTCCATGCTGGTGTTCAGAGTCCATGACCTTTGTGCAGTCCCTAGAGGATGTCCGAGATCTGAGAGCTATTGTTGTGCATGTGTTCATTAGGTATAAAGAAAAAGGGACTGATCTAAATGCGACAATGTCAAAGCTCCCCAGATTTTGTTGTTGAGGACAGAGCAAAATAACAATCCAGAGCTGGTAAATTTCTGTCCTCTGTTTTTGTAGAGCAAAATTAAATATCTCTGCTGAAGTACTTCGCTGAAAAATGTAGTAACCAGCTGTATTTTGTGGGGGGCTGATGTCAATAATGTTAAAAAAAACCCATATAAATGAAGAGCCCTACTAAAATAAAATAGTTTTAATTCTGCTCTTACAAAAGCCCATTTCAAAACTAAAACCATTTTAGGAAAACACAGACCGGGCCTAATTGTTCTTGATGTTTGTAATGACACTCTCCAAACTGCTTTGCATTTGTGTTGTACAGTAACTTACCTGCCAAAAGTTCCTAGAAATAATCGTGCAGGACTATTATTGACAATGCTACTGATTTCCTTGTAGTGCTATTGGCCTCAAAACTCCCTTTTTTGTTAGACATAAAATCACAAAAAAATACAGACAATCATGTGCCTCAAAGGATTTAGAATATAAGTGGATATGACAAACAGAGAATGTATGATTATCCCTAGATTGTAGTTATAAATGTGGGCTACAGAGAGGGAAAGAGAGATTCTTCCTTGCAAAACAATGTGTGAGATCACCACCCACATCCAGTGGGGGTATTTAGGTGTCTTCACACTGAAAAAGACTTGGGAAATTTTAGATTTAGGGACAGAAAGAGGTCACTGTTCCCTGTATCTTGTCTTTGCCATGTGGTCTTATTCATAGTTCTGTTGGAGTGCCCTGGTTCCCAAACAAATCACAGTTCACTGGTTTGGAGAGTTTTCTGCTAATTAAGGGAAATTTTGTTAAATTTTTGAACTGTGAGATGCATCATAAGCACTGATATTTGTATATCTGTCTAGCTCACTGTCTCCTAATTCCTTTGGATGCACTTATTTCTTATGTTGCTCATTAAGAAAATAATCCCAATTACTCAATGTAAAAGAAATGCCGAGGAAGTGTGGGGCTTCAGTACAATTTACTTGAACAGAAGGTAGGAAACATTAGTATTGATGCATTCCAGAACTTGCTAGCAAAGCATGACTAAATTTAGCAGCCAGAGATATTGATTTGATTAAAAATTGTTTTAAGACTTGTAAATGTCAGTGGAACTTAGCAAAATGAACATTATTAAATCCTTCTGGTGATGGGGAAAACTAACAAAGGGATTTACAGTAGTTTCTGTAATTAATTGCTCTGTCATGATTTATATTAACTTACAGTACAACTCCATTAGCTCAGACCTGTCATCTCTGCTCAAGGAACCACCAAGTAATCACTGCCACATTAAAGAATAAATTAGTTTTTGGCTCGAAGCCTAGTTGTAGAATGTTCCATTTGTGTCTGCTGTAGACATATGTACCTAATAAAGTTGGGAAGAATGAGTTAAACTATGTATATATCAATGTCAGCAGACTGTATTTTAGAGATGATATGATCAGCATTGTTCATTAGGCCTAATGAATCATTTAATTTCTGCTGCTTGCCTCCTGTTTTGGTGTACACCTTTGGATGAACTATAAAGCAAGAGATGATTGAAAATAGGTAGGTCTCCTGAGATCCTCCTTCCTTCACATTCTGCAACCTGTGGTTGTAGTAATAACTTCATACGGTTTTTGTTAACACTTCATTACCCCAGACTTGGATAAATTATCCTCCTGCTTCTTCCCCAGTTGCAGACACATGGGTGAAGCCAAAGTCTTAGCTACTACTTACAGTAGATTATGGGATTTGTGAGGTTCTATCAAATTATCTCTGGCTTTGATAGTTTGAAGATGTTTTAAGTGGTTTTTCTAGTTAGTATGTTATGGCTTGCACAAGAGGTTGTTTTACATTTCCACGTATGATGTAATGTTCCTAGGAGCCTGCAAGTGAAGTTTTCAACCAATTTATCTTTTTTTTTTTTCCCCTGGATCCTGGATAAATCCCCTTGAGGCATATCAGCACGTGGCCGGAAAGGCAACAGTGGTACTTTGAAAATGAGGCTGGCTGTTCCACTGAAGTGTCATGTGGTTAAACAAGAGTTGTGGGCAGACTTCATGACTTGTGAATGTGCATCACGTGTAACACCTCAGAGGGTTTGCTGTGCATTTGAAGCTTTTAGTCCTTCGACAAGCTACTGAAATTAAAAATGTGTCGTTTATTAGCTCTGTTGTTCAAACCAGCATATTATCCCTTCCCTTTAACCAGCAATGGAAACCACACTGACAGCCTTGCTAGTTTTATTGTTTTTTACAATTTATGGGGTGTTGTGTGGGTCTAGGCTGTCCTTCCTGACCTCAGTGAGACTGCTGCCCTTGCAGCTAAAATAAGGACATGTGTGTCAAAAACCTAATGAAAAATCCAGTCAGGTCTTAGCTGATCTTGTAGCTAGGAAAAAATTGAACCTTGGTTGCTCAAGAAGACCTAACAGGCCTGCAAGCAAGCAAGACCCAAGACAAAACGGAATGGCTTTAAACTGAAGGAGAGAGATTAGATTGGATATTGGGAAGAAATTCTTCCTTGTGACAGAGATGAGGCTCTGGCACAGGTTTCCCAGGAAAGTCATTGATGCCTCATTCCTGGAAGTGTTCAAGCTGGTTGGGGCTCTGAACAACATGGTCTAATGAAATGTGTTCCTGCCCATTGGAGGGAGTTGGTACAGGATGGTCTTTAGAGTCCCTTCCAACACAAACCATTCTGTTATTTCATGAATATGCACAAGCTTAGGAGTGGGAGATGAGTCAGTGTGGCATCTCAAGCAGAGGGAATAAATTGGCCATGCAGTAGAGAGGTGGACTATTAAATGGATATTTTGATGAAGTGTCCTGGACTAAGTGATGGCTTGGAGTGATGTCACATTCCTCCTGTCAGCTTCAACTTGGGACAGTTACAGCTGCAGCAGGGTCAGATGCAGAGCATACAGACACCGAGAGTGCTTCTAAAATATATGGTGTTTTTGCAGGTTCTACTGGACACTGATTATAAGTAATTTTAAACAATAACATATTTTATATTAATGGTAATTTCCTAGTGTCCCAGAGAAAAAGTCAAAGCCATGCCTGGCATGTTCACAGAAGTGGCCAAGGCACAGATTTTTGTGAGCCGTCCATCTGTTGATGCCAACACAAGGACAGGAAAGAGTGTGAGTTTCAAACCTTTTTATGAAGGGCTCTGTGCCACTCCCCACTGTTTTCAGCAAAGAGCTACAGTAAAACTCAAACTTTTTTTTTTAAATCTGTGAGTTTACCAGATCTCTTGGCACGATGACTGCTGTGCCTTTCTTTGAATGCCACAGCACAAGCATTAGGTTCAGTGGCAAGAGACACTGTCATTTCTAGAGTCCCAGACTGCTAATCTTTAAATATTGTTGTATCAGCCAGCTCTTTTCTACACATGCCATCATGACTGGCACTGCCAATCTACTATTTATGTGGACTATGTTCAAACCATCTGTTTTAAAATAATAGTAACGATCTCTTGAATAGAAATATGCGTGCTGACGTAAAGTACAGGGAAGCTAGGGAAGTATTACAAAATGGATGGACATTAATTTGCAAATATTCAGTGATGGAAGAGATCTATTTAACAGTCCCAGGAGGAAGAGAAAAACATGCCAATAACACCCCCCTGTTATTTTACTGGACATAACTTGGACCAGAGTTTGTTCCAGTGTTTAGAGACAAGCCTAGTTTTATTTTTCAGTTCAGACCTAGTGGGAGTTATTCAAAATGGTGCAATTGTGATTCTAATAGTCACCCCTGCAAAGCTGCAGAAAGTACAGATCACTATCCAAACTTTGTGGTTTGGTCTCACATTTCTTATGCAAGTTTTCAAAATTAGCCATGAAATGAGGTAGTGCTTTTGTACAAACTTGATGGAAAAAGGGAGGTAGAAAATCTCAAGAGAATATCAGTTTTCAGGAGATTTCAGTATGTCCTGAATTCAGTGAGAATAGAAAATCTGTGACAATAGCTTTTCTTTTAAAGATCAATCTAAACCTCTAGCTTTAAATCTAGTCTTCTAGACTTCTGGCTCAGACCCATCACAAAATATTTTAGCGCTTCCCTTTCTTGTGCCAGGCAAAATCAGGCGCTGTTGTCTAATTTGCATTTCCAAAGAACCTATAACTGCAGTCTCTCCAGTGAGTGTTGAAGTGCAGAGACATACAAAACCATTTTTAAAATATTTTATTTCACAAACCTTGGAAAATATAATGATCTGGTTTAGGTCAGTTCTTACTTTATGTGAACATGCTCATTTCTTAAGTCAACATGGTTCTTGGCTGTACTTTTTTTCTGCTGAAGCTTTGCTGTTTAAGTTTGAGAACATATTTGCCAAGCCAGTGTCTAATGTGATCATAACAAGCCAAGGGTGTATATCCTCCTATCAGATACCATCCATTAACATCAGAGCACTTCCCACTTTCAGGTCAAGGGAATCTTTACTTGAAGAGGGACTAAATAATGACCACAGGCTTTGTCTGGGGTAATTTATAATCTTTCAGGCTTTTTTACTAATACAAACCAAAAAGTCCTAGTGAATTATCAATACATACACTTGTTTTACTGGTTGCTCTTGAAAAGAAGAGATTTAGTTTATTATGTGGGATTCTGTTGCATTATTTTACTGGTTCAAAGTTCTTTGTTGGATTCTCTCCCTCTGCAGTCTTGCTCCAATTCCAGATTAGTTACCAGTAGTGACTGGACACACTGTTGAATTCAGTGTATCCAGCGGTAAAATGTCAAAGTGTGTGACATTTGCATTATCAGAAGTGTAGTTAGATGTGACTATAAAAGCTTTTGCCCCTTTCAGAAATGGCAGTTCATGAGCCTTTGCAAGTCAGAAGCAAAAGAACATATAATCTTATTGCTTTCACATTCATATTTTAGTGTATGCAGGAATTGTTCTTGCAGGCAGAATAATTGATATTAATGTTGTTATTATAAATTATTATTCTGCAATCATTGCCTTTTAAGAATGGGCTGATGATTTATGTTTTCCATATAAGCATGGGTTTCTTTAAATGGAAAACAGTCAAAGTCCATCAGGTTTTGAACATATAAATTTAATCACTCATCATGCAGTAATTGATAATCTCATACATAAATATACCATATTACCTATTCAAAGATGCAAGCCACATATGCCAAAAGGAACAGAGTCTACACTTGGGACCTAAAGGATTAATCAACATTTTAAATATATTCCTCAATGATCCTGAAGACCAAGTTCTTGGCCATGACCTGATACCAGGTCCTTTTCACTCTAGAGATCGCTCAGTACCAGCTTAATAGCTTTGTTACGTGATCCTAAAATATATTTTAGGTTTTGTCAGGTGCTTCTGTTCTACTAAGACCAGCAGTCTAATACCTCAGAGATCAAGGTGTTGATACTTGCCCAGAGCTCGGTCTTCTCTTTCAACCCTTTCATGAAATGACATTGTGTCTCCACCTTGCTCATTTTGTTCGTTAAAACAAGCTTTATTCCGAGAATAAAATAAAATCCCTGTGTAATTTCAATGCATTCCCTTTGCTGTCCCCTGTTCCCTCAACCCTTTCTCCTGTTCTAGTTAACAACCAGAGACAATTTACCTCCCTTAATTAACTCAGTGGATATATTAAGTGTCTAAATTTGATCTGAAGAGCTCAACAGCTACAAAGCTTGGGGTCACGGTACAAAATTTCAAAATAGCACTTGGCTCAGTGCAGAGCATTTTGGACAGCAAAATTTCCAGCAGCAGTGTTATTTATCATTACACCACACCACTCCAGTGCATCAACAACACTTCTGGTGCTCAGTTTGGCTCAGGGTGTTGTGTGTTGTAAAACTTTCTGTTGGACAGCCTGGGTAACCTTGCTACTTTATCACCTCCAGCCACTGGTCTGTCTTTATGTTAGCACAAGTTCTCTCAGGAGCTTGAATTACTCATTGCCCAAGCTGGGAAACTGCTGCCATGTTCCACCCCTTAAGTATTTCTTTGTGCCAAGTAACCTGATTTCTGGAAGTGTCAGTATCTGTCAATACTTTAACTAGACTAGTCCTTTGAACTGAGAGTGCAGAAACTCTCTGCCAAAAAGGGCTGTGAATCAAATTAGCAAAAACAACTGGGATCAAATGCTCAGATCCCAGCGTTTCCAAACATTGAACTAAACAGGGAACAAAAGCTGTAAATCATCCAGTTACTCCTGAGCTTTGTGAAGGTATTTCTGCAGTGTTCTACAATAGCCTGTTAGATATTTTTGGACTTGATCTTGGAAAAATGAACTTAAAAAAATATTATAGTAATCTAGGATAGAAGCCTAAAACTAAAATAACTGGGAACACTATGGCTAGGAGGCCTTTTAATGGTGTGTTTAAATTGCTTTATATGGATAATCTTTGGCTGGTAGAGGACAAGGGGAAAAAAATTGATACTGAGAGGCTTGTACAGAACCAAAGCACAGAACCTCTGCAGAGCAGCACAAAAAAAAAAAAAAAAAAAAAAGCAAAAAGAAAGAAAAAAAGCTACAAGTGTTTTGGCAAGTGGTCCGGCAGTAAAATTGGCAACATTACATGAGATGAGATCTGGAAGAATGGAGGGAAATCAATAAGTTAGGAGAAGCTGTGCCCTTCCAAAACAGCAGCAAACACAGACAATGGTACTGGGAAAAGTCATAGTAAGTTTGAGAAGCTGAGGCTGCTTCTGCTGCATGGAAAATAGGAGCCGTCTGGGAAAGGGATCCATAAACAAAAAGTGAAGGGTGATGTAGCCAGCAAAGATAAACTGACACTTACGGTGTTGTGGAAACTACTGAACCAAGCAGGCTGTGGCAGACTGGAAATGGCTCTGTGATGATCAGGCTGCATCCAGGATTCAGAAAGAAATGGGTAATCCTTTTTGGAAATATACAACAAAACAGTATGTGTTACCTACTAAGTACTTGCTCTTGGGCTACTTCTAATTAAGAGGGGTGGAATGTACCGTGGTTCCAGGAGCTCATTTTTACTCACTAAATGCTGATCTGATGGAACCCCCCAGATCCAGCTTGGATCCAGAAGGGAACAGGCAAGGCTCCCCTGCTTCAGGGGGGCAATATATGTATATATGTGCACCAGCATCCCTGGGGCAGATGACAGAGAAAGATGGGACTGTCTGAGCAAAATGAACATGCAGTGCTGTTATTCCTTCCATCAGGATGTGCAGTTCTTCCTTACTGCTTTTATTAAAAAGGAACATATTTTTGACTGGCAGAAGAATGAGTGTAGTGTATGCTGAAGATTTTTCTGAGGTGTTTTTGGTATGTGGTATCACTAGCTAACCCACCTAAAAATTTCAAGGCCAATTTAAAAGTCATGAGTGTTTACAGAATTGGTTAGCTTGGGATTTTTGTGGATTTGTCTTTTTTTTTGTGCGTACCTTTCTAAATACTTGTAGGTTAAACATGCAAGCCTTTTGGTATTTTCAGAAACCCAACTCCAGGTCTCAGGGCTTGAAGTCTTGCATCATCAAAAGCATTATCAGCAAAGTCTGTGCCATTCCTGGGTATGTTTCTGCCTGCCTCTGCCATCATTCTCTGGTGTTCAGGGCTCACAGAGGTTTGTGGTGAGTTTTTGAAAACACAGCTGAGCTTTGCTGTGTTGTCATGGCCATGGAAGAGGTGGCAGGCTCTGGTGGCAGCTCCACACCAACCCTCCGAGGTCCTGCATCTGCACCAGGCATCATCTCTCACTGGCTGATGTGCAGATCACCACTTTGCCCAGCTTCCTTGGGAAAATAATAATGCAACTTCTGAAACCAGCTTTTGGTCTTATTCTTTTCCCTCTGTGTTACAGTAAGAATGAGTGGACTCAAGTGACTCATATTGCCTGTCCCCTTTATTTGCAGCCACACAGTTCTGGCAGGGAATTTTTTAGCTGCCCACAGACTGCTGTAGCCTCAGGTCTATTTTCCTCTCAAGCACCAGTAATGGCTTGTCCCTTTCTCTGTCTCCTGGCCAGCAAAGACACAGTTTCTGCTGTCTTCTGTCTCCTGCCAGATCAGTTTTTAACTACAGGGCTGGCTTGGGCAGCTCTGAGCTCTCCTTTTGGCTGTCTCCCCTGGGCTGGCTTGTGTTCCACCACTGCCCACCCCCACAGCAGCTCCAGATGTGGGCAGACGAGTCCAGGAAAGGATTTCTAGGCACAGTGTGTGTCCTCAGGGACCTGTGGGGGCACGTTGCTGTTTGTGGCCAACCCTGTCTGCCCCAAGGAAAGAGGGGGAAGGATGGGGAGCCAGAGGCGTGCCTCTGAGTCACCATGTCCCCTGGGCTGCTCTGGGCCTGGCATGGCTTAGTCACTGCTGCTCACCTGGAGCTGTGCTCTGGCTCTACCACAGCTGCTGGTGACACCCTTGTCTGTTTTTCCCAGGAAGCATCATGACATTATGCATTGTGCCTCTGATTTCTGTCACACTGGTGCAAACCCACCGTGGCCAGGTGTTCCTTGGGAAGAATAAGTTGGCCAGGTCCCACCTTGCTGTCCAGGACCTCCTTTGGTCCTGAGCAGTGGGAACCTGGCCTCAGCTGTCTTTATGAATCTCCTGTATGTCGTGCTACAAGCGTATCTTGTCAGGAAACTTGTAGCAATCCGTGGGAGAATTTGGCAATGGATATTGGAGTGGAAAATATTAACAGCCTGTAAAAAAGTCTGGCTTGTGCTGCTGCAGGGAAATTGGCAACTGGCAGGGGTACAATTAGTGTAGGAAACTCCTGAGCTCCTCAGAGAGAGGGCTGAGATCCCAGTGTGCATCGGGATGGGAGTTACTGCAGCATAACATGAACTTTGTGAGCACCCAGAGACTCTGACCAGAGCCAAGCTGCAAAAGAGCACTACAGTAACTGTTTCTCTGGTCCAAAAAAAGGCACATTAAAAAAAACAAAAATCAAATTAAACTAGAGGGGGAAAAAAAAGATAAAAATAAAAGCAAGCTAATTTCTGTAAAGATGGCACTTTTAGAAAACTGTGTTATCAAACTGGCACTGAAATGGTCACACTGTAAGTGTAAAACACTGTTCCTCTCCTACCCCTGACCTGCTCAGCATGTTCAAAGGGCAGATTTTCAGATGTGTTTGGCTCTGGCCTAGTCCTGCTTCTGCTGAAGCCTTAGGGAATTTTCAAAGGAATTTTTTTAAAGTGCATGTTACACCAACACAGTGTATTTTTAAAGAAACACACTCAGAATCAATCAGACCATAGAGCATCCACTCAAGCAGTGACAGTGAATTCACTGGGCTCAGTGTGACAGTGACTGTGGTACCTGTCCATCTGACTGCTCTGATTGAGCAGCCTGGCTGCGTGTGGTGTGGCACTGCCCTCAGCTCTGTCACCTCCCCTCCACGGTGGTGGCACTGGAAAAAAGTGCCCTGTCTTTGCCCCACACACAGAAGTCAAAGGAAGATGATGGCATTTTCCTTGAATGCCCTGAGCTGCTGTGGGCAAGGAGCACATCTCCTGCAGGCTCCTCAGCAGCTGATAACCTTTGCCAGGGTAGGGGCGAACATCTGACAGCAATGACAACAGCTTCAGAGGCATCCAGGCCAAAAATAATTGTGATCATTTCTTTCCTATGGCACTGTGCTGAAGAATAACTTAGTGCTGTTGCTGTTCAGGTCTGACCACCATCAGGAAACTGCTTCTAGAAGAGAGAGCAAGGCAGAGGCAGATATTCGGACTTCTTGAAAAATTGAGGAATCTAATCAAAAATATCCAAGCTTGGCCTAATCTTTTCTCTCTCCAAGGCCAGATACTGCCAATATATACCAAATGTAGAAGTCAAATATTTTACTTATTTGGCTCTTTTCATTTGGTTACACAACTATTTCAGTTACTAAAGTTTTTGCTGGTTGTGGATGATTTTGTAAATATAAAATGTTAATTTATTGTTGATTCAAGGCAAGCAGAGTTTTTAAAGTCCTTGTGAGATCCAATGGTTCATGAATGCTACAGAAATGTCTTCAAAACACATATTGCATATGAATGCCAGTATACAGTCTTTTTCTGCTGATATGAAAACAAGATTTTCATGTAACAAAAGCTGCCCTCAAAAATAGTCACAGTAAAGGACTTTATTAAAATTACCTTCAGGTTGTACATAGGCTGTTGGTGTACAATGACATTATAATGTTACATTAGAAACATAAACTGCAATTGAAAATTAGAAAATGTTTGTCCTAAAGTTAAAGCCATCAGCCCAGAGCTATTAACAGGAAAGTTGAGATATTGATTACAAATTAAATTGTCTGGTGAAGGTCATGTGATGTGCTAACATGAACTCTAACAGTATTTACAATACTTTCATTTATCTAAGTGGAGCACTGCAGTCATCCAATATAAGTTACTTGTAACTTTTAATAAAGGGTCTGAAGGAAAAAGCAAAGTCTGGAATGCTGCAGTACCCCAGTGATCTCTGTCAGCTAAACCAGCTTCTTACTGGTGTTCCATGTCCCTGGAGTCGGGAGTGTGTATCTGTTGGAGTCCAGAGACTACATGGGAGAAAGATTGTTTCTTTCAGTGAAATTCGCTGAAAACCTGAGAATCTGTATTAACTGAGACTTGAAGGGAAAATAACCCTTTCAAAATGTGACCATGATTTGATAGAATTTAAATTAAATGACTGGATAAGGTTCAGTTCAAAAACCAAAATCTAATAAATGTGGTTTTTTTAATGGTTTGGGCTGAGAATGTATGGATTTATGCACAGAAAAAAAAATATAATTTAATCCACATTTCAAAATCTGCTAAGAATTTTTTTTCTCAGCAAAAAGGGAAATATTTTTTTGCCGAGTGAGCAAAAAAGAGTGGAGTGAGCAAGAAAAACTGTGTCTTATCAGGAGTTGTATTGATAAACTCAGAATTGCCAGTAGTAAAGGTATGATTTGCAAAGAACATTCAAACAAGTAGTAAGGGTTTTTTTGCCCAAACATATAAATAGGAAGAGACTAAAGAAAGACAAAACAGAGTTATTCTACTTTGTGGGAATATCTTCCCAAAAGAAAGAAAAAAAAAATTGTCTTTTGCTATTAACCAAATTATTATTTAATAAGGAAAGCAAAGGCAGGTCAGCTAGTATGAACAAATGAATGGAAATGAAAGTGGAGATTATCACACAGAATTATCACAAGGCCAAAAGCTCTTAACCTGTTCAAGTCTTGAGGTAGCAGATAACTTTCAATCCACTATTCCAAAGAAATTGTATCTGATTTCTCATGTGTTGTGGCAGAAACAGCTTCCCAGTCAGGACAGTACTGTGTAAAAAGTTAATAATTCCATAGTGTCTTCACATATCAATGTACATGCATATTTGCAATATACATGTATCCTAAGAGGGGAAAAAGAGTATCTGGACATTTATAAGCCTAATTGTCCAGCATCAGTTGTGAGTCAGGCTTTAAAGAAAAGCTTGTAGAATACAGTGAAGATGAAGAAAAATAGAAAATGGGATAGAATATAACATGAGCTTATAAAAGATTATGCCAGACTAAATTAAGAACTTTCTTTTAAAAAAAATGCAGTTTTTCATAGAAAAGGAGTCATTAGTTTAAGTAATGAAGTTCCACTACAAGTGTTGGGTTGATTTGGTTGAGTAATTCTTGTATAAAATGTGGCAATAAAACATGCTGATGAGAAAAAAAACCATAGCAGGAATATTTTACAGTCAGAACCCAGTACTGCATAGTCATACAGGGTCACCTGGAAACAATTGTGGATGACTCCTCCTATATGAGAAGTTTGTGGTGAAGGGAAAACTGGTCTTAATACATTGTAAAAGTGATATTTATCATAGGAATAGTGATAGATTTACGCCCCAGCAGAAGGCCTGGGAAATCTGCCTGGCATTCCTTACTCCTGACAAAATTCTTGTGTCTTCTATGCAGCAAAGACATACTCAGACCAACAGAAGTGCTCAGGGAAACTGAGACTGTCTTAAAAGACTATAAGACACTTGCATATTTTTCTGAGAGAAATGAAGGCCAAGAAACGTTTTTCTTTTCAAGCCATCCCATCAGGAAGTCTAATACCAGGGGAAAAAAAGGAACTACTTAAGCCAACACACAAAATTCACACCCAGACAGGTGATATAAACTGGCTTAAGTCCTTGAAAGAAACATAAGGAGGATAAGCAGAAAGATGCTTCTAAGTGCCAATAATCAGAGTAAGCTGGAATTGCTCTGCTGTTGTACACTTGAGGCTGGTGGGGCTGGCAGGAGGAGTGCAGTGTAGGGCAGCCACCAGCAGCTTTTCAAAGGAAGCCCTACAGTCCCAACACCTTTTGAAGAAAAGGTTTTGTATCTTGTCAGACATTCTTTGCTCTGAGGAAGCTCTTTTTTCCTCCTTTGGCCAAAGTAATTTGACCATTTCTGGTTATGTGAAAGAAATATGTGATAATGTAAAATTCACCACTTTGTTAGGCACCCCCCTCTCATCCTCCATACTATGCCTAGGTGTGGTTCAGTAGATAAAACCTGGATGGTGAAATTCCTGCATTTTTTGTTTGTTTTTCATTTAAGATGTAAGTATTTTAAGTAGCTGGTTTTGATTTATTTACATTTTTTAATTAAAAGAAAATTACAGATAAAAGATGCTATAGCAATCATCTTCCTACAAAAGCAAAATATTGAAATGTAATTAAAAGGACTCCTCAAATGATAATTACATTTGAAATTTAATTATGACTAGAATACTTAATCCCTATGCACAACTGACACCTTATTGATACATAACCTTTATTGTAATTTTATTACATTTTGGCTGAGATCTTAATCTATGGACTAAATAAGATCATCAGATTTCTCTGAAGGCTTAGATTTAGGTGAAGAGAGCAGCATGTTGTTTTCTTCTGCATATTATAGCAGAGTTTTGTATTTGTGCATTTCTGCACCTGGACTCAGCTCCTCCAGACAAAGAAATTGGCTCTTGGTGTTCCATAATTGCAATACTTTTCTTTCAACTATAACCAAAAAAATAAAAAAGAGAAAGGAACAAATGCCAGCTGAGATAAAACTTGTGGAGGTCTGTCGTGGTTTTAAACCAGTAACTAAAAAAGATTACTTATTTCTTGCTGTGAGATATGGATTAGAACAAGAGCAAAATAGGCATAAAACTTAAAAGGAATAAAGAAAGTTTATTAACAAACTACAATAATAAGAACACCAGAATAAACTTCCACAAAACCCCTTTTTATCCTCTACTACTCACTATTCCCTTGTTCACATGACAACAGAGATAAAAATTTTGGAACCTTGATGGTTAAAGCAGTCCTAATTCCTGCTATAGTCTTTTCACCAGTCTTTGTAGAGAAACAGAAGTTTCTTTCTGTTAATTTATTAGTTTGGAGTTTCTCACAAGAAAACTATTTTTGTTATAGTTTTCTATTGCCCTGATGTCAGCTGCCCAGAGCTGCTGTTATCAGAGCTCACTCCTCCCATTTCACATCACTCTGAGGTGTGTCTGGGCCATGAGCCTAGGGATGGCATTTTAAGGATGAGTTTTTCAAAGGCAAAAGTTCTCTTCATCTGTCTCTGTGAGCTTCACTAGAAAACAGTTTTTCTCACTGCCCCTCAAGGCTTCAAATTTTCGCTTCACTGTTTTCAGCACTTCACTATATCACAATCACTCTACTTTTTACTCAAAATTTACACTTTGAACACTCTATTCCTCTTTATATACTGTCATGAATTAAAGGAGTTTTTTCAAGACCTTATTGTCTATTTTCATAGCCTCAACAGAAAGGTATTTCAGCTCATAAAGCATCTTCTTATTCTCTACCTTTTCTGAAACTTAATTCTTCTCTTTACTATCTCTGATAATTTTATAAAGTCTCTTTACATGTTGATCACTCTCTTTTTTTCTTTCTGGGTAACAGGATTAATCTGCAAGTCTCATCTGGGTAATGAAAAGTTTAAAATCTTGCCCAGGCTTTGTAGATGGTTCTGTGATCTCTGCCGGTGCAGGAGCTGGAGCTGTCTTCAATAGAAGATTCCTCATGGCTATTCTGGAAAGTGTAGTTGCCGCCCCAGCCTGCCGCAGGTCCAGAGCTTTTCTTCTTTCTTCACTCGGCAGTCTCTGGTGAATTCAGTCACAGCAAAAACTGCAGCCGAGCCAGGGACCGGCCTGGCCCAGCCAGAGCCCGGGGCAAGCCCCGCAGGCCCCATCTCCCGGCCGGGAGCCGCCAGGCCCAGCCCAGCCCCTGCCCGGGCCGCATGGGCTGGGCAGGGAACGGGAGGCCTGGAGCTCTGTTACCTTTCACAGCCAGGAAACAAAGAGCCTAAAAGTGCCCTGACTTTACATTTTAAGGTAGGGTTCACAAGTTGATCTCACTTTTCAATGGTCAAAACTGCTGTCAATTCCCAATAATGACTGATAATTAGTCAGGAGAAAAGGCTCCTATCAGTCACCAGCAACTTCAACTTCCTTAGCTCTCAAAAGCACCTTAAAGGTAAAGTCACCCCATGACAAGGTCCTTTTCTATCCAGCTTGGTTGGCTGCCTCCTGTGGCTGAATCTGATTGTCACAATATGTCTGCATCTGCTCTACACATATTTGTCTTTATCAAATTCTGTAAAATCCTCTTCCTGTAACCATCTCTACAGATGAGATGTCAAGAGCAATGCACAGTGTTGAGTAGATCACTCTCAGGTGGTGTTTGTCTTCTAGTTTTGCTCAGAATTTTATCCATATTAAAGATCATTCTTCTGTTAGTGATTGAAGCAGAAATGAGGGCCCTGGAAACCAGTCAGATGTCCAGTTTGGGCAACTGAAAACACATAAAGAAAGAATGCCTCTGCTCATCAGTGAAACAGTCAGATTGAGGATCCCTGGACCTGAGTAGCTCCAGAAGGACAAAAAAAGCTGTTCAGTAGAAGAGACTATAGTCCTAGTGTATGTCTCTAGTTCTTCACTAAAAGCTTACAATTTGTTTTAACATTCTTTTTAATCAGCTTTTGAGTTGACATTTAGGCTACTTTTTATAGAAGAGTTATGTTCATTTGAATAGAAAATACTGGAAGTGCCTATCAAAGAACATCAAGCTGCAAACTTTGGAGTAAATATACGTGCATATTCATCAAGCAACCAACACCATCTAAACGTGTCTGCAAAACATGAAGTAAAATGAGGTTGATTGATAAGCTGAAAATTATTAGTGTTTCTCCCTCTGTTGAATTTGGTACAGATTAACAGAGTCTGGTGACAAAAAGCATGGTTGATCATCTGCTTAGGTCATATCATGTTCATTGGATGGTACTTGAAGGTTGCTATCATGAGGAAAGATCCACCTGTGCTGGGTCTGGAGGGACAGCTGTAATCATGGAGACCTGGAAGCGCGGACCTCAGTCAAACTGAGAGGTGTGATTGTTCAGATTGGAAAAGAGGAGGCTTCAGGTTGACCTGACTGCACTTCCAGTACCTGAAGGGAGCCTGCAAGAACAATGAAGAGAGATTATTTACAAGTCTGGAGTGACAGGAGAAGGGGGAATGGCTTCAGGCTGTCAGAGAGTGAATTTGGACTGGATGTTAGGAAAAAATTCTTTCTGTTGAGGGGGGTAAGACAATGAAACAGTCTGCTCAGAGAACTTTTGGCTGGCCCATCCCTAGAAGTGTTCAAGGTCAGGCTGGATGGGGCTTGGAGCAATCTGGTCTAGTGGAAGGTGTCCCTGCCTAGGGCAGGGGGTTGGAAAGAGATATCTTTAAGGTTCATTCCAACCCAGACCATTCTATGATTCAGTCTGGATAAGGACACAAATGAGAGCTGTCTATTGTGCAAAAATGTGGTGATGCTATCTATACATTAGTCATTACCTAAATTACATTTAGTAAAAAAAAACCTTCAGCATGTCAGTTAGTAACTAGTCAATTATAATGTCTTTTAATTTAAAATTACACACTAACTTTCTGCTGTTATGTTGGTATTTCGTATGGGTGCTACAGACAACACTGACAATGCAATCAGCATAGGACTTTTATGTATTTAATAAAACAGAAAACTGTTAATATGATTAACAAGTTAATACCATAATAATGCAGAAATAATTTAGTTATTGAACTTTAAATCCCTGTGTTTTTAGCATTTTCTCCTTCAAATACATTACTTGAGTTCTAATAATATGTATTTATTTCTATGTATCTCTCATATTCCGAGATACTGGAAGTTACCTTCTCCATCATATCTGGATAACATCCTAATGAGTTTCTCTTATAGTACCCTAATTCCATGTTTCCTACCTAGGCTAAACATTTAGCAATAAATACCAATTTTGTTTTCTTTTTGTCCAACTGTATTTATGCAAGAATGAAATACAGTTTTTGTGATCAGTAGATCTGACAGCATTTTATGTAGATGGGTTATATTTTTGTTAACCATTTACATACTGGGAAAGGTTCAACAAATATTGCCACCAAGTCCATGGTAGGAAGGAATTCTATTTACTTCTAGACACAACCTGAGTGCCCAGGACCGGTGTTCTCTTGGGATATTACTGCAATCTTCTGCTTAGGAGCTATGGTAACAACCTCACTGGTGGTGATAATAGCTCTATTTTAGTATAACTGGGGTGATTACCACTTGGAAAAAAAAAGGTAACAAACCAGCTTCATCTGTAGTTCATCTAAAAAACTTATAAGGAAAGCTATTAAGCCTGAGTAGCAAGAAATCACAGGGCAGTTGGCTGGAGAGACATTATGTCTTGCACTGAATTCTCTTTGGGCCACTTCAGAATGATTCCCAGGAATACACTTTCCATTACTATACCTTGCCTAGGACCAAGCAATTACTTTGTGTCTTTTTAAAAACTCTTCAGATTTGCCTTACTGTCACAAAAAGTCACTGACATAGAAGAAAATTTGCTCTTCCTGTTCATCTTTCCTGCCTGTTGGTGTGTGGGCATCAGTATGAGAGTCTGGGTGAGACCTGAGGCTCCCGTGCCTTCAGCTCGACCTGGTTTATGCTCCATCTTCCAGACCACCATCTCTCACTGGAAATAACATATCTGAAGTATGAGGGGTGGCAGAAGTAGCAATTGGGATGTGATTTTAGGAGTCTAATTTAAAGACTGGCAACTTGCCCCTCTGAGGTGGATATAAAAACAATGGACCTGAGATTTCATGTTGCAATTTAGAAGAATTTTGAGATTTAAAATCATAAAACCACACATAATTTAGATTATCTGCTGGAAAGGTGTTAAAATGTAGTGCTGCAAACTGACAAAATTGTTTTCTCTATAATATTAAGTTATTAGCTGGCTTTAAAATAGATTCCAGTTGTTTGGAATTTTCAACATGTCATTCAAGTTTAGATACTGATGTAAAGGGCCTTGTACTACTTTTATGCTAAGAACTTTCAGATTACAAGATGGTTACAGAATGTAATTCATATCTATGTATACTAATCTCTTCACTTTGGATTAGTTAGTCTGGTCATCTCAAATTCTCATTAATCTCTTTCTCTCAAATAATCCAGAAAGCTGAAGCAATGCAAATGCATTTGAGGTGACCAATCACTATAAATATCAAATAGCATACAGTAAAAAATAATACACTCACCAAAATATAGGCTGAAATATTTTTTCTCCCTCCTTTTCAACCCAGCCACTCTCACCTAGGCAATCTTGTATTCCTACCTTTCATATTAAAAGCTTATTTTTAAAATGCCTTAAAAAAAGGCACTTTGCCTTCTGTCTGATAACACCTGGATACTTAGCCTTACCTTGTCTTACAAATTGCTCGTGAAAATGTGCTTTCAGTCATCTGTAATGCAGTGGAGAAACTGAGTCCATAAAAGAAGAGGCTCCTTGCTCTCAGCCCACCTTCTAGTCAGTGTGATAACCATTAGGAACCTTACCCTGTGTTTCTTTAAAGGCTTTCTGTAAGCTCTTCTCAAACCCGTTGCTGGATCTTTATTGTAATATCTTCTTTCTAATTTGAGATAATCGACCATGTGAAATGCTGCTTAAGTAAACCTTTTGTACTCTCCTAATTATAACCTATTTGTGTTTTCTGTTTTCTCACAATTGCTCAAAAATTAATGAGAGTTTCTCTCAAAGAGAATGCATTGACCCTATTTTAGTCCTGTTTTTGGGCTGCCACATTGCTCTTTTCAAGGTAACCTTGATATTGTTACAGACATACATCATAATTTTTTATGTGGGAACTATCTATATTGATTTGACTGTGGCCTTTTATTCCAATAAATCACAACATATTGCTATGTAAGTTTCCCTCAATTTGGCTGAGTTTAACTACAGTAGAATGTCTCTCTGGCTACATTAGAGAGCAAACACTAGTCATTTTGTTTAATGGTGTTGAATCTGGGGTGAAAATGTTATACGCAAAGTTACCTCAGGAGCTAATTAGAGGGCTTTTACTTTCGCAGTTTTTATTAATGACCTGTCAACACTGTATAGTTCATGAAATATTCTGTACATCTACATGCTGATGATGTGACCTTGCACACAGTAAGAGCACAGATAAGGTATCAGACCTTGACTGTTCTAACTCAGAATTTATGGAGTGATCTTCACAATTTAAAGATACACTTTTCTGCAGAAATAAATTGTCTGAGAACCTTAGAAAAATATAAAACACGTAATTAGAGGGGTGGTCTCTTATACTACAAACAGACTGCAGTGGAAAATAAGATTTTCCTCACCTCAGAAAATTCCTCAACCGGTGAAAAAGCCGAAGTTACCTTTTCCCCCTCCTCAAAGGAAATACTAAATTAAAGCTGGAAGGATCTAGATCTAAATATTTGCAATTGTAGCAACAGTTGTGATCATAATCTAGAAAACACCCAAGCACATGCTTGCCAAGTTGCTTTCAAACCAGCCACATTTAAGGATTTGGGATATTTTGGTTTAATTTGGGTTCTTGTTTATTTGTTTGCTTGTTTTGTTTTCTTTTTAATATAGAAATCCAGAGTGATGGCATTATCAGTGTTTGGCTAATCTGTTTGCAGGAAGGAAAATTATTTGACTTGTCTTCTTGTAATATTTGCTTTGATATTTTTTTAAAAAGTGATATTGGAAGAAAATAGCCTCAATAACAAAACCAATAGACTTTGATTCTTAGCCTAAACTATGGGATCAATGTAAAGAACTATTAAAAATGACAGGTACATAAAGATCACACACTTGTTGTGTTAAATTCCTTCTTTGGAACTCAGTGGAAGCTGGGTCATTCTTTAAATCTGATGGTGGATCTTGTTCATGAAGAAATCATTTAACCATGCCAGGCTGATTCTTCTTCTTTGTCTTTCTCCCTGTCTTCCTACCCCCTGATAGTGTAGCTTTCACAAGGTTATGTGCTTGCTTCACTGGATTGCAGAGATGATTAATTTTTTTTTCTCTGAAAGTGTCTGAAATTGAACATGTGCATATGCTTTCATTTATGCATTCAGAACCTCTGGCTGCATTTTCTGGCTAAAAAATTTAGGAGACAAGTTTTAATAATCCGTTTCAGTTAGACTTTATTCCAGAGACACCATGGAGAATTCTGAGAATTGTATTTAATAGCTGCTTGTACAAGCCTGTATTGCTGATGGAGGGAATTCTTTATTTAAAAACCACTATGCCAGTTCCTATCTACTCCTGCTCATCAAGGGATTCATCATTAACTTTCTCATTTCTCCCTGGTACATGGATTATGTATAAAGTTGCAATGTTTATACCACTGTAGCCAGGATTCCTTCTTCAGACAGTTTAGAGGCTCAAATAGGCAGAGAGAATGATACACCAGGTAGAAGTGCTGAAAGGTTGCCCTTGTGTAAGGGACAATGAAAGCCTAGCAACTATCTCCTTTTCAAAAAACCTTATCCTCTGATATTTTCAAATTGTTCAGTAACTCTTGTTGAGACGTCTTCAAATTCTGCCTGTGTCCTCTTCATTATCACAAGTGAAAGAATGTACTTTTATGTATTGGCATGACCTTGGCTACAAATTCTTCTGTGATTTTGAGAATGCATCCAAGTCCCAAACAATAGGAACTCTGACATAAAAATGGTTTTAAAAGTTTTTTTTTATTCCAGAAGTTGCCCCTGTCACATTGGCAGTACCAAATCTCAAGAGCTTTTGAGGGTGAAAAACACTTCTTAAGTTTCTTGTACTCAGGGCTTCTGCTACAAACAAGAAGGATAAAAAAGGTGGGGGGTGGAAGAAGAGGAGAAAGTTTGTTGAAGGTGTGATTTAGGTACTGATGAACTAGAAGGCGTGGAAAAAAAATGAAGAAAGAAGACAGCAAGATGTAACTGGAAGTCAAATGCATGGACAAAATTACTTTGAGAGAGAAATATTTGATCCATAAACAATGTGATGTGTTATCAGCTCTTGAGAAGCACACTACAGCAGGAGGTGTCATAAGAACAGGGACAATTTCAGGAACAGCACACCTGTCTGTTCACAAAATAACATTGCTTCTATGTAGTTGCCATTTCTTGTAGTTACTCACTCCCCACTAGTAAATCCTAGAATCTCTGTCAAGTCATCTAAATGCTTCATAGTTGTAACAAAAAACTCCCAGGTTCTATTCCAAACACAGTTCCATGTGTAAAGCTCCAGACAAAATTAAGTTGCAATGGTCTAACATGTTTCCATGATGACTCTGTATATCTACTCTCAGCTGTCAGGATGCAAAGTTACGTCCTTCTACCCATTTCACTGGGGTTTAAGTTGGTGCATTTTAACCACTGTGTTGTGACTTAAAATTGCACTTTACTACTTTGGCTCAGGCAACATGTGGCCTTCATTAACATGTGGCAATTTGATTTTGCATTTGAGCCCAAGACAAGAGACATCACACAGCTGCAGACATAAGTGAGGGTATTCCACAGGAACCAAGAGACAATTATAGACTGGTAGGTGGTGGTTCCAGCTCACTCTGAGTTTAACCACTGGTAAGGTTTTCCAGATTTCATGGAGATGGGTGTTTTAAGGAGAACTTTTAAGATCATTGAAATTATTATTATCTCTGACTATGAAAACTTTTTGTTTTGAGGACCGTGAGGACAACCTGTGGGACAAAGCATGAAAGTGTTTGAAATTTTTATAGGTCAGACAGGAGGAAACAACTCATTAATGAAAAAGAGCTGATAGGAAGTGTGAGTGAGATCAGCTATGAGGTCATTAAAAACAGCAACAGGTAGTTTTATATTTGATGTAAAATGAAAATTATGTCAATAGAAGAAAATTAAAAGACTGAGTGAAATGGTTAAAAGAAACAGGCTAGAAAATAATTTTTGCCAGGCATATCTTAAATGTTTAATGGATGGGAGGATGATTGGTTTTGTCAAGGCTAAGAAAAGAATGCTGCAGTAATCAAGATGTGCTGTGATTAGTGTATGGGAAGAGCTATATATTAGAGTTGTTATGCAAAAAAAATCTGCTAGAGAGACACAAGACCTGAAGGAATGGCTGTAAAGAGAGATTCAGCCCTAGGATGAAACCATCTAATAAAAGTTTAAGTTTACAGGTGAAGTATAGGTTTACTTTTATATTAGCTGTCCTAACCATAGATTTTAGTTTATTATGGAACAGATATTTTTTTCCTACTCAAACCTGACTTTTGCCCTGAGGTTTACCAAAAATAGAGCATGCAAAAATTTATTTCTGTTTATTTTCCCTTGCTTCTTTTGTCTTTTTATAAACATGTGTTTCTTCTTTTACCATAGATTACCAGGAAGTTTTCTTTGTTGCTGCTCGGTTGTGTAGATCATGTGATGTGCATAACAATGCTGACAACTCAAGTGTGACTCTCCTTGTTTGACTGAGGTCAGGGTCACTCTGACATTAGGTATAATGTGTAAAAGAGCTTTGGACTTGGAAGACATCTTCCCCAGAAAGGGGAAGCCCAGTTGAAGATAGGCCTTGGTTGGTTCCCAGATGAGAGGGAGGGAAATTAACCATTTTAAAAGAAACAGTTTTCTGCACTAAATGTAATTTTGTGCCTTGACGGAGCTGATGAGGGAAGGATGTACAAATTACGCCAGGACTGGGACAGCTGAACTTGATGTTGGGGGTTTCACAGTCTCCAGATCCAAAGTCAAAAGACTTAGGGATGTTTTTTGTACAGCTCTAGACACCTTTTGCTCTCAAGTTCTTCAGTGTGGATATTCACAAAGATGCTTTGTCAATGTGCCTTGGTTTCATTTATAGCTCTTTGGAAGGAAGAGCTCTTCCTCTATGTGGGTAGGCTCACACAGAACGCAGAGATCAAATGTCAGTCCTGGTCCCCTTCCTGTGCTCCAAGGACAATCTGGTCCTCTTGATTTGTTGTGCTAGTCACGTGTCAGGGGGTGGTTTGGGATTCAAACTGTGGTCTTCCCTGACTCCAGGACCAGAAACCTGAAGTTTGAGCAGGACCAGGTTTAGGCAGCACTGCTAACGAGCATGTCTTCCTAAAACTGGAATTAAAAATATCACAGTGGCAGAAATTAACTTCAACACAAACACGGAAGTGCCCAGCAGCATCTAACACTACTGAAATTTTATATTAATATGAAATGTAAAGAACACAACTAAATGAAGCAAACATTTAGTTCTCTAGAATTTAATTGCTAAAAATGGTGGCCTAGAACTGCTTATCATATTTGTATGGATTATTTCCATGAGTCAGGCAAGCAGTATTTCAGCCCATGGGGGTGAAAAAGAAACTGTAATAACTATAAAAGGTGTAGGATTACTTATTATAGACATGCATATTAGAAATGCAATAAAAAGTCCCAGTACAAACACAGTAGACAGGCTTCAAACACAAAAAATAGCCAGCTCTAAGTTGTTTCTGGATTATGGTGAGCCCTAAAGATGGCCTAAAACCAATTAACTTTTTTTTTTTTTGCGCTACCTTTTTTATGTTTTAAAAATGACCAAAGAGATCTCTTTGAAAATGTATTTTGAAAAAAGCTTCTAGAATTAAACCTTTTGTAAGAGGCTTCAGCCTGGGGCAAAATTTAATGGCTGAGCAATAAAACACTGAAAACTTTCATAAAAGGGGTTCATAAAGAAGCACCAACTGACCCTAAATCCAAGGAGGTCTAGAAAACTGCATGATAATAAACACAGGGCCTAGTTAATTTGCACTTAAGGGGTGTATGACATTTGAGTAAGATGTAGTTACTTTATGCTCACTTTCAGCACATATGTCCAGTAGATATAAATGACAGAGGGGGGATACTGCAGTTGAGAGGTTTACTGTAAGATAAAGCTAAATGAGGTTATCGGCTGTTAGCCAGACTTCATTTTTTCCATGTAAGGTGGCTAGCATGAATAGATGGTAAGACCCTTTTAATCTATGTTTCCTACTCCTAAACCTCCCCTAGACTGGAAATGGACAGTGTGGGTTGTGTGTACAGCTCATTTCCAGAACAGTTACATTAAAACTGTTACAGCTCGTTTCCAGAACAGTTGTGTTTAAACTGCTGTTACAGCTGCTGTCACTTTACTGTTCATCCTATGGTAACAGCTTAAATCTAGACCCTGATCTGCACCTGATTAATTGACTAAAGTCAAATATAGCATCTAAAACAAAAATTCAATTACTGGATTTAAATAGAATAATAATATAAATAGAAATAACAGTATGCTCACTCTCTCTCTCTATGACGTATGCTAGTCATGTGTTTCTCTGTGTTCTCAGTAACACAAGCAGTGTCTGAGGCATTAATATAAGTCATTGTTTGTAGCTGCTCAGACATCATCCATGCTTTTATATCACTTTTTTTATGTCTCAAGAAGTTTCTGGTGGCTTGAGGACTAAGTTTTTCATCCAGAAGAGAGGCAAATTTATTCTAAGTCATTGCCTCATCTTGGCCAGTGAGAGATGCTCTTGCACTAACAAGACATCTGTGCAAGGTCTTCAGTCCCATCCTCTGCCTTCATCACAACTCTGTTCTCCATCCTTTCTTGCAGCCCCTTGAAACCCCTTGCAACTTCAGCCATGCTTGACCTTCAGGCAAGATCTCCTAGTCCAATCAAGGCATAGCTACCAAACATATGCAATTTTCAAGCATCCTATATTTAATTTTAAATTCCTCATCCTAGCAGTGGTCAGATTTGTTTCAGAAACAGACAGAAAAATGAAGGAAAGGCAGATGTTTGTCAAGGTTATATTTAGGAAGCTGTTGCTTAAATGTGAAAATCAGTTATGCTTTAACTGTGAGTGAGCAGCACAAAAAGCATATTCTTTCCTCTACATGTGTTTGCTGAACACTTCTCTTTTATTCACCTGTAACATGTTCCTTTATGCTCTGACTCTACTTGGTTATCAGTAATGTACTGTGGACCTAGCAATGCTGCCTGTTTTAACAATACTTTGTGGAATAATGCTATCCATCCCCATGGATTCATTGGTTCATGAAGGTGTTGGTGAAAGGTGGGATAGATTTACTCAACTTTTCAGCATAATATTGCTATTGTTCATTGTTAGGACATGAATAAAGAATAAAGAATGGTCTTTAGTGTAAACAGCTCAGTCACTGAGCTTAGTGATTTTTGGGAGGGGTCTCTTTGAGGTGCATATTTCTAATCCTTTGATAGATGACTTATTAAAGCCACTCTATGTAAGTATTGTTCACAGTGCTTTCTGTGCATGTGGCTTGCATCTGAGTACTTGTATTTGATTTGAAAGGTATTTTACCTACACTTAGAAGTCTTTAAGAGCTTGAACCACTCCTGCATTTTGTTATGAACTATTAGCAGAGGAGTTTGAGGGAGCTGGGAGTTTCTTTTAACAATACAAATGGCTTTTGTCTCTACAGACTTCCCTTTGAACTCACTAACCTCCTGTCAGCAGAAAAACTGGATAACAGCATCTTCTCCATTTCTCCAGTCTTTTGTCCTCCCCAGAATGCAAAGTCTGGCCTTGCTCCTAAGTGCTTCCCTTGCTAACAGGATCCAGACCTCAGGATGAGAGCTACACAAGATTCTCATGGCCTAAATTTATTACATATCCTAAGTTCTCTACTTCTGTGCTTTGACACATGCCTCGAATGATCTAAATTACAGATTGCCATTTTTTTAAACTGGATTGTGATCAAATGAGCCCATTGCTTTTGCTCAGAACCAAAACTGCTCAGATCATCATCAGAGCTGTAACAGTAGAAGAATCCATTTAATTGGTGCCTTGTTAAAATACACTCCCATACCTGGGATGTGATTGCTATGGAGAAGGGGCCACACCATTGGTTTTCTTTCCTCAAATCAATGGAAAAATGGCATACCTAGTCATCTTTAAGTGGCATACTTCTTGGCTATGTTTTATTCCCAGAGGATAACAGCCATGAATCTACACCTGCTACAATAAACTCTTGGCTTGGCCTTGACTTGCTTCATGCTGCTACTTTACTTGACTACACCTTTAACTTTGCCTTTATGGTCACTATTTCTATGAGTTTAAAAGGTGAGTTGGTGTCTAGGAAAACGAGTAAAGTAGCAAGTGAAAGGAAAGTAGAACAGCTGAAAACCGAGAAAAGAAATTATGTTAAGAGTTCTACATTATTTTCTCTCTGTCTTTCACTGTAGACATGTTACTTGAGATTCATTTGTTCTTGAGTACTTTCTGTACTGCCTCCTCTGACCTTCAGTTTTACTTTAAGATTTCTCTTAAGGTTGGTAGAATGAATTCCTGAAGGAGCCCTCCTGTTTTGAACATCTTTGCTAGAGACAAATCTTGTGTAGAAATTGCCTCATCGTTCCCCAGTTCAAAGAATATGCCCAGTTTCATGAGAGAAGAGAAAATCCTTGCAACCTCTGAACTCTAAAGCTTCCACACAGGAGTCAAATATTATTAATACAATTTTTATATACCAGTGTGAGCACTCTTATTATGATAATTTACTGCTAAAATGGTACACAAAGGCCTCTGTTCAGGTAAATTGGGAATAACTTGTTGAAAGTTAAGTTGATTACTCTAATACATTTGACAAATTTGTCAGCAAGGATTATTTTTTGTTCAGGAGACTTGTTAACCATACAGGGTACACTATTTGAGGGAACATTCAGAAGACAAAGCCAGAAGAAAGAACCCTGTCACTAAATTAAGTTTATGGTTTCCTGCCTCAAAAATGTACAAATTTCTGAAGCCCTTTTGTAAGTTTTATAAGTTAAAATCATTACTAACTTCTGTTGCTTACAGTTCTGTTGAAGTTAATTTATGTTGACATTGTTACCAAGGCAGTACTTTTTAACAGAGGTGAATGGTTTTTAATACATCTCCTATGTAAAAGCCACAAACAGGAGATTGTTTGTGTGAGACCTGTCACCTGTAAGTGAGCATGCCCGTGGTCCACATTAATCAATCATTAAAGCTGAAGTATTTTTTTTCCCACATTACCTGTTCTAGGACTTTTCAGTGTCTTGAGTTAATACAGGGTGGATAAAACTGTATGAGGCAAGTTTCTAGATTACTTCAGCGCGATAGAATATTAGTCATATTATCTTCAAATATATATATAGACTGAAAATATTACCATTTTTATAACCAGAAATAGTTGAATCAGGTCAGACAACATCTTTTTCAGTACAACTGAACTGAAAATTCAAAGGTTTCCCAGGATTGAACTGTAAATTCTAATAAATCCCAGGTAACTTTCTGGTCTGGTTCTCTTTCTGGGATTTTTGTGCTTTTAATTTTGCCACTTCTGTGCTGTTTTTCTCCCCTGTCTTCCTCCAAGTCAGGAATCCAAGACTTCCTAGGATCTGCAACCCCTCATAGAGAAATACATGAGTTACCTTAGGTTTTGTTTCAAACTTGTGCAGCAAAGAAATGTTGAGTTCTCAAATCCTACACTAACCATATTAGTCCTACACTAAACATATTTATTTTTCTCTGGCCATCTTGAATTATTACTCTTCATAGTTAGAACACGTTTCTCAATGCTTTTGAAAGAAAAGTTGGGATACCAAATTGTGAATCTATGAATAGTAACAGTGGTATGTAGATATATAACAATAGCACCTAGAGAGTTGGTACTTCATTCTTGTCACAGCCTTTGGATGCATAAATGCAGTCTCTCTCACAAGGACTTGGCAGGAAAAGTTTAAGGCAAGAGTAAGAGTCATACCTAAGGAAGTGGACACAATAGATATTTTAGAATTACTGGGGAATCAAACAAGATATAGAAAATATTTGTTACTGATAGAAGTTCACAGAATTCTTTTTATTCATTGAATATTTATGTGGTCTGTGCTGTGCAGTTTTCTTTGGCTTCTGTGCTCTAAAGTATGGAAGTGGTGAAAGTGCATCAAGATAATTCCTGTTTGTCAGCTCTTGTACTCATTTTCTTGCAAGGCGGGACACATAGGAGGTTATGATGTGCAGAATAACAAAGGATTGGGACAGAATGTAGCATCCAAGATTTGCAGGTCATGGTTGTCATAAGTTGCACCTCATTCTGGGTTATTTCTTTGTGACTTCATGTCCAATTGCCCAGGAACACCCAAAAGCACATACACTGTTGACTGCTGAGTGTAAGCAAATGGCAGAAAAGATGATAGTTCTTGTAATCAACTCCTGAGCTCTTGAGCTCTGCTCTCTAAGAGAGTAAATGCAGTTTTCTGTGTTGAGGTTTACTGGGTCTGTATAGCAGTGGGGTCTTGCCCTACTTGTACACTTTCTCCTGAGCTAAGTCCCAGAGTAAGTTTTGTGATGGCCTATGGTTGCAAGTAGTTGGTGCTTGATAACCCTTGGTAATACTTGACAACCTCAGGGACCACTTATATTTCCTGTATTTCTAAAGGATTTGTGTCTGCAATTCCCTTGTACCCCTAGAAAAGAAGAAATCATCTTGTTGTCCTGCAAACAATGTATCAGAACACGTCCCTATGCTGGTTATGTCATTCTTTACTTTCACAAGGTTTTCCCTTTTATTTTTGTTTTGCTACCACTGAATAATACACAGTCCCACAGCTCTGGCGAAAAAATAACCTGATGAAAGTGAACATATAAGAAAAATATACACTCTTCTTAGCAGAGGTAATGGCCATTGACATTAATGGGAATTATGCATACGTGGAAGAGGAGTATGGCCCCTTTACTTACCAGAGCCCTTAATATGTTTTAGTGATCCATGGTGGTGTTCTAAATATCATGAAACCCAAAGGAGATAGAGAAAACAACCTCTGGCACTGATGAGCTGGATTCATTGCTCTAACATAGATGGCTTTTCAGGAATATTTCTGTTTCTTCTCCTGTGGAAATAGCTGTACATGCACTGTTCATTGACATGAAAGAGGAAAAGGTGAGTGGACAGAAATCTGGGAAAGGAAGTAAAGAGCGATCCAGGTTTTCAGATGTCAAACTGTCACATAAAAACATGAAAGTCCATAATTAAGCATTGCACTCACACACACACACACACACACACATATAGAATTTTACACATATAATGTTTTTATCTGTCTTTTAGTCAAATTCCTCTCTAGCCCTGCTTTGCACTATGTTCTGTTTTATGAAAATAAAATGTGAAAATCTACCGATAAGCCAAAATAATAACAACTTTATGGCATGTCAGGGCTATTTATTATTATTATTTTTTAACCTTGATCATGTTGTAATAGTGAACATATGTATCCTTGGCCTTAATCACCTTGTCAAGTTAAAGCGTATACTCAACTTCATTTACATGACATATGATCTAATGTTAGAGAACAACAATACCATTGTAGTGCTAATTAAAAACTGTGAGCTGAGAGCCAGAAGAAACCACTGGTCTGATTGCTGAGGGTCCCAGGGAAAGGGATTTATTCCCACACCTGCAGTTGGTCCATAACACTAACATTGTTACCAACATCTGGGTCTAATCAGCACAGAGGCCTTGATATGCTGCTCCTGTGGCATATAAATTAAGCATTATGTTCATTTTAAAGGCCCCTTCTTTCTGTTTTTTAAGGACAAGATAGATTCATGGCTCCTCAGAGTCTAACAAAGTAGAAGCCACAAACAGAGTAAGTTACTGCCAGGTTTCTTAGACCATACCTGCCTAGTACATGCCACTTAAATAATGGAATTTTATGCTCAGTTCTAGTTTTCAAAAATGCATTTCCATAGAATGCAAAGTTCAGCTGAAAAACTATGTTCAGGGTGGAAAGCACTCTGCCAATTCACATGAAGCAGTGTTTATGGTGATGTCTGAGCCCCACCAGCCACAGGGATGGCCACAGAACCAGTGACAGCCCCAGTGGTTCCCAGCGTTGGTGTCTGACCCCAGGTCCAGGGAGACGCCTGTCCCACAGTCTGCTGTGAAGTTAAAATGCCATTCATAAAGGTGCTGAAAGTATTCAGAGCAACTGGAAATTGTACAGAGAGAGAAGAAAAACCCACAAGCCAGGCTGTCTAGGCCAAGGAGCAAAATTTAAATCTTCATTGGTTGAGGACAGGCAGTGATTATTTTTGCTAATGCATTCCTTGGCTGGGTCTATAATTATCTAACTGGCTGTTTGCCTTTGTAGCTTCATGTGTTTTTCTGGAAACAATGAGACAGATACCCTTACAGAAGGAAGATTTTTTTCCTGACATTTTTCAGTGTCTATATATCTTTAATATCTGCAAATGGTGAATGTAATTACATATAGAGAATTTTGTTAGAAGATCCAGAACTTGACTTCTGATCTTACGTCTGGCACTGACCTTTTGTGGCAGTAGGCAGTTCATTTAACGATTGTCTCTCTTACCTACTCTGCCTTTTAAGGATAAATAATGATGTAGAGAACTGTTTACCTGAGGTTTCAAGGTGGAAAAATGACACAGGGGAATTATGGAAGCTTAACATTTCACCACTGATACAGGGTAATTACATCAAATGGTTGAAATCATAGAATGGTTTGGGTTGGAATGGTCCTTAAAAATCTAGTTCCAAGCCCTGTACTGAAAGTGGGGTTCTATCTTAGTCACTACTGTCAGGAAGAATGTCCATTTCATGAGAAAACCTGCTCATTGCAAAGGCACAAAATGAGTAGTTTTTAACCTCTGCAGCCTTCTCAATACCAGCAGGAAGACAGAGGAATTTCCTTTTCATTACTGATAACTCCAGGTGGAATTTTTAAACTAAGGAGCCATAACTTAAACCCGGAAGACATCAGTGGAGACCTTAAATCGCTGGAACAGATTCTCTGCCACAATAAATTGAGTTAGTGCTGTTAATTTCAGTAGAACCACATTTCATCTCACTTGAGGAGAAGGTGCATTATTTATGGTATGACTGCAAAATCTGTCACTTGATGTACCATAGAAATGTGTTCTGGCACTAGCAATTGGTTTTGGTGGCACGCCAGTTTTCTGGCTTTGAAGGATTTCCAGTAGCCAAAGGGGGATTTTAGCACCCAGTGTCACCCTGCCCCCGCTCTCCATTTCCATGGGTGGTCAGCAGATTTGTCCTGTTTCCCTTCCAGCTGGATCAACCCCTTGACAGCTCAGCTGAGGTTCAGCACAGTTCTGTGACCTCACATGCCAGGGGGGGTCAGAAACAGCATTCAGGGAACCATGGGGTGGGACTGTTGGAGACATTCTGTCTGTGCTGTCCTCATTCTTGGTTCATTTGCCTCCACAAGAGTGAACACCTGCTGTCCTGCTTTTCTGCACTCCTGGCCAGCTTTGTGACCAGAATGAGAAATCTAAATTTCCATACCTGTGGTTTAACTGCAGCTTCCACTTGCAGGAAAACCTCCTGTGCTGCCCATGGGAGATGCATGTGCAGTAGAAATGAGAGTGGGGTCCCTTGATATCTCTGTGGACAGCTCTTTCTCAAGTTTAGCTTTTTAACTTATCTGCTTTGTTGTAGTATTGAAAGTGCTCCTTAGATAAATTAAATGCTAATTTTTGTAGCAATTGACCAGACGATTTCAAGGGGTGATCTCTCATTAGTTGATTTTATAAATAGGAGAAGTCTGGCAAAGTTAACAAAACCAGAAAGATCAGAGTAATGCAATTTGTTGTTACGGCTTCATTAATGCCACATAGAAATCTCACAATTGTATTGAATTTGGTAAAAATAGTATAAGCAAAAAAATAAAAATAAAAATAAATTATATAACTGTATGGCCACTGAGGAGAGATCACAGAGTCCAGGCTTGTTCTTCAAGTCTGTTACAAGGGCATTACTAAAACAGTCATGTCTGACTTCATGACAAAGTCTTTGTGATGACGCAAGTAAAATACAACTGTTGCATTGGAGAAATTCAAAGAATAATCAGACTGTGGAGAAGGAATCTCACATCCCTTCATGCAATGTCACAAGTAGAAAAAGAAAGGAGTTAAACTTATGCCATTGGAATGTCTAGATAATTTGATCATATTTATTTTAATATATGAGATGCAAAAAATACTATCAAATACAGATATGTTATTATTTTAATCATAATATCTTACTTCATTTTATGTCGTTCCTGCTAATGTGGTACCAGCAGATCTAATGAGCTATTTAGGGTTTTTTGCATTTCAAAGCATGACCTCCTAAAAATTAGGATATTTCTTTCATCCAGGATAATTTTGCTGAAAAACACCCAACTTTTCAAACATTAGCATATATTTGATGTGGAAAGAATGATTGGATATATCACAACAAATGAAGTGATTGTAAAATGCATCTATAAAATACTGAAAAAATCACAAATATTATTCCAATACTTTGGTATAATGGTAATCTACATCTAAGCCCCAGTTCTGCAAGTTATAATATAAGAGTCTGCTAGGCACGGTAATGTACCCATGTGGTGTTGATTGCAGACCTGAAGACATTTTCCTGAGGTGTTTTCTAAAAATCATCTTTTTTTTCATTATAATGAAGCTATCTAACCCGTTTTTTCCTCTTTATGAATCATTCACAAGGTGAGGCTATTTCCTCTGACTCTGTTATGTGGAACTGGTATAGAAAAGTTAATGTGAAGAATGTCTGACTACGTCATGTTCACAACTTGCACATTTCAGTCATCCACTAAGGATAGGTCTTCAAAAGGACCTGGAATCATTGCAGAAATGTTGTGGTTTGCATTTATCAACCTTTGAATTAGGAACCTGCTGCTGTCACTTATTTGCCCTTGAAGATCAGAGCCTCTGTTGTGCATCACTGCAATGATTCATGTAAAGCACAGGATTCAGGTTCTTCCCTCTCTGTGGATGACTGAAACATTTTAAGCATCAAAGTCAGGAACAGGAAAAGAAAAAAAGAGTGAAGTTTCAATATCCATCTAAGGCACTCACCTCTTGCTGACTACTGTGGTGCACAGGCATCATTCTCTAGATTTTTGAAAATTCCAGTTATTCTCCTGATGACTGCAGTGAGCCATTTTTAGATTCCAGTGCAAAGAAAAGCAAGTGACTGAAGTTCTGTAAGTAAATATTGAGAGGTGTAAGCATAAGCCTCATTCAAATATTCAAATACATATTCAGACAAAGTTTTTACAGGTATTTGCCCTCTTCTAAAAGTTTTATGAAAGGGATATTTCTATCTGTGTTCCATAGAGATCAGTGTCCATTCTATTTTAAAAGATTATAAAATTCTTCCATTGTTTACCTCTATTAACCACAGTGACACTTTTTTGGTGTGTTTCAGCAGGTTTGGGTTTTTTTTTTTAATAAAGAAGATGACAAATCATTTTAATTTGTAGCATCAGGTGTCTTCAAAATTTCTTGATTTCAAAACAAGCAGATGATTAAAAGCTGGAAGATCATAACACTGATCACTACACTGTTTTTGAATTTCTCCCTTAGAATACTGTCTGAAGTACAAAGGATGGCTGATCTAATATATCAGTAAGAATAGAAGAAAGTAAATGTTTCCATGTGATAATAAGTCTTAAATGGTTTTTGCAGTCCCTTAAAAAGGCCACACATCAGCCCATTATAGCAAATATTGCATGTTTTTATGGCCAGTCTCTTACATAGTTTTATTTGCATCATGCATTTAATTGCCACATTAAATCATGGTTTCTAAACATCAGTTCACAGCAGGATCTTTCTCTGAAATCTTATCTTCTTTTTTCTTTGACAATGTAAACAATTGCAAAAAATGTCCTTTCCCTTAGTAATCTAAATTCTATTTTGTGTCCATAATACTATTCCTGCTTAGTGCAGCAACTCACTACTTATAACAGTGCAGAAGGGAAAGTCCTTTTTTCCCTTGAATGTGCATATTCCTGCTGGAGCTTAAAAACTTCCATAAATCAATAAAGTAATTGCTGCATAATGACCTATTGTTGGTGAGTGTGCCCAGAATGATGTCATTGGGGGGTAATGGAGCTACTGAATCAAAAAAATGGCAGCTGTTCCCAATTTATTTGAGAGTCAGTTGGACAGAAAATTAAATAAACACATAGACAAGCAGGACAAGGGCAAGTCCTTGCACTATTCTTACGATTGTTTTAATTCAATCGCAGGAGTCAGCAGGCAGCTGATATTGTGGCCCAGAGTTTCAGTAATTGCCTGTCTCCTCTCTCAGTCAGGCTGCACATGCTCATTTCATCATTTTAAGCTTTGGTGACTAAGATTAAAAAAAAAGAAAAATACCAATGAAACAAAGATGAAACTTAGTTCTTTTTTCCCCCACCCTCCCCCTCCCTTGTCAGCATAGCAGGCTATCCAGGAGATGTATTAATAGATAGAAGTTTTCATTTCTTCCTCCATCTGCCTCTATAGGGTCTCTACCCTTCTTTCCCTAGGATAAGAAGGAGAGTTTTCCTTTTTTTTTAATCACTCATATGTCCTTTGGGAAGCCCCCTAAAGTTTCATATTCACTGGGGAGAGAAAAAATGCCACCCGGCTTCACACTCTCTTCTCTGCTGTGAATAACAGCTTTGATGTGCATCCTTTGAAGTTCCTGGCTCCAGGCTGCATTAGGGAAACATCAAATGCAGCCTTAACACTGTGTGTGGAAGCTGGAAGCACATTGTGTTTGCACACTGGACTTGGGGGCACCCACTGTGCTTGTGGGAGCCAAGGGAATTCAGGGGCCCACAAAAGGAGCAGGTCTCCAGCACAGTGAGCTCTTCTCTTTTCCCTATTCCCATTTCCTACTGGTATAGCATTGAGCACACGTCAACATCCATGATATTTTCCAGTTCTTGCAGTTTCTTGTGATACCTTTGCACCCTGTAGAAGCCCTGATATGGATCAGAGCATTGGGTGATCACATCTGACTCCAGTAGGAATTTGTTCTTTGTTACTTCAGGGCAATGTGGCTTCAAATGCTGCTTCAACTGTTGTGGCATTGAAACAATCAAAGTGCTTTTTATGGACACTAAAAGAAGTTTGGGTCACTGAACAGTTATCTGACTTGTACTAAGAATTACAATGTCTATTCCTTATAGTTGGATTCTTAATATGACAGTTCTCACATTTCTAAACAAGTGTGGGTTTTTAACATCCTTCTCTTTTTTTTTTTTTTTTTTTTTTAACTTACAGATGGATTCTTTTGTGTGTGTATTTTCTGTGTCTGCATAACCAGACACAGTGAAGTTGATGCTTGTCTCCAAGATGGAGAAGTGCTTTTCCATATTTGTCATCACAGATCTCTTCAGATCAGACATCTCTTTGATCATTTTAACTGTGTTTTATATGCTTCATAATTTCCTTGCTGAGTACCTTATGTTACGTGTTACTTTATAAATCAATAAATAATAGCAATAATTAAAGGGGTGTTCTGCAGTAGGGAGCTAGATGAGAAATGGGTTATTCCATTAACCTTTTACCTCTGGAGACAGGAATTTCAAATTTGTGCTAGGTCACAAAGAGCAAATCAGTTGGTCTCTTGTGAACTTCATTCCACATCATGAAGCACCGCCTCACTTCTCACAGTCCCTCCTGACTGACAGCTTTAGTCTGGAAGAATAACAGCTTGGAAGACTGAGATGCAATGGCAATGCCAGCACCTACGCCCACTGTGCCTTGTTCTCCAGAGAACCATTTGGGAAAAAGAAAAAGAATCCAAACCCTTCCAATGCCTGTTATCCCCACAGCCTGAATTAATATTTAAATATCAAAATTGCAACTGGTAAAAGTAGGAAGTACCTTGTGCAAGTAGGAAGGTGGGGTTTTTTTCAGCCTTGTCTAACAAAGTAGCTCTCAGAGGGCACAAGAAGCTCGTCACAGGAAAATTAAGGGGGAGTTGGTGGTGTGTCATTGTACACCCAAGTGTAGACAGCAAATGTGTAAGGGATGAGATGTCTATTCCACCAGAGATCACTGATCACACAAACTCACAAACAGACCTTTAGATTATTATTAGTCTCATTTCCTTTTCCCCACTTGTGCCTTCCTCCACCAGTTGCAGCTCTGTTGTCTGTACTCTGAGGTCTGAGTGGGTAAGTGCGGTGTAAAAGAAATAAATAACAGATATTCACAGTCAGTGTCACAGAAATATGACTTCTTTTTCCTGAATTACTCTGAGACCAGGAAGGTGAATTAATAAGTGGAATCTCAGGCTTAAGATGGAAACTTATCTTAAAAATAAAGGTAGCACAAATTTTGGAAGAAAGACTTTTATGCTTGAAAATCTACATTTTTACCATTTGCTTGCTTTTTGTATACAATGAGATTAAAACTATATTTTTTTTCTATTATGCAATTAGAAAACAGAAAGTACCTGAATTATATTCTTTAATAAAAGACTGAAGACTTCTTAAAGTTCTAAAGATTCTAAAAATTCTAATTTTTGAACAAGACATTTGAATCTGTCACTTTGAGGAGTACTTTCTGTCTCAGTCTCTCCTGTTATTTGTCATCTATCTGTGGGTCATTTATAATGAGAGAGACCTCCCTATAAATGACCCGCAGATAGATGAGAAATAACAGGAAAGATATTGATGTCTGATATTGATGTTCAATATTGATGATCAAAAGTGTTTTTGATGACACTTGTGAAAGATGCCCCAGAGTGGACTGCAATTTTTGTCTATGCTATTCCTATTGCCAGGACCTCACACACTAATTTCCAGCTGATTTGTGGTGAACACTGGTATGTTCTTTAGTAAAAACTGGCTTTTTATCTGTTTGTGATTATGCTTTTGTTTGGAAGAGGGAAATTATTGAAATTCTATCAGTATAATACATTCAGGGACTTTGCCTCTTCCTCTTATCTGTAGCTCCTATTTTGGAAGTACAGCAGTGAGCTGGGGAGGACTTCCGAGGGCACCATTTTATGTTTTATGTTGTTGGCCATCCTAATGATAACCTTAGCAGATATCAGCCCTAATAGAATTTGTAGACAAAAATAATAAAAACATGTGTGTTTCTATGTGTTTCAATTCTTAGCATTAAAATGTTGTCTGGAGTAAGGATACAAACTGTTTATGATGGGGGCCTGTGAGTATTGTGGGGAGTCTGATTAGGGCTAACTTGGATGTGGAAGGAGAAGGAAGTTTTGATATTCAAAGACAGAAGTTGAATGAAGAGCATGATTTTTAGGAGTAGGAAAATAAGCGTGACTATGAAGCTTGTCTCCTGTACTTCTACAAAAGTTCTTTTCCTAAGAAATCAGTCTCATTATGAAAATGTTTTCTCATTCTCAGTACAGTCCATGTGAAACAAGCTTCTCTTAGAGATGAAAGAATTTCTCAGAAGAAACCTCTCCACCATTCCTTAAGATGATCAGGTGCTAGATAACACTCTGGAAAATGTCTTCCTAAACTTTGTCAGAATATCTTTTGTCCAAGTTTTTGTGTTGTCCTTTTGTGATCCACATGGCTACAGGGGGACTGTCGTGTTCCACTGTGGGGAACTGTGAGAAGTTCTTTTAAAACTAGATGGTCTAGAATGAAATTAAGTCAACCGAGACAACCTTGTATCTGAGAACTGTTTATTGGTAACCAAAAGAAACAACGATAAAAAAGAAGTTGCCCTACTAAAGAGGGCTAGAAAAGACAGGGAAATATGAAGGAAAATGGAAAATGAATGGGGAGGGAGAGGGCAGACGGCAGACAGAGAAGGAAAGCGGGCATTCCCACAGCAGGATGGGCAGCGCTGTCGCTGTCCATGCGGCCGGGTCACCTCACGCTGCCCGCCGGGGAGCCCGCGCAGCTCCCGGGGCGGCGCGGCCCGGCAGGCCCGGCCCCCGCGGCTCCCGGCGGCCGCACTCGGGGAGCGCTCGGCCAGGAGCTGCAGAACCCTGGACAGGGGCACGGGGGTGTCACGGCAGCGGCCCGGGCCGGAGACAGCCAGGGCTGGACGCCGGGGGCTCAGGCAGGGACACAGGGAGGCAGGACAGGCGGTAACTGGGACGGGCGGACGGGTAAGGCCCGATACAGGCTGGACACGGGGCTCAGAGGTCAGCTGGTGTCCCGCCAGTCGCTCAGACAGAGGGAAGGCGAGTACGTGGGAGTGAGCGAGTGCCAGCAGGGGCAGGAGAGCCAAAAGGCAGGCTGGAGCCAGGGCAAAAAAGGACAAAAGGCAGGCTGGAGCCAGGGCAAAAAAGGACAAAAGGCAGGCTGGAGCCTGGGCGAAAAAGGACAAAAGGCAGGCTGGAGCCTGGGCGAAAAAGGACAAAAGGCAGGCCAGGGCTAGGGCAGAGGTGCGGACTGGAGCTCAGCAGGCTGGAGCAAAAGCAAAAACACAAGGCTCAAAAGGCCCCCAGACTCAAAAAGCCCCAACTCAAAAAGCCCCAGGATCACCAAGCCCCAAGGAAACAAGTCAGAAAACACCCCAGAGCTTGTGATGCAGTTACTTTTTATGCCCCCTGGCCCGTCCCCAAGTCTGCCTGCTGGCAGGAGAGCACTGGCCCAGTCCAACCTTCCACTGCAGTCCCTTGCTGGAGACCTTTCCCCGTCTGACTGGAGAAGCCTCTCTGGGGAGCACAGTGTCTCCTGCTGTCCCATGCGAGACACGAAATGGTTTCCAGGCAAAGTCTCCCCAGAGACAAGGCTTCCCCCATCTTCTAGTTGTCTCCTTCATGTGGCACATGTGCACCCTCTCCCCCAAACACCTCTGACAATCAGTGTTGAGACAAATAAAAACTAAACTGGCTCCTCACAGGGATGCATCCACCACGTTGGTTCAGAGGCCAGATTTCACTCATCTTTGAAGACTCATGCCTTTAAAGACTGAGCCCAAAGCATTAAATAGGCATTAGAAACCACCTGAAAGTGACAGGAGAATACACTTGGCAGAGCTTGTCATGTGGCAGGCAGCTCCTTCTTCTTCCTGGAGGAAGTACAGTGCTATTTGATTTTGATTTTGATTTTAATTTTAATTTTCATTTTTATTTTTATTTTCATTTTCATTTTCATTTTCATTTTCATTTTCATTTTCATTTTCATTTTCATTTTCATTTTCATTTTCATTTTCATTTTCATTTTCATTTTCTTCATCACTTACAACACTGATGTTACTGCTAGCAATCCAGTTTAGAAAGAGGTGATTCAAGAGTCTCCCAGGGGTTGGTCTCAAACATCCACACTTCACAGCCTCATTGAAGGTATTCCTGGATACCTGTCCTCCAGGCTTAGCAGAGAACCAAACATTCCCTGTGGCTTCAGAAGCCCCAGTGAGTGGGGAATAAATGCCTGCAGTAAATGCCATTTTTCAGCTCTTTACAGCACTTTCTTTTCTGAGCTGAGTGGCTTCAGCCATGTGCAGATCCATCTCTGCTTTGTGCCACTACCCAAACATCTTTGTCAAGCCCTAAGGATGAAAGAAGTTCACTGATGATACCTTTCATATGTATTTTGGGACAAGAGGGAAAACTGGAAATGGAGCAGTGATGAAAAAGAGTCTGGTGGGTATAATGCACTTTTGAAGAGTGCGTCTTACAGAAGCCAAAACTGTTTCTCATAGTACTGAAGGTAGTTACTCTTTACTGCCTTTTGTCAGGTTCATGGCTATATAGAGGGCAGCTGTAATATTTTTCAGTATTTTTCAATATTTTTTCTTAATTTTTATGATATGTCTTATGCTCAGCCATACACAGTGGGACAGACCATACATTTTGTTTGCAGCTACAATTTTCTTTCCCAATGAGTTCTGTATGTATTCAGCCAACCTAATCAGAAGCACATGGACAGCTTTTCACAGTGGATATGTGAGTCTATCACATTGGGTTTGCAGTCTAGGTTGATTAGCTGGTTCTTTGTGTGAAATAGGTCTGTTGCCTTGACTGTTCAACAGCAACAGGTTAATTCTGACTCTTTTTTGCATCCATATGAAGCTGTATTGGTCCCAAATCTAGTGCTGAACTTCAGAATGTTTTTTTTATCCAGACAAGCTTCTCTGTATGCAAGATTTATTTATTGCAGTCTATCTGTGAGCTCTTCTTTTTGCCATATTCACTTATTTTATTTCCAGGTTAAAATTATGTACATTTAAACCAAGGTTTCTCTTTAGTTTAAAATTGTAAATCCTGCATGTGAGTTTTTCTGTATGTCAGCCTTGCCAACATTTTGTTGCAGAACTTGTGAAAAGTAAGTGACTGCGGTTTTGCATAAAGATGGGCCTGCTTGTGGGGGGATGTCTTCTCAATCAAAGCTTCTCAAGAAACTTTTAAACAGTAGGTTCATTTTCAGTTGAACCTGAAACTGGAGATGATGGGCAGCGCTGCTGGACTTTTTTGCAGTACTGATGGAGAAAAGGCATATCAATGTCATCAATTCCTATGATACAACTAAACAGTGGAAGCAAAGACACAGAGATATTTTGACAAACCAGTGCTGGTTCCGGGGATCTTGCTCTTCTTCAGTCCTTTGTGAAGCTCCACTTATGGTCTCTGTCTGACAGTCCTTACCCTGTCCCTAGAGCAGAAGTGGTAGTGAGGTATTTAGGACCTTTTTCTGCTGTCCCCAGCAGCCCTGGGTTTGAGATGTCTATGTATCTGCACAAATGCTACCCAGATTACTTTCTTGTGCCTACAGGTGCCCTGTGGTAGATATAAGCAGCTGATCTGCACTGCTCCAGCATGCTCAGGAAGAGAGGGAGCAGTGCTCTTGGCTGGAGAGGGTGAATGGGATGTATTTCCCTGAGCTGCTTCTCTCTTCTCTTTCTTAAAGCAGGAAAGCTCTGCAAGTATCTCTGTCTCAGCTTCCAGATGGAATTCTCCTGCCCAGGTAGGGTGGAGCTGGTTTGCCAGGACCATGTCCTGTCAGATTTGAATCTATACAAGGATAGAACCTCCCTAACCTTCCTGGGCAACCTGTGCCTGCATGTCTCCTTTTTCTTGCCTCTGGGGAATCAAAAGGCCACAGCGAGGCATCACCAGGGATATTGGGAGAGATTGCTTTGGAAAAGGTGAGCTGAGCTAAAATCTGTTGATGATGACAAAGAGCTAAGTATTTAAAGATTTTATAAGGACCTCAGAATAAACACCAAGCTAGAGGCAAGCCCCTGACAGAAAGGCTCTGAAGCATCTGAGTTTGTGACTTAGCCCTGAGTCAGGGGTAGCTTTACTTCAAGTGTACATATCTGGGAAAACAGCTTCCCAGTTATTAATTCACATGAGATTGGAAAGCCTGGCAAGAAAAGTTTCAGCTCTGTAATCACATGTAGCTAGAGAGGAGTTGGAATGGGAATGGGACCCATTTGCTGGTTTAGCAGACATTTCCTGGAGGTCTTCAGTTTGGGATTCTTCATTTCCTTTCTTGTTCTGTGTGGTTTTTGACTTCTTAAGATTACAGTGTCTCTTCCATTACTGTAAGGACTATAATATTTACTGTGCAAATAAACAACCTCAATCAACATGTAGCCAAGACAAAGAACATTTCAAAAACTGATACCAAGTTATCTTTAAGGATAACTATGATGAACTCAAAATTACCTATTAAAAGTCTTTAGTTAAGTGTTAAAAATAGTCAGATTTCCTTGAAAAAACATTTAAAGAGTAATACTCTGTGTAATCACCCCACATATGATACATTATCTTGAAGTTTCAGGAACCCTTTGGTTGAAATTTTAACAGCTCTTAAGAAATGCTAAACAGCAAATACTCTTTCCAGAAATAGCATCCACTGTAAACCTGTCAGACTATTACTTAGCTATTAACCTTTCTCGATGAAATTGTAATAGTGCTGCTTAAAAGAATGCTGAATATATCAGAAATATTTTACTAATACATAACAGATGGATACCATATCCAGAAATATTTGTACTGTAAACCAAAGCGCTAAGCAGTTTTACACTGAGAGGTCAAAGATGGGCAGGAAACAGTTTTCCCATCCCACAAAAATTTGAATTGTCATATTTTCCTACTCTCATGAATATACAGAATATACAAGAACCTGTAGTTTCCCATAATAAACTTTTTCTAAGTTTTTATTTGTTTGCTTTTTAATCCAAGCACTTATCCTCCACACTACGTATTTGTTATTTAACACATCTTTCTTGGGTACATCCTGTCCTCAGAAGGCTTCAGACTGAACAGTCAATAGGTTTTCTTTTTGGTCTCCATCTCCTTGACTGAAAACCATTTTCTTAATAGGTTAAAGAGTAAAATAAAGTGTTAGAGCAATGCTGTGACCTAACTGAAATACAGATTCCATATGTCACATACCTTTTTTAACTCTCCATATGTGAGGATAACTGATTTTTCCATGCTGTTTACATTGCTGATTTCACTGTTGGACTTGGTCCTGGGTGTAACCTTTATTTTTAAATAAATGAGGTTTGGGAAAACTTAGAGTTGCCATTTTCCAACAAGTTATAAGTATGGGGAGTGGGACCCTTGCACTTGGAAAACTTCTGTGAAGATGTGCTTTTTATTAGTCTTGTATAATAGTTATAGCTGTGGCTTTAGCTGAAGAACATGTTTTTATAAAAGGATGGAATATGTTTCCAAACAATGTCTTAGTTCAAAATAGTTTGCCACTTCTTGTGAAATCTAACTACAGCTGAAAAAAGTACACTGTGTCTTCCATTTGAGAATGAGTAGACACCCTGCTAAATGGTTATATTATTGGGCAGGAAGATTTGGATGTGGGAGAGAACAAAGTATTATCATGTGTATGTCTATAAAATGAAAAAGAAGTAAAAGTGATGATTTATTTTTAATAACGATGAAGCAGTTTTTCAGCAACTATTTCAGGAAGTTTTGATGGTGAGATGGAAGCAAAAACCTCGTGGTCAAAAGATGTTTCATCCTACTATTATGAGAATATGATGTAGCAAAGATGCATTAGCAGTGATTTTCTAGCACTGGCAGTTTGTACAGAGTATCTCTCCTGACTGGTGATACACGTACAAATAACACATTGCCTTGAAATTTATTCATTTATTCTGAATTACCACGCTAATTTCCCCTCCAGATTTATGACCAGAGCTTTTAACTCATTGAAGCATGATTTCATGAAAGTTTTTGTTCTTCTCAAATTAGAACTATGTCTCTTCTATGCCTGTTCTTCACAAGGTGTAAATTCTATTTCATGAGCACTGAAATTATGAAGTTAGAGATGTTATAACTTTCCTGTTAATTAAAGGCTTTAAATCCATGCATCTTTATAAATATAATTATATATTTACATAGATATATGTTCAACTTAATTTGAACCTTCTATAGTTTGATTCAAGAATCACTAGATAAAATTACATGGCCTATTCAGTCCATTGAGTTTTCATCAATAATCCTTAAATGTACCAATTCATGTTAAGCCGTTTTGCATTTTTACATAACCAGCATGCCTTTATTAAGTATTTACTACTTGTGCTGTTAATTAGTGGCAGGGATGTAATCTGCTTAATGTAGCTCTTTAAACACTTTGTTTTCACCTTTTTTTTTTTTTCAAAATATGATTTTTTTCAGTGACAAGAAACACTGAAAATTGCCATAGAGACTGTTTAGGATTTTAATGTAGCAGTAAGGCTGGATACATTCTTTCAATAGCTGAAAAAAAAATTATATTATTTTTAAAATTTTAATATTTCCTGTCCTTTAAAACTCTAAATTCTATAATTTATTTCAACTAAGAAACCCAAGAAATATTAGAGGTAAAGGTTTTTTATTTTTTTTCTGAAAAAATAGCTATTTAGAGACATTACTTTCTCATGAACATCCTGCAACATATAGAACTTTTCCAAATTGCCTTCTGATGTAATTTTAAATTATATTTTGACAGTGTTTTTCCATTGGGTTATGTTACCTCAGGAAGGACGCTTCTACCAAGTTAACCTGCTGAGGAAAAGCAGTGGTATGTGTTCACAGCTGAAAAACCATTCCATAGTTGGCTTTTTTTGCCCAAGTTTTTAAAAATTATTATTTTAAATTTTATAATGAGATACATGGTTTTATTTAATAATAAAAAGAGCCCTGGCAGAAATACCTAGTTTGCTCTAATGTCCTTTAATCAACTTTGTTCCTGATGTGGTCACAGAATGGTGTCTGTGTCCTCATGGGCCGAGGGTGCAGTACCTGGAAGGAGCCTTTAGGAGAGATGGAGAGAGACTATTTACCCAGGCCTAGAGTGAAAGGACATGGGGGAATGGCTTCATACTGAAATACAGTAGGTTTAGATTGGATATTGAGAATAAATTATTTCCTGTAAGGGTGGTGGAGTTGCCCAGAGAAGTTGTGCTCAGGGTGCCCCAAGCTATATGTGGCTCTGAGCAACCTGGTCTAGTTTGAAATTCCTAGTTTGGAATTAGGTGATCTCTAAGGTACTTCCCAACCCAGGCCATTCTATGTCTCTATAATACTATGGTCCTGTTGGTCTTCTACCTTACCTAGGCCAGTTATCTTAAATACTGTGCCTTAGCAGAAATAGCTCTGTATCACTTTCCCCCTTAAAGCACCAAAGTGTGTTTGCTTCTGATATTGCCAAATCTCTTCAAGATTTGGATCTTCAGCCACCCAGGCTGCTTCCATCCCACCCCACTGTTGAGACAGTCACATCAACTCACACCCTTTCCCCAGAGCTTACCCTTCTCTGACCACCTCTCAGAGCCTTTTAAACCTCTCTTTATCTCTTATTTTGCAGCATGGAAACAGCTCAGAATGGTGGGATGACAAGGAAAGAAATGGTTGCGTGTGATTGTGTCCTCAATGTTCTTTCTAGCAGGTTGTTTTCCTGTAGTTGGTTGTGTTGCTTCCTTCCTTGATTTTTTTCCCTGGCTTTCTATTAAGGTACAAGTGTACACTTCTACAGGAAAGTTTTACAACTATTTTCTCTACCACCCTAGCAAAACATTAACAAAATATTAGCGCAGCATGATGCATAAAATTGCCAGTAGTTGCAGCCTTTTAATCTGATGTTGTAACAAATATGGGTCCTGCCAGTTCTAGCTAATTTGCACTTTGAACTTTTCCAGTATTTATGAGGACAAGAAATGCTGTGCAATGCTTTTCTCTCCTAATGGGTAAGGCCCCACACTAAATCCATGGAGAAATACATGTCCATGCACTGAATCATCATTGGATTTCTGAGAGATAATAGCTATTCCAGATCAGCCTTGTTACCTATGCTAATCTGGATGGTAGCTCAAGAAGGTCTTAAATTCTTGAATGTGGGTCTATTTTTAAGGCAAGTTTTCTCTGTGACTCAAGAATGAAGTGCACAATCTTCTGGAAGCAGCATGGATTGTTAATTCCTTCTCTTTTTCATTTATGTGTATAATTTCTCTCTTGTGCTTGGAAGTGCATACATATAGACACTATAAGCTTTTTACAGTTAATAGGGCTCTTGGCATTTTTAAGCCTTAGTCTTGACTAGATTTGTTTTATTCTGCTTTCCTTCTGTTGCAGTTTGGTAAGCGTTTGAATTTAGTTTTTTAGTGAAGTTCCTTGTGATCATTCTGCATGAAGGGCAGAAGTAACATAAGAATGATTGAACTGATTGAGTGACTATACTCCTCCCTGCTATGTTCTCCTCTTCACTGGTATTTAAAAGGAAGAGGGATGGAGAGCTTTGTAGATGCTCTTTGGACTGTATGTTTTTGTTGTGTGGTCTTTCTATCATTTCTGTATTTAGAGCATCAAAATAATTAACTAGTGGAATTAAACTCAGTACCAGGATAAACAATTAAATACATTTAATCAGACACAAAAGCTTCAGGAAGTTAGAAGACAAAAGAAAGTTCTCAAACATTAAATTATTGAAGTTTTGAGCAGCATCTTCTGGGATGCAGCTGGAATAAAATTGGAGCTGCTTGTAAAATGCAGTTAAGTCTATCTCTGTGTAAGAGATAGTGTGATGTGATTGTTAATGGTAGTTGGATGGTTGGCTGGCCTTGATGACTCAAGAGTTGCCTTCCTATCTTATGTTAATGGACACATAAAAAAATTTATTTCATGGAAAAGTAGTTTCTGTTGGTGTAATAGAACAAATGGAACTTCCACATTTATTGATAAATCCTGCAATTTTTATCTATAAACTGTTGGAATGTTAGAATTATGCTCTCAATATTATTAACTCTGATTAAAATTTATGTTCAAAACATATATGACAAAGTGAGCGCCTCTGGAATTCTTCTGGCATCCATCACACTATTTTAGGTGGTTATCTCATCTGAACTTGTAAATGGAGCAATTTTAAGGGAATGTTGAGGTTAGATAATGCACACAGAGGATTGCCAAATGAATCTTTGACCTGCCTTCTGAATCAGTAGTAAGCTAATATTTTGCTGAATAAATTATATCAATGGATCTGCAACTACCAGGAAGGTACATTTCCAAGTAAAACACATGATGAACTTATGTTTTTTTATGGTTATTACAGACCATGGGGTATTTGGACGTCCTACTAACCTGACTAAACTCTGTTATAGGAATTATTTTTCTGCTTATGTTCCTCTCATTTCAACAAGGTTGTTCTCCTTGTTCTTCTCCTAAGCCAGAGGCTCAGAAGGTTTTTGGATTGGTGAGCCACTCTTAAGGCCTTTGCGTGCCTCAAGCACTTACCTTTAATAAGCATATTTATCAGGTTTAGAAAACCCCTGGGGCAGCTATGGTAATGTACATTGCTTGTACACCACTTCTTCGGACTTTAAGAATCAGTGTTATAAAGTTATTGCCAGGACTGCTAATAAACAATTACTTTCTTTTGAAAGATACATATAACTTTTAATCAGCTGCAGTAGTCAATGGTTTAATATACTTAATTTTTACTGTATTTTGGTGTAAGGATATATATAACTTTTGTTGCTTATGTTCTTATTTTTATAGAAGTGATCATTTGTCATTATTAGTATGTATTATTGTTGCTGATATTATTACACCATGAAATTAAGGGCCATCTTTAGGAGGATTCACAAATATGACCTGCTTCATCCATGGTCTTTCCTACCTTAGTAATTAAGGCCATTTTTTGTGGATTGGTTCTGTTTGTATTCTCCAGCAGGCTGAAAATAACTGTGTAAAGAAGTGTAAGGCCCAGTTTGGTCCTCTGCTCTTAGATGAGCTAAAAAGGAAGGAGCTGGAAGTCTTGGGCTGTGAGAGTAGACAATACTTAGTACCTATTTTAAATCATCCTTTCCTGCCTGCTTGGATCAGACTTTTCCAAACTCATCCCTGTTAGAAATATTAGGCTATCGTTACACCAGAGGCTGTGGTCATGTGTAAAAAGAATTTTCTCTTACCACATTCAGACAGAGTAATTTCTTTTGATGCATGACTGTATTTCCACTGCCACAAAGGGTGAGGCCCAATCCTTGCCTGGAGTATTTAGTGGCCTCAATTAGTTCCCAATGCTTCAGACTGCCATATGCATCTGATAGATTTCCCCATCTTTCTTTTTTTTTTTTTTTTTTTTGCACAGAACTTGTTGCAAAATGCTGAGGTATGTACAGGAACCCACTTGGGAAGTTTGCTCTTGGAGATGAGTCTATGCCTGGTCAGGCTCTGAGTAACATGAACAGATCCCTCAGGATGAGGAATGCTGTATAAATGCCAGGTATTAATGCAGTAATAACATTTCTCAAATTAAGGGATCAACAGTTTGTCAAGTAACAGTATAAGGTAACAACTGTCAAGTTCTGAGACAGTAGTGATAATTTTAAAATTAAAGTGAATGCTATTTAGTAATCCTAACTCTTAGTTCCTGGACAGCATTGAAAATTGCATTGATTTGAAGAACACATATTTCTCAGCTTTTTTTTTTTTTATTAAAGAGAAAACAATGCTGCCTGAGAACAGCCTGCTTCTAGAAAGGTGGTCATGGATGACCCAGACATAGCTTTTAGAAGGCCCAGTTTACTGAGAAATGCCAGAATATTATCTCCTGGGATTATTGAGGAAGAATTTAGTGTCTCTGCACTAGCGGTTGTTTGTTAACTTATAATTATTTAAAAAAAAAAAAAAAAGAAAAAGGACAGGAAGGGAAGAAAGGAAGGATTGTAAATTAATATTATTATATTTAAGCTATGATTCTCCATTGCCTTTGCCAAAGTCTTTTATGGAAAGTGCAGTGTTACAAATAAAAATGCAGTCAGTAGAAAAAGCCACACTACCATGAGTACACCCATATGGCACTTTGCAGTATGGGAAAATATATACTATTTACAGAAAAAAAGAAAACCCAGACCACAGAAGCTGAATTATATATGGGGCAAAGCTTATTCTTTTGTATGGATATATAGCAAGAATGAGCTATCCAACAGTGATGCTACTGCAGATGCTTCTGAGGTAATTTGCAGTCATGATGCACAAATGCTGCCTAAAGTGTGTTACAGAGTAAGGATGGACATGGCCTTTTAAACTTGCTGGGCACTGGAGCAGGGAAGCAGGCAGCGCAGGAGAAAAGATGAAATTTCTTACTCCTACCTTGCACTTACAGCAGTAGCATCTCTAGTGAAATTTTATGAGCTTCCATGCTGCAATAAAGCTGAGAAAGGACCAGAGAGGGTATTTTTTATTTTTGTTTGGAATTGATTTGGAGGGAGGTTTTTTGCTTATTTATAAATAAAAATTCCCTGCATTTATGAATACCCACCCTGCCCAGGCTGTCCTCAGTGGGCTGAACTTGTCTGAGCTGTTTTGCAGTAAGTCAGAGCCTCCCAATTCTATCTAACACTTTCCCCTGAAGCTGCTTTATTCCTAGAATTATAATATGATAGAATAGTTTGGTATAGAAAAGACCTTAAAGATCATCCCTTTCCACTCCCCTCACCCCCCTTTCTGGCAGGGACATTTTACACTATCCTAGGTTGCTCCAACCCCATCCAACTTGGCCTAGACCACTTCCAGGGATAGCACATCTACAGCTTCTCTGGGCAACCTGTGCCAGGGCCTCACCACCCTCACAGGGAAGAATTTTTAACCTAAATTTCTCCTCTTTCAGTTTGAACCCATTACTACTTCTCATATCAATACAGTTCTGAAGAAAATTCCTGATTCCTTTGTTTTTTTTTATTAGTCTCACATATCAACAACTGGTCAGGCTTATTCAAAACACAAAAAAATTTCCTGAACCTCTTTTACACCTTTAACTGCAGCTATCAATAGCACCCCAGCTATGAAAGGTGCACTGTCACAAGAGCTGGGTCTTGCTCACCCAGTAATACCTGTAGGCACCTGTATCCAGCTTTGCATAAAATACCAATCACGGAGCCCGATCCAGTAAATTTTGCAAAGCACACATCCCTAAAGCCTCAATACCAAAGGAAAGAATCATAATGCAAGCCAAAAAACCCCAGCCACCAAACCAAACTGCACCCCTTCAGTCACCATCTGGTTTGAAATATTCATTAGACAGAATATGGGCAGAACATGCTCCTTGCTTCAATAGCCCTCAACATGGTTTTATTACTGCTCTGTGCAGAGTTAAAAAAAAAAAAGGAAAAAATAGAAAGAAAAATTCCACAGCAACAAACTTAGAGAACATAGGAATCAGTCTCATTATGGAAGAAGGGAGAACTTTATGAAATATATTTACAGAAAAAGAAGGTGAGAGAAGGAAGAAAAGAGTACCGTACCAACTCCACTAGGGAAATAAAAGAGACTACCACCCTTATACCAACAGAAAGAGGCATAGAATTACTAGAAAAACAACTATAAAGACATCGTAAATCAAACAGCATAGAGTTTAGAACATCAAAAACGCAGAAATTTTCATCTATTATTAATTATGATAAAAAATTCTATCTCAGAATATTTTACACAGCAGCTGTTGCCAAGAAAATCTACATCTTCTTGAGCTGAGAAACTTTAAAATCAGAAGCAAATCTTTGTGTAGCCATTGGAGATAGCATAGATATTAACACAGTATTTCAATGTCTTATTTCCATTTTCCAGTCAATTAAAAACACAAATATGAAATACAGAAACTATTTTAATTTTATTTTGATCTTAGTTAAATATTTAACTGAGCCCAAATATCCTGATGTCTATTTTGTGTGTCTGCATGTGTTATGAAAATGCAGTCATGTCTCTAAAATTGAGTTATGGCTGTTAATCCATGTGGATTAGTAGTTCTAAAAAAGTAATTTATTTGTTGTTTTAATCCTTTCCCTTGTAGTAATTTTTACGTGACTGAGAATCACTTCTGAACATGGACTCAGAGTTGAGATTCACCAGATATGCCCCTCTTGAAGCCTGTTAGCACTAACTGTGGCAGCTAAACCACAGTGACCAAATTGCTACCGTTAATTTTTTATTAATCTGTGTTTTTTAAGGAGTTGGTTCAGGACTTGGGTCCATAAGTATAGATGCATTTCCCCCAGCAAGCATTTGTCCAGGGAGCAGGGGCAGAATTGCATTTAGTACAGCTTGAGACTTTTGTCTCTGCAATCCACTGCATCTCTTCACATTTTGCCATGTTAATTTAGATTTCAAATTCCTCAGGCTGGGAACTACATGGCTCTTTGTGGGCTACAGCTGTTGGCAATGCTTAAGGAAATAAATAGAATGGACTGTTTCAGTTGGAAGGGACCTACAGGGATCATCTATTCTATCTGCCTGACCACTTCAGGGCTGATCAAGCTAAAGCATATTAATGGCATTGTCCAAACACTGTGTCTCTTGAACACTGACATTCTTGGGGTATCAAAAGCATTCACTGTTTCTTCTCTGAAATTAAGATATGCAGAGTTATAGCTGAAATATCCATGTTACCCTGTCCATGTGTTTCAGTGTGTTTTAATGGTAGGAGATATACTGGTCTCAACATGCACTCAGTGCCTGGCCTTTCATCAGGGAATAATTTATAGCCATTTAAGTCACAAACTATACGTAAACAAATTAGTTATTATTTGTCTAGATAAAAGATAAGGCATACAAAAATATTTATTAAACCCTAACTTGTTAAAACAGAATGCTCTATTTGACGGAGGTGGTGGGGGGGAAGGGGGAAGAGAGAATTTTCAGGGGAAATACCAGTTACAGCAAACAGCTATAGCCAAGTCATCTCTCATGGTTAGTATTTGTCAACAGTGTAACACATTTGCATCAGTCAGGAAAGTCATCGAAGCTGTTCACTTGGAAGAATTGCAGTCTCTTGTTCTTGAAGCAGCAGTGAAATGACAACCTATAAAATGCTTGCAAAGATTTGAAAGGAAACATTTCAGGCACTGCCTGGAAAACGTGTGACTAAGGCTGTGAGAATAATTGTGATTTTTTCAGCTAGAGTGCCGAAACTAAAAAAGAGGGAGGAAAAAAATAAGTTAGAGTCAAACCAAATGGAACTTTGTTTTTTGTTTTTCTTGCCAAAATGGAAATCTGAAAACATTTATTTAGTGTAAAATGCAAACATACATTCCATTTCATCCAAAACAAAAATGTTCATTTTAAAGCATGAAGAGGAAAAGTAAAGGAAATAAAGGACTGGGATTTGCCAGGTTTTCAGAGGTGACAGCTTTTTACCTAGAAGCTGGTATGGGGAATGCTGTATACATATACATGACTATTAACTGAGAAGTGACCCCCCATCTTATTGTGTGCCCTTAGCACGGGGACAGAGAACCAGGATTTGCAGAGGCAAAAGGCTCTTCCCAAGGGCATCTTTGTGCCCACAACACAGTAGGAAGAAGTCAGGTTTCCTTCCGCATGTGATGTGAACCTCTGTATCCTGCAAGCACTTCTGCTTCACCTGGGTATCAGCCCTGTGTGTGTGTCTCTTCTTTTTTTCTCTTAGAGGTTGTCTGGAGCTGCAGGAATGCAGATCCCTCAGCCATCTGGCTAAAGAGCCTTTTTCTCCACAGCTTGCTCCTGTTCTTCGGCACAGTGATTATTTAAGCACCTTGCAATATTTTAGCTTCTTAATAACACAGAACAGCTCTCAGGAAGGATTTGGAGCTACTTCCCTGAATATTCTGTCAGGAGATAGTGAGGGCACAGAGGTACATGGCAGAGCAAAGCCTCTCAACTCTATCCTGGTGAGGGTGGTTTCTCAAGTGTGTTGTGACCTACTCACATATTCAATGTGTGTGCAATGAAATGAGCTGAATGAGACTCAGTTTGCAGATACACAGCATCTGCACTGTCAGTCCAACATGACATTAATAAAGTTGTTAAACAGTCCAGATCCCATTTCAGGCACTCAGTCAGAGGATGACCCATTGCTCATAACCTTCTGAGCCTTGAACATCCAACGTAATTTTTAGCCAACAAACTGTCCATGCTTTCTAGCTGTGGCATTTCAACTTGAATACAAATGTACTGTAGGAGACAGTGCTTAAGGTCTTGCTGAAGTCAAGGTAACTGACATCTACTCCTCTGTACTTTTCCACAATTCCAGCCATTTTATTGTGGGAAGCAGTGAAATTGGTCAGACATGACTTACTTCACTGAAGGTTCTTTATTCAACTAGGCAAAAGGCAGCAAAAGGCAAGCAAAATAAGCCAGACAAAGAGAAGGTGTCTTGTCCTAGACCACACAAGAGATCATTTGTGCAACCAAAAACAAAACTCCAGTCTTCTTAATCTCAGTCTAGTCGCTGACCTAAATTACATGTCTCTATTTTTAATTGAAAGTTAACTTTTAGTGAAGTATTTCATAGCTGAAAGAAGAAACCTCAAAATATTGACCACATGGTAGATCCTCAGAGAGTACTAACAGCCAATAGAACATATTTTGCAACTGTTATATTGGACTAAATTCAACTAGGAATTGATTAGCTTTTCTCTTCAGAAATAAATGACCGACACAATTTGGCCTTTACATTTCCTACACCATAAATGACTTAGGAGCTTTGAAAATTGTCGCTGATGTCGGAGACAGAGATGCGACGTAAAAACACCAAGATCATGCAGCAACAGCTAAATTTTATTGTTGGGTGGCTCCTTTTATAAGACTTTCAATTTCCCATGCTTACAGACATCATTGGTCAAAGGTCTCAACTCCACCCAGCTCACTGGCCAATGATATGGGTGCACCTGCACTTCAAAGGAATTGGCTGAGGTCCCCTGTTTGGGTTTGAATCTGTCCTATTGTTATCATGTCCAGGGACTTGTTTCTCTTAACGAGCTAGGCTGGCTGAGCTGGCATCTGTTAAGCTGAATTATCTGTGCAGTTTATAGACCAGCTATAGGAGTTACAGAAAATTACACCTGGGTTAGGATAACAATAAAGAATAGAAGGATCTCTTTTCATGGTAGTAGGATGAATGAAATTTGTGTTACACTTAAGCGTCTCCACATATCTGACACAGAACTTGGTAAGTGTAAGTAAATGTTAACTTTAATTTTTTTAAGTTCAAGCTTATGGTCTTTGCTAGTGAGGCTGGAGGCTTATAGATGGGAGGGACAAAAGAGAGAATATTCTTAATGCACTGGAGTGCCAGACTGTCTAGGGTTGATGCCCACAAGTGGACCCACATTTTTCATCAGAACTCTTTTGTCTCCAGTCCTTGTGAGACTTTTGGCCTTGTTTGAGAGAAAACTTTGCACTGTTCTCTTGCTTGTGTTGAAAACCTGATCATTTTTTTTAGTTGATTTGTGGATGGGTGCTCTCAAAAATACATTCTAAGGAGGCAGCTGAAAACTCTGACTCCTGACTAATGTCAGGAGGATACAACATATTTTATACAGAAATACAGTTTGCACTGGAGAGCAATGGTGCTTTCCTGAACAACAGCATAGAAACAGCCCTTCCTTAATGGGTCTGAGCCCCTGTTTGAATGCAGCCTTTAAGGAGGAATTTCAGTGCTGCTGAGTTTCAAGCATGAGCTGTAAGGGCTGGCTCATTTAACCTCTGGGCCCATTCTGAAACCACAGCCTGGGAGTCAGAGGAATTGCGGTTGGACTTTTTAAGTGAGCTGCATCACTTGAGTAATGGATGCGCTGAAGTCTGGGAAGAATTCCTATTCCATTTAGAATGTTAAGAAATCATCCCTCCCATCTGTCTTTTAAACCACTCTCTTTTTTTTTTTTTCTTTTTTTTTTTTTTTTTTCCCCTTCTCACTTCACAGGTAGCTCAGAAAGTAGCTGTGTGTTTTGTCAGAGGACTGGGGTTACATTTTTGTACTGTTATTCTGTATTATTCAGTGATCATGGGAACCTCCATTAGGGACAAAAATTTTCTGAAACTGCTATAGAAATAGCCTCCCTGAACCATGGGCTGGGAGCAACATACTGCCTCAGACCATGATGTACCATATTGTTTCCTAAACTTTTGAAAACCAAGCCCTGCTGCATTAAGAAAAAAACATTTTCCTCTCCTGCTGAATTACCACGTTGTTAAATACACACCCATTATAAAGTATTCATCTTCTGTGACCCTTTGTTAGCTCTTCATGCCCCACAAGGGGATATGTCTCAGACTTTAGGAAACAATGATCTGTTGTAACTCATTTTAAGCTTGAATCTTTTTTCATTATTTTCCATCATACACTTAACCACTTTCTATATATTTTTGCTTTAAACACAATGGAATAAATAGTGATTCTTGACTGGTTAATTCATGAAAACTTTAGTGGTTTGAGTGGCTTTCAGGAGGCATATGAAACCTACCTACTGGTATAGGAGAGACTGGAAAATGGCTTCTGCTGATTTTGTGTATAAAACTAGAACAGTCTTGATTGCAGCAGGAATGGGAAATTAAAAACTGTTTGCTAATTCCTCCCATCTACACAGTAATGCAAATTCCTAAATCTTTCTTTCTTACCTTCTTAGGAGTGAGGCAGAGGGTGATTATATGAAAAAAGAAGGTAAGAAAATCTGGAGAGGGGGAGAATATGAAATAGAAATACAAAAATACTACAAAAAAGGCTTTGGTATTTCAAATCTGGCCTAACCAACAATCATTAGAAATGTCAGGCATCAGTCTGTTCATGCAAAAATTTCCCACTCAGTCTGAAGAGGAAGAAGCTTTACAAGACTGAAAAGCACTGGAACAGGTCCTGTCCCTCCTCACTGTCTATGAAATTTGATCACTACTGATGCTGAAGGTAAAGCTCAACCCAGAACTTGATCCACTTTCTTGATGGCAAACCAAAGCTTTTTATGACCTTATTGTTGTGCAAAAAGAAAAGTTTGGAGTAGGTTTCACAACACCCATTCATAGTTTCAGCAAAATATATGAGGGTCTAGTTAAATGATGAGTCTTTTAGCACTTCTACACAGCATTTCTATGGTGCAAAATAACATTTTGAACCGAAGTCTGCATCTTCCTGCAAGTGGTTCCAATTTTATTAATCAGCTCTGGCTTTATTCTTATTATTTACCACTGTTATTAGTAATGTCTGAAGACTAGTAAGGGCAGGGATAGAATCCACACAGTGCAGTTATGTGGTAAGTTACCACGCTTCCTGCATGCAGATCCACACAACAGTTTGGAGTGGAAGGGACCTCCAGAGTTCATCTAGCCCAGTGTCCTGCTTCAAACACTTCTATTTAGATAAGGCTGCTTTGGGGTGCACCCAAAAGAGTTTTTAATGTCTCAGGAGATGGAGGGCTCACAGTTTGCCTGGCCTGTTGCTCCAGTGGCTGCATGCTTTCATCTTGAAAGAGCTCTTCCTCAAATCTATCTGAAATTTCCTATGTTCTACCTTGTGACCAGTGACTCTTTTCCTATCAAAGCTGGGAAAAGTCTGGGTAAGCTTTTAAATGTCTGGAGTGATGAAAATGGGGGTAGCAAAAATAAGACAAATACTTCTTACCTAAACAATCCTGCACATAAAATAAAGTCTTTGCCATAAGCAAAAACTTCTGTTGCATTCAAGAAGGCAAAAATTTTGTCCAGTCCCATCTGTGGCAAACCTAAGTTTGTTTTCAGATTGTATAATTTCTGAAGCATCATAGGATGAAAAATGTGCTCAATTCTAACTTTATATTTTGACCCTATTTTTTCATCGATGCATGTATGAAAATGAGTGCAGAAAATGAGGAAGATGTTGTGAAGTTCAATGCCCTGAGCAAATGTGAGCTGCTAAGTGATGATAGGTGTCTAGAAAGAAGGATTTTTGTCATGAAGTCTGTGGCAGAGAATGAATGTGCTTCTGTTGCCATCATAAAGGTACATTTCCTTCACTGTAACCCCTTCTAGAGTAGCTCTTCTTTCATTATCATAAATGCCTTAGCTGTGCAGGAAGAATTTCATGTACCAGGTAGGAGTCCCTAAATAACAGTTTGTACTGTGGAAAATTGCTAAGCAAAAATCTAATTTGGTCAGATTGCTATTATATCTATGAAAGAAATTAAACATGGAAAAAACTTGTCTGATCATGGAGCCATTCCCATTGCAAATGTATACAATCCCCAGCAGAGAATGGCTCCGATTTTCAGACAAAAATGCTTTTTCAGTGGGAAGCACTATGGGCCTCTCTTTTTCTTGCAAGGCCTGGCAGCCTCACAGGCTTGTAGGAGAGGAAGGCTCTGTGGAGGGAAGACGGGACAGGAGATTGGCAGCCACCAGGAAGCCTTTTGGCTGTTTAGTGAGGAGTGTGCAAGTAATTCCACATCTTTCCCTGAGTTCTCCAGCACTCCCCTCAAGCAAGGAAAGGCAATCTTGTCTTTGCACTGGGGCCCATATAATTTTCATTTTCACCTTCTTCCCATGCTAATTGAGATTTTACTGAGTCTTTTCTCAGTTTTAATACCTTTTTTTTTAACCTTCTGCTATGCAGCTGTAGTCTCACTTGCTCCTCAAAACAAACCTATCCCCGCATTGCCTGGTCCTAGTCACAAAAACAAAGGAAGATGGGAGAAGCAGAATTGCTGCTAAACCCACTCTCCTGTTGCAGGGGTCTGATGTCTGAGGTGTTAATCTTCATGTTCTTTTGATCTGAGTAAGGATAATAGGTTGTTTTTCAATATTGTTTCTGGTTCATTAATATTTATGTTGTCTGTTCCTTTTTTTATCCCCCAGAAAACCCTTTGAAGATACCTTTGTAGCCTCTCTTCTGCTGCAGGCCTAACTTTGACTTTTCCGCTATTCATTGTTTTCCTGCTTGTTTCATGTTCTCACTCCATTACAGCCACTCGGGTACTGCAGCCAGAACTGAGGCATCCTCCTCCTGCTTTCTTTCCAAGGACCTGCTCAGTGTGAGCGATGCTTAAGCTCCCCTGGTTTCCTCATGTGGCCCTGGCAATGAAGGTGTCACAGAGTAGATTTAAATGGGACACCATCACTGATTAGCATTGGTGGCTTCTAGGCACCCATGTTTCTCCCATTGGACAAACCCTCACACATTAGCTGGGATAAAGCCTGATTGGCATTGTTTCCAGACACATTTAAATAATTGTCACACTGCACCCCATGAAAGGATGAGACAACCACTGTCTAGTTTTAAAGGCTGCTTTGTGATGAAAAGCGCATTAGATCATTTGATTGCTGTTTTTCTTTGGAATGCATCCTCCTACTCACCACCCTGTGGGCATCCATACTCTCTTTTGTTGGACTTGTTTCTGTTCATATGATTTCATGTGCTGTGGGGCATTTCAGTGTGCCTGCTGTTCTTTTTTTCCCTCTGCCTTTTCTTCCTCTCTACCTCTCCATATTTTTGTGGTATATTTGGCAAAGCTGTGGGTTACACCCAATATTTCATCTTGTTGTTTTTGTCATTTATTCACCAGCTGAGCTCAGAGGAGGATTTGTTTTTCAGTGAAATCTGGGGACTTTATGTTTTTCTTTTTTTGTCTTTAATAATTTTATAGTTTTGTTGACTAAAGCATAAGAAAATTGAACGGTTTGTCCGTGGTCACACAGTGAGTCATTGCTTCTGTCAAAATAAGAATCTGCCTAGAACTGCCATAGCTTGTACCTCCTCATTCCAGCCATTAGAGAAACTCAGCTCTTGTGTGAATTTGTCACAGATTTAAATTAAAGCTACTCTTTTATGTCTCCTGGTTCTATGGAACCAGACGAATTTCCTGGGCACATCTATGGACCACACTGTGTGGTAGAAAACAGCAATATTGAGCTCTGAGATGAAATGTTAGTTCCTTGCCTCTAATGAGTGGGTTGATAAAGACCTGTAAATCTTGGCCCTTTAGGCCCAGCTGTGTTCTAGCCCTAGATTCACTTGGGAGAAGAGTCTGGGACAATGAAGAAATGAACTCTGAGTGTCTCAAAATTTTGCATTTATTTTAAATTATTGGTATCTTGTCACAACCTGACCCCAGAGTTCCAACACATGGTATGGGCCAGAGCTTCTCTCCCTGCTCAGACCCATGGATTATGGCTTGGAGATCTGAACCCTGAAGGGAGGAGTGATCACCAGTGATCACTGTTTCAATGCTCCTCATAACAGCAGATAAAAGAGCAACATTGCCTGCAGAGATAGAAGAAACTCTGTAGAAAGAATATGTGGGCTTATTGGTTTATAAAATAAAAAGAGAAGAAAAAGTGGAAAACATCCCCAGCATTCCCACTACTTCATCTCTTTTTCTGGCTGGGAATTCAGATGCAGAAAAATTAAAGTATTCAGGCATAAAAGGCCATTCATTCCACAAGAGGGTATTTTCTTTTGCTGATCTTTTCACTGACCTACATGACAATCTGTCTCTGATCAGAGTCCTCCAGCAACTTCCTAGTGGTGGTGCTGCTTTTGGTACAGCCTGACATTATATTTGTATTTCTCTGAGCCTCAGGAGTCCACAAACCACATCTTGGTGGTGACTGTTTCAGAGGGGTTAGGCCCCAGGGAGAGCAGCCACCTCCACCCATCCTCTCCTGAGGCTGTGACAGAGCTCAGAGCTGAACCCACCATCCCTGACTACCATTTCCAAGTGTACACCTTAAAATACCTACAACATTTAAGCATGAGAGCCAAGAACAATTATTAAAAAAACCCCTAAAACCAACCAGCCAACAAACCAACCAAACCAAAAACCAAAAAAACCTCCCAAAAAAAACAAGTGGAGAAGAGTACCAATGTACTTCATCTTTTTTATAGGCTGAAGCACATTCCAGGTCTGCTCCAGTAGTCCAAATCACATCTCTTGGGAGTGGAGAGCCACAGAAAGGTGAGACAAAGATATTAGAATATGGCAGGATATATAATGGAATTGTCATGGGCCAAATGAAAGAATAGTTTAAGTCTTATTTATAAACTGTGGGTAACATGCAAATTTCACTTCATCTTCTTTAAGCCTTTCACTCACTAATTCTTTGGAAGGAAGAATAATTAAGAAAAGGATCCACTTGGCAACTCATTAGTTTAAAATCTTTGTTCTTTACAGATTTGGTCAACACTGCTTCCATAGTCTTTTGGAAAATTTTCTTCAGTTTATTGAAGAGACTTCAGTTGCCTCAAACCTTTTAATTTTAGCTCATTTAAATATATCAGCCAGTTTCAAGACTTGATAAAGATGAATGCAATTAATCTTAGAGGCCTCATAAATGTTAGAGAAAGAGCTTTTATTTTGAAAAGACAGTAGAGCCAAATTAAAATCCTATCTGGTAACCCTCTGAAAATACAAATGTGGGAATTTCTGACTGTAATTAATTTTGTATGGGGATTATAATGACTTACATTTACATACAACAAAGATTGCTAAAGAACTGGTGCAACAGAACTTATGTGTGTGTGTATATTTGTGTATGTATACATGGTTGTTACTGAGTTTCCATTTTCACTAAGTTTCCATCCCTCCAATAACGCAAAAGAAATTAACAATTCATCACATAATTGATCACTTGGTGTGATTCTTGAGGCTGCCCTTTCCAGGGCCAGGAGTTAGGCTTTGATGATCCCTATGAGTCCCTTCCAGCTAGGAATATTCTGTGATCACTGCCAACAAAATCAGTGGGAAATCTAAACCTGGTGGGCACTTTTCCAACTGAATGTGAGGTTGGCTGGAATGGCAGATCCAAAAAGAGGAACTACCAAACACAGTAGGTGGATATCATTTGATTGAGAGCTAAACTTTCTTTTTTATTATTTTTATTTTAAAGAAATAATGTCTAAAGCCATTTAGTTAGCACAAAACAGGACAGTACTCTTACGTTTTGGTTTATTTTAGAAATAAAGGATGGTCTTCTCAAGAAAAAGATACTTTTCTTTCAACACCCTCTGATAAGAATTCACAATATAAAGCAATGATTAGGAAGACTCTGCCCCTTTAGAAGCCATAATAAGATCAGGAAATCTTACCAGTCTTTGGTGGGAGCATCCTTTCCCTTGACAAGCCCAAACAGGATCATGGATACTTCTGAAATTTTTATTTTTCTGTCTCTTAGGTGTTTCAAGTGGCAGATGATGCAGTCTTAGGTTGTAAAGTAAAATTACTTCTTGCCCCATCTTATGTGACTATGTGCATTTCTGAGCTCTGGGGCTGAGGGAGGGCATCGGCCCACCTTTCCCACCACTCTTTCTGGTCCATGCATGTAGGGTGCTATTAAGGTCATCTTTTCAGAGAAACACAGCAGCAGGACAAAGTATTAGGATTTGGTTCTATTTGCTCATTTGATTTAGCCCAGCTTCCCATTTTAGCAACTTGGTTTGCAATTGAAATATGAAAACCTGGGGAGGGAGGTTACTTGACCAGATTGTGGAGCAGAGCTGACCTTGAATATGACATGCCAGCTCTGCCAAGAGCATACAAATGTGTTGCACTGTATAATATGCAGAAAGGTCCTGAGGTCTCTCCCCTCTCTTTAAACATCAAAGATCAGATAATGTGTTTTCATCCTTCGACGTTAAACATTCCACTGTGGCCTTGGCAAAGACAGAGAATTGTCTCTGGGATCCACTGCAATGGGAGGGCACAGAGTCAAACAGAGTGGCTGAATTTGAAAATGGAGAGGAATTATTTTGTGACCAGTAATAAAATGTATAGCTACAGATACTAAAATAATGATAGGGCCATAACCTGAAGGTGGAGAGAGTCAGGGAGGAATTCCCTTCTACGCCACATGAAAGCACTGCACACATAAAGTGGTGGATTTGTGGGGTGGAGAAGTGGGATCACCTTGTGAAGATAAATCAGAATTGATGGACAAGATCAATTAGTTTCTGACAATGTTTTTCTCAAAGTACAAAAGTGCAAAGGAAGTTAGGAGATCCTGGTAAAGATTTGTTATGTTCCTGGGGACACAAATAATTTTTGTAAAAGCAGGAGCATATTTCAGGGGGTGATTTAAAGGCTGCATTCATTTTTTGTGGATCTATAACAACTTTGAAATGCTTGCTTTTGTTCCTGGATATTTTCAAGAAATCAAGAGGTCGGAGTGAAATCTTGGCTTTACAACTTCTATGAAAGAGTTTTTCTAACTTAGATCATAACCAAAAAGGAGAAACATGGAAGAGAGGATTTTCAGAAGAGAATGGAAAGGAGATGGAAATATGGTAAAATGGGAATGTGGATGGGGTGCTTAGGAAAGAGGAGAATCAGCAAAAAGAGTTGCTGCTCAGTTTGTAGATCTGTGTAGCTACATACTAAATGAGTGGTGATGGCTCCATCAAGCACTTTGCTGAATGAAGGAGGGCATTTTGCTGCTCCAGGCGGGGTGGTGGCTCTGGGAGTGGGAGCGGTCAGTGCTGATCTCTTGTTCCAAACCACACCCCAAAAGAAGCTTTTCTATTGTTTTCCTTTCAGACCTGTTGGCAGCAACTCTGGCTGCTTCATACCCTGACATAATAGTGATCACATCTCCTTGTGCTCCACTCAGGTTTTCTCCTATCCAGCGGAGGAAATTTGGAAGTAGAAATTTTATCAATGTGATAGTGTTGCCATACATTTTCAGACCTAATTTCTTGGAGGGCTGCCTCCAAGAGCTGTAACATTCTGTAATTGTTCAGCACACCTGTTTCCAAATACCTCAGTGTAAAACTATTTGTTTTTTCCTGTGAGAAGACTATAGTACAAGTTCTGTTAAGTCTTTGACATCTAGCCAAAAACTACACCATTCATTTAACCTCAAGCATTAAAGGCTCTATTCACACACATAAAAAAAGGATATTTCAAAATTTTCCAGTAGGATTTTAAATGGAAATGAGAGTGCATGAAAACAGCACCTAGTCCAACATTTGGTATAGGTAGCTACGTATGGGATGATATGTTGAAACTGAATGTACTGAAGATGGGAGTAAAAAAATAAAATAAAATATATATAGCTATAGAATTCTATAATTCTAAAATTCTATAGCTTTAGAAAAATTGACAACAAGATGCCCATACTCAGGAAGAACAAAGGAGAATAAAATACCTTTAGATGACAACTCTGATGACAATTAGTGGCTTATAACCTGGGGAAGACCACACAGTATCACCTCCCCATCACAGCATATGTCTTGATGTACAGGTTATAGAGTAGTACTAAGGATTTTCACTGAGTGCTAGGCTGGCTGTGTGTCTGATGGAGTCTTCTTTTCACGCACTAGGGCTGCCTCAGAGAAGTTCAGTGATAAGTGAAATTATCCTTATATGCATATTGGGAAGTTTTTAGATCCTCCCATGCAAAGATTTCACTTAAACATAAGGTGGCTATTAGCAGTAGCAATACCCGTAAAGTTTTCCAGCCTTTTCAATATTCAATCATGCTGCTTCATTTTGTCACCTCCTAATATAACAGAAGAAAAACTATCTGTGAGGATTTACAATTACAGTCTCCCACATGTTAGGCATGCTGATGGCCCAAGGGCACAAAAGGGGTTAAATACCTGCCTATGTTTGCTCCTTCAGTATGAAAAAAAAGTGAGTTAATTGGCTACCAGCATAGCTTAATTGCAGGAGTTGTTAGTGCAGCAGAAGCTAAACCAGGTTGCATATGAAATGTGCTTGTTAAACACAAGCATTTCTTCTGGCTGGGAGGATGGCTACATGTATATATTGCATATTTATATGTGCCCTGGAGCTCGTCCTCTTCCATGGAGGGGGTTCTTGTAAGCCATCCTAAAACCAGTTACTTCACCTCTGTGTTCAGTAAACACATTGATATTTCAGTCACTTCTTGAAAACATCAAAGGTAAAAGGAATGAGGGGGCTGCAGATCTTCTGTCTTCTTAGAGCATAAATGCTCTCTTGTTAGGTACATAAAGAGCAAAATATACACATATAGCTGTACCTTTACCTGAAGAAACCTTTCTTTCAGGCTGAAGACAACAAAAAAAGGGAAAGAAAAAAGAAAGAGAATAAATGTAAAATGTCTGTGGAAGTGTATTGATTATACTCCTATTGCAGTCCATATTGAGCATTGGGAATGAAATGTCTTCCTGACTGATCAGAAGTACAGTGGATAATACACAAACCAGAAGGTGTCATGATCTGACAACTACATTCTCCTTCATAACCCGCTCAAGTTATGCTCCTGAAATGCAGCTGAATAGCTCACCCTGGTTTATAATTTATACAGTTCAAATTTTTAGAATTAGCCTGAAAAATATGTGCCTGGCAGAAAAATTTCATTCTCAGGTGCTAGTAAAGTCAGTACACCCTCAAATATTGTAGCATAACCTCTCAAGAATTTTGCTGCACCACAGAATTTCAGCTTTTATTTTGTGCATCTCCAAAAGTAGTGTAGTTGGCTCTGGTTGCAAAGAAAACCACATGGAATTTGAATTGAGTGCAACCAGTGTGGAGTTGGGCTTTAAGAGAGATAAGAATGCATTTTGCATTTCTCTCCATGAGGTTTTAACTCAGATGATCAGTACTTTAAAAATATCTTCATTGATAACGAGGTCATATCTTTTATAAGAAATTAGAGAGATGATCACAGACTTGCATAACATATTGCGCCTGGAGTTATTTTATGATACAAGATGCTGGGGGAAGGGCAGATTTGAGACATCCTGCAATTATTTTCTTGACTAACCAAGAAGGAGTCGAGCTACATGGAAAATGTACAAGACAACTAAATTCAGGACTTAGGGCAAAGTTTCCAAGCAAGCTCGGCAGTAATAACTAACTGCACAGCCTACTGTGAATGGGTCTGTTGCATGTGGCCAAGGGATGCAGCTTATTTTTCATACCTGTCTCTTTCTTTTTTTACTTTTCCACACAGGAAAGACTCAGATACTGACAGAAAATATGAACTTATTTGGCCGAGTGCACATATTCACCCTGTTCTGTCGTATTTTTTAACCTGTGCTAAAATATTGAGAAGCTAGAAAAAAGAAACTCATACCAAATAACATGCATTTCACAGCAGGGTTTTTCAGGACCAGTCCTTCTCAAACAAATCTCTAGTAGAATGGAAGCCATTTAGTACTATTAAAGCCAGATTGCATTCTGTCAAAAAGTCTCTACAGGGTCAGTGAGAAAGTAAGAGGAAAGCAGGAATTTTTTAGATGCATCATGGCTTCAAGCTCCAAATGCTGCTGGAGATATTTTCTGATCCTTTGTACACATTTGTTTTCCAAATAAATGCAAAATTACAACTGGAAAGTTTTCTTAAGCAAACAAAACTTTAGGTTGTTTATCCAAGAAAAAAAATAAAAAGGGAGAGAGAATAAGAAAAGGAAAAAGTAAGTCTTGAAAAGTTTTGGTCTGAAGGTGGTGAAAGCTGAAGTAATTTGCTTATCCCCAGAACAGGTATAGGACTTCTCTAAAAAGTTCCTCACTTCTGAGCTCTGGCACCACCTGTAGGGATGAAAGGGCACTCCAGGACCCAGGTCTATTCAGAGTTTGGCTTCCCCACTGAGAGTTCCTACATGGGTGCCAGTGAGTGCCAGTCAAGCTAGCAGCTCTTATGATGTGGACAGGCATCCAGCTGGGACCTGACTGAGTCAATATCGGTTTAATAAAATTCTTCTGGTATAGAAAACTCTGCTAAAAACTCACAGTGCTATGGAATCAGCACTTTGAATCCTGGTGTGTCTGTGGAGAAACTTGTGTTAGCACAATGGGAAAAAAGGCTGCAATCTGCTGAAAATCTACCCAGCTTGAGATGAAATTTTTTGCTCTATACTTTTATCAGATAAATCTTATGTAAATGTGATATAAATTCACACTAAAGCAGAGGATTTCTTATATGAGAAGGGTAATTGAGTCATCCTGCTAGTAGCAGATGGCAATATTTTGTGATGCAGTAGAAGACAGGGCAAAAAGATTAAACAATAGAGGAATTGAGGAGACATTCTTCCCAAACCCTAAAACAACCAACATATGCCCTACAGCATGGATTTCAGTTGACTTCCATAAAAATATGGAAGTTTGTTATCAGACAATGTCTTCCTCCCCTGTAATATATAATTCAAAACCACCAGCATTCTTCTCAGATTAGCTTCTAGTAATCATAAATAATGAAACTCAGCATTTGTCATCTTCAACTTATTTAATAAACAACTATTCCTTCATCCCGATGTAATGTGTGCATTGTTATACCCTGTAGGGAAACTGAGGCATAACAGTTACTATTTCAAAGGGGAGAGAAATCATGGACTGGAGTCCGAATTTAATGCTAATCCTTCTTGCCTAATTCTTACTGAAAAGCAGCAATTAAAGCAACACAACAAGATTTAAGCATTTAACTGTGATGACACTGAATTGATTTAAATTCCATTGTTTCAACAAGATGCCTGTACATCTTCAGTCAGATCACCAAATTTAGCCCTGCTGTGAGCTTGTGCAACTCCCACATAAGTCACTGGGAGTTATGGCTGGGTTATACCAGGCCTAGACTTGGCACTGAGCAAACAGCCCTCATGATAATGAAGCAAACTGATTTCAAGCAAATGCTAAAAATTCCTGGCAAAGTAACATTTCTCTCCTCCTGCCAAGTGTCATCAACATTATTTTTTGGGTGGATTCAGATCCCTGAGAGCAGAGTTTTCCATTACGTGTTCCTAATTGTTAAAGACTGGGCCTCCTATAATACTTGAGAAGTAGTGTGTTTAGTTGTACTTGTTACCATAACACCAGGGTGAAATAGTGCTTTTCTCTCAGCTGGTTAAGCCACAGAATACAGTAGCAGCCTTCCTAGCAATGTCAAGGCATTAGACAGAGGCAAAGCAATCCACAGTCAACAGAATGAATGGAACGATTCACACTGTTGTACATAGATATAGAGGTTAAACCCAAACACATGAATAAGTGATGCTGGAAGCACTTGGGAACAGCTGGGCCAGATGAATAACTCAATTGGATGCCATGAGGAACAAATTAAACAACTGACTGGAGACCAGGCTGCTCGTGTGACAGACACTTTAATCAGGAAGTCAAAAGCTGATTGACAAGATGAAAAGCTGGATGACATGAAAAATGGAAACAGAAGGAACAACACAAGAAAAGGGCACCCTGGGTCAGCATGCTGACAAAAATAATCAAGTACGACAGGCCATAATCCAATCTTCGAATGTTTGGCATGGTGCTAGTATGAAAGTCTGCAGCCAAGAGGAAAGAAAACTATTATTAAGTGAAGGAAATTATCTGCCTCTCTAGAACTCACTATGCTATGTGTTCATCAGAGATTCTCTTTCTACCCATAATGCATTATAGATATATACTAGAAATAGCTTATATTGAATAATATGAAATAAAATTAAAATAAATTATGTATGTAGAAATAAAGTACTTCTACAGCAATGTTAGGGTAAGTAATTGCTTTTTCAAAATCCTACAGCTAAACAGGTGTTGACATTGAGTAGGTGTGAAAAGTGAACTCTATCACAGTACATGGGCTTTTTTTCCCTGCAGCTGAATGTAAATCTATTGCTTTCAAGTTTTCCATAGGAATCTCTTCTACCTAAACTTAGAGACTGGCTGCACCTGGAGTTATCTGCAAAATGTAAAAAAATTTTAAATTCCCCAGTAGTGCACATTTAAGATATTCCGCACTTGCAGTTCAGTTAAATACCTCCACATGGCCAAGGGGCTGCATTGTGATAACTGATGGTCAAATTCAGCATTTCACTGGCTCAAGGTCCAGAAGAAAGGCATCCTGAATTTAGTTTCTGAAATTAAGAATTTGATACCTAAAAACATAATTTATTTTTTTTCCCGAAGTTCTGAAGAGATTGTGGCAAAGACTGATTTCAAGCTGGTACTCTTGGAAATCAGATTACTTGGAAACATTTTTTGCACATACCCCTCCCACCTACAACAGTAAAAGGTTTGTGTTAATTGTTTCAGGGGATAAATGAAGTCAGGTTTTGCTGCAAGTACAGTAGATTTCAGTGAGTTTACACAGGCCTGAGAGGAGTATTTGGTGACAACTTCAGCATCACTTTTTCCAAGCTTGGAATAGAGAGAGCTTTCATGAAGGAGTGTTGGAGCTTGGGCTCTAATCTTGAAAATGGGTAACCTGATGTAGGATTAGGTGGCCTTGTAGAGAGTTTCTATATATTGTGTATATCATTTCACACAAAGGTTTGTGCTATTGGTAACTAAAGGAGAATTAACCACAGCAGGGCATGCCTCTGTTTCAGCTTCTTGCCTTTTGTCAAAAGGGTGTGATATGTTTTCTCCTCAGATAATGACAGCTTTTTTGTTACTGAGCTGCTTTTCTCTGTTTTAGAGAACAATATTAAAACAATACTCTAAATATTAGGCTTACTGTGGAATACTCTCAGCAGGGAGGAAAGCTACCAGTAAAAAAACACCGCCAAAAATTGGTAGAAGAGTAAGATTCTGAATTTGAGATTTATTTATTTCTGAGACTTTTTCTCCTGTCTGCTTCTTCTTTTACTGCCAGTGTCTTTAGTATTATTATAGTTCTGTGGGTTTTTGCTTCTCTGTGCTTTCTTTTATTTCCCTCCCTTCAGCTGTGGTCTCCCATTTCAGTGAAAGCACAGACCCAGGACCTGTTTCATCTCTTCTAAGTTTGTTTTTCTAAATAATAGCAACAATTGCTGGAACAACAAATCCTCTACTGCTACTAAGCTGTGTCCAGGTTGATGTTTACCACACACGATGGCATTAAACTTCCTGGAAATCCCAAGACTGCTGTTGAACACGGAAACAGGTATTTCAGAGGATGTGGTAGGTTGAATGATTTAATTTTATTTTCTTCCCTTAGCTTTATCTGCTTTTGCCCTGGCATCTGCCTTTGTGATATCTTTCTTTAAGGCTTTTAATTCTTGCTTGTCCTGTAATGTGTGGTAGAGGCAGGACATGCTGTGCTCTCCTCTAGGAACTCTGTGTTTGTTCTTTCCTTGTTTTGCTGCTCTCTTACTCAAAGATAAAGGTCATCATGACAGGAAACACGGTATATGCTTGCTGCTGGTGGTGGTAAAACTTATAATAAATGTGCTTTGTTCTTGATTTAAATTCTAGTAGACAGATGTTTCTGCATTCAAGAATCTTGCTGTACTTGAGACATGTTTTTTTCCTCTCCGCATGAAGAAGTTAAAGACTGTTCATACATGGCCACGGTGTAGGAGGAGGGGTTGTGAAATGTTGTCCCATGTCAGTCCTGACTTTCAGATGAGTGAGATGAGAGAATACAATAGGAAGGTTCTTGAAAGCAGGGTTTATCAGCCTCATGAGATAAACACAGCAAATCCTTAAACAAAATGTACATGAAATTATTATGGCCTGGAGTCTGGTAAAATTTTTCTATAACAAAAAAAAATCCATACACTGATCAGGGGGCAGAATGTCAAACTCCCATTTCTTAAGATTTTAGGGTTATGAATGCTGTAGCTTGAAGCAGCATCAAATCTGCATTTAAAAAAAATTAAGTGGGGGGTATATATGTGTGTATATGTGTCTGAGAAGTAAGGAAGGAAGGTACTTGTAAAATTACTCAAGATTCATTCAGGGTGCACTCATGAAGAAAAAGGATCCTGAGTACAGTGGGTTCAGGTTAGGTCTGGTTTCTACCCAATTAAAAAGAACTATTTTATGTAGGTGCTACATTCTGGAATTTTTAGTTTATGAATAGGTTAAGTGAAAGTTAATAACTTCTTAGTGTATAATATTTAAAAATAGCTTTCAAAGCAGAGAAGAGTTTAGTTCATGATACACTTACTAAAATATATCTTTCCCATAGTGTTAGAAAAACTGTATAAAGGGATGCAGATCCAAGGACAATCCACACTCAGCCCAGAACTGAGATCCCTGCAGCGTGGCCTGAGTGCAGGATCAGGACTGGAGGAGTGACCCAAAGCCAGGAGACCAAGCACTGCTGAACGGAGGCAGGATCTGTGCCTGGCTCAGATTAGTACTGAGTTTGAGCCCAGCTGTGTTGGCAGCACCCAGCTGGTGTTCACACAATGAGCAGGTGAAAATGTGACAGAGATGAGGTGTCAGAGCGGCAGAGCCCTGCACATCTTTCCTTTGATTTACAGGTGTCAGGGGCAGCATCACCAAGACTAACTCAGCCAATATGTAATGAAAAATGTTCTATAATCAACATTTGCTTGAGTGAAAAAGAGTATTATCCTCTAAGCATGGAGATAGTTTTATATTTTAAGATCATTTTAAATTTTGGAAGATAAGCAGGATGCAGCAGTCCATGATGAGCGATGAAGATCTTTTTGCAAAGGATTTATTAAGTTGAAATTTTATGTAAAAAAATTAAATTTTTTTTCATCTGTTTTTCAAAAATGTTTCTGTATATCTATGTGTCTATGAATAGATTTTTATTGGCATTAGGCAGTTTTGTTAGCATTAACCATGAGTTGATGTAGGAAGACATATGTTTCCCCCCCTAATAAAACACAGGCACCTCTTTGTTAGACTGTATTCATAGCAGGGCTGATTCATAGCTCTCACAAAGCCAAGAAAAGAAATAGAAAAATGTGTGTATCAAAGCTGAGGGAAGCACAAGTATCCCATGCCCTACTTCCAGTTCATTCAAGATCTCATTTTCGCAGTTTTTAAAGGAAGTTATATTGCCTGTTTGAAGAATCCTGGTGACCAGACCCACAAAAGCTTTAGGTTTTCAGAGAGTCCTGGTTCTCTGGGCTAGATCCTCAAGAAGAAGCATACTCAACCACTTTTCTTCTAAGAACCTCCATAAACGCATGAACCTGCCGTGGTAGACTCCCTGAACCAAAACAACGTAGGAGTAAGGAAGCAAAACCTGCAGATTTTGCAGAGCAGCCATGTGCATCACTTTTCAGTAGCTCAAGAAATAAACCCGTGCTTGTGCTTCATCACCTCTCTCCTGCAACACAACAACAGCATATTCTTTTGGGCTGAAGTTAATACTGCTGGTGTGCCTTCATTTTCTGTGGCAGTGATTTATTCACTGATAGAAGGACCTTGCCTTTAGTTTTGCATTCTTAACCTGAAGGTCTGGTTTTATTCTGTTAACTTTTATGTCCGTGGCCTTTGTCCTGTGAAGCATTTATTTTAAAGCCACACTCACTACTTGATGCCTTTGTTCTGCTTTTAGTAACTACCCACTGTCTGAAGGCCTCTCCCAGTTGATATCCAGTTGTTCCTGGCTTACCCATCTATAAATGTCTGTGTTAGGGCAAAGACTGGACAATTTTCAGCCTGACAACATCATAATATTAATCATGAATCATAACCTTCATGATTACAAATACCCTTTGGTAAAACACTGCAACCACTATGAAATAATTTTGAAACTCCTAGGAAGATTATCACTTCAGTTTTACTCTGAACTCGCCCATCTACTTATTAGCTAGACATTGCTTATTTTGGGATATTGAAGAAAAATAAGGAAGTCTGGTCCAAAATTTAGGACTCTGCTTGGCTTAATAGACTGGCCAAACCTACCAAGCAGGTAGCTTTGAATTGGATGCAGAAAATGTCTCATGTCACAGTCAGCTCACTGTGACTCCGAGTCCGGTCTGGCTGGGTGAGCATGGCAAAACAGGGGGGCGGGAAGGATGGAGTTGCTCAAAATACTTTAGTGATAATAAAATAACAAACTGTAGAAACCGGACGTTCTGGGGCCAAGCTCCAAAGACCAAGGGGTGTGGTGAATTTAACAATATATAGGGTGTCAGGGATTAGGTGTCCTTTCTTTTGTTCCTTCTCACCTATGAAATTTTCCCCATTAGTTTTGGGGAAACCTGACTGCTGGGACTTATTGAGTGTTTGAGAAGACAAGGAGTTTGGCTGGGCCCAGGGGAAAGGGGGGGCAGGTAAAAGGGAGGGCAGGGGCAGCTTCTGGCTGGCTCAATTCTTTGGCTTCAGAGCAGCACACACCCAGAGCTGTTGTTGCTTAGGGAAAGGAATTGGCCATAACCCAGATGGTGATGGTGCTGCTGCTTCATGTTGTTCTTCTGTTTCTTCTGCTGCTTCTGCTTCTTCTGTGGGCCTCACACCCCTTTTCCTGCCGGGATGTCCTGCAGTGACAGCCTCTGCCACGGAGCTTCTGATACATCTTGTCCACTGGCCCAGCATTTCTGCTCATTCCTGCTGTTCTGGCTGGGTGTTCCTCAGAGCAGGGGGTCTGTGAAGCCTCTCCTCCATCCTTTCCCATCTCAGCTGAGAAAGCTGTCATGGGGTCCCTGGTTCTGTTTTGTTGTTAATGCTGTAGTTATTGTCGTTTGTGTGCCTTGTTATACACACTAGTAAAGAACTGTTATTCCTATCCCCAGATCTCTGCCTGAGAGCCCCTTGATTTCAAAATTATAATGATTCAGAGGGAGGGGGTTTACATTTTTCATTCCAAGAAGGGCTCTTGCCTTCCCTAGCAGACACCTCTCAAACCAAGACATAGGGGTACCCGAGGGCAAGGGTCCAATCCTGAATATGGACCAGGGACATGACCTTATATGTGACAGGTCCTGAACCAACTGAGAGCCAGAACCAGAAACATGGCCTATTATGGAATGATCCCAGTAGCATCCTAATTTCTGTCCTTTAAGTATTCTGCTCCCATGGTCTCAGGTTTAAACCTTCTGTACAAGTTACCTGAGCTAATTCACTATCCATTCCAGCTGGTTCAGTTCCCATATTTCCCCCTTCCTGCTGAACCATAAAAATCCTCTGTAAAGGTTTCTGAAAAACTCTTAACAGACAACCCAAAAACCAGGGTAACAACATAAACACAACTACAAAAATCCGTAAACCCATTTTAACCAAAGATAGAACCCAGCCAGGTTAATTCCACTCTGAATAGTCCATTGAACCAGTCCCTGTCATCTTTCACTTGCAATTTCTTGACTTCTTCCCTGAGAATTTGGATACTTTTGTGTATGGACTCACTTTGATCTGAAAGATTCATGCAGCACATGCCTCTGAAATCCTTGCAACCATGTCCTTGGGCTAATAGCAGGATGTCTGTTGCAGCTCCTTTTTGCAGGGTGGCATGCTTGATGCTATCAACATCTGTCAATAGCTCAGCCAGTTCCCAGGACACAGCATTGGTTTGCCTACTCAGCCAACACCCTAGATGGTCCAATATTTTCAAAACTTGCTGCAGCAACCCCAGGTGCCAATATTGAGGCTGCTATTCTCTTTCTTTTATTCCAAAAGTTAAACTTGTCTTTGCAATTGGATTCAAATTGATGAAAAAATCTCTTATGCCTAATTTTTTTGGTCATGAATTATGGCAATCTCAGGTGCTTACACACCCCAAGATACATGGTCTGCCCTTAATGTGAGATGAAGTGGTGGGCCATCCTCTGTCTCCACAAATGAGAAATGTCCCAGATGGTACCCGTAACAGGGAATCACTGGACCAGGAGGAGATGGGTGAGGTGCAGTTACACCATGTGCTTCTGGTTTTCTAGACCGAATTATGTGGGGAAAGATCCCATCATGTATTTTGTTTCTCTGTTATAGCTTGAACATCATTGCTACTTTGCATTAATTCAGGAGTCTTTTCAATACAATGAAATTTAACCCAAAAATCCATTTTTACAGAGCCCAGAATTTCCAATTCTTAGGGTTCTAGTGGTGCATGCGGTAAATTCCTGGCCCAGTAATACCAGTTATCAACAAGATTGTGAATCCATTCATTGTGGGGATGCATTACATGGATGGCATCCTTGGTGAGTGATCACACATCCTTTGGTAACCCAACTAAGCAAGTGGAAAAGGGGTTGTCATGGGTAGCTACAGGGTTTCCTGCTTGGTGATGTTAGCTAGGGTAATGCAGACATTTTTCTTCAGCTTTGGGACTTCCCAGGTTTTAGTGAGGAGTATGGCATGGGTCAGGATGGGTACAGCAAAAAAGTCCTTTAGGAGTCTTTGGTGGAATAACCTGCCAATAGGACTTAAAAATTAATAATGGTTAGAGAGTTAAGGAACTGGTGGTATTAAACAGCAGTGGGTAAGAGGTAAGAGAAGGTTGTCCACAAGCCTCCAGGTGTATTTTCTGCAGGTTCTTCCCAGAATTCCTCCTGTTGACCTTCTTGGTGCTCCTCTAGAGGCTACAGGCATGGCTTGATATTTTTTGCTGGAACCCACTGAGGTCCTTTGTCTGTAGAGATGCAAGCATATCCCCTCCCCCAGGTAATAAACAGAAAGGACTCTAAAATTTTGTTAGTTCCTAGATCTTTGATTAGAACCAGTGGTCTCTCCTTTATTTGTGCTTGTGCAGTGTTTGAAAAATATCTGATGATTGAGGGGTTAGGTTTCATATATGAGTTGTTCAAAAAAGTGAAAACATATGTGACTTACTGAGCCTCTCTACAATAGACAGGGTCTCTACTCCACCTTTCTATTGTTCTAGAATTCTTTTGAGAGACCCGTGGGTTTGTTCTACAATTGATTGTCCTGTGGGGGAGTGGGGTGTGCCTGTAGTATGTTTCATTCCCCACATATTAAAGAATTGTTGTAATTTGTGTGAGATGTAAGCTGGCCCATTATTTCTTTTTATTTCCTGTGGAATGCCCAATGTCGCAAAAGCCTGTAAAAATGTTTGATGGCATCTTTGGCTGCTTCTCCTATATGTGCAGAGACAAAGATTGCTCCTGAAAAAGTGTCAATTGATATATGTAAATATTTAAATTTACCAAAAGATGCATAATTGGTTACATCACTTCACCAGATTCATAAACTGTGAAGCCCTCTGGGGTTTATTCCTGCCCCGATGGATGGTAATGAGTACCTCTGGCAATTAGGGCATGTGGTAACAATTGTCTTGGCTTGATCTTTAGTGATTTTAAATACGCGATGTAACGCAGGAGCGCTCTGGTGAAAGAATGAGTGGCTGAGTTTTGCCTGTTCGAAAATGTTTGGCAGTGTTATCTGTGTTGTCATGGCAAGTGTGTCAGCCTGCTCAGTACCTTCTGTCAGAGGTCCAGGCAGTGAGGTGTGGGAACAGATGTGCAAGACAAAATAAGGGTGCTGTCTCTGGGTAAGAATAAAAATCAAACTTCTAAGCAACATATAGAACTGATCATTAGTAGTGAATTAGAAGTGAATTTTCAGCTCTCTCGACAATACCCATAAACATAAGCAGAATCAGTAACCAGATTAAAAGGGCATGTAAACATAGAAAAAGCTCTAACAACTGCAATTAATTCAACTATTTGGGGTGAACCATCTACTGTTTGGATGTCCAATTTCCACTCATGTGTCACAGGGTTTTGCCAGGTTGTAACTGCTTTATGGGACTATCCTGATCTATCTGTGAAGACAGTGAGTGCATTCAACGGCACATCACTTGTTAATGGTTTTAGGATTAAATTAAAGGCAGAATGCAATAATTTATGCTTAGGGTAATATATTGAAATTTCCCCTGTAAGATTTTCAAGTGCAATTTTCTAACATTCTGATTGCTGCAATAGCTAGTCCAAATATGCAGCAATTGTGGGCAAGAATACGGTAGAAAGGTCTTTCCCCTGCAACAGAAAATAAACACAATCTGACTCTGATTATAAGATGAGCCATCATCTCTGGCTTTTTTGATATGGTTTTCCTTGACTCATGGGGCAGGAAAACCCATTCTAGAATTAAGAAACTTTCAAATGTCTCAGGGTCCCATTGAAAAATTAAAAAAATTAAAGCATAGAGTTGAGGTCCCTTCCCCAAAATAGTTAGAAGGAATGGTAAATTTGGATTCATTCTGTGTGCTTGGTGAGTTTGAGTGGCTTGGGATACTTCTCCCAAGGCATCCCTTGCTTTGTCCATCAACTGCCTAGGTGAATTTAACTCAGAATCTCCCCTTAACAAAACAAACAATGGAACCAAACCTTCGTAAGTTATCACCAGCATGGGTCTAACCCAATTAGTAGTTCCTAACAGTTTTTGTAAATCATGGAGTGTCTCTGGTTTCTCATTTAGTTGCAATGGCTGGTGCTGTCTCACAAATGCTCTGGTGCTGACGATACGGCCTTCGGGTCCCACGAACTTGATCAGCTACACATTCCTCAGGCTGATGCTGTTACCTCCAGTTCCTGATAGCATCCCTGGAGCAGGTGTAAGAGTCCATTCAGGAGGCCACTTGGACTGTGAGATGACTGCCACAGCTGCACCTGTGTCAGTGAGTCCTGAGAGAATAATCCTTTTGGTGTTAAATTCTAGTGTGCAGGTTAGTTGAGGCCAGCTGTGGCTTATTAGTCCACAATACCAAGGACTCTGATGTGTTGTTAGAGTCCTGTTCAGGGAGCAAAATTGCCTGAGAAATTACCAGTCCTTGAGGGATAAAGCAAGGTAGGTCAGGACACATAGCCAATACAGTGATTTCCTGTTGAGATGTTACCCATAAGACAAACAGTAACACAAAAAATCCCTCAGTCCTTGATCTACAGTTCCCCAAAATTAACAGTTCACAGGGCCGATCTTCAGGCCCAGGTTGGCCTGTAGATGTGGTATGTGTAAAATAATCAGTCAGTGTTACTGGCTTGGCGCTTGCAGCTCCACCCTGGCACCTGGGGGCAAGGCTGTTGGTAGCCCTGGGATGAGATGTTGAAGCTCTGAGTTACTTGGCCTCTGGTGGTCACGGGTATATGTGGCTGAGGTATTTCTGTCATAGCGTGGGGCCGTCCTGTGCTGTGCTGGAAGCTTCCCAAGGCTGGCTTGCCATAACCCCCTCACTAGTCTGGATCTTCTTACATGGATCAATGGAATCACTGGATGCAGAGAGGCTTAGGTCCTCTTCCAAGTAGGAGGGGAGGGCACAAGCACACCTTTGTAGCTGGATGGGTGGCAGCAACGTTTGGTCTCTGGCACCAGCACAGGCTGCATGGGCACTGCCATGTTGAACAGAGGTGTCTCTGGCAATGGTGGGAGTGGTTCCAGCCCCCCAGGAGGAGTTTGGCTCAAGACTGATGGGGAGAAAGCAGCAGGACCCAGGGTGAGAGGTGTGGAGCCGAGGGAGGAAACTTGAGACAGCATGGCTCAGGCAGGGTGCAGGGCGGCAGGAGGGTCGTTAGCAGGTGGGAGTGAATAGGGAGGGGAACGGGTCACTGAAGGTGCCAGGAGAGTGGAGGTGGAAGGGTCCCGGGTGGCATGGCCATCACCATCTTGGGCCCCACATGGAAGAGATGGAGGCAGAGTAACAGGGCAGTGGAGTAACAGGGAAAACCAATGTTTCCTCCAACCCTGCCGGCAATATCAGCCCTGTATCCCATTCCAGGGTAGTCCGAAGGGGGAGAAGGGAGGGAACATGAAAGGACAGGTGATACAAATTGCATGGGCTTCTGTGTCTGACAGGCATCTCTCATGATCCCCAGCATCTGAAAGATTAAAAGCCATCCGGGGTTGGAGGGTGGAGTTGGAATTTAAAAATCACAAAAATAATTTTTTAATTCATACAACCTGATTCCTATTGAGTCCCAAAATTCCACAGAGAAGATACCACAGTCTGAGTGGTCTCCTGTGGCGCTGCACAGAATGGTGCTGTGGCAGCTGGGAAATTGTGCAAGACCCATTCTAGCAGGTTTTTCACCTTGCTTTTTCCAGCTTCCTTCCCATGGTCTGCTAAAAGTAGCTTGTACCATCCATATACATCCCTCTCTATTGTAGAAAGCCTTAAACCCATCCTGCGAAGCAGCAAAACTTGGATGGGGTGGGAGCAATGGGAAAAGCTCTTCCTCTCCGCTCACCTGCATTCCTAGCAGGTGTCCTCCAAGACAGCTGGTCATCCTCCAATGGCCATCTGTCACCAAAAAGTGTCAGGCCTGATAAAATAACCCACAGCAGAGAGAGGAGTCCTACTGGTTTGGCCACGACCCAGCCTAACTGATCCCTAGAGGTCTCCTAGTGTGGAAGTCCCTGTTCTGGCACCACTTGTTACAGTTGGCTCTCTGTGACTTTGAGTCCGGTCGGGTGAGTGTGGGAAAGATAGAGTTGCTCAAAATACTTTAATGATGGTAAAACAACAAACTGTGGAAACCACATATTTTGGGGGCAAGCTCCAAAGACCAAGGAGCATGGTAAACTTAACAATATACAGGGGTACCTGAGGGCAGGGGTCCAACTGTGAACACAGACCAGGGACATGACCTTATATGTGACAGGTCCCAAACCAACTGAGAGCCAGAACCAGAAACATGGCCTATTATGGAATGATCCCAGTAGCATCCTAATTTCTATATTTTAAGTATCTTGCCTCCCATGGTCTGAGGTTTATGCCTTCTGTCACCTGAGCTAAACCACTATCCATCCCAGCTGGTTCAGTTCCCATAGTCTCAGGCAACATAACATCCAACACTTATTCAATATATTGGCATCTGTAATTCTGTGTTGGGTTCCCTGATGGCCTGTGAAGTGCTGCCCACACACCATGGGAGGAGAGGAGGTGTTTGAAGATGGGAACTGCCAGGGTCAGCTCAAGCAGCAGCAGGCACTGCTGAAGAACCAGAAGGGTGAAAACACCTTGACCTAGAGGCACGCAACCCATAGAATTCTCACCACCAGGTTACAGCTGAACTTGAAGTCCTCCTATCAAAAATGTTTCATCTGGTCTGCCATAATTAAATGCTAATTGTCCAGAGAAAGTGAAAGAATAAGTATGACTTCATAGGCCAGTAATTATGGCACCCTGTGAGAAGGATGTCAGAGGAAGAAATCAGTGTCTCAGTCCCCACTTAAATGACTGTTTTCTATTTTATTTGAATACATATGTGTATATGTAATATAAAGAATATTGATATAATATGATATAATCTAATGATAGAACATTAAATAGCTATTAAAGCAGGAGCTAAACTTAGGTCTCCTCCCTTTGGGAATGCCCTAATCACCAGGCAATGGAGTCATGCTTGTTTTCTCTCTTGTATTCTCTCTGGCCCAATGAATGCTTCATTAGTCCAAGCACACTGGAAGCACTTCAAAAGAAGTTTGCAACAGCCCTTCTTTACAACATCATCCCCTGGTTAGAGAATTCACAGTGGAAGGTGTGGGTTTCTTCCCAAACAGGGGTGAGAAATAAATCTGAAGTTACTAAAGCCTTGGTGGATACCCCTTACCACTGATTTATGGGGTATTTGGGGAAAAGTTGGAATTCTCAGCTTTTCCAAGGATTGCTTGAGAAAGCTTAATCCAAGAAAAATGCTCCAAAATGCCATCTGAGTTCAAACCCCCATCTGTAGGGTGAGGAGGTCTTCAGAACTTGATCCTATAGAAGGCTTGGCTGTTTGTTGCTGTGAGAACTTGAAGTTCCAAGAAAGTGTAAAGCAGACTTTCAAATATGGAGCAGATTTGCTGGGAAAAACTTAGTCAACCTGTGTGCCTTTAAATTGTAAGAGCTAGTAGCCAACAGGAGATTTTTGTGGATAGAGATTCCATCATTCAAAGAGGCAATGAGGCAAGATACAAGTAGCTAAATCCTATCAAAAGTCTGACATTATGCCATGGACAGATATTAATTTAAGGAACAACTGTGTACTGTAACAGATTGCCATCATTAGCCTGTTTGCTCTTTCTTTTTTTTGGTGTTACTGCCCTCATTAATTTCTGTGAGCACTTCCTAACTTGGAGTAGGCAAATTTCAGCTTCCAGAGCTTTAAGAAGTTTCAGATAGTGTGACTGAACTTAAATGCTGTAAGAAGTGTGAACAACTGGTCAGCCAGTGGTAATTTCTGGGTTTGGTGTTTCAGAGGTATGTTGTTAAAATACACCTGAATCAGGAAAAAACTGTCTAGAACCTTACTCTGTCTCTAAGTTCTTGGTTTGCAGAACAAGTTAATAGATATTTCTGATTTCTTTTACATTTGATAGGTGTTAGAATAAATATACCAAGATTTTTTTAGCAACAAGAATGGTTTATCCCCCAAAATGAACCATATAGCTCAAGCTGCTGTGGAAGGAGACTTTTTTTATTTTATTAGGAATGGCCTTGTGTTTTGTGGAGATTTTTGTTCTGTGTATAGAAAAGGTGCAATACAGGCATAACTAGTACAAGCCTACCCCACCTAAATTGCCACTGTGGTTCAAAAGTTTAGTCTGAGAATCCCTCCTGAGGTGCTAAAAATAATTGAATGTATGCCTGCTTCTACCACATTGCCTGATTGCTGCCAGCTGAGCTGCACACAAGTGTCCAGTGAGACCAGGAACAAAGGAGCTGCTTGTTTCCTACAGGATCCCAAGAACCACCAAATGACTGAGATTTTTAGTCACTTGGAACAGCTACTGGGGAATGTGGACATGTTGCCTGGCAAAACTGTTCTGGAAGAGTTTAGCCCACAAATGGGCAGTGTGAAATATGCCTGACTTTCTTCCAGACTGTACCTGATGAGCTAAATATAGCAGAATAGATGAGTATTGTCTGTAAAGTCGAGGTCCTAAGTGAGAAAAAAAAATGAAAAAATGAAAAAAAAAATCACCCTCTCTGAATATACTTTGAAAAGATACTTCATCACATTAAAGTCTGGAAGCATGTGGCCATTGATTTCAATGAAGGATGCAGTGGCTTGCCTATATTAAGAATTAACATCAGCAAAAATTCTGGCTGATACAGAATGGTTACAGGAAATGTTAGTGACTGTAAAACAAAGTCCTGCATTATTTTAAACATTTGCTGCAATTATTTTGTAGTCTTTCAGTCTTTACAGGGACTGGCTGGAACATATGGCCCGAGGGTGAGATAAGGAATATTCTGTAGATGGTAGGAATGCTGGCTTAGTGCCCTGCCTAGGTAGGTTGCCTGTGTTACTATTGCAAATTCTCTGTATAAAAGGATGTCTCATTTGTGTTGTACTTACAGAGCTTACTTGGGAAACTGGTGTTTGTTTAAGTAACAGACTGTAGAAATTATTTCTGTTTTTTGAACACCAACCTGAGGTACTTTGGACCTTATTTTGAAAGGTGCTGAGACACCATCAATCCCTGCTAGTGCATATAAGCAGTGGGTGCTGACACTCTCAAGAGGTAATTGTTGTGTGAGCTCTTACCTCTACACTTAACTCTCCTGAAAGTTTTCCAGTTATAGGATGGCCTAAAAGTTATTTGTAGAGTTCAAGAACCTTTCAGGAATTCAGCAGATATACAGGGCGTACCTAGTTTTCTTCTTTTTAGCACAGATTTGGCAGTTGATTTGTTCATCTGTTAGTATGGTCTCATATAGGCGTTCTTAAATATTTTCTTAGTGTGAACCACCCCACCAGACAAAAATGTGCAAGCCACTTCCTCCCACAGAAGTTGTTTATGTGGAAAAGGAACATTAGGAAAGTATTCAAGGTATTTTTAGCTGCCTTTTAGTACAGTTTGGAGACTGGAAACAAGGAGCACTGTGGTCTAGCTATATGATGCTGGGAGCTGATGTATAGCCCTGCAGCTGCAAGTAGGTGGAGATGGCCAAGATCCTTGGCCAAGTCTCATCTTCAATAACTCCCTGGCAAAGCATTTTCCAAGTGGTGAGGCAACTCAGTGTGCTCAAGTGTGAGCACACTGCAGCGGGGGCGAGGGGCAGGACCCCAGTCCGGCACAGCTCCCCAGGGGAATGGGGTACTTGCTCATCCCAGCCTCTCTGAGGGTGTCACCGTGGCCTGGGTGGGTGTGTTGGGTCTGGCTCAGCTCTGGATCTGCCAGAGCAGACCACAGATCTGGCAGGAGTGGAAAGGAGATGACGAGGATCCTGGGAGGGAGGGAAGAGGCGGTAGCAGTGGCATCATCTGAGCATCTGAGAAAGGGCAGAAGGCTGAAGCAAGCAAGCCAGGCAATTTTTTTCAGCTGAGGCTTAACTGCAGATCACTCATCTGCATGTAATTTGCATTGCTAAAGGTTAGCTACAGCAAAATCATGGGGATTTCTCAGTAAATGTAAGTGATCTGTACATATACATGGAGAAGAAAGGTAGACAAGAAATCCTTACATACTTTCCAAAGCTAAGAAACTGATTTATGCATTTGTCTGAATTCAATTATCCACCTCCACATCTTCCCCAACACTGTAACCCCTCTATAGTTAAGCACTAGAAGATACTAGAAAGGAAAAATGGCACAACAGAAACTGAAAATGGATATTACATTGACAAATGCAATCATCCATCCTGGAACTGACTTGTAAGACTCATAAAGTGACTCATAAAGTGATTTTCCCAATTCTCCCCAGACATCCCCTTTACAAGGTGGCAAGCCCTGGCTGCATTGTTTCACATCTCAACACATTGTTGAAGGCAGATGAAATTTTTAAGTTAGTTTTTGATGACTGGGAGAAAAGTGCAAAGTCATGGTGGAGTAATCCCAATAGCTGTCCCAACACACATTATTACTTTTTATTGTTATTAACTCTTATGAATTTTCAAATCCACTGTTAGAACTGGGGAAGGCTAAACTTGTCTTTTTTTCATACATGACAATGCTTATAGAAGACTTAAGTGCATTTGTTTTTCTATTCTTCCCAAAGGCAGTACTTGTAGCAGCCTGACATTATATCCACATATGTGAGACATTACTGAGAGCATTGTCATGATGCTATTTAAGCTTCCTAGCACAGTCCAGTGAAAGGATTTTGATTCAAAGAAAGCTCACAAGAAATGTTCCCATTTGCTAAATTACCACCACCTCTTGCAGTGACACCAGAGGTACCACAGGGTGTCCTGCCCAGGGTAACTTCCTGCTACCATAGCAGGCAGCTGCCCTAAAAAGGGCATTCATATGCCCAAATATACCTGCCTTATTGCTTACAAACAACATTAGAGAAATGTGAAATAGCAAAGATTCAGTATCAAAAGATGACTTCCATGAGAAATGGAAAGTTCAACCATCCAGAACCTGTATCTGTGGACTTTCTTCACAGAAGTCTTCTGTTTTCAAAGGAAAACCTGTTTTTAAAGGAAACAAGTTCCTCTTTCAAAGTGAGATGAGGGGTGAGAGTGCTTGAAGGACGTGCTACAAGGTACATATAAAGAGATATTTCCTTGGGTTTTCCCTTGCAATAATCCTCATAGAAGGGAAGCAGAGTCTAGCAGCAGCTTTTATATTAGAACAACTATTTTGTTTTTGTAAACTCTGGGGAGAAGTTACAGGAGTTGATGGATCAACAACTTTTATCAGACTGCAACAGCTCTTTCCATGGCTGTCTGAAAATGCAATCAACATAAATTGGACAGGGAGGGTGGGATCACATATTCCAGCAAGTTAAATTTGTCAGCCTGTAATGCACATAAATGACATAAAATATAATTGCTTTTGAATTCGGGCCCCTTCAGGTTTCATGTTGATTGCAGAAAAAAGAACCAGATGTTTCTTCAGCAGGAATCACAGAGGCAAGATAAATAGTCTCTGGTCCATGACGTTTTATAGAGTTTCCAAAAGAAACCAATTAATTATTTAATTATTGGGTGTGCTGATCATGTAAAATATAATTGGCCTAGGGCAAACAGCAATACAACCCTGGGAGCTGGCTGACTGAGCTTGTATAATACAGTTTTTGCCAACTCTTTTTTCTGCTATGAAAACATTGTAAGATGAATTAATGCTACTTCATCTTTCTTCCATTCACTTTCATAAATAAAAGAGTCTCAAAACATAGACTTTCCTCCTTTCTGATCACCACCTTTCACTAGCAAGCAACTTGGAGAGAGAAGAGCCAGTAGCAAGCATAAATATTGTGATAAGAAAAGATAGCTTTGTTTAACTAACATCAATTTGAAGAAAAGGCAATTTGTTTGAAAGAGCCACATTTAATCCTCAGTTCTGTGAGGAATTCCTCATGGTAAAGACAGGAAAGAACCATTTCTTCCCTTGTCAGCACCAGTGGGGTGGGTCTGGAAAAAGGAATGTGGTGCAGGATTTACTGGGGCTGACATAGAATTTTCCTTTATGATGTTCTATAAGCAAATATACAAGAAATAATATGTAATTTCTTTAAATCAGCAGATACTTCTTAAATAATATTTGTGGTCTTCCAAGCTTTCTCTCTGTTCATGGATGTTCCTGCATTTACTCTGTGGTAGCTATTTTCCTGTTAAAGGACAGGAAGTAATTGAAAGGAGCACTGAAAGAAATTAGTGACTCATGTCCTCATGACTCTTCCATCTTAGCTTTCTTTTGTGCTTGTTCAGCAGCATTTGGCATCTGGGAATGACATGCTCCTTCCACAGTGTTTGCTATGATCAAATCTTCAGGCAGACTGTGGGGTGGAAGTCTGTTTGTCCAGTCATTGAGAAAAGAAAACAGAGAAAACATAAACTGTGATCCATGCAAAAAGCAGTTTCAAGTTCTCGAGATCTTCTTTTCCTTGCCATTCCTGCCAGAAACATCCTGAAATATTTCTTTTCCTGGTTTGAGGTCAAATCATTCTCTTACCTTTCTTCCAGTGTCCTCGGCACTTCCAGTGGTTCTTGCTGAATTAGATTTTCTATGTAGTTAAGAAATGTGCAAAGCCACAACCACTTGAAAATGTAACAGCAGGCCCTGCTGGAAAGGAAGGGATTAGCTTCTGAGCTTTCCCAAAGGAAGACAGAATGCCTTATCTGCCTGACTTGCCCACCTTGTGCCCATTCTCCTTGTGGCTGAATTCAGCAGTCCTAAGCTAAACAAACTTCCCAGAAAATCAGATCTACTTATTCATCTGTACCCACAGCAAATGTGGGAGCTTTTTTCAGAGGGCTTTAACCAGGAGGAGGTAGAAGACAAGGGATATTTATCCCATTTGTGAGCCTACATGACCAGCCACAGGCTGAGAACCAGAGCTGACACCCTCAAAACTAGTGTTTGATCCTGGAATATACAGCAATACTTTTTCCCCAACAGCCAGAGTCATTGCAGAGATGGCAGAAGTTTAAGGCCATGTTTTTTTACTGGCTGATTTAGATGTGCTGTTTGTTGAGCAAATCTCATTGAGGATACCTTACTCTCCCCAGCACTGCCGCCAGGGTGCTGAACCCCCCCAGATCAGGGCACTCACAAGTCTGAGGGACTAATGCCAAGTTAGTAATTTGTGAAGTCATCCCAGGTACCTGGTCTTACTCATATGTAAAGACCCTTATCTTTATAACACACGAGTCCCTTGACTATGAATACAAAGGTAAAATTTTCAGTGTAAGATCTCTTTCAGAATGCTTTAAAAAGTGAAGCTCTGCCTTCTACATGACTTAAATGCTTCTAAAATAGCTTTCATTGGCCACACACATAAAATGTTTCAATTCGGGAGGCATAAACAAGGTGGAAGCTGCCTCCTAGATGGCTGAATTTTATTTTCCACCAAAAAGGCCTATCATTGACCACACCGTCTGCAGCTATATTGGGGAGAGGAACTGCTCTCCATTTCACCTATATATCATCTTACAGTGACATTTTCTTAGCTGGGAATTGCTTGGTGATTTGCCAGCGATAAATTGACCAAATTCATCCAGCTATGAAGGTAAAACCCAGATCTCAGCCAGAGTCCTGCTCCCATTGCCAACCTGCCTGTCCACCTGGTAAAAAGATGTCTGAGGAACAGAGGATATTAGAGTGGGGTGGAGACAAAATATAATTCATATTGCTTCCTCTTTAAATTATAGGTCCTGGTGAAGATATTATTTATGAGTTTTGAGCAGTAGTTCATGTCACTGGGGCATTTTTCTTCTTTTCTACATGTCTTTCTTCAGAAACCGCAAAGAAATGTCACTGAGTTTACTAACTAAATGTCTTTCTGTACAACGGATCTATAGGCATGGAGCCAGGTGGAAATATAGCTCTCTGGAGTAATTTAACTGAAAATGAAAGTTAGTCAAACAGTCATGGATAAAAGAGAGGTATCAGGTTTAAAAACCATAGGTGTTTTTACCATTCACAAGTAATAGTTTTTCAGTCAGGTTTGGGTCGCTAAAATTCATTTCAGTTAAGAAAATTGGCAGCAATTTGAATGAGAATTGGTACCTCAAATTTTAGCTGCATGTGGTCAACTTTCTGGCTCTTTGTGGTGATTTGATTGATCTCTTTCAGTACTTAATACCTCCAAAGGACTTTGAAAATGTAAGTTTTTATTACTAGTATTCTGCACAGTGGATAAAATGTAAGTGTCCAACTGGAAAGAGATTGCATTGAGGACCAGCAAAGGTCATTGACCTGCACACAGACATCTGGTTATCCAACAGCAGAGAGTTTTCTAGGAGGCACTGGTTTCACCACTGTTGCTAAAATTTGCTATTAGTAGATCTCCAACCATTTTACAGTTACATCACGTCCAGTATGAGTATGGAAACTGAGGCACCATGCCGGGAAAAGACAGGTCTGGAATTGCTGTGGTCCAGTTATAGAGCCAGGCCAGGACCTGAGTGTGGGCATCCCAAATCTCTGTTCAGCATCTTGTCAACATTCCTTTTTGGAATTCCTTTAGCTGACAGATTAATATGCTTTTCTGGGAAAGTTCACCATACAAGATTTTAACAAAACATACATGATCTTAACAAAACCTTAAATCTTGTGCTTTCACAGTGGTCAGAGGTGCAGTGATTTTCCAGTAGTTAAAATGTTTATTTCCACAACAGCCTGTTGGGAATAATGGTTCTGGTTCTTTGGCTTGCTGGTGTGCAGGCTGCCTGTAGCCCTACTGGAGCCAGGAAATTTTGCTGGTGTACACTCACAGTAATACAGGCTGGGATCAGGCGCTGGTGTATTCAGTAAGACAAACCCATAACAGCCACCAAATTGACATGGCTTCACTTGAACAAATGAAGCAAGGAATCTATTTGAACTGGGAATTAAAAGGAGCTATTAAAACATTCCCTTTGGTATTTTTATTTTGTTTACTCATGAGACCTGGCTCATGCCCCTCTGTCTTGCACAGAGTCCATATTTGGAAAACTCTGAACTCGTTTGCATACTTAGGCAAATTTTAGAGATTTTTTTTTTTTGTATACACAGTGCACTTTTCTTACTATTTCTCTTCTTAAACAATTTAAATCAGGAGGCTGCCTCTTTCATTTAGCTTTCAAAACATGACCAAAAAGGGATCTAAGTGCTTTCTTCAATTTCTTAAAGCTAACATTTCTCCCACAATTGTTTTTGCTCCCTGGCCACCCTGTCCCATCCTGCATCTCTTTTGGAAGAAGGAAGAAGCCCACATTGCCCTCAAGCTGCAGCAGGATGAGGAACCCTCAAAATTTTAAATATGGGTCAGTTCAGAGGAGCAGCCCCCATCTTGGGTGCTCCAATGAGATGCAGTCCTCTAGGGCTGAGCAGCAGGTGCTGGGAATCTCTTCACATTTCCAGGATTTTCTGTTAAGGCCTGAAGGACTTTCTGATGGCTCTCCCCCAAGCCACTGCTCTCTCTGCCCCTGCCTGAGAATCTAAATCAATAGGATTCCTGAAGTAGTAGTCAAACCACTAAATCAGGGGTGTATTTCGGGCTCTCATGACTGCCATGACACTGACCTGCAGGAGGGCAGGGAAGTGACAGACCCCATCCTCTGCCATCTCCACAGACATCTGCCCAGCCTGGTTTCTCTTCAGTAAAGGAAAACAAAAAGGAGAATTTGGGGATGCATCTGGCTGACAGAAGAAGCCTGTGAGTCTCCAACTAGGAAGATAAGAAACAGCCCTGGCCACAGTGGTGCAAAATCCTGCCTATCCCCAGTTCCCAAGTGTCTGGAGGAGGGGTCTGTGCTGGGGACCTGGCAGAGGGACTTACTTTAACCTGCAGGCATAAAAACTCTGCAGTCAGGTGCCACCTGGGTGAGGGAAAAGGGAAGGAGGAAGCACCAGCTGATTACCTCTCCAGCATGTTACAGCATGGGATACAAGCACATCTCACTGACACAGCTGTTTGCAGGGACTGCCTGTGAACTTAAAACCTCTCAGTAAGATTTTAACATTAACCAAGCTCTCACTTAGGTACCAGGGGGTCCTGGAGGCACCTCCCTTCTCACCACTGAGCTTGATATCTCCAAATCCACCTTTTTCTCAGTCATGGGGGCTCCTGAGATTTTACTGGGCTGACCTGCTTTGTGTCTATGTCATTCCCAATATCAGATCAGAGCTGGAGGTGTGTGCAGGCAGATATTCCCAGTAAGTGGCTGGAGAGGAGACCTCGGTGAAGGGCACAGCCATCAAGGCTGTATGCTCATCAAATGTCAGTAAAGGAGGTGCTTTCCCCCTTCCCCCTTCCATTCCCTGGGTCAGGAATGAAAGTACTCAGTCATGGTGTTAAAAATTTATTTTCAGTTTTGTTCTTACTCTTAAGGGATGCTGCAGCCCATGCTGCCACTTCTGAGGAGAGGTCCTGCCGATTTTTCAGGGGCACATTTGTGGGCAGTTTAAAGCTAGTGAGGGAATAATAAAAATAATTGGGAAACAGAATCTCTCTCAATAAGCATTGTATACTATACATGTGTTTTTATATAGCTGTCATAGAGAATAAGAGTGTATATGAGAATATAGCCTAAATGTTAGTATGTTTGACTGGAAAGGGCTTCTCCCCCTTACCCAGTCGAAGTGCTAAAGAGGGAGAGCCTCTCCTTCTCCTTCACTGTGCAAGTCTCCCCTAGCCTCTTTCTTTGGAATAGGGGGGCAGTTGTGTCTGCTTCACTGCAGGACTGTGGTGTGGAGAGGTATGTTACTGCCTCCTGCCACAAAACAATTCCTGCTGTAGCTGGTCTGGGATACTGGGAAAAGAGAAGAAAGAGGGGTGTCGTAACCAACTATGTTCTCCTGCTGTGTTTGTGGATAGCCTGGCCTCTCACCTCCTTTGAAAATCCTGTCTGAAGTGTCCCAGGTATTGCTCAAAGCAGAATTTGACCTCCAGATTTTTCACTATTGTCCAGCTTAACTTTTTCTGTCTGAGGGGAAGAAGAGCGCACACAAATGTCAGAAGAAAACTGTTTAAAATAATTATTTATATATTGAGGAAAATTAAGCTGTGGGGTGCAGGGGAGCTGTTCACTGGATCATATGTTCAATTGCATGTGGATATACATACAAGAAGTCACTCCATCCATATTTTAAGAGTAAAGCAGCACTGCATTTATTCCAAGCCAAGGTTGTGCATATTGTGTTCTCAAATATGCTTTAACAGACTTCAGAGGTAAAACTGTTACGGCCAGACCAGTAATTTAATTTGGTACTTACATGTCTTCATTACAATAGTTTCCTATTGCCTCACAATTCTGAATACCATTTTTTATCATGGTGTTCTTTTTGTCCTGCAGAAAGCAGATTTGATTTCTTGTAAGGCTCATAAGGTTTCCTTTAACCCAGCCCACTGCAATCAAAAAGGGAAATGTTCATAGTATTCCTATCCTACAGTCTGGGAGCAGAGATGGAGAGAGGTTATAGTCTATCCAATGTCACAAATAAAATTTTTGACAGACCAGGGCATGAATTCAGCTCTTTTGAGTTTATACTTTTCTGCCAGGGTCAACTGAGTGATTTTGTTTTTTCCCCCTTACAGTTTTTTTCCTGTGATTTGTAGAAAATCTGATTATTATTCCTTAATAGAAAATTCTAAATAGCTTGGTAGTTATTGTTTCTACAGAATCTAAAATAATGTAAATTACTTGGAAGAAAAGGAATGCCAAAAGAGCATGAAAATACAGATGTAGATCCAAAACATGCCGCCCTGGCTGTCTCTGGAGTGCATGAAAAACTAGCAAAAAGAAGATTTTTTGTAATTTTTTTTTTTTCACAGCCCAGCATCTGAATTTTATCCAAGAAGAAAAGTAAGAAAGTAGAGACAGACATAAGTTCTCATTGCCACATTCATCCTTTTTGTGTCCTTCTTGTTGGAAGCAGGGCTGGATGTAAGTGAAAAGATCATGATGAAGGTGGAAAAATATTTAAAACCACCAGTGAACTGCCTCCTTCTCTGTTCACTCTGTCTCCCTCCACCTCTATCCTGTTTTCTCTCCTAGAGCAGTGCAGACTTTTAGCACAGAATCATTAGAGTGGCATGTTGCAGTCGGCTCGCTGTGACTGGGGACCAGTCTGGCTAGGGAGCGTGGCAAGTAGAGGGACAGGTATGATAGAGTGCCTAGGAAAGATTTTAATGTTCACAGAGACCACATCATCTGAGGGGCTGCATCCAAAGACTCAGGGGCATGGCAAACTTCACAATGTAAAAGGATAACTGAGGGCAAAGGTCCAATTGCAAACACAGAGCAGGGACATGACCTATTTAGGAATGACTCCATTAGCATCCCCCAGCATCCTGCCTCCCAAGGGCTTCAGGTTTATTCCCTCCATCTCAGGAACCCAGTCCCAGGTATGATCTTTCCCATCTAATTAGTTTTCCACAGTGGGAGAAAGAAAAGTCTATGATATCATACTGAATCAGTACAGGATTCAACTTGTTTACTGCCTCATGCTTTTGCCAGGGAAATTTGAAATGACTTATGTCATGGAGGCTTCCACTCCTCCTCTGAAATTATATTTTGGATGAAGTAAGTTATTATTCTTAGTTTTTCTTGCCATTACAGCCATATTTCATTTAGGTTTTGGCTGCCATTGTCCTAACCCAATAATTCAGTCAAATCCCTACATGGTTTTAAAACTGAAACCAGAAAGTAGCGCAGGTAAGTTTGACCCAAAAGAGATGAAAATTATTCCCTGTAGCAAGTGGAATGTGCAAAATTGTACTGATAAGCAGTGGGGCAGAAAGGCTGTTTGGACTTGGCTGTGTCATCCTTATGGCATCAGACTGCCAAATGCTCATCACACTGCGAGCCACTGGTCTGGCACATGTGTTACTAGGAAATGATTGTCTTGTGGGACAATCACAGCACTCCATGGAGATTATGACTGCATAAGGTGGGTGCTCCAACCCCTTTCTCTGCTTCCCTTCATCTTTTCACAAAGCTGCTTGAAACCAGGTGTAATAAAGTTCTTAGCTGTGTAAAGATGCAGGACATGTTTAATGGAAATGAAGCTGAACACCAATTCCCATGATTTCCTATGGAACTTAGACATCCTCTGGACTGATTCTTTCCACAAACCCGACTAGACTGTAATTTGCACTTTTAGATATACATGATATGTAAATTTTTTTAATACAAATTTGTGTGAGAAAGTGATAGGGAAAAAAATCACATCCCTAATAAGATCATTTACAGAGCTTCAGCAGAGGAGAAAACAGTGATTTCCAAACAAAGTCTCAATTAAGGATAAAAATAATTCTGAAAATAATACTGTATTTGCATGGGAAATATGCAAAATATCATAATGCAATTCTTAATCAACTAGAGAGCTGTCAGACATACAAAAATAAGTTAATTCTGCTGTTAATATTGCTGCATGTTATAAATATTAATTGAATGCTATTCAACATTAGTTTCATTATTGTTTAGCAACAGCTTTAGCTCCCCCCACCTTTTAAGTTGTCAAATAATTGGCTTTCTTCTGCTCATGTCTGTTCTCATAAAGTGGATTCATGGGGAAAAGGAAAATCTCATATAGACCAACTTAAAGCGACAAAAAAATGTTGTTTCCAAAGACTCTGTGAGTTTGTCCTTTTTACCTAAGTTTGATAAACTGTGAAGCAAAGTTTTGGTCTGGTGGCCAGCCTTGGTCTGGCTCTAGGTATTCTTCTGCACCGAGGAGTGGATCTGCCATTCTGTGCACCTACTGTGTATCATGGGTGCTCTGACCAAAATTCATGAAATGCCTGAAGAAAGCCGACAGACTGCCTGTGGGAGAAACTGTCTGGTTTTCTCATTAGCAAGAGATAAAGGGTCTGTATCAGGGCCTTTCATGTGGTAAAAAGAGCTCATTAATTGCTTAATTCTGTGGTTGCTATTTATGTCATTATTTATGAATATTCTAGAATCTGACACTGGGGCAAATTCTAGTCTTAGTTAAATTAGTAAGTTACTAGTAAATTTAAAAAATGGCTTGATTCACTATTGTTCTTTTGGATTTCTTCTAATTAAATAAAACCCTAACCCATTATAGGGTAATAACCCATTATCACAAGAGCATGTACTCCATTACACTGCTGTTGTGCAAATTCCTTCACAGATATTAAAGGTTTTGTATTGCAACAGGATGTGATATACAAATGGATGTGAAATACAAATCCATTTTTCAGACATGAAAGTGAACATACCTAGGCATGCCAGAGGGCACCCTAGTGAGTCCATGAAAAAACCTAGGAAAGAAACCAGGATACCAGTCCTTGCTGTAGTCACTAACACATTTTCTTCATCAGTTCCTCAGCAGATAAATTCACATCAGCCAGCTTTGTAGAGCCATAAAGTTGGCACTTATTTCAAACACAGAAAATGTCGTGTTCCAGATCATATGCATTTTTATGTCATGGAGAAATCCAGTCATCACTATGAAGATTAGGTTACTTTTGCACAACAGTTTTATCTGTAGAGGTCTTAGACCTGTAGAGATCTAAGCCAAGGTGCTGGAAAAGTCTGGGAAAGAACAACTTCATGCCAGCCAACCAGTGTGAGATGGTGCAAGAGCTGATCTCCTTCGTCCCAGGTAATAGGCAGGTTTAGCCAAACATGCTTTTGAGCACAATAGTAGTTAGATGAAAACACAACAAAAAGGTCTTGACACTCTTTTCACCCTTCAAAGCTGTGACATGATTTTGTCTTTGTTTTATGAATATGAGAAAGAAGAATGATCCATAGTCCCATAGTCACACATTTAAAAATGCAGTGCTTTTGTCTTCTTTTTTTTCATCTTAGCTCTCTTGTCATTATAATTAAGTGCCCAGACTTTCAGTGCTCTGAGAGTTCATAATATCTTCTCATTTTCAGCCCAAAATTATTCAGGCCAGACTGAAGCAACTTTTCACTGTATCAGTTTTATCATTTACCTAATGAACTCTTTTCCCTCCTAGTGTTTATCCTGAGATGCAGGCAGAAAGGAGTCATCACCTCAGAGAATCATCTTGCAATGCAGAAAGAATTAGGATCTTAATCTTTGTTCATATGGTGTGCTCTTCATTTCCCTCATCTCCCTGTCAGTCTTTCTTGTACTTCAGATCAGCTTTGCAGATCTTGTTGGCCAAAAGATGTCTCCTGTATTCCTGATGAAGCCTCTCCAATGTTTCCTGTGAAGGCAAAGGTAATTCAGTCTCTCCTCTGATACATCCAGTGGCTATGTTCAATGCCAGGGAACATGGGTGTGCCCCGTTGTAGGCACTTGGAGGTCTCTTCTTGAGGATTCATGAATTTGGGATGAGGTTGGAGTGGGGATGTCTAACTTAACTGCAGCAAATAGTACTGAGATGTATCAGAGCAATAAGGGAGGAAATTCAGGAAATCTGCCAATAACATAGAGAACCCACAATGTGTGGATTTCAGCACTATAAAAAGTCCTCTTCTGAGGTTCTTAATTTTCTTTGGGCTTCTGTACTTAACAATTGAGGTATAGATATAATTTAGTCTGTCTTACTTTACAGAAGAATAAATCAAGTAGATATTAAAGGCATAGAAAACCCCAGACAATCAGGAAAAACTAAACTAATAATAAAATACAATTAGTTCCCTATTTAAACCTTGTGTGTTAATTACTGTGGAATAAGATTTTACTTAAATTTGGGGTACTGTGGCTTTGGTTTTGCTTGTGTTGGCTTACAGTGATATGCAGCAACAAATGAAAAATGTGTTGATGTACTGGGAAGCTCTTAGCTCCCAGTTAAGGACAATGAAATTTTATTTTTCTCTCTCTGTCTTTATTTCTTCCCATCACATACTTTTTAGCCATATTTGCAAAAACTTTGAGGCAATATTGCTACAAATACATATTTAAGATTTGATTACTCATTCTCATCCACTATCATGTGCCAGACATGCAGCCTACTCTAACAGATTACTGTTCTTAAAGTTGTTACAGGAAGGTTAAATAAAATGTTGCTTTTATGACACTGAATATCTTTATGATGTTTTAGCTAAATTATAGGCTGTTTGGGGCTGCCACAGATGTGCCAGGTATTAAAATCAAACTGGCAAAATGTCACCAGTCCCTTGCCCAAGTTCTCGTGTTCCTGATTCTCATGCACCTACCATTTGTTGTCCAACACCTCAGGAACCCGTCCCTGACACACTTCCTTCTGCACACTTAAGGACACAAAGCAAAATCAAAACATGCCAAAACTGCTCCAACAGTAAAATCAAAGTCTGAACTGAAGCCACCAAATATCCTGATTTTCCAAATTTCTGTCTGCTGTGGTTGTTAACCATCCTCTTTTAGGAACCCCCTTCACTAATTTATTTTGCTCTCAGAGTCTTGGGAAAAGACATGTAGCATTTCAAAGTGGTAGCTAAGTGTGTGTGTATGTATATGTATATATTGATATATATTAAAATAGCCATATATATGAAAAAAAGAATTAAAAATAAAATGCATATGACAAAAGTAGTACCACAAATTCAATGAATGGCTGGTGCTTCAATCTTTATGGGAGAGCAGAAGGACTCTGGAAACTGAGCTTAAAGAAGAGAAGGAAAGTTGAAAATCTTACTCTTAAAATAGAGCCAGAGCTAGACAGTGATGCTGAATTTTAACAAGTTCTTGGTGATTATTTCAAATTCAAGTAAGAAGAATAGCAGTCTGAAATGTTTGCAGGTGTTTTTATTCTATTTGCTGCCTGCTCTAGTTCTTTCTGTTAAAATATATAAATAAATATTTACTTGACACACTTTAAGTGAAAATGGGATTTCTTTTGAAAGAATATAAGCAAGAAATTACAATGAAAGTACTTTAAGGAGTTCTAGGTCTCAGGTTTTGCAGAGTAATTCAAGCACAAAGAAAATGAACTTATTTAAAATATTTTTAAATATTTATTTTTTTTTAGTATTGCAATCTATTTTTCAGCATGTTTGAAATGTTTTCAAACATTTCAAGAGATGAAAGCATCTCATTTTTAAATCATTCACATTCTTCTACCAAGTTTTTCAGGACTTCAAGGAAAACCTGTGTTGAAGCTGGCTAGCTTTTAAAATAGCTGTGTTATGAGAGTGCTGACAATTAAAAGTAAGATATATTTATAAATACATTATTTTTAGGGTATGAGAACAGGATGAGAATTATCAATGGGTGCATGGACTGTAAAGTTCTCTTCACTCACTTTCAGACCTTTACCTTGTATTGCTGTGAATTGGTCCCAGTAAGGACTAAAAACAGGTCAAAGGTATTTATTTTCCAGACTTAACGTAGGTATTTTGCTGCCTTTATGTATTTGTGATTGATTTAGAGTATGTACCTCCCTTAGCCAAATAATATAGAAATGTGCTTGAATTAAGAAGCTGAAAAAAAAGAAACCTTTTTTGCCTGCTGAGCTGAAGTCACACCCAAACCTCTCATGAATTTTAATGCCAGTTTTGCAGCTTCACATGGTGACCTGTACTCTCAAGGTTCCAGAAAAGATAAAGGATGCCTCCACTTTTATAGAACACCTGCCAAATTTAGAGCATGGAAGCACAGCCAGGATAATCATGCTTCATGTTTCAGAGCAGAAGAAAATTGGTTTATGGCCTGGAGACAATGTTTTTTCCCCTTGGTTGCCACACTTTTGGGCTGTGATGTTACAAATCCCTCTCTCTGAAGTTCTAAGGACTGGAGCACTGGACACCATGAAAACTGCAATGGGAGTTGACAGACCAAGGGGAAAAACACATCTTCAGAGTGTTTAACAGTTGATTTTTCCTTGGTCTGCACAGAGAAATAATCCAAAAAGTGTTTTGACTAGCTCTCCTGTGTCATTTACGGCAGGTGAAAAACTTCTGAGGATTGTGTCCTAGCTGAACTCCCTATCTATCTATAAAAACTAAAAAAAACCTATTTAGGGAATATTTCATTTTGTTTCTCCCAGCCAATAAAAAGGCTGGACCCCTCCTTCTCTCATAAACCAGGGAAAATATTTCAGCTGGGTACAGTCAAAGGGTGAGTGCTGAGAGCTGTATCATTTTTGGAAGCTTTACCTGAATGAATTCCACTTGCTGTATGGAGACTATTTCTGTTGAATAATGGGTAATCTATTTCCCCATTATGTAATCAAATCAGTGCTCAAGCTGCTGGTAGCTGCAAGGAAATCAGATAACTGTTTACACAGAGAATTTTTATTTTAAAATAAAATTAACAGAGGGGGGAGTACAGCAACGAGGTAATAAAATTCAGTTGGAAACTGAGTGGATTTAACAAACCTGTGAATTTTAAGATGCACAGGAGATTCTATCTGTGCATTAGGAAATTCTTTTTCGCTGTGTGGTTGGTTGAGCACAAGAACAGTTTGTCCAGAGGGGTAATGGAGTTCCTATTCTTAAACATCTTCCTAGACATGATTGTGGGGAACTGGATTTTAGTTGTTGGGATGCTGGAGCAGATAATCTCTGGAAGTTCATTCCAATCCCCTTCTGTGACTCTGCATATGTTCTGGCACTGTTTTGAAATGATTTTTGACATTGTACTACCTTTCAGCTAGAAGATCTCTGTATGTAGAATAGGCTTTACTGATTTGATCTTCTCTTTACTGTTTGCCATTCTAAATATCTTTCACTTTTCTATAGAAATCAGTGTTTAAAACAACTAAAATGTAGAAACATCATTGCAAGGTTCTAGTTCATGGGAGAGAACTTCTGTTTTCTCTGGTTTTATTTGTATTGCTTCCCCATTGAATTTCATGTCTGCAGACCCTGCAAGTTTATGTTCAATCTCACAGTTTTCCCAAGCTAATTTTAAAAAAGAAAAGCATAAATGGGAAAACATATGCTGTCTTCAGTTAACTTTGAAGAATAATCCATTGCTTTTATGGAAAGGGCAAATAACTCTTGATCTAAAGCAACAAAGATGCATATCCATACCTACCATTGGAATGACAAACAAGAAGAGGAGGAGAGATAAGACTGCTGATGCAAACATCCTTTATTATTTGCAAGCAAATTTTCTCAATTTCCAGCAGCTCACACTTCATTATTAACCAGCAAAGGCTTTGGAAACCACAGCTCTAATGGATAGTACTCTGTACTTAGAGTCTTTCATCCAAAACTATCAAGACCCTTCAGAAAGGCAGGCTTTGTTACTATCAGAACCCAGAGGAGGAAAGTGGGGCACACAATTTATGCATCTCAATCTGGAGTGTAATGCAAACTCAACCATATATTGAAGAAACTTTGGGGGTTTTGGTTTCCAGTCTCCTCAATCTACCTTGGTGGTGTAACTGTGTTCACAAGCTGACACCCTGCAGATCATGATACTTGCTGAATGTCTGTCATAGCTCATAATGAATAGGAAATTATGTGTGGAATTATTGTGGGGACAATAATAAGTGATTGTTAATTATGTGTAATAGATCTGATCATTTATTGCTACAGATGTCAGTGATTTAATTTTTAAAAAACTGATCAACTTCAAAGTCTTACAAAACAAAACATATTAGCTACATATTACCTTCCTTTCATGACTTGCTATGAATTTTTTATTGTTATCCAAATGCAGGACACAACACACAAACTATTCTTTTCTAATTAGGAAAGGTCTTTGTGTTTCAAGTAGGTACAGGATTATTGACTCATACTAAACAGAGTAGATTTTCAGTTATTTTTCAGGACAAAAGGAACCACTGAAGTAACGAAAAGGGAGGTAGGGAGAAAAGCAAGGAGAAAGAGCAAAACTTTCCAATAAATAAATAAAAATAAGAAGATAACAATGTAATATTCAGTATTTCATTGCCTTCTAAATAACCTTTTGTGCTACTAGTCCAGCAGTTAGATTTGCACTTTTATTTCAACCCCTTAAATTTTCTGGGTCAAAATTATGCTTAGTTGAGGACAACCTTACACAGTCAGGCCAATAGAAACCCATCTTTTTAAAGGGAGAAATCAAGTCTTAAAATTCTGCAGCTTCTTCAGGTCTCTATCTATTAACAGTAGACATTTTTTATTAAATTCAGTGACATTAATCTAAGAGAGTTTTTTCTCCTCTCTCTTATTTTTTTTTAAACTAATGTTTGACAGCTTTTGTAACAAAGTTTTTCAAACGGGACTTCAAATTAGCTGTAATTTATAGCTAACATGAATAACGAAGTGTTTACACAAATTTACATGAAGAGGTGAGATTTCATGTTGAACATCTCTGCTTGTTCATAATCATTTCAAAATGAATTTAAGGGAGACTTATGAATGAGACAGCAGCTAATAGTACAGACTGGCTTAATTTGGCTTTATTTACCTGATCAACTATCTTTTGCTTTAGAGTGTTTCAAGTGAAAAATGTATTGGTAACAAAATTTGGACAGTTTTCCCACTTATGGTAAAAGTCCTATCAAAATTAATCAGCCTTTCAATTTGAAATGGCCTGATAAAAATTTGAATCATGAAAATGTTATTCTACATTTAAAATGTCGTTCACTTAGCTAGTTAATGAGATCAAAAATAACCACTTTTTGTGACACTTGATCATTTGAAAGTGTGTCAGGATCTTCAATCAAAGACCTTTCAAATTTGGTACATTTCTATGGAAATAGCTATGTCTGAACCAAATGTAATACCTTTTCTCTCAAACTGGTACATTTGTCCAGAGAATAAAATCCTGAATGGAACAGGAACTAGTTCTTCACCCCAGAGCTTCTCAGCACAGTGAATATCTGACCTGAAAGTTATACACAGCTTAACACAAGCATGCCTGGAGTACAATTCCTAATCAGATCTGGTTTAATAAAGAGGCTCAAGTGCTCTTTCTCTTACCCAGCACATTCACCATGACTATCACAATACTACTGTGTAGTGGCCATCATTATAGGGGTATTATATGGCTTCACTTTTAGTATGAGGAGCAAGTAGAGGTGACTAATAAAAATCTTCCAAATTGAGTGTTAGTAATAACTTTGTATTTCATTGCCAAACACCTTATTTCTTTTACCAGTCTTCTATTTTGTCACATCTCTGCAAAAGTTTCACCTCATTTCCCATTTCAAATGCATTCAGCACTTTGGAGACATTTCTATTCCACTTCAAAAAATTCTCTATTTATTGATTAAATCGGTAATATGTGTCCTTTGAAACATGCATGCAAACTGTGATTCAGATGAATAATAGTGTTGCATTGTTGTGAGCGTCTTTTAATGAAGGACTAAAACAGAGATTGTTCTTTTGGTTGGGTGTCTTGGTTTGCAGGTTATTTTCTTGTCTGAAAACAGTGTGTCTTGGGTTGCAATGGCAGATGTAACTAAAAGTATGTATTCTATTACCATCTGTGAAAACCAGGTGGGGCAGTGTTCTTTATCTCTTCCATGACCCATCCCTCATAACTGGGGGATATCTTCTGTTAATGGGCCATTGAGTCTCACTGCATGACTGATAAAATTACATCATCCCATTGGGAGATGCTCCACCCAGGGGGAGGAGCCAAGCATTCCTACCTGAATATCTTTAGAGACTCAGAACCCCACAAGCCTTTCTCTGCTGGATCCCAGAGGAGTGACTGTACCCACCTACACCACTGGACCTTTCAGAGGAAACTGACACCCTTCTACAGGATCATTGCTTCAACAGAACCACATCTGTCACTCCAGCAGGGCTGCAGCCACCATTTAATCAGACTGCTACCAACACCCTGACCAACAGGGTGTCAGGCTGTTTTCTGACTCTGTCAGTGGGTTGTTTGTCTGGTGGTTTTTCTTTCTTGTACTATTGCATTTTTATTTTCATTTCTCCAGTAAAGAACTGATATTCCTATTCCCATATCGTTGCCTGAGAGCACCTTGATTTCAAGTTTATAATATTTTGAAGGGGTAGGGGGAGGGTTTAAAATTTATTTATTTCAAGGGAGGTTTCTGCCTTTCTTAGCAGACACTTGTGAGTAATTCTGATCAAGAAGTATTGTTTGCTCAGGTGAGCCTTCAGCCTGGCCTCCAGTAATAAGAGGCAGAAGAGCCTCTAAAAGAAGAAAGAGAGAAGCTGTGGGAAAACTGAGGAGCTGTGAAAGCCCAGGGGGATATCAGCCCCATAGCAGGGAGCAGAAAGGGCCTGCCTAGGACACTGTGACCTCTAGGGCAGTTCCCTCCGTGGTCAGACTGAGCATCTGCTCACCAGCTGTATGAAAACCTGTCTCTTGTCCCCATCCCTTTGGTCACAGTGTGGGGTCAGGCCACCTTTCTGAGATCCACTGTCAGTAAGACCAGGTTTTCAGGGAAGAGCTGCCTGTGGGGAGAGTCCACAGGCCAAAAAGCACAATCACTGAGCTACTGGGGTAAAAAGAGGGAGGCATGAAAATAAATATCATGGACCAGTATCTAGGATTTTCAATCTGCAGAGAAATCTGTACTGTTTTCTGTCATAAATTTGCAGTGACAAATTATTATTCATTGTCTGCAGGGTACCCTGGGATTCTTTAAAGTAATGCAAAGTAACTTTTCTGGGAAGAATCAGAGTGCATGACTGGAAAAAAACACATCTGAAGAAACAGTTCACATCCTAAAAAATAAGCCTCATAAAGTACAAAATATGCCATAACTTTGATGAGAATTTACTAAAACCATGCATTTGCCTCAGTTTCCCTCTGGAACACCTTACAAAAGACTTTCAGTTGGCTCCAAAAATGCAGACATGTACCAGAGCCATGTTGTTCAGTAGGTTTGTTTGTTTTCAGTTCAGTTGATTTGTTGCAGAAATATGCTAGACCCTTAATCCTAGTAGGAAATTGAAACTGTGAGAAAGACAAAGTCTGGCTGACCCCCCTGCAAGAACAAGCAGCAAATCCTGCTGAGAAATAGCAGTAACAAAAACAGAGGGAATTACCAGAGAGTTTTGTCTTGGAGGATGACAACTGTTTAAAAAATGCAGTGACTGAAGGAGTAATTCTTCTACACCCTCCCACTTTGTCTGTATTAAGCATGTAACAAATGGTGAATTGAAATCTATACCGGTAATAGTGTCAATGAGGGATCAGGATTATACATGATACTTCCTCAATTTGTTATGCCTCATTAGCATTGTGGCTTATTGCAGGGAGCCACACAGTTCTCAGGCATTCCCTCATGGCCTGTCCTGGTGGATAATGGAAACAGAGAAAGGCAAGGTACGGGTGACACACTGCTCTAACAACTTTTACCAGGGGCATGGTTAGCTGGGTTAGGGATGCTTCCCATTCTCCATCAGAGTGCCATGTTGATTGGAATTAATAGTCCTGCTCGCTTGGTACTTTTCCAAGGAGAACCCCATGTGGAAGGGGCCCTGATGCTAATGAGTACACTTTTTTCAGAGTATAAGTTTATACTCTGAAAAAATATTTATAAATATTTTAATAAAATTAATTTTTTGTAAAAAATATTTGCTATGAGAAAAGCAACAAGTGTGGTTCTTTGCATCAAACTCCCCTCTGCTTAAGTTGTTCCCACTGACCTGGTTTCACCAGAGACATAATTCTACTGGCATGTGAATGAAATGGATGTATTTGTCTTATCTGAGCTTAAACATTAAAAATGGCTAAATAATTGTTTTAGAAGATGGGGGATTTTTTTTTTTTTTTCATGTGGAATCCTGATTTCATTTCTATAGCTTGTCTTTGCCACATCTTGGCACATGAGATAAAAATCAGCCTCAGAACATGGTCAGGCCATTCTAAGAAAATGTATTTTCCTTCCTAGCTTATCCTCTTCTCTATATTAACTCTATATCTCTATATAATATTATTATATTAATATATTCTATATTATAGGAAGTAAAGAATTGAGATTTTGGAGAAAGGCATTTTTATTTGCATTCTCAAGATTTTTGGGAGATACAGAACTTGAAGCTGGTAAGTGTGGGAACCTAATCAGCTAGGAAAGATCATGCATTGAACTGGGTTCCAGGACAGAGGGAATAAACCTGAATCTTGGTGGGGCAGGATGCTGATGGAGTCATCCCAACTTAGACTTACAAGGTCATGTCCCTGGTCCACACTTGTGATTGGACCTTTGCCCTCAGGTATCCCTTTACATTGTGGAGTTCACCATGCCCCTGGATCTTTGGGTGCTGCCCCTCAGACCATGTGAACATTAAAACCTATCTTGGGCACTCCATTTTAGCCATCCCTCCATCATTATTGCCACTGGCCCGGCCAGTCCCAAATCACAGCAAGCCAACTGTGAGTGGTAAGTGTTAAAATGAGTCAGAGGAGAAAAAAAAACCTAGAAGAACAGATGCATGATTTAGACTACCAGTAGGCATCTTGTAAGAGAAAGAAAGTGATAAGCGTTTTTCATCTGTATCTGTTGAGAAGTCAAAGAGCAAGACTGGTATAAAACCCACTCTGGATTAATGAAAACAAATCAAAAAAAAGAAATCCCCTTTCACTGGCATGGAACCCACAAGCAAAAGAGTGGGGAAAAAAATTGAATGTATATGATCAGCTGATACACAAAATAATCTGTGTTCACATTTGTCCACAGGATGGTCATAGGATATATAAAAACCTCCTTTTCATCCTTTTCAATACTCATAACTTTGCTTCCACTTTTTGTCACAACCAAGACAATCTTTGTCTATCTGCTGCTGGGCTATGCTTTTAAAATTGAAACTGCAAAGTTTCAAAAAAAGGTAATTAAAAGATCTTGTAAAATCAGAAAATGTAGACAGTGAAAAATCTTTATGGTGAGAGAATCATCATTCAAAGCCAGTTCTTAAAGTGGCAAGAATAGCATTAAATGTATATCTATATATCTTTTTAACCTTTATACAGACAGCAGGAGCACTGCAAGCTACATTTGCATTTCATAGCAGGAAACAAAACCATCCCACAAAGATATGATAAATCATCAGAGAAACAACGAAGTGCCCTCACACATGCATATGTTTTTCTAAAATCACAGAGAATGAAGATAAGAGACACACAACCCAATCTCCATCTCAAAGGTTGATTAACTATACCCAAGCCTGACTACCTCAAGAGCAGTATAAGTGAAATTTGAAATATGGATTTGTATCCAGCAGTTCTTCTCTCTTTCTTTTTTTTATTGTTATTTTTGGACAATTGACTGACCTAGTTTTCAAATCATAAGAATTTTTAAGACAATGCTTGCTATAGAGGTACAGTAATGACACAGATTTACTTCCAGTGGTATTTTGATTCTAGGGAGGAAGAAAAGTCTGTCATTCCTGCAAAGCATGTTGTGTAAGATGATTGTTCATTCTGGTTCAACTTTGTTGACTTCTGTGAAGGTATAGCAGATACAAGTTTGGATAAGTCAGGTTTATTAAGTGAAACCAAATGAAAAATTTCTATAGAAACGTTATTTTGACAGAAGAACCAATTTCTACATGAGACATATACACCAAAAAAATTCCGTATTAAAATTTAAATTCTAATTTTAAGTCTATTTTTTCCTATAGAAAACCAAAATAAAAAAAATTCTTATTTTCTTCTTATTGTTTTAATTTGTTTGACCAAGATTAGAGTATTGGGGGGAAAATGGGTTTGAAAACCAGGCCAGATTGTTTTGAGTCAACTGACTTGGCATTTGATAAAACTGCATTTCTTACCAATGTATTTCCTTTGCCAATCATAGTTTCAGTCCCCCATTTCTTTTGGGCCAGCCTTCCTCAAAGACCACACATCCTATACAGTAATAAACGGATTTCACTGGCACATGGCTTGTCTACAAGATAATTAATTCTCAGTAAGCGAGGATCTGAATTTACTGTGTGCTAGCTATGCTGCGCTGACTCTCCATATGGACATCCTAATTGCATTGTGGCTGACTCTATCTAAAGCACATTAAGGATATAACTACACAGACTTGTTACCAGGAAGAAAGTGAGGATGAGGGTTTACTGCTCTCCTATGGCATCAGCTGCTGCTCTTGAATTGCCTTGAGCTCTCTTTTCTTGCAGGGATGTGAGAGATCAGCGAGTGTCCAAGATGGACTCACTGCAGCCTCTCTAATGGGACACAAATCCACATCCTGACTCACTCTTCCTCTGCTGTCCTCTTCACAGAAGTGCTGCTCTGTGTGAGGCAGCACACTGCAAATCTTCAAATAGCTTACTTATCCTGTGCACTTTGAATTCCTGCCTGCATAGCAGCATATGGAAGAGAGGCATCCATACACATCCCTTGTCAGTATGCAATTTTGCGTTTGCGTTTTATCAGTGTGTACCACACAAGGGCCCTGCTCACCACTAACACCTTCCTTCCCTGCTGTGGTTTTGTCCTGGGTAGAACATTAATGCCAAAAGTGTTCTGAGCAAACCTCAGAAGAGAACTGGTTGGGCATTTCAACCTGGATGCCACACAGTGACACTGCTCCAGGCTCTGTGGGTGCCTCTTTTTCCAGCTGTGTTGGAAAAAGCTGTGTTGTGTAGTTGCCAGCAGGTTTTGTGGGAGATACGTCCCCAGTGGGGTCAGGGCTTTCTCTATGCAAGCAGAGCTGTAGGAGCTCAGGCTCCCAGTGTTAGGTAATGGGCTCCTCTTCCTCTAACAACTGGTTCTGTTGGTCTCTACTGCTGAAACCACCTTACTCTGAGCAGAGGCTACAAGGCCATCTCACAGGTGAAATCCAGCTCACCTGTACAGGTCAGACCATTTCTGTTGCTGAATTGATTTAGGTTTTTTCATATATACTGTATCAATTGGAAGGATTTCTTGTAAGTCTTCCACAAGTGCTGGTTTCCAGACAGTACTAAACTATCCTGAGGTTGACTTCCTTTCCACTGGGGCCTGGAGCTACTATAGCTAGAGAGTTTGGAGGTGTTAAAAAGGGGTAGCCTCTTCCCTTCAGGCAAATACTGTGAGCCAAGCAATAGCAAACTCAGTTTTACCAGGGTCTGTGTACAATCTCCTGCATTCCTTCCCACAAAACCTGGAGTCTTCCCTTCTCTCCAGATACTGCCCCTGTTATCCAAGTGCCTCCAGGCTTCCTGGAAGCCTCTGTACTCGGTGCCACAAGGATCTTTTTGCTCTCCCATACCACATGAGTATTTTCTCTTCTTGTCCCTGGGCATATAAAATGTCCAAGGTTACCTCCAGGTCTCCTACCTCTGTTTTTTCCTGTCACTCAAAGGGACACTGGGGGTTGGATCAAGTTTGGTGCTCACTTGGCCTGTGTATGCGTTACCCCTTGTCTCCCTAGCTCTGCCATGCCATTTGCAGTGTGGAAAAGAGAAGTTTTCACTGGATCTGACAGCCAGTGATGGCTTTACTGCTGATTTTCCCTATCTCACAATCTTTAAGACTTCTAACAGATCAGGCTGACAGTGGGTAATGTGTTCAAAACTTATTGGGGGAGGATGTGGGGGTGGTGACAGACAAACAACTGAACAGATTCATATATGGGACAATGACATAAGCCCCGTTCTCTTAGAAAATAAGACCAAAAGTTCCCAAGATTTTGCTCATAATATGTGAGTTTCTTTGCACATGCTAGAAACTGTCTGAAGTTTGTGATTATGCTCGTGGTATTTTTATTTCCAGACAGCAATTGATACATACCTTCAGTGCAAAGAAAATGAACAAATTCCACAACAAGACATGTTTACAGTGACTGGCCATCCTACACATGCAGTTAGACCCAAACAATTATGAATTTGTAAGGAGCATCCAAAATAAAATTAGATCTGCAGTGTATACATCCATAAATGTCTGTATGTACATATCCACATGTGTAAGATCTACTGTGAGTTTATGAATAGTGTAAACTAACATTTTCAAACTTTGGGACAGCAGCCTGCTATTGACAAAAAAAATTAAAAAATAAAAAAAACAAAAAATGAAAAAAAAAAACCCAACCCCACAGCCAACAAACAAGAGCAACAACAACCCAGCAACGCACCCCCCCACCCCAAAAAAAACAAACCTGCAGGCAAATTCCTTATCATCATTTTTTCCCAGATTTAGACCAGTAAAAACATGCAGTACAGCACTGGGGAGACTTGATCAGATGGAGTAATTTGATACAGCAAAAACATGCTATCAAATCTGAAATTTGTTTACTTTAAGTAGATCCCTTTAGTTGAAATAGATTGCATTGTTATGATGTTTTATTGGAATAATCTTCATAGTGAATATTGCAGTTAGAAATTCGGGTTTGAAGCAAAAGATTATCAGATAAATTAAAACACCTTTTCCCCCTCCCCACCCCCATTACAAAATTTGGGTATTCCGTTTCTCAGCCTGAGGAGAAAAAAAATCGAGTCTCCAGGAATTAATTTCTAATGCACTTGAAGAAATTTCGGTTCATGATTCATTCATAGAGAAAGAAACAGTGAAAACCTTTTTCCACATCAACTTGCAACTCCATTCATATTTATCAACCAGTTTTTAATCCATTTAATCCAGCCAGAGTGCCTGTGAAAAGGAGAGAGGTATGGTGTGAAATGTGACAGCCACCAGAGCAGCAGGAGGAATCTGTTATTCCATAGCCATCCTTCTATGTCACAGTAGTTTTGCAGCTCCCGGTGTGGGGCAGCGATTCCCAGACTGTCTGTCTGTCTGTCTGTCTGTCTGTCTGCAGCTGCACCTCAGCAGTACTTCCTCCCTGGCACTGCCAAGGGCTTTCTGCCCCGGCTTCCAAGTGTGTCAGGCAGGTGGAGGGGGTGCTTGGATCTGGGAAACATTTGCTTTCATTTTATATATATATTTTTAATTTTAATTCAGTGTTGCTACTACTTCCCTTAGCTTTGGGCTTTGGAGGTGTAGTAGGCTGGTTTTGTCCCTGTGCCTGTCCCATGACCTTTACCATGATACACCTAAAGGGATCAATTTGAAGGATGGCCTCGTGGGAGCAAAAGTCAGGTGCAGATTTGAGTTGTGGATAATTGTGCTGTGGATAATATGCTTGAATCATGAGCCTCATCTCGAGCTGTAATGCTGCAGCGATCAGCTCTCTGCTCTGATGGCTTTGCAAGCTTCATTCTAGCCTCTCAACCACAATCTGTGTTTTCTTGGCACCAAAATTGTGAACAAATTTGGAGTTTGGTGGGTTTTTTTTGATGGAGAGATAAATTCCATCCTTTCAGAGAGAAAAAGCTAAAAGTTTTACTGCTAATAAAGGAAACTCATATTAAATTTGGATGCTTTCAGTGGAATTTTAGATTCTCCCAAGCCAGTAAAAAAAAAAAAAGAAGAATCACATTCTGAGGCATCCAGTTTCTAGTCATGGCTAAAATCTAGATTTGTTAAATCTTTATCACAACAGTAGAGAATCATTTTAATGTACTGGGAATGCCAGTAGGACAAGTGAATTCAGCACTGGGAAAGAAGCTTTTACTATTATTTCCCTTTGATTTATCTGATGATTTCAGCACATCCTCGCAGCAGAGTTTGCTGAGACACCAGGGTTGACCCCCCTACCCTGCCTTCTCTTCTTACCTCCTTGGTTTGATGGATCCATTTGCTCTCCTGCTGCCAGGGATACCTGGATCCCTGGTCAGAGAGAGAAAGACTTTGTGTTTCCCCAGTCCTCTGCCTCAAAAAGGGCCCTTGAAAAGGAGTAGCAGAAGGAGAAGGACAGAAGAGTAAAACAGAGGATGTAAGGTGAGAGGAGAGTGAAGGGAACTGTACTTGGTAGGAAGATGTGCCTTTCATCTCCCACCTGGTGACAATCCCCCCTGAAGTGTGGAGAAGGGAAATTAAACCTGGGACTTCATTTCATGTGGGTGTGCAATGCCTAATGTTCGTTTTCCAGAATTATGTGTAAGCTCCACACAAATTTGCCTTTAGGCTTTTCTGTGGCCTCGCATAGACAGCTCTTTCCTCCTCATTTTAATACTTTGCTACTTACATTTTTCCAAATTACACAGACAAAGAATTAGTTTATCCAAACTCACTGTCAGCTGATTCCAGTGCACAAATAAATTTCATTTTGCATGGAAGAGAACAATTCAGAGGTGCTGGGAGGTGTTCACCTGGGCTGCTTTTCTGCCAGTACCAGAAGGCTGAAGTGCAAACCCCTGATTTCAGCAGAGACAGACTGATTCGAAGCTCTCTTGCTTTATTTCAATTAGCCTAATACTGTCCCTCATGGAACATTTCTGATCTTCAAGGTGTTGCATTCACAAGAAAGGGAGAGGAGGTATCTTTGCTTGCCAGATAAAAGAAACTAATTAGGTTAAGGATTTTTTTAGTTCTCTAAAAAACAAGAAGTGGGTGTTAGTTCCATGTCATGCTACAAAGCATCAACACGGTGACCTAATTTAATTATTTCCCTCATTCACAAAGCTCCTAAATCCACAAGATTTCTTGTCTTTCACAGGGACATTGTAATACTCCAAAGACAAAAGATGATATTTAAAAAGAAAATAACTAATTAGATGTCAAAGCTTTCTTTAAGAGATGATCAGCAGAAAATTAGTAGATTATTTTTTTTCAGATACAAACAGGAAATGTATCCTGTTAACTCTGTGCTTCCAATCCACATATCCACTTGGAATCTAATAATTTCATCCATGAGCCAGTCTGGGTTACATTAAGGAGGGGTTGAATTCTGACTCAGGGATGTGTATTTTTAACATTTGCCATACCATTTTTTCATATGTGGTAACTTTTCTGCATAAGTAGCTTTCCCAGAATGAATGCTGAAATGGAGTTTGGATATCACAATATCAGTTACTCTCTATGCCTGCTACCAGTGCTCCTACTTCCATAATACTGCTGAATTTTTGTTCATAGTGCACAAATTTCTGCAGTTTTCATTGCAGTTCTGAAGCAGAGGTAGAGAGAACTGGAAAATAAGGTGATACCAGTCAGCACCTTTCCAAGCACACACGTGCACAGTGTGTGCTTCAAAAACTTAGATCAACAAGCCAACATAATATTTTAAGGAATAAAATCATGGGTTTCCTCAACATTCAAGGTGTGGATATGGCAGAAACGTGCATGCTGGTGAAATACCACATATGTTATCAACAATTCTGCAGCATAGTTACAAGGAAGGTCTTTTGCGTAATATTACATCAAAAGAGCAAAAATCCCCAGCTCTCTGTTTCAGAAGACCCTGCTAAGAAGACACCAATAAAAGCTCAGAGTGGAGGAGGCAACATATAAGGTGAATAATATCTCTTCCAGGAAAAAAAAAACCCTAAAAAACAAGTGCTTGAGACTAAGGACTTGTGATGTACTGGTAATACTATACATGCAGATACAAAAGTGCAAAATGCTACTAGATAAAAGATGATGACAGATCTTTGCTCTTGTCAGCAGAGAGACAGTGACTGTAGCAAGTCATTATCACCCAAGTTGTTACTGTGAAGTGTAAATAAAACAAAAATAGCAATGCAGAAGATTGTAAGATTGTTGATCCAGATTCTGGGTGTTTGGAAATCAGCAACAGAAGATTCAACCAAGAAGCACCTTCATCATAAACTGGAGCAGAGTTTAGAAGAATGCTATGTTTTACCATGAAAAGAAAAGTCATCCTGCATCCAGACAGCTTGTGATAAACCTGACACATATAATCTAGCACTAAAGACAGTCTAAAGCAGCCAATTCAAAAGAAAAATACCTTCAAGTGGTTCTGACTAGAACAGCTTTACAGATGAGAGATGACATCAAAGTAGAAACTGTGAAAGAGTTGTTGTCTTCTTGATGCTGAGAATTCAATCACGGTTTACTAATTATACCTATTTCAGTCACAGTCTTTCCTGCACAGCATTAGCAGAAGAAAGGCTTAAGCCCATCAACCATAATACTTCATTCACTTGGAAGTTCTGCTGCCAAGATTTAGTTTATGCAGTTACCTACTGAAAGAAATCCATCCAGCAGAGCACATTTCCCTGCTATTTATTTTTTAGTCTTTAAGAGGCAATGTGGAGCTTATCTGACTTGGAGATGGCAAATTTCAAACTAAATAGGCCAATCCAATCCTTTTTATTCACCAGCTCGAGTCAGCCTGGGAGAAGGAGCTGGTACATTGTCTGCCATGTGTATGGTGAGCTGCCTTGTAGTGATACACTTGAGGAGACAGTGCTCCAAGGAGATACATCACTGCTTCTCAGCTTCTCAAGGTAGCAGCAATAAAAGCCTCTGGGGAATGCTTTGAAGAGCAACATGGAACAACAAAAGAGTCACTAGTGTCAGGTGAAGGACAAAGGATTGCAGTGCTTGGAGAGCCTGGTTTGGATGTTTCCTTGCTCACACACTAAAACAACCTTTGAATGCTTCAACACTACCTTGAAATGCCAATTATGCACGTGGAATTTTTCCCATGCTTGCCAATCTGCTGTGTACAAATGAGTCCTCTGGGTATTTGCTATTTGCTTATCCATCTCTACCCTAAATGTGGAGAAGTCTTGGTGTAGACTAATTCCCTAAAACTACATGCTGAAAAAAAAAATCCCCAGTATATTGAATCATTGAGGAGACAAAAAATAAAGATACTCAGATTCAAAAGTGTGAAGGGATACACTATAAAATCAGGGGCAGCCTGTAAATTCCACAGTGGAGAAACTTAATAAAACTTTCTCATTTCAGTTCAACTGAAGCACACTTTTAGGCACCTAGTTTTCAGTGAGTCTGAGCAGATAGTGAATGGGTACTTGCTGTTCTTGAGGAGAGTTGGATATACCCAGATAGTGCTAATTGGACAGGTTTGTCTGTTTGTCAGCTGTCTTGCAGAACAGTGTCGCCGATTGATAGCTACTGATAGCACATATTGAAGCAAGCATGCACTGATTTCCAGAAGAGACTGCATTAATAATGACTTGTCTTCATAGAAATGTTAGGACCACATGTCCAAGCACAAACTTTGGATATTTCAGGCATCAGTGATCAGACAGGTCTTACTAAGATCTCAGGAGAGGCACATACCCTCTGAACAGACAGGAAATCACCTTGAAAACTGTTGCTCAAAGCAGAGAACCAGAGATTGGAGAGGTACTGACTTAACATAGAGCTGGCTCTGAAAAAACTACCACGGCAACTTTAGGTACAGAGAAAAAAAACAAATTCGGACTCTGCTGAAATGATTCTCAGGCCATCTGTCTGCATTTCTGTGGAATGAATGGTTAATAAGACATTTGCAGAGTGTGTCCTGTAATTAGCCCACCCTGGCAGAATGGAAAGCTGCAGGATGGATGCACTTTTCATCACATCCTAGGAAATACCACAAAAGGTCTGAGAGAAGCAGTAGAGGATCCAGCACAAGAATTAATGTTAAGGATGTAAAGCTGAGCATAGCATTCAACAGGAGGAAATATTTGGGTAGGGGGCATCAGTAGTCAAGACCTACTGAATTCTTTGCTAAGAAATGTTGGAAAAAGGATAGCAGAAATAATCTATGCAACAAATCTCCATTTCCCATGAGATCTATATATGTTTCAGCTGGTGAGGACAAATAAGACATAATTAATTCCAAAGACAAATTTCTGCACAGTGTCACTTCCACAGACAGCTTCTTCTTGTCCTATGTATGTGCAGATTAGGCCATGGACGTAAACGAGTTCCACTTCAATTAGCAAAGATGGTGCAACACTGAAACATGTATTCAAAACCTGTGCACAAAGTCTGTGTGCCTTTTCCTTGCTTTTAGTACTTTTGGAACCTGAGGAACAGCTGAGAACCTTGGACCAGATATGAGGAGAGTATAGTTAGTAGCAAACCTTCTCTAAGCTTGGACAAACAAATTTCTTTCTGCATTTAAAAACAGATTCATGTGCTATCTGTCTGTCCCCAAAAGTACAACAAGCAGTAAAAGTACAACATTTTGGTTCCAGCCGGGGTAAGGCATTTACAGTCAGATTCCCAATGTAGAGATTCCTTTTTCCAAAGACACTAAGTGCCCACTCTCAAGTAGGAATTTGAAGATAATCTCTTCCCGATTTACCCCCTTGAGCTGAGCTCTGCAGTGTTGGACAACTGATGCCAAAGGCAATCTGAACCATCCAAAGCCATCCTGGAGTCTGGGGAATGGAAGTCCCTCCTGTCCTTGTCACATCAAGCATGCATCAGTCATGAGAGTGGCCCAGGTGCTGGGGCTGTGTACTTAGCAAAGCTGCACTAAAGAAAACTGGGGAAGAGCTCTACAGAGTTGTTTTAATGACTTTTTAAAGTAGGAAGTGGTTGGTGCCTTTAGGAGTGTACTGCCTTGTGTAGTCCTTACAGTACATCTGGTATTCTTAGCCAAGGGTAAAAACACTCTTTCTTCATGACTTTTTCCTCTCATTTTTATTAAAAAAAATTCTAAAGAATAAATGAATGCAAAATGATTTATAAATACATGTATAATTGCTGGATAGTCATTAAGAATAGAAGTATAACTAGTAATCTACAAGTCACAGAAGATTTAAATAAAAGTAAATGGATCTAGATTCCTCCAAAAAGGATTGTTAGAATTTATTACCTTACATGGCAATTGCAGCATGGCAACCACAGGCTCCCAGCCTTGTTCATGGACTTATTTAGCAGAGACTTCTTAAAGATGATTGCATACAGAGTGTAATTAAGAGACATTGATTTTTCTAATTCAGGAAGAAGTTGTGTTTGGTTTAAGTTCTTAACTTAAAATACATCTGTATTTGCAAGATGCTGCCACAGCTCCTACTGGCAACACTTTTGGGGGCTGAGCTTGAACTTTGGTGTTGTATATTCCTGGATATATCCCACCAAAAGCTGGCACAGCAACTGCTGTCAAGCAGGGCTTGAGGTTTTTTCCCTTCCCTCTGCCTATCCTCTCCTTTTTTCATATCTTGAAAATAACCAAGGAAATTGATTATTTTAAACCGAGGAAAACTTCTCCAATTCATAGGCAATACCACCAATTTCAATGTTAAAAATGTCTGAGGAAGGAGTACAGGAAAGGGACATTCTAAATTCATTCCTAACCTGCAGTAACATTACTATGAATTAACTTTTAAACCTCTGGAAACTTCTCTCACATGTAATAATGGAAATGCTGTGAAAACCAATTTTGTCACTGGGGGTGGTCCACAGGCAAAATTATTCTAAAGGTAGGATAATACTAGTATAACTAGTGAAATATTGAGACCAAGATTTTAAAGTAATATTTAATCTATTTCAAGACTTTTTAAGTTTCTGCTAGATAATCCTTTGAACCGCTGCAAAATGACAATAATTTGAATTTCTTCAAATTTTGCTGTGCCTGAAACTAAAGGAATTTGAAATTTTGGGTGTTTAGCTTGTATTTCATTCAAAGTAAACTGTCTCACAGTCTAATGTATCATCAAGGAAAATGGTGTGGCAAAGAACAGCTATTGAATACTACTCTCCTTTAATTACTTTCTCCAGCAGGTGGTAAGATTATTGTCTTCTGTCATGTTATTTGCTATAACAAATAGCACTGTTGTAACTTAGTATGACATGAACATTTAACACTCTCTCCTGATGTTTTGACTTCTCCTTTTAATAATTGTGTGAGTAGGGGACAACAGATTTGTGAGAATAAAATTTAATTTGACAGCTACGTAACTGAGATATTTTACTTAATGCATCATATGTATGTACCTCATTATCCTACACAGTAGAGTATTAACAGTGTATATTTTACTATTTATATTATTGTATCTTTTACTATAGGGTCAAGAAATGAATGGCAGTGCTATGATCTCAAATTAGGGTCCCTTGATGTCATTTCTAAATATTACATCTAGAGTGACTTCGCTTTAGAAACCTAGAAGTCACTAGGATGACCTTCATATCCACATTTACGTAAAGGTCCAAACCCCAAGAACTTCTAAACACACCTAAATTGAAATCCCTGTTACTTTTTTTGCCTTGAAAATGGGACATGAGCTTTTTGTTAAAATGATACTTATTCATAAAAATCGTGTAGGTTTTAAACTGATTCAGAGGTCAGCATTTCAGCACTAGATAGGGTGCAAGAAACCATCAAATAGCAGTGACAAAAAAAAGAGATAAAAGTGTGTGTAGGCAGATTAAGTTTCTGAAAAAGAAATAAAAAAAAAGTCCAGTTCATGAACAGCTTATTCCAGCTTTGGTCCACCCAAATTAGACACCCAGCTCTTATTTTGAGTGATGCAGCTTGTTACTGAATCACAGTGAAAGAACTGCAGTGACAGAGCTGTCCAAAGTAATCAGAACTCTAAAATCTTTGATGAAAACTCAGCAACTTAAACATGCAGAAAGGCAAATTTCTATCCTCATTGTTTATGAAGGACACAGCTGTGAAATTCTCCATGAGATAACAATGGAAAGTTGTAATAACTGCATCAAAATGATTGATTACATTAGCTACCACTGCAAACTTCATTCAAAGGCCATCAGAAAGAATGTAAAGCCTAGCATCAATAAACTGGGAGATTCCAGAATTAAGGCTGTCTGTGTAGCTTCAGTTTAGCCATCATAATGAATATACCATATAATGCAATCTATAATCATGTGACAATACATTATTTTCTGTAGGTTCATTGCCTCATTCAGTTCACAGCAAAGATTAAATACATGAGAAAGCCAAAAGGAATAGGATTTCAAGGCTTTAAGTACCTGGACTTGCTGCAGTTGAACTCACTGACAAAAGTTTTCTATATTACCACAGAAATGTTCTTAAATGGGATTGTTAATTTTTTGTGCAAGCATGGCTGGCAGTAATTTGCAAAAAAATGATGACACTGAAGGGGGAAATCCCTTGTCCTTGCTCTTGCTGCATTCCTGCCCCTCTTCTGGAATTAGGTGCCTCCTAAATTAAAACTAGCCACTGAGACAATTATTTTGAAAGAGGAGGCATAAACTTTCTACTTTGTGAAAACAATAATCAAGACACTAATTACCATTTCCCCACTGCAGCTTTCAGCTACCTCAGATTTCAAAAATGCAAATTCAGAATGGCAAATAGCATTACCATGTTGCACTTTGAGAAGAGCACACAAGAATTGTGGAAATCCATACAGTGCACTGGCCTGCACCAGTGCAGGTGGGATGTGAGATCTGGTCACTAAAAAAGAAGTTTTTCCTGTAAAGGGTGAATCCTGACGAAAAAAAGCCGTGTGGAATTTTTGAAAGGAGATAGTGCTGTGACCAAATAGAGGTGAAGTTATGAGCATAATCTGCTTGGATTATGAAGATTAAATGGCATTTGACATACTTCTGCATATTAAAATGGCTTATAAGGTCAGGAAGTGCAGGACAGAAAGCATCGTTCTTTTCTGCTTACAAAACTGTTCAGAGGCAGATTTTCCTGATTAGGAGTTATGAGTCAATAGCCCAGAGAGAGACAGGGAGTGGAGTGGCACACATACAGATATATTCTGGCTGTTAAATTTTACAAGTGCCTCCTTGCCAGGGAGGGTTGGAGACAGCTCTTTACCTCCCACCCTTTTGTTCCAACCACCCATACCCTTTTCATTTCTCTCAAGACATAGGGAAAGCTGCACTACACATGGTTGAAATGAGTGACTTAGCATTCATAAGAAGGGCAAATTATCCCAGAAAGAGGAATTAAATCTTGAAAGCCATAGCAGTAATAGATTTCATTGCCTCCATGTAAGTGGGATATTATATGGTCAGGAAGAGGGTCTGAAATGCAGGTGCTGTATCTGCTATACACTTCCAAAGAGAATTCCAACAACTAGAGAGAAGAAAGCATCTTGGAAAGACAGGAAAAGTAATGGAAAATCGAGGACAAGTAAGGGAAAGCTTGAGGACATCAGACAATCAAAACATTCCTAGGAAAGTTGTCCCTATTTCCTGATGGAAATGGTACGCAACATCCTGCAGCCCCCTGGGCTGGTCTCTGTCTCATCTGGCCAGTCCAGGTCCATGTTGCAAAGCAGGATGGAACTCCTGTGGGCAGCTGGACCACAGGAAAAGCTGGGACAAAAATTTTCCAAGTGGAAGCTTTAACTTGGATTTCCCTTTTATCCTCGGAGCAGCACACCCAGCAAGCAGCAGCAGGAATATGGGAACGCAGCTGTCCAAGGAGCACACAGACACCTGGCAGGTTTTCAGAGGGTCCACAGCTCCCTGGTTTTCATCCCCAGAGCACACTGGAAGCTGACAGAAGCCCAGCTCTTGTGAAAAATCAGGCTGCTTCTTAGAAGTATAACAAACTAATTTTAAGTGTCCGTTTTTAGAAAATTGACCTTTGTTTTTCCACCAGTTTTTCATTTCCCTGTACATCTTTAACAGCAAGATATGTTTAGCAGCAAGGAAAAATAAATAATTCTTAGCATTAGATGGGGATTTTTCCAGGATCATTTCAGTGACAGCTGTGTATAGTCCTAAAGAGTATGAGAGCATGATTCAGTGATCCAAACAAACTTTTGGGTTGAGACCAGCTGTTATGAATACTTTTTTTGCTCTTTTTAGGAATAAAAAGAATTGATGTGCATATTACAGCAAGGCTGAGACTTGGGTTCCTTTTGTTTGCTTTTCATCATGTCCATGCTTATTCTCATTGTTATTGTATTGCTTTCATCTTCAATAAACACAGTATTTTTATTTTTTTTTACAAAAAGCCCAATACCTCTTGCATCTGCAAGTCCAAATTCCATGTTATTTGGCATAGCTCGAAGAACTGGAGTCTGCATTGCTGACCTAACTCAGATCTGCTGGTTTTCTGGTTGCTGCTTGCATTTTTCAGTGGTAGGGAAGTGACAGTAATATATCTATAACTTGTGCTACTGTGTAGCTTTTTCATTCTGCTTTGATAGTTGAGCTACCAAACGGTAAGTGACAGAAACCAAACAAAGCTAGCAAAGAAAAAGCAGGGGGGGAAAGAAAGAGGCATGGCATAAAGCAATAAGAAATGAAAAAATATGAAATTCAGGAAAGAATAATAAAAGCAAATCCTAAAATAAATGGCAGAGTTTGATTTTGCAGTGCTGGCTTACAGCCAGGTAACTGTCTGAAAAGTAAAACAAGTGAAGCAGATACACCTAAGGTAAAAATAATGTGCATACTCTTCTGAGGAAAAGAAGAACTAGAAAACAAAAAGACCCATGAATGATAGATACTGTGAAAGAAAGATAGAACTGTGGGATTTTAACCCCTTCATGTTGTTTAGATTCTGTTCTTCTGTGTTGCTTTTGAAAGAGAGAAATCAGTAAGGGAATGAGAGCAGTAGTGGAGGGAGGAGCTGGAAATGTTTGAAGACTCCCAGGTCTGATCCAGCTCCCTGTGTCCTCTCAATCTGGTCCACGGGCTTTGTGCAACCACTTCAGGAGGACTAAAAACATATCTGCTCTTCAACAACTCAAGTGCTTCCCTTCTCGTTCCAGAAAACCCCATAAAACTGCTCCCAGTTACATGGGTAAAAAAAGCTGACTCTGGCCCATAGCAGGAGAAACCACTTCACAGGAAAATGTGCTTTTTCACCCACCAACTTTTGGTAGTAGCTTATTTGGCTTTTGCCACAAATGTTTCAAAAGAATTTTAATCTTAATTCTTTCCATCCTACAGGGATTTTATATTTCCATGACTGTTCTTAGAATTTTTAAAACAGTATTCAAAAGTAAATGGTCCTCATGCATGTTTGGTTTTTTTTTTTTTTTAGCAAAAGTCTATCCTAACATGATAGCCAAATCTAAAGCAACTTTTCTAAGGCTGGAACAATTCCTCTTATCCATGGAAGATGTAAATGTTACTGCTGTTACTGTCAGCTGTCAGCTGATAGGAGGAGACTGGCTGGGAAGAAGCAGGGAAAGAAAAATTTAGGTATTCTTCAGTCATAAACTTATCCTTTACTCACAGGTCAATGAAAATAGAAATCATTCTTCTCACACAGGATTTAGTTCCCATTTTCTGGGTGCTGACTGGCCACAGTTTTGGTACAAAGGGACCAAATTCCAAATGAAGTCCTTCCCTGAAGGAGCCCATACAAAGAGTCTTCTGCAGTGAGCTCTGCCTGCTGTTATTCTTCACACTGATGAAAGAGGCCAAAAGAACTCTTACAATCCTGTTAAGCTGATATGAAATAAGAGCTACTTATATGCCTCTGAAATCACTTTGTAGTGAAGATGGGTAAACTTTGGCTTTTTTATGGCTACTGCTGTATATATTTTTCCCCTTATCTTAATGCAGAGTCTTGGCATATCAGTGTATAAATAAAGGCAAGCTATCCATTTCCCTTTCAGATTTCCAAGGAAAGTTACAAGGCAATTAGCTTTGTATCATAAGCTTTATTGGCAGCAGAAAGCCAGAATCACAGGAACATTTGGTTCCCAGGAATTTGGATCTCATCAGTGAAGGCCAGTGCCAATACCAGCCAGAGTGTCTGCCAGTTGTTGTTCTTCTTCACAGCTACAGCTGGCTGCCATTCCCAGCAATGCTGTAGATTAAAGATCAATACCTGATCAGATTCACTTGGTGAGAAGTCTGGCACCAGTGGGAAATAATGCTGTTTGTGAGGAAAAGAGGTGACCCATCACTCCACAGTCCTCTAAGGACACAAGTTAAAGAGGAGAGCAGAACTCCAAAACCTGGAGGGAATGCTGAATTTGAAGGCAAGCTTGCACTGTCCCCCTGGCAGAGATATGATATCCTTAAGGTACAGTTCATGAAAGTATATTAATCCTTGGGAAACTAGATCATGTGGCTCTCAGTAATGAATCCTGCTAACAGTTTGTGATCTTCTATCTTGATCTCAGGATTCCCTCCCTGTAGTCTGATTTTCTCACAATGAGAGTGACATTTATGAGACTGTCATAGCTCCTGAAATATGTCATAACATTATTATTGTAATAACTGCATCTCAATAATCTTCCTGTGTGGTCTCCTGGGATATAGAAAATACTGCATAGGAATCCTTATTTATGTCTCCAAAGCAGGAGGGCAAGGTTGCAGCTTAGATAGATATGACGTGCCATCTCCTTTTGCCTTCAGTGTCCCCAGCAATCACCTCAGCAGAGGAGCAGACTAAAACATTAAAAAAATAAAAATGGCCTTGCTCTTGTTTAACTATTCGGGTCACTCTTTGTAACATCATTATATTCAAAGCACCACAATTCATCTTTGACCCATGAGACCCCCCCACCTCTGCTGCCTGAGTAATTGGTGCTTCTCATTCCTGAAAAAGAGTAGAAACACCTCTCCAACTCACTGGGATGTTGCAAGGGAAAAACAGTGGGTATATGCAGCACACTCCAAACACAACAATCTTTGTGTAGGCACCAAATGCTATTAGTGAGTTGTTGCTATTTTTCTTCCATGACACAGCAATGATCCAAAAGGAAGCATTTTTGGGTAATTTTTGGCTAAGACAATCCAGCCAAATGGTGTTTGAGTTGTGCAGTTTAGTGCAGACTTCAGGAGGCCTTACTTACCGGTGTCTCAAGCTGGGTTTGTGCAGCCATTCCCAGGGAACCCTCGGTAGCACGAATCCCTAAATCTCTCCTGGAGCAGCCGGGCCACCGGCGCGGAGCAGGGAGCAGGAGGAGCATGCCATTTCCCACACGTGCTAATTGATTTAGCAGCAGTTTAAAACAATGTTGAGCATTGTCAGGGATGTTCCTTTGTGGCATTAAATCAAGTTCCTCGAGATGGATTACATACTAACCACATACTATCTCAAAATCCCAAGGGCTGTTTATTGTTCAGCGATTTATGACAGCCTTGTTAGAGCCCTGCATATCAGGCATCTCTGGAGTATGGGAAGAAACAGAGACAAATAGCATGCAAACTATATTGAACAATTCATTAGACTATATTGTGGAAACCTAAGCACAGCATGCAGATAACCCTTTTATGAATGCTGCCTTATTGTACAATAATTACTGTAATGTTTCAGATATTTAAATCATATTTATAATCACACATTTTAATGCAACATCCCTCATAAAGTTCTCAAGGCGTTTTACAGGATGCATAAAGCATGAAAAGATACAAAATTTAAAAATGCAGATCCACCTACCACAGGTGCTGGAGGTAGGCTAATGAGGTAGATATACAAAAGTCTAAGCTGACAGTTTAACAGTTTAAGTAGTGTATATAATAATTCAAACACATTTTAAGGTATCCTTAGTTATAAACCTGTTCTTTAACTAAATATTTGGGCTGGGTTGTATAAGTGCTTATTTTCAGTTTACAATTACAGTGAGAAACAGCAACATTTTTTGGTTCCTTATTTAGAATTTTGTGCTTAAAAGCTTTTATGGATCCCAAGCTGAAAGATAAATTACCAGGGGAGGTTTCCAGTGTGCTTGCTGAGCAGTGTAGTATATAACAACACCTCTCTAAAGAGGACTGAAACCTTTGCCATGCTGCATATCCCACAAGATCATGGGCCACATCCTCCCTGTGTGGCTTCATGTGTTTCTCTGTGTGCATATCTGCATGGAACATCCCATATTGGTGGTCATTGGTGCTATCCAGCCAAGGCTCCCATTCATTCTTGTCTAAAACTGCCCCTAAGAATGTTCCTGAGCTGGTGGCCAGCACAGCTGTCACTACAGTGACAAAGTGCGTGAAATGTGCAGTAAAATGATGATCCTTTAGTGCTCCACAGCATTCAGGCATCTGATGTGGACTTGGTTTGCCCAGTGGTATCTTAATTCTGATTATAAATGTGCTGTTCTTAACACTACAGCAGGTAATTCCAAGCTAATTCCATCTCTTTAATTTACATCCTTTTTGGTAGACCACAGCATCTGAAAGCCAAGGTTAAGTTACTGAACTGTCATGGAAGTTTTTCTGAGAAAAAAAGCATGCTTTTAATTCAGTGTTACTGTAGAAAATTCTGGAGGCACTTGCAACTTTCTAGGGTTTTTTTTAAATTTTAACATATTTCACTATGTCCAGAAATAATTTTTAATATGTTGTAATGTGTAAAAAGTGTGGGAGGGTTGGGATATTTTTCTTGATGGCACTATGTGCATGTGTCTATATTCTCATGGCATATTTGTGGCTTGGATTCAAACTATAGATCAATTCTCATTTCTCTACTTTGAGACATTTCCCTCTTCTTTTAAGTTAGAACTTAAAAACTGGGATAAGGTGTCAGGGAACTTTAAATAAAAATATACGGTATTTTGATGTTTAAGGATCTCAAAAACAGTACTTCAGGGTTTGATGGTATATAATTAAGGAGAAAAAAAAAAAACCAAACAAGAAGCCAAAAACCTTGTGGAAGAAATAGAACAGAGAGAACTCCTGTTGTGGGAAAAGAACTGGCTAATCAACAATGTCTATGGGTAGGAGCAAATTTGGAGGATTCGTGATTCTTCTTGATCTTTTTTTTGAGATTACAATTCTATTTTTGCAAACCACTTATGTCCTAGGAGATGACTAAGGAAACCAGGCGAGTTACAGGACATCTGCTTTTGGCTAATGCACCACAGAACACCACCTTTCCCTGGCTCGTTTTACAGCTGGACACGCTTCCAGGTGGGAAAGGCAGCAGGTGAGGAAACCTGGTCACAGCTTTTCCTTGTGTACAGTGTGCTCCTGAGCCAGTCACAAAGAGCATCATCCTGGCAGAAACTCTGGATTTAAATGTACAAGAGAGAGACTGGAGTCTACTCTTGAGCCTGCACTCAGAAAAGGAGGCTCATGCCCACAGGGGGCTGTGGCTCAGCAGAGCCTGGGCCTGCCCATGTTAAAAATCCCCTTATGAGAAGCATAAGTGATGCTTTGTTACAGCCATCAAAAAGGGCTGGAAAGGTGGCCCCAGTGTGGGCACGAAGATATGGCTGGGACTAAAACCTGGGGCATCAGTCACCAGAAGGGACACACAGCACAGACAGCCTCTGATGACTTTGCACGTCATTGTGCCAACATTTCCTCAGTTCTGTCTGAGTCAAAAAATACTGCTCTTTGTTGGGGGAAACCTATACTCATATTTCTCTCCATGTTTTTGTTGTCTCATTTTCTATCTTGTCACAATTTTCACCAAAATCAACATGTGAGGATGATTTTTAGTGAGTGGATTGAGCACACAACAGGTTATAAAGCTGCAAGCAGTCAGAAAATGTCAGCCTTACCTAATGGAATAACAGATAGAGGGCAAGAATAATAGATTCCTTGTCTGCTAGTCTATTAATAGAGGAGGCATCAATACAGCAAAATGACTGGTAATAAGGATATTTTAAGGATGGGGGTGAACCTTGGGAATAAATGAACTTGCATTGCTAGCAGGATTGCTACAGCATAAATTAAATGCTTTTAGAAATTGTTTGTTTCGTTACTGGGCAGAAATATGATATCAAATGTTAGTTATTGTGGTTATTTTTTATTATTCTGCTTTTTAAAATGTTTAGTCATTCTTTTTTTCATTTAACATCCATGTCCAAACAACACAAAGAACTTCTGACCTAGGAATATATTTATACAACATCACAAATCTTTTCCATGGCAACAGGCCTTGTCAAGCTGTCACAAGCACCATAATGACAGATTTCCAAGCAGTTCCCAAATAAATATGATCTTAGCATGTTACTGGAGTAAAAGTGCTTTCTGTAAGTGATGGGTAGCTCAAAGCACCTGGCCCAGAGGTGCAGGTAGAACAGTTATGAAAACTAGTAGGAGATTCAATATTCAGTTAAGTCTGAAGCCTTTATATTTGGAAAACAAAGGAGAATAAAGGCTAGTTCTTCATATCTTTTGTCACAAAATTAAACATGACTGACCTCAGTTGAAAGGACTTCTTGAATGAATAAAAACCACTTCTCAAGGCCTGAAGGACCGGACCCTTGCAAGTCAAGAAATATTTAAGGTGGCAGCTGGCATGGATTCTGCACTGCATAGATCTTCAAAAGGTTCCACAGAAGTGAAAGAATTCAGAATTGGGCACTGGGATCTGAAAAACAATCTCAAAGTCAGATTCTGCCTTTGAGATATTTTCTGCTTCTCGCTGGATTCCACTGGAGTAAGTAACTAGTAGGAATAAGGACCTTGGGAAAAAAATTTATTTAGAAGTGAGCAGCAGTGATGATTTATGGGAAGTGAGTTCAGGCTGTCCCTCCCTTTGATATTTATGATCAGCTAGATTTAGAGAGAATTTAAGTAGGATATCTCTTAAGAAGGAATCATCTCATCCACCTACCTGTCAACAGAGTACCAGAGAATACCAAGTGGAACCAGATGCTGTTCCATGTATTTTTTCTTAATGATCGTAGCAGTGGAACTCTGATACCATTTTTTTGGTACTATTGGACATTTTGTCTTCTGCCTTCTCAGAGCACCCTCCAATAGCCTTATCTTGCTCTTTTCCTCCCCTTACTCACCCTCAGCTTTATGCCTTCACTCTTGGTGCCTCCTAACACATTAAACCGTCTCCATGACCTCATCTGTCAAACATCCTTTTATTCACATCCAAAAATCTCTTAAAACCCACCTCTTCCAGCAAGCAAGCTCTCTTCTATTGTAATTTATAATTTTGTTTGTCTTTTATTTTTTCTTGTCTCTATTTTTCACATTGTAATAGACAGAGCTGTTAGTATCATCAGAACCTAAAATTGCCTTACATTTCCCATTACAAGACTTTGTTTTTAGTTGCTTATGATTTTGTAGCTTTAAATTACTTAGACTGATTTTTTCCATGCCAGGTGTCTCAAGCAAAATTTTTCTGGAAAATTTCAGCTAGACTACTTTAGACAGCTCTGAAAATGCAATTAAGGAAGAACACCATGGTTTAGCCATTTGAAAGAATTCTTACAAGCACTTTGTCCAAAAACGCTTTGGTTTGGTGTAGAGATTCCAAGCATCCAGTGAATCCTTTGGTCTGCTTCTGTCTGTACCCCCAGAAAAATATCAGTCTGTTCCCACCCCCAAAATCTCATTTAAAACTAAAGCTTAATGGAGAATTGTGAGTCTTTAGCAGCTAAAGCTCTAAAGCAGTAGGGGCTGGAGTGGAAAAAATTGGAAAATTCCAGAATTAAAATTACTTTGGTAGCCTTAACTAGACCCCCACCTTGTGTATAAGCTGCTGTCACATTCTATATTTAATTATGTGATCACACAGAGATTTCTTTCCCCCCACTGGGTCTGGCCTCATGCAGGGCACAGGATGGACCTGTGCAGCCTGTGGTGAAGAAGGGCTCATTTGTTTGCTGAATCTGAAAGGCACCAGCTCAAGAGCAGTGGGCATGGGAATTAAGAAGGAGGAAAAAAATGTGCTTTACGTAGTCAAACACTTCCTGGAAATTTGGTTGTTGCTTCTGTCCCTGCCAAAAGAGAGAAGATTTTAAGAGGCACTTAGCTGGGCAGCTCCATGGAAAATATTCAGCATCTACAGTTGAGTGGAAGAACTACGTATTTTAGAAAAATAGGAATCTGATTGTATACATAAAGGCAATATAAATGTATACACTTGAAAGAGGTCTGAATTAAAACTTCAAAGACTTAATATTTAGGTTTTTGTGTTGTGGTCTATAGCTTTTAGCCTCCTTCTCTTTTTTAGGAAAATGGTGTGTTAAACTGTTTAGCTTCCACAGCTTGTTAGGCTGGGACCCCACCTCTCTAATCCACAAGGTAAATCTGGTTAAAACCTGAATTTCTCAATGGCAGCTCTCACATCCAATATATACCCCAAAATAACTATTTTCAGGATCTGGGCCTTGTTTAAGACAAAGTACTACAGCTGGTGCTCAGAAAGCAGATCCTCACAAACAGCTGATAACTTTAGCATTTTCACACAGAATTAAGCAGGTGTTGGGGGAAGGTATCAGGATGTCACAAAGATTGAAAGTCTCATTCTCCTCCCTGCAAATCCAGCACTGGCAGTGAAAAGGGATGACAAGATGGGATGTACATGGTCTTGCAAGGACAGAGGGATGGGGCCTTTTTGTGTAAATAGGAAACTGCTCTGAGGGCACATAAAAAATGTTCATTTGAACAAAACTCTTGGATAAAAAAAATAAAGAATATACTTGGAACTCTGGCAGAATTTTAGCAAACAGCAAAGTTTTCCAAAGTTTGCCATGAAGCCATGGACATGCTGCATAGAGAGTACAGCAAAATAACAACTACTGGTTTTCGGTCAGAGCAATATCTATATCTCAGTAAATACCAATTAATTGCCAAAAACTACTGTGTACACATGACAGAGGTTAAAAACACTCAGAAGGTTTTATTTCTGAAGCTGTTATCTTTATAACACAATTTATTAGTCATATCCAGTTAGCACTTCCCTAGAAGTGAGAGTAAAAAGGATAATCAGCCAAAAAACTAAACTGTTTCCTACAATTATTATTCAAATCCTTAGTGAAGCATTTATGTTTCTTGAAATGTAATCTGAGCATTTTATCTTGAAGTATTTTTTTTTTACAGAAAAGTAGCACAAAAATCTTCTAAATGGGTCAGATTCCCATTGCACTGCAGCCAGCTCCTTGTTTTAGGGAGATGTGTGGATTGATATATCCCTCACAGTCACATTTCTGTACACAGGAAGGTAGAAGAGCACACTTTGAAATTAAGAAAAGGTAACCCTCATTCAGGAAGGCAGGAGTTTTATGAACCTCTGAATTTATTTTATATTTGCCTTATTTTCAAGATTTAATTACAAAAACAGCCTAAAAGAATCCCCTGAAACCATCAGATTAACTCAGGGCTGCACGTCTCTGCTGCAGAACAAATATCCCTTGTAAGTGTTAGACGTTTTGAGGGGGGTGGATCTTTTTAAAGAAATTATTCTTGCTGTGCTTAATATGACCTTTCCTTGACCAGCAATTTTTCTTGTCTCTCAGGCTTGTTTTCCTGAATCTCTCCTGAGCAGTCTGAGAGCTCTGTGCAGGCTGAGCAATGCCTCAGACACCGCAGTCTTCCACGGAGTTTCTAACTAGGTTAAACATGTTCACCCACCCTTGTTCTGAATTGCCATATGCCTGCAACTTCAGTGAGCTTTGATGGATGGAGCTGTGAGGAGGCATTTCAGAAAGACTCCTGACTCTTCTGCTCAGCTTGTTCTCCACCAACGACTGAACTGTTTACCCACACAGCACTTCTGCAGTTATTGAGAACTTCTCCTCAGCTTTGACTAATTTTTGCAGTTATTGAGAGGTTTTGACCGGCTGTGCTGAAATTCCTGGAGTTTTTTGCTCACTATCCCCACAAACAGGAGAGGAAAAGTAAAGAATTCATTAACTGTGCTTTACAGGTGACAAGACCGAGGAACAAGCAAATCAAAAAGGCTTGTGCAGAGTCATGCAGTGAAGCATTTTCACCACTGTCTCCAAGATTCCTGATTTTAGGACCAGCATGACAGCTGCATGATCACATAACCTGGGGCTGTTCTTTGATCAAGGTAAACCATCATTTTTGGCAAGCACAGGTTTTGCTGCTGTGCTCTTCCTCCCCAGTGATGGCACAGAAACTCCAGCTGTGACAAATGTTTTCCTGGGCAGGAGGACACAAGGTCACAGTGATTAAGCCAAAAGACCATTTCCCAGTGGATTATCTCAGATGATGTTTCCTGAAAATCACTCCATATCACACATGGACCAAAGTTCACACAACTCTTCCTCTGGACCCTTCTTTCTGTCACGCCGTGTTTGTTGACACCAGAAGTTTAGTGTCTAGGGGAGAACAGTGAAAGCTACAGGATTTTGTGGAGCATATCAGGGAAGAGAAGAGAATGTGACACAGTTCATGTCTCTTCATCTGAGGTGCCTTATGTACTGCCATCTCTTCACCTAAGGGGTGGAATATTTTTTCTGCCTGACACAGTCTTCATTTCAACAGATTTCCAGACAGGAGAAGCCACATTTGTGCTATGAGCTACAAGTGCCAGGCTTTTGCCTGGGTAGACATTCTCTGGGAGATTTTTTGTGATCCAGACATAATTTCTGTCTTCTTATCTGGAACACGAAGAGTCTGGAGATGCCATCTTTCCATGAAGCAGAACAAATAGGTTATTAAGTGCTAGCCTCACATAAGGCATGCAGAAAAGATTTTGACTTTAATAAATCAAGGCTAAGGATGAATAACTGAAGGTCTAAGTCTCTGGATGACCTACCCTCCAATATTTTTGCTTCAGCTTGCAGGAGTCTAAGTCCTGAACCAGCACACTATGGAGAAGGGTCTGGAGTGCATGTCTTGTGAGGAGCAGCTGAGGGAGCTGGGAGTGTTCAGCCTGGAGAAAAGGGAGCTCAGGGGGGATCTTCTCACTCTCTACAGTTACCAGAAAGAAAACTGTAGCCAGGTGAGGGCTGGGTTCTGCTCCCAGGTAACAAGTGACAAGTTGAGAGTAAATGACCTCAAGCTGCACCAGGTCAGGTTTGGGCTGGACATCAAAGGAATTTCTTCACAGAAAGGGTGATCAGACACTGGAATGGGCTGCTGAGGGGGGTGGGGGAGTCACGGTCCCTGGAGGTGTCTAAGGAAAGATGGGATGTGGCACTCAGTGCCATGGTCTGGGTGACAAGGTGGTGTTGGGTCATAGGTTGATATACCTGAGGCCTTTTCCAATCTGATTCTCTGTGATTCTGTGTACTTCTGTGTGCTTGTGTGATTTTCATGCTAGTATGCTGTTATGAAGATGATTGTGTGGGGCTTTTGACTGAAACTTTTAATATATATATTTTTAAGAGAAGCTTTCTCTGCGCCTCTGCAGCCTCCAAAGGCCAGGCTGGTCCTGTATGTGGCAAATGACTCTTTCACTTGGTGCTGCACCTGAGCAGGCACAGTCCTCTTGCTGCCTAATTCAAGATGATCTGTAGTGTGTTTCAAAAACAATTTTAGTGTGAAAAAACCCCACATTTTCTCGTATTTCCAAGACATTCACCAGGAGAGGAAATTCTGTGCTAAATTTAAGCATGAGATACAAGTGGGCACTGGCAGAAGATGCACATACCACAAATGGAGTTCTCAAACTGCCAAAATTATGTCCATTCCTTATTTTCTGTAAGTCTGGTAAACACACCACACACAGACCACACTTACCTTGCAAATATACATGTGCATGATATATTTTACACCAAATCATCTTTCCCTGCAAAGCCAGCTCAGACAAAACTTCTTACCTCCCCAAATGGATGGAGCTTCTTGATTTCTGGATATTCCTGGAGCATCATTGCAGATGGGAGCTACACTGCTAAATAGCCAAGCTGGATGCTCCATGCAGAAGAATCACGTATTAAATATATATGTGATTTACTGTAGAATTTTTCGTATTAATGCACATTATATTGACATTTACTGTGAGAATTCATGCTTCATAAACATGGAATTGTTCTGTTTTCTCAATTTGTGCCAGTTTCCTATAAATACAGAAATTAGGTAGCTATCACGAAAGCTATCTGATAGAATTCAAAAATAGATAAACAAAGAATAGCAATGCAATTTGGTCATTAAAATTCTAAAAAAACCAAACAAAAAATATATCTGCCCATTTTCCTTTTGATTAATCTGGCCTTTTGCCTCAAAACCACTACTAATTTCAGCTGGCATAAGAGGAGCATTTTATGAATCCTACCCAATGTTTTCAGCACTGAACTAGAAATGCCAGTCAATAACAGCTCATTATCATTATCCAGATGAGAAGCAAATTAAGCATGGGAACACTATGCTACTGCAATGGAAAGGTTGAAATTCAAAACAGCAAAAGTAAGAAAATTTTGGGCTAAGATTGTCTAGACAAAAACTTAAGGATTGTCATGGCTGGATCTGAATTTGTATTTTTTCTCAACACACTGAAGCATCCTTGCAAAAGATATAGATGGAGCACTACACAGTCCTACAGAATTTATCTTTTCCAAAGAATTCTGCTAACCAAAATAAACTTTGTGCAGGAAGGCTAGAATACAGCCAAAGCTCTGTCTAAAATTGGCCTTCTTCCTTGATAACTTGTTTTCCCACCACTTGAGCAGCCCACTTGAATGGCCAAGTTCCCAAGATTGTTGCAACCCTCCTGGCAGTTTTTCCTGGGATGCTGTCAGTTTTGCACCTGAATGACTCCACAGAACCCAACTCCCATACCAACCAAGATTTAAAAACCCTGATTCCTCTTTCCAAACTTGAATTCTTCAGCATTTGGGGTAGGAGGAGAAGGACCAGTTTAAAGCTCCTCAAAACTTTGCTCTCTTCCTGCTCTGGAGATTTTGTGCTCTGGCAGTGCCTCCAGGAAGGTGTCCTGAAATATCAAGTCCAGACATTCAACCTAAGTACACCAGGTGAGTCTGAACTTGGTGACAATTCCCAAATCTTTCTTTGGAGTCAGAATGAAACTGGCTGCTTAAAAAATCTTTGAAATGGAGACTGCACCTCCATTGTGAAGAGGGCAGGGTGGGCCCAAAATTCAAAGGCTAAATTTCATTTCCCCTGGCAGCTGAAGCATCACTGCCCTGACAGAAATTACCTGACAGTTTAGGACATGAAGGTTTGACTGACGTTGTAAGGACCACGGGAAAAACAAGAAATTATTTGGAGCCGGAGTTTAATAATCTTAAATTTAAGAAAAAAATGAAATTTATACCGATTAAATTAATTTGGATATGAGGCCACATTTTATAGAAGTGTGAATCGTGCAAGGTTATGACCAGAATTTTTAGGCATAAATACTATGTATTTATTAAAAAACATAAAAATTAATCTGTTTGCCCCTCAATAACTTTACTTCCCCTGATCAGAGGTGGTTAGAATTCTGTCTGGGTACACGTATGTGTGTTTATGTAGTCATATATTTTATAGGCAAGTTTGTTTAATTTCTTTAATCCAATTCTTGGACCTGCTTATTCTAGTGTGGATATAGCTGAGGATTTTTTTTTTTAAGTTGAGATTTTGGATAAAATCCATTCTTCTTTTGAATAACATAATCCAGAGGTTAAAAAGTCAGTGGTAGTGGGCTTGCTTATGGCAAGTAAGAGAAGTGTTAATGTGAAAAACCCCTCAGATTAGACTATAGGGTAAATCTAAATAAAAAAGACAGTCAGTGTAAAAAATGACAACACATCACTGTGGAAGATGAGAATCAATGCAGCTCTTTTACATGACAGATTTTCTATTCAGACTAAATATATTCTGTCTTGAGCATATTGTGTATTGCCCTGACATCATTTTGCCTTTATTCACATACTGTGGTAATGCTATCTACAGCATATAGACTCCCATTGACAGCATTTTGCCTTTCCTCAAATCATAACATTGTCTATGCAGACATCCACTGACATTGTTTTGCCTGTATTCTGCACTATAGACTCACAGTGACATTGTCTGGCATTTCATTATGTTCCATCTCAGCAGGGCTCAGCAGTGTTTTACACCAATTATTAAAAGTTGTAGCCAGGCTTCAGGATGCTCTCATAACACAAGTTGGCTTCCATGTCTTACTGGAGGATCACAGAGAGGTACTCTCTTAGGCATTTATAGGTTTCTTAACTTGGGTGTGCTTTAAGAGTATAACTAGTGGGATGATCAAAATTTTACTAGCTTAGATGGAGTAATACATCTATAACTGTGCTTTCTCTTATTTAATGAATTTCAAGTCTTGCTGGCATTCTTAAACAAAAAAAAAGGTGTCAGCATGAGGTTAGACCTGTGAATCTGGTGAATGATGAGTGTTATCAGTTACCCCAGTGAATCTGTGGTCCGTGCTGGCATGTGCACTGCAGGATGGAACTTCTCCTCCCAGTCTTGTCTCCTGGCACATCTGTCCATGGAAATGTGTGGAATATAAACCTGGCTTCACTCTGCAACAGGTGTGCAAAACACTTGGTTTGAAACAGGGTTTAAGATTAATTTTGCAGCATCTCACTGGGCCTAGATATTTCTGACAGCACTGGAATCCCTGGTGATATACTGAGTGAAAATGCAGATGTGGAAAATGTGAATTTAGTGGATGCAATACTATATTGTTATTTTCTAGCACATGTGAAGTACTATAAAAGTTCAGGGATGTGTGCATCCATGGGTTAAAGAAAAGCTCACATAATTTTATTTTGAAAAGGCTTCTGGAGTTTTATAATGCATTGCCTCTATCTGGTAAACAGAAAGGTGGTGTTAATTCTTTTTATTTTCTCTAAGCAAGGAAGCCTTTTCAAGGCATAGAAATCATTTATCTGTCTTCGTCAAGGTGATTTCCATACCAAGGACATTGTCCCTGCAGTGAGACTGTGACTATGTGAAGAGTAATTGTGTGTGTGCATATCTGTATACCTTTACATTGTTTCCAGATAAAATTAATGAAAAAGTCCACAGTGAATACAAGGGAATGTGCTTTTCCTGCCTTTCAGAGCAGTATTAGTATCTACTTCATATTTTAATGAATTACTGTGCTGGTAAAAGCTGTATCTGTCCATCGTCTGCTGAGCCATAGTGGCCTTCATTATGCTGCAGACAGTTTGCTCCCATGAAATGCAACACAGACTGAGGCACTATCATCATCAGGAGCAAAATAAAAACTTGTCATATACAATACTGACAGCAAAATGGAAATGCTTGGAAAAGATGATTATCTATTGAAATATATATAGTCCAGAGGGCAAATGTTCATTCAACATATTGACAACAAACATGCAGCATCTTTTATGAATGCTGTCTTTCCAGTTCCCTCTGTGTCTTTGGATATCTCAGCATATGTACAGGGCATTATTTCTTCTATCAGCCCAAATCCTGAGACAGTGTCAAGCTCCATTCCCCTGCAGAGTGTGCAGATGTAGACATCTCACAGTGGGTGACAGCAGTGCCTGGAATTCGGATTGTGTGTGACACTTTGCTAGTCTAAATTTAAAGTTCAAATTAAATTTGTTTTGTTGTTGTGTTGTGTTTTGTTTCACTGTTGTTTTTGGTTTTTTTTCCTCTAAAACATTTCTATTAGCAAGATGGTGCCCTTTTAGTTCTTTTTCTAAGACGGTCTGGAAAGCTTTTGAATTAACTTTTCCATACAAAAGCCTGAAGCCCAGATGAAACAACATTGCACAGTAGTTGATTTTTTTCTTTTTTTTTACTGCAGCCACATGTAACTGTGGCAGAAAATGATTAAAACAAAGTGAGACTGTCAGACTTTAAAGTGGGTTTAATTTCTTTATGAGCTTTTTCTATCATTTGATTCGTAATTATTTTATTTCGTGCTCTCATCTTATGGGAACTTGTCAAAAAGCTTTGAAATCTTAATAAGTAGGTTCACAAGGTCTTCTTTGGCCACAGTTTTCCTAACCTTTTCTAAGAAAACAGAATGCCTTTAAATTAAGCTGATCTGCAGGCAGCTAATTTTTGTAGTTTCAGAAAATAACTGACTTCTGTAGTTTGGGCTATTCTTTCAAATATAAACATTTTAAAAAATAAAACTGAAACAGCTTTTAATGCAATCTGTGTTTACTTATATGAGTTAATAAAACCACATAATAGAACTTAGTATTGTGTTAATGGGTATGGCTTTATGCTATGTGAAAACTATATTAATTGATGATTAATTGATATACATTGCTGTAGCACTTGCTGTGCAGCCCAGAGGAAGAACAATTCTCAATTTTGCTAACACAGTATTTATCAAAGCTGTAAAAAAACCCCAAAAACCCCTTTGAAGACATAAAAAAAGGAAAGGTGTATTGAAGAGGTTAATTTGCTTTGCTATTACATGGTATGAATTTGGACTCAGGGTGCCATGTGAGAGAGGTGTTTGCTGCCTGCTTGGGAGATCCCAGATGTGTTTTCATGTAGCTCCTGGCAGTGACATTGACACCTTAATGGAGCTGTACCTTGTACCACAGTAAAAAGAGAGGAACTAAGGTGATGTTTGTCCTTTTTAGATATCACAGAATGGTCTTGGTTGGAGGAGACCTTAAAGATCATTTTGTTCCAACCTCACTGCCATGGGCTAGGACACCTTCCAGTAGAGAAGGTTCCTCAAAGTCCCCTTGAGTGGAGCAGCCACAGCTTCTCTAGAAAACTTGTGCCAGTGCCTCACCACCCTCACAGGGAAGAATTCCTCCCTAGTATCCAATCTAAACCTACTCCCTGTCAGTGTAAAGCCATTTTTCCTGGTCCTGTCACTCCAGGCACTTGTAAATAGCCAGGTGTTGTGGTCAGAAAAGCAAACTGAAGGAAAAAAGAGTGTAGCATTATCTCAGTTGTGGAGTTATCCCAGTTGTTCACACAGTCCTCAACACATCAGGTTAACTGTAGCACCACAAGAATTATCTTTGTGTTGAAGCTCAGCGTATAGGCTAAACACAGGGCAAGAAATGAGTTCAGATTTAGCTGAAAAGGAAAGCAGCATCATCCCATTAAAGCCAAGTGCCAAAGAGGCAGCCATGGACCAGCAGGAAAAATGTGTAAGTTGGGTGTCACTGCATGCTTTTGTGCAAAGCAAAGAAGCTGGGGAAGGCCAGAGGTCAGCTTCAAAATGTCAGGTCTATGGGGAATCTCAATTTATCACTGCAAGGATAATTTAAAAAGAAAGAAGGAACAAACCTCTTTCTGAAGTAAAATTTAATTTAAAAAAATTCCAAAAAACCACCTAAACCCAGCTGGAGCAAAATAACAATAGTTACTACAGAACAGACCAATAACCAACTCACAGAGCAAAGATACAGGGAAACTTTGCATACTAAACCTGAAGAGTATGGAGGTCACCTAAATCAGTTTGAAAATAATTTATGATGTTGAATTTGATGTTATTTTCTGTACTGGGGATTTTGAACCAGCAAGAGTAAAGTAGGCTTTTCTGAAATTCAGTGTGAGCCTCATTTAAATGCACACTTCTGGTGAACAGGGCTTGAGAGCTCCTGAAAACCTATGGTGGCAATGATGTAACCTGACCTATTACCTTAACAATTTTATGTGCCCCACCGTGCAATTCATGTGTGGGATCACTGGCAACAATTACAGGAGCATTGGGTGAAGTATAATATGATGCAACGTGACAGCTAAATGGTAGTTTTATTTGTTTATTATCTTGATGAGTCCTTATTTAAAAAACAGGCTTTCCACTTTCTTTCTGCATAGAGCTGTTATCATACTCAGCATCCTCTTGGATCTGTGCTTTGACTGGGATCTTTAGCTGTGTAGTGGCTGCCTGACATGTTTGACTTATTTCAGCACTTTGAACAAAAGGATAAAACCAATGCCTATTTTAAGTATAATACTTCTCTGTAAAGACACATGGGCATCTCATGAATAGTTCTGTTGGGCAGCTTCCCACCAAATGTTTATTGTTACATCTGGACCATAGAATTACAGACATATGGGTGCACAGTTCATTGACTAACTTATCAGCTGCTTAGTATTCTCCTGTTATTCCATCTAAATAAAGAAAAGGAATACCCCAAAACCACGTTACCTTACACTCCTATTTATTGTCTTCAAGAATACTTAAGCAAGATCTGTATTTTATCACCTAGACCTCAGAACAGCTGGCAGTGCAGTGGGAGCAATGGTTGTGGTCAAAGTGAAGGACAGCCACATAAAAATCTCTAATTTTAACACCACAAATAGTCAAAGTGCAACCAGGGAACCCATCTGTGTGATAGCTCTGAACTGTGTGGCACAGTCCTTTCACAAATTAAAAACCATCAGCCTGTATTTTGGGTTATCAAAATATTCTGGGTACCTTGAATAAGCACAAATTCCTATGCCACTGAACACCATTATTTGAAAGATAAGTATACCTAGATATCTCCAGCTATACACTATTATGTTTAAAAGTACTGGTGTTTTTCCTCCCCTTTTGTCAAGAGCTCTGTAGTGCAGTGTTAGCAGATAAGGATTTGGCATCTTCAGAGATAAGACACAGACCTTTTCTAATTCTGTTCAGCTCTATGTTATATGGTGAGGAGTAAATTAATTTTGCAGCTTCAGATCAGAGATCAGGTGAGTGGCAGCAAGACAACCACAGAAGTGTTAGATTAAGGGGTTCTTGTTCCTTAAATATGCACTCCATGAAAAATACAAATGTTGCCTTCAGAACAGTGATTCATATTACCCAGATGTCTTTATCTGCATCGGAAAATGTGAGTGTCCTCCAAACCCTCATGTTAGATATTTGCTGTGTGTTTCATAGGTCCTGGGACTGGAACAGTCATGCAGGGAAGGGATGAGGTAGCCCATGGGCAAGCACTCTGATTAATTTGCATTAAACCACAGGATGGAGCTTGAACTTCTCCAGGCACATCAGTGTGCATCCACCAGCTTTGTTTGTCTAGTGTAAATGTGTGTTCAAGCTGAACACTTTAAATATCCTGAGCATTGGTAATACTCCTTCTTGCAAGTAAGCTTCCATAGGAAAATAAATGTCCTTTGCTGCTGTAGATCTCATGGTTGCCTTCTTGGGTCATAACAGAAAGGAAGAAAAAGAAATGCAGCCAATACATGAATAGGTAATAATGAGAAAAATTACCAAATAATAGCTGATGGATAGACAGAGGGATTTACAGTGCAGCTGCTGGGCACACACAGCTTCCAGAAGCACTGATGGAGCTGCAGCTCCCCAGCCCTGGTAGTTCCTTCCAGATTGCTAACACAAATGTTTATCTGTCCAAAAGACACATTTTCTTTAACTCTCTATAAATCATAAGTTCAAGACACGCATTGCTCAATCTCCCTTCTAGAAAATATTGGTTCCAAAGTGGTTTGCTTTGTGGGGTTTTTTGTTTGTTTTGGTTTGGTTTGAGTTTTTTGTTGTTGTTGCTTGGTTTTTTGTGGTTTGGTTTGGTTTCTTGATTAGTTTTTTTGGAAGGAGGAGAATTTTTTTTTGGCTATGGAGCAATGAGAGTGAGCGAGCTAAATTAATTTGAGAAACAAATTGTATTAAGGGCCAGGGGGGAGCTGATAGATAAGCAGCCATGGGAAATCTATCTAGAGGGAGGACAAACGAGCACAACTTGACTCTCATGTAACCCTTAATCTATTTATAGGAGGAAGAGTTGGGAAATGAAGTACCTTTCAACAGCAGTTTAAGTCAACAACTAAAATTAATTGCCTTCACTTTAAAACTACAGTACTTGTGCAGGCAGCACATGAACAACCAATTTCACACTCCCAGACTCTGGCAAAATGTTGACAAAACAACTCCTCTTGGAAATGGAGAAATAGTCAGCCCTGCCTTTCCTGGCTTTAATAAGCCTGCCATTTAGGGAGTGCAGAAAGGGATCTTGTGCTGCAGGGGCAGGAGACCATCAGTAAGAACTGTCTGGTTTTGCCTCTGCAGCTTGGAGATCTGAAGTGCCAATATCTGCTTGTATCAATCTCACGGGCCTGTTGTGCTGGCTTTGGTGCCAGTATTGCACTACTCACCTCACACCTGAGAAATCCAGCAGTGCTGGCAGAGGGGTTCAGCATGGAATTTGGACCCTGCCCATGGTGAAAACACGGGACTGAGTCTCAGCCATGAGATGTCACAGTCCCTGACCTCCTGCCAGCCCTCAGTACCACCAAGGCACTTCAGCACTAGGCTGTGGGGCAAACCATGTGAATAGTCTGGGAATTGATAAGTCAGTTGGGGATCTGATTTCATAAAGCCAGAATTGCATTTCAAACCCCTTCTTGTTATTGTTTAACTTTTATTTTGGACTGAAGGTTGGGAAAGTCATTAGCTTTTTGGGTTTTTCTCCCTTTGCAGAGCTTGGTGGCATACCTGCTCCCTGAATGCTGTCCTGTGGGTATTTCTTATTCACCAAGATATTTATCTCTTTCCAGTTTTTAGATAACAAACAGATGGCAGCAGTGAGGACCTAGGGACCTCCCACTTACCTAACTCTGGCCAGAGCACTCGAAGCTCTGAGCTTCATTTATCACACATGAAGACTGAGTCTTGGTCATGTCAGTGCTGCTCTCCAGCCCAATTTTTACATTGTGTGTTTATTTCTGCAGGCTGAGGAAACACAAGCTGGGCACAAAGAAAGATCTTTTTAATTTGGCTGTTAACTAAGATCTTTTTGGATTTCCCCTCAATCTGCAGTGGGAAAGGAAAAATTGTCAGCCTAAGTCTACCTCAGAACTACTGAAGAACTCTTAAAATAAATGCTAGTAAACATGGGCTATGTATATGCTTGTTTGTATGCTGTGTTTATAAGTTTTGAATTCTATCCCATTGTTTGTAAATATTCTATATAACTCATCTGTTTTTATGTATTAATTTGTATGTGTTCATTTATTTTTGGTAGCAACCTGTTTTATGGAAATATTTTAATAAAAATCTGTGAACATGAGGAAAAGTAGAGCACAATACAGATGCACAAACACTCGCTGCATGACTCTGAGGGAAAAAAGTGTACAAGGAATTCACACATCATCTAAATAGAGAAACATATAAAACAGAAATGCTGAATGAGCCGAGTGTGTAAATACAGACTACACAGGATCATTGTCAGCCCTGCTTTCCTGTGATCCAGTCTGTCCATCATGGCACAGGAAAAGAGTGGAGAGCCAGCAGTAGAGGTGTGTGGGACTATCTGATGCTCCCAGGTAAATTCCTGTGGGATGCAGGAGGGATCAAAAGCAGCCAAATCTGGTCCAGCAGCCAGGGGTTTTGGAGGGCAGTGCTGGGCAGAGGGAGGCTTTCCCAGGATTCGTGGCAGAGGGAGTGGAGGTGACACCCCAGCAGGGCATTCCCCAGGGTGACAACCCTGCTGCTGCTCCAGCCTGCCTTGATTTCTCACTTTGTCTGGGTTAAATCTGGCTGTCACAATATTTCCAGACTCACTGGGCATCATGTGTCTTTATTAAAGTTTGCTGAGCATTTTGAGATCCTTTGATGAACTGTGCTAAATGCCAGGTGTTATTTTCACTTTTCACACAGATGTACTTAATACAGTTGTCTGCTGTTTTGCTGATTGCTGCAATTACTACAGATATAGAGATCTGCTAAGTAATAAGGCTATCAATCAACTCATGAGTTGAAAAACCCATGGGGTGCACCAAAAGCATCAAAGACTGCTTTGCTGTTGCTGTAGTTTTACCAGTGGGGACAGAGAGCAGGTAGGGGCTGGCAAGCAAGCAGCATGTGGCCGGTCACGGAAGGGCTTTTCCCCTTCATGCCACATCCTACCCTTAGCCTCAGGCCCTGGGGCTGCATCAAGTTGGCTCCAGCCTGTGCATTTAGTAGGACTTGTGCCTCCTTTCTTCCTCTGCCCATCCCTGAAGCTCATGTGGGAACCCTGTGCAGCACTTGGAAAGCCTGGAAGGACAAGCAAGGGCTGTCTGACCCACAAGCAGCTTTGCCTTTTCTTTTGTTCCTATTCAGCAGCACGATGTGGAAATCCCACATTTCCTCAAGCAAAGCCCCAGTGCCAAGCTGGAAAGCTGGGTGTGATTCCTGAAGCACTGACTCCTGTGGTTTCAACATCTCCTTCTCCTGGCGTGACAGGGGAGGCTCCACCTGGAGCGGAAACATTCACAAGGGAAGATGGAAGTGACCTTGAAATTCATAGTAAGGAGTGTTTTGGAATACAATGGCAAATTTTGTAATGAAATGGCAGAGCTGTTTATACTTCAGAGAAGATTTTGGACACAGTTCCACATCCAAGGTTAATAATAATGTTTTGGGTGCAGGAGTCATGGAATAAGTAAAAAGTTGGCTCAGAAATTAATGATGAAGAATGGGGAAACAAAGAAAATAAGTGATATGAGATGAATTATAGCAGGAGGAACTGTAAACTAGACCAGAAACTATTGCATGAAAATACAGGAGATTGCAATCACATCAAGGCTAATAGATAAATAGAAGTCCCACAGCACGCTTGTTTTAAATGAATCTGTGTGTGCCATGAAACACTGGACTGAAAAAAAAAAATAAAAATTAAGAAAAAAAGGGAGAGCTAAGTCTTTGGTCAGTATAAGTATGTGTCTGTTTGAAAAAAAAAAAATCTTTTAAATTTTTGAACCTTTGCCCAGAACTTAGAATGAAACCATCTGCACCACTTACGAGCTTCATGCAGTTAGGTAATATTTTGGTTTGTTTTTCAATTCCTGGGTGATAACAGAGGTGATACATGAAGTGGCCTACATCCCCTTGCTCTCACTGCTGGCACTAAAGGAACAGAGCTGGAAGAGAGGAGGGATTGCCCAGTTGCTGCATCAGGACTTGAGTGATGCTCACACATCCTTTTTTTCCAGATGGTACATGATACCAGCTGCATGGTTTTGCCTCCACTGAAACCCCCAGCAATGGACATTTACACACTTTCTCACATCTGGTCATTTGTGGCCCTCTCACCATATTTCAGGTCCCATCAGCAAAATAACATGGGGTTTGTGAAAAACTATTTTAAAAAATTTTAGCCTTAAAAGGTAGAATAGGTAGATGATTGAAAACCACCCCTCTTCCTCCTTCCTCCACTTTAAACATTAACTAAAATGCTTTTGGAAATAAAAAAAAAAGTAACTGAGAATGTAAAACATTAGTTTACCATCAGTTTACACAGTATGTCATTCTGTTAAAGGAGCTCTATTCTCTGCAGGCCAAGGCATATGTTCTATGGTTTTCTCTCTGTGTGGAGATTGGTACATTCCATGGGGGTATTGGAGACTCAAACATCAATCATGAAGGCATGAAATGGTTAAAAGAATAAAAGCTAACAATGCTTTCCTGGCTGATGCTCAGAATGAAGCCACTCCTGCATGTTGCTGAGTCATGGTAACTTCTGGAAAAACATTATTTTTTATTTTTTTTGTGCAGTAAAAAGTCCTGCAAAGATGTTTCTTTTTGATACTTTTGGAAGATATCTGTTGGAAGGGCAGAATTTGAGAAGCAGGGAAATGTACCTTTTCAAATATACATGCTGTTTTTCTTATTTTTGTTTCTTCCTTTCCCCCAGAAGAATGTCTTACAACACACAGTTACCTTTCAGCCAGCTCTCACTCGAGAAGGAAAATAATGTGGCACACAGCATGCCTCACTTACAGCAGGGTAAATCAGGAGTTACTCAACTGGTGCTCGTACTTACATTGGTGTAAATCCCATGTAGGTGAGGCTGGATGATTTCAGAGTAACAAAGAATGTGACAACAGCAGCTTTCAACCAGTGACTACTGGTGGCCCTACCACATGGGTTTTCAGGAATCAAAGCCCAGTGTGTTTGAACCCATGTTGACTCAGACAGTAAAATAAAGCAGCCTTTCTAGTCTGCTTCTCAGCATGATAATTCTACTACAGTATTACTCCAAGGTCCTCTGAGTAGCTGCATTTAATAATGCTTTACAGTAAGGTTCCATTTATAAACACTTCATTATTAATAAAACATGGCAATTTGTAGCATGCATAAAAATTATTTATATTCATGTGCTAACCAAGCCCATAGATTTAATAATATTGACGTCTTATAACACGCATTGTAACAGCTTGTCACAGCATCATCTGTTAAGCATTTCTTACTAATGCCTTTCATACCATGCCTTATAATAATTTGTTAAAGGATGCAGCTGCATCTATTAAGCCTTTCATAAATATGAATAGCACATTTTCTAAAATGGCACCATATATTAAATTATTATTGGGTATTCTAACTGGAAACAGAATTTCTCTTTCTCGCTTTCTCCCTTTCCTTATTTCCTTTCTTTCCTTTCCTTTTCTCTCCCTGTCTCTCTGACCTCCCCACCCCGGTCTGTCTGTCTGTCTTGTAATTCAGCTAAACCAAGTTTTCTTCTCCTGTGCAGTGATGGTTTCCTGTCCTGCTGAAACATACAATTTGGGCACCTCAGTTGGAAAGCAGCTTGGGGGCAACTTCAAAATGAGTGAGGTCCGTGGTGGGTCTGTGCCTCTCTGGAATCAACAGGAGCAGCAGCTGTGGAAGGAGGTGGCCAGCCCTGAATTCCTCTCGTGGTTAGGTTCATGGCTCACTCCTGAACCAGGAAGCAAACAAGCAAAATTAGCATCAGTGGTTCCTCTTTGCTTCTCAGGCAGCACCAGCATTTAACCACAGAATAGTTTCTTTTCATGCAGAAAATAAGAATGGAATTACAAATTAATATAAGAAGAATAATTTTTTTGTTGTGAAGGTCTGAATCTGAAAAATTTGGTTGTGAATCTTCTCTGTCAGAGGAACTTGTTCCTCCCTGAGGTACAAGTGGCAGCAAGGACACAGCACGGGTGTGGAGCAGCACCTTGCATGGCTGCTTGGGGTACCAAGGCTTGTGAAAATACTCTTTTTTTGCTGCAGAAGGAAGTGGCATTACAGCAGCTGTGAACACAGCTTAGGTATCAAAGCTCTGTATCTGCTGAGGGTCTCACACATCTTCCTGACCTGCCAGCCACCCTGCTCCTACGTTTGGCACTGCAGTCCTCCAGAGATTTTATCCTGACCTATCAAAAAATTATGTTCCCTGATGGTTCTTGGGTAGAAACTTCACCCTGGGTGACAGTTCTTCACCTCAACTCAGACTTCAGTCCTTCGATTTTCGTTTCTGATGAAACACCTTTGAATGCTTCTGTGCAGCACTGGCCTATCCTGCTGTGCACCCTATGCAAAATACACAGGTTATGCTTTGCAGTAGTTCCCTTTTGCACTTTATTCCTATTCAGGTAATACCTCTTTTTTGGTTTTTTCCCCTCATTTCCTTCTTCTGCCACATAAGGTAAAGTCTTACAGTTTGTTTTCAGAAGCAGCACTCACTCCCCCTTCACTCTCAGAGCCAGTTTCAAAGGTGCAGAACTTATATATATAACATAAACAGAACAGGTGACTGATACAAGCAACATAAAGTTACCCCAGGACACACACTGAAATGTTACTAGAAATTAAATTCTCAATTGTGAATTTCTTTGCTTTTGTAAGTTTGCCTCAGATCCTTAACATTTTTAATGTATTTTTTTATGTGAATTTCCATGCTATTTTAACTCATTAGTCATGGGCTATCATTTTTCAATGTAATTACTGTAATTTAATCAAGTGACATAATTACAGTAAATACTTTGAGTAATTACTATTCATATGGAAAAATATATCTGGAAGTGTAATAATGTCATATAATAAAATATTTATGATGTGTAAAGACAAATTATGATGACATATTTACATCACAAAATGGTGTGACAACATTCCATATTTACCTCAGGTGGGGATAATGACACAAAAATAAGTTTCAGTGATGTCATCTCTTGGTAAGGATGACAAAGAGTTGTTCAGCTTCAAGGTACAGCAAATTAAGTAACTGTCACCTTTAAAAGATAAATAATGTTCTCCACCCCTGGAAATGCCACAAAACCTGTGGGGTTGATCTGCTGCCAGTTGAGGGGTGAAAGAAGGATTTATGACTCCCATACTGCAGAGTCTGGTCCCAGTGGGGTGTAGGAAGAAGAGATTTTCAGCAGGTGCAAGAATAAAGAAAGAGGTGTCTGAATTCTTTACCCACCTGAGCTATTCTTGACAGAACAGGCAGGATTTGCCACTTGTTGTATAGCCCCTGTTTTCTGAATCTGGGTCTTGACCTGCCTGGTGGAAAGACTTCGTGCTTGGGGCAGCAGCTGAAGACCAAAGGAGCCAGGCTGACAGACCTGAACTGCTCTAACCAGCCCCAGCTTTGGGGCTTATCCACCTGTGTGCCTAAAATCACCCACAATTTTTACCTTTAATTTACTATGAATTCATCAGCAAAACGATGCTTATCCTACCCTCTGACCTGCCAGAGCTCTGAAGACAGCAAACATTTGAGAAGAAATCAAATAACACAACCAGGGTTAGGGAGGCAATGCATTGGCCAAAAGAGGGGGATACATTTGTGGGGCTGTGAGACATGGTTGGAGCAGTGAGCTACAAGGACTTCAGATTTGTGTGAAAGTCAGTACATCTGTGTCTCTGTGCTAAGCCAGGGCCACAGGAAGGAAAAACAGCAAATAATATGTCGTTAGAGACTAAATATAAATAGTTCATGTGCCTGGGGAGAGCCACAGATTGCACAGATAGTCCAGTTTTTGAAGCTTTGCTTCTGTCAGTATGCCACCATCCTTGCCTGTTTGGGGACACTGCACACACCTGATCTCTCACAGCACAGGGATATTTTATTTTCCAGTTCTGCCTTTGGCTTTTCCCTCCCATTTATGTGGTGGCTCCAGGCGAGGTGACTCCTGACACATCAGTGCCATGGTGTATCAGCCACCCCACTTACACCTTGGCCTGAGGTCTCTGAGCAGCCCACACAAACAGTTTATATTGAGGATTATGAAAGCATCATGGTGGCTGATGGCATATTAATAATAGAACCATTTACTGATTTCTTGATAACTACAGCAGCATTCCTTTTCCTCTGCTGGTTACATATGGCTTTTTCCTGCTGGGGAAGGGGTGTCTTAGCTGGGCCTTATCTTTTCCTCAAACCTGGAAGAAACACTGTAAAATTGGTGTTATTCTCTGTACATCTGTGGATCTTAATAAAGTCATCTGGGACAGAAAGAAAAAGTAACTGGATTTGGGAATGGAGAAATTCTTCAGGGAAATCTCAGGAAAATAACACCAAGGCTGTGCTGCAAGTATTTGGGATTTGCCACATGTTAGCATCAGGTGTCAGCAGTGTCATTTCTTTTAGGAGCAAGGAAGCAGAAGACCTGGATGCTAAGGTCAAAAGCAAAAACAGCTCACTTGTTTTGTTAAAAAGAAGAAGTCTGAGAATCTGATAGAATATTAGATCAATATTGTCTTTGGTTTAGCTTAATAAGTTTCAATGCCATCATTAAGACACAAAGCAAACTGCTAATGGCACTTAAATAAAATCACGTACACACAAATGTTATGATAAATACCTCTCATTTCTGTTTGCATAAATTCACAAAACCATTTTTATTTCTGTAGAATGAACTACTGCTTGGTTTTCAAACTTGCAGAGGTTCTGAATGGTGTCAGTGAGCCTCAGTGAACTTCAGACAATGTTCATATGCTTGCCAAAGCCCCAGGAAAACTTGGTCTTGTAAATCTTAAACCAGATCCTTGGAACTTGCAGACAAATACAAAATCCAGAGAAAAATACCAAAAAACCAACCAACCAGAAATAAAAATTAAAAAAAAAAAATAGAAATCAGATGCTCAAGAGAGAATATTCTTGCCAGTAATGTGACAGAGTCAAGTTAATTCAAAGTGATTCAAACAAGAGAGATGATTTCTTTTTTTTAGGATATTGCTGGCCAGTTCTGCATCCTGAATCTGATTGACATATGATACTACTAGGCTGAATGAAGATATTTTGCACATGTTTTTGCTTTAAAGAGCAATTGCTAGGGGTAACACTGGTTACTTACAATGTGGACACATGCCAAACTATTCTGAATTATTTTGAATGAGAGTAGATTGCTGGCTATCTCATGCTTCAAGGTTTGTAGGACTGAGTGCATAATTAACATTCCTGACATCACCATGTGATCACATAAACTCAGAGGGCTGGAGAAATAAATGGGAAGCTCAGGTTCCTACCAGGTCTGCCATTCTCCTCTGTAAATGGGCATTTCCACTACAAGAACTTGAATGACCTCCTCAGCAGACTTTATGGGAGTATTTTTGACTTTTATAATAATTTGGCCACAAAAAATAATGTTTTGATGTAAATTTTTGGACATCTTTTTTTCTAATACTCATCTCTTTCTACTGCTGCCTTTAAATATTTTCTACAGAGTTTTATTATTTTTTAACCATCTATACCTTTCAGAATATAGTTTCTATATTTGGGTTTTTTGGAAAGATTTTTCTGAATGGAAGCTCTTCAGTCCCACGAGGTGTTGATGCAATATTGAGAGCAATAGCAAATTAGTTCATTAATTCTTAACAGCAGCCTGAATCTGTAAAGGGAACCTTGGGCGGGGAAGTCCTTAAATCTCTGTCAGGATTTAATCCTTTTTGTTTGTTTGCTTGGTTTTCAGGCACCACAGTTGATCCTCCTGTTACAGTCTGTTCACACTTTGGAGTAGCTTCAATTTTCCTCAGCCTTTGCATCAGACAGCTGAACAATAAAATACTTACCAAGTTCTGTTTAAAAAAAAACAAGCAACAAAACATAAATCAAACCCAAAGCAGTTCTACTTGAGCTTTTATTAGTGCATATGACAAGTTTCCCCCCAGCTGGGCAAGAAGAATTTGAATTTCTGAACCAGTCTCATTTTCCTGCGGATGACATGGCATTAGCACAAGGAGAGACTGGGAGAAAACCACACAAATGAACTCACCTGGTTCAAAATTCACCAGGCAAACCCACTAGCATCTGAGGCTGGTTGATCTAAGTTTCCCCATGCTCAGAAGGAACAGTTTTCTAGCCTTTTCCAGGCACGGATTTCACCTTAAATTGGACAACTCAAGCTCTCTGAGATTCATCAATACATATTTTCAGCAACATGTCCTTATGTGGTTTATCTCCACATTACCCGTGTTTGATCACTCTGTGCATTTGTGCATGTCAGTGCTTCCTTTCCAGCGCTTCTTGTCATGTTTTCTGTCATGCAGGGCAAACTGAGAGATCCCCCCATGCTGCTGAGCCCAGATCAGGGCCCAACACCTCGCAGGGATTCTTTGCCTCAGCATACACAACATGTCAGAGCATCGTGCCTGAATCTGCCGAGCGCAGTGACAGCGCTCATGATGTGACAAGGCACGTCAGATGCTGGACATGTCTCAGTAGTGAGCAACAGCAGGGAAAAATGTGGGTGAGGGGAGAAAAAACAGCAAGTGGAGAAATGGAAATACCCCTGCACCAACCCCACTTGTGCCCACAGAGTGGACATTGCCAAGAGACTTGGGAATATATCCACGTCCTGGCAGCAGACAGCGCCCACCAGGCCCTTAACACTTGTTTCCAGTCTTTTCCAAGATGTGGTTTGTAAGTTAGCAACTAAAACTTAAAGAAAGTCTAAATGTCTGTAACTGAAACAAGGCAGAACTCTGTTTCAATAAACTTAAAAGTGGCATTGCAGGTTTTTTATGCATTGTATTTTGTGAAGACATTTGCTTCCAGATTGTGCTAACAAAAATATGTTGTTTGACAGATATCATCTCAGTAGACAGGTTGCCTAATCTGTTTTATTGACAAATTGACTTATTATTTGATCAACTTGAATATAGTCTTCAAGATATACTTCTATTACAAAAAAAGTACATGGAACAGAGAATAATGTGTTTAGTCCATCATCTGCTTTAAGCTGTCATTTAAACATTGGTGTGTCTGTAAGAAAAGAAAAAAATTATCCAGTTGTTTTGATCATGCTGTCAGAATCATCTTTATTGTCTGGGGGGAATGCCCATGTAATTTCTTCTTCCTTGATACGATAATATATTGACCTTCCTCATTCAGTCAGAAGAAAGCAGGTTACAATGGCTCTACCCACCACCTACATGAAGTTTCAGATTCTATCAGAAGAGAAACAAAGCATCTCTGGGAGCCAGAATCACTTATACTTCACTTCCTCTGTCTTCTCTTTCAATGGGACCAGGAAACAAAGTGAAGTTAAAAGGTTTCCCTAACTGAAGTCAGAAATGCTTTGAAAAAAAATAAATTCTAAGCTGTTGTGTTGCTGTCTTTTCATTTAGGGGGATGAGGATGGGCTGCTGGTTATATTTATTTTTAAGTCAATAAGTTCCACTTGAAAAGTTTCAAAAGCGTAAAGAATAAAAAATAAGTAAGATAAGTATGAATTCAGGCAACAAGGTAGATGTGGCAGCTATAAGAGTGTTCCTCAGCTCATTGTTTTTGGAACCTTTCTTGTATCCTCACCTTTGCTGCCTGGTTTTGATGGGAGAAATCCTGCTCATCCCTGCCCTGTGAGGCTCTGATCCACTGGCACCCAGTGAAAGAGAAGATCAGACAAGATTTAAGCATGGACCTACAGAAACAACCTGTTTTCCTACCTTTGGCTGTTTGGTCTTGAAACTTAACATCAGAAATAAATTAATACTTGTGAGCAAGGCAGTCACTAAAAAAAAAATCCTCCATTTAATCCATTTCTGGAAAATCCCAAATCCCAATTTGTCTGTTTGCAATTACACTCACATTAGGTGGGTCAGCTCTACTAGAGATAAAAGACCCTGTTTTGTGATAAAAATCCCTCTGGATTCCAGATAATTACCAATATTGAAAATCTTAGCCCTTTAAAATCAAATGGAAAAGACTTTTCATTGGGAAAGTAAACACAAAAACCGAATTTAAAAAACCCTAAGTTGTCAATACAAAGGAAAATTATTTTCTTCTTCTTGTTTAACTCAGTGGGTAAATATATCCTTAGAGGGAAGTTGAGTAGGCTTTTGATTCACAAAATCTGGATTTTGATAAAATGAAGCCCCCAAAAAAGCCCCAAATCCAAACAGTTATGTTAAAAATATGGGAGCTCTAGAAATGACAATGAAATCAGACCCTGAGCTGTACCATCCCTGGCCTCAGTTTAGCAAAGCACAGATCTGAATAATGGAAACCTGGCCACAGAGAATAAACAAACCCAAACCACCCACAATTTGCTCATCTTTGGGGTTTTTTTTTTCTTCCTATTTTTTTTAACTGCAGACATTTAATGCCATGCTTGTCTGAGAGCTTTTCCTGTAGCTAATAATACTTTGCACTGTAGTGCCTTTAATCCAAAGATCTCAAAGTGCTTTGCAGGCATTAATGAATTAAACCTCATAACACCCCTTTGAAGTAGGCATTATTATAGCAGTCTTAGAGATGGGCTGAGTAATTTTCCTGAAGTTGTAGAGCAAGTCCCTGACAGAGTCAGGAATAGCTGCTGAAGTCCCGTGTCTCAGCCGCTTCTGTAACCACCATGCCATTCTCCCAGATTAACTCTCTTAAATCATTTTAATTTTAAATAATTACTTTGATTTACTCACTGTATTTAAGTCATATCTCTGTTAAATACAAGGGGAGGCATTGATTTATCCTTGGTGGGTTAGGCATTCAGTGCCTGTGAAAGTTGTGCTGATAATGTGAAGTTAAACTGACACAAATCCCTGTGTGGGGATGCTCTTGTGGGGGCATAGGAGGGGCTTTGCAGGGCTTAGCTTGAGCCCCATCTTCAGGCACACACACTCAGTTCTGTACAGCTTCATCAGTACAGCTGACACTCACCCCAGGCCCTGCAGCACCACTGATGCTGCCGGGAATTACGAGGAACATTTTCCAGGGGTGATGATTTGCACTAAAAAGGGTCCTTCTTATGGCTAAAACCGTGCCTGTACCAGCAGCTGACATGCATTATTTGGGATACACCAGCCCTCCTCCCTCCTTCCTGACATTGCTAACTAAGATGAAACACACAGTCAAGATTCAAACCAAGTCTAACTTATCTCAAAAAGCCATTCAAACTGCAGCTTGAATTCCCACACAGAGTTTTCGCTAAACCTGAAATTCGTGCTTTTAATTAGGTTTTCAATTATGAATGTACCTTCTACTCTCATTTAGGCCCAATTCTGCTGAAAGTCTCCCTGCTTGAAGTATTTCAGTTTTTTGTGGAGAGGTGCATTTTGGTGCAACTTTAACCTCTTCCTAAAGGCTTGGCCTCCACAAGGAAGGAGTGAAGGGCATGCCTGATTTTGGTTAAAGTAACATTCTGTGGTGCCTCTGACAGCAAGTTTAGAAGCGTCCTAAGAGGCAAATTGTTGTAAATCTGCAAATAACCAAGCCCAAAATCAAGAAATTACTAATCTCGTGTCAAGCAGTTTGCTCTGATCAGGTTAGTGGGTGGGAAACCCCCATCACGTCCTCTTCAGCCATATGGAGCTGAGTGGTGGTGACAGCTGAGTTTGTTGGACATCCAGTGCTCTGAGCAGAGTCTGTCTGTGATGGAGGACAGCTCCATCTGAGCACTTGGTCCTCTCTCTGCTTCCCTGGCCACAGAGACCTGCTGGAAAAAACACATCCAAACCCCAAAAACCCCTAAACCACCAAGCACTGGCTGATCTCTCAGGGTGTTGGATACAGACAGACAACTCCCCAGGCTGGATTTCCAAGTGGGCAGGCCAGATGTGGTGTAAGTGAAGGCGGGAGGTTCCCAGGTGAGTGTTGGCAGTGGGAACGTGTGACCCACCTGAGCAATGCCATAAGGCCATGGCTGCAGTGATGACTGCAGGGTTTGCATGAATGAAGGCTGGACAGCAGCAGCTCCAAATAATACCTGGCAATCTGCAGGATTTCTTCTTCATTAACTGAGATCAAATTTATTTAGAGGAGAAAAACAAGCATGGAACTCCTGCAGTGCCTTGCAAATCCATCCCAGAGCAGGGAAGGCAGGCTGCCACCCCTGCACAGCTGCTCCTGCAGGGATGTGGTGCACCTGGGGCACAGCTGATGTTCACAGGGCTGCCAAGACCACCAGCCTTCCTGAATTAGGCCAAGGATGCTACACTCCTTGTTTCTTTTTCCTGTCTTTGTTGCTATCTTACAAGAATCTCTGATTCCAGTGTGTAAGTGCTACTGTTACAGCACCAGACATCAACAGAACATCATCAGAAATTAGCTACTCCAACTCTCTTGCTTGGTCTCAGGCACTTAAGATTACTTAGATAAGTATGTTCACAGGATTTTCTGTACCTTTACAGCATGTGTTTTCCACTGGCTGGCCCGACAGACGCTGCCTGCTCTTCTCCCACACTGCTTTCCTACAGTATTGCTGAATATTTATTAACTGGGAGCTTATTGACAAGCTCCCATGCACCCTTTTCTCACTGATGCCAAAGTCACAGCACTGAGCTTCCTCGTGAGGCACATACGCTTTCCATAACCTTCCATGGCTTCTGCGGGGGGTCTTTTCACTTTCCTACACACACAGAGCATGGTATGTTACTTTCTTGGTAGGAATGCGTTAATTGTCACACGTCTTTCTTTTTTAAATAGTTTAATGTCATAATCATCCTAATTTTCTTCCTTCCTGCTACAGGCAATTGCTGGAATGTTTTAGAAGTTTTTGAAAAAAAAAAAAAAAAAATTAAAACCCAACCCAAACCCCCTCACAACTTGTCTAGGGAGGGAATTGTTACCACTCCCAAGTCTGGGCCATATCACTTAAGGACACTAGAAACTTTATTTTTTTTAACTTCAGCTGCCTACTTAGGGTTTAACTAGTTGTTGTTCCTGGTTTTGAAAAGCTCAGCCTTATCCACACATATTACATTTTAGATGTATCTTCAGCTTAGATTTCTTCAGGTTCTCCTTGACATTTTTCCACCAGAGATTTAGGGAACATTGCTGTTTCTGTCAGGTACCAGCCCCACCAGAAAAAAAGAAAGAAAAAAAAATAAAAAATCTAAGTCACTCCATCTCTGTGTAGGGTGGTGAGACCTCACCTGTTCAGTCATGCTCAGATTCAGGTGGGCAGTGTGTGTCTTGTCAGCACCAGAGAGGGGCTCCCTTCATCACATATTGCTGACAGTATCAGAAAAAGGGACTTTGAGGGGTTAAATGATTCTGACTTTTATTGGCCTGAGCTACTATCATATGGTTCTCCTCAAGTCCATTTCCACTTGCACTGGACAGGTGCTCTGTAGGTGCTCTTGGCTGTGTCTGTTCCTTGCTGGAACAGATGTTTGATTTACTGATGGGATGTTTCAGGTGCCACCTCACTCACAGGAAAAGCACAGAGGACAACCTGGCAAACCAAATAAGTGGGGACAGGTTCATAGGATCTCCACCAGCTACCTCCTGCTTTCCCAAATATTGCCTTTTCCCTTTAGGAAATCTGGAACCATAGAGTGGCATCTGTCAAGCCGTAGGCACTTGAGAGTAAGCACCCATCAGAATAACTTACTGTCAAAAACAGGTACAAATTCATTTCATCCCACTTCGTGCCATATGCTGCTGTCAAAACTTCATGAACTGTTTAGGCAGCATGTTGGGACATTTTGACTAACTATGAGCAGAGCTATTTTTTTCATAGCTTTGTGTCACTGGTGTTTATAATTGGGTATTTCCCTGAGCGTGCTTTGGTGTCTGAGCAGACAAGCCTGTGGCAAGAGAACACAGCTCGGGAAGGTGGGCATGGGCCAAACCTCTGGATTTGGCCATCTGTTTATTGTCCTGACAATGAACTGGAAATTGCACTGCACCACTGGGCCCATCTTCTCCTTTAATGCTAGTATTTGAAAGATGGGGTGATCTTTTTGTCCTGTGATTTTATGAAAATCTTGAATCTTGGAGCAGACTGGTAAGCTGAATCTAAATTGCACTTTCTGCCCCTTGAGCCCAGCTGTTTTCTCTTGACAGTAAAGTTTGCTAGCACACCCTTTGCTGTAATAAGTGGCAAACGGACCACAGGATAGGTAAAGAACACATTTGCTGTTTTATTGGTGCCTTGCAGGGCAGTAATACTGAAAAAGGGGAATGCAAAAGAAACAAAAACCCAAAAACCAAAACAAAAACCCCAGGATGGTGGCAATCCACATTGTATTTTTTTTAAAGAGTACATCAAGTCCTGTTTTTTTTTATTTATTGTGGCATGAATGATAACATAAAACCAAAACATGAAAATATACAACTTATATTACACTATGTGTTATGAACAAAATATAAATCTATAACTCTATGTTATATTTACATAATTATTTCTTTTATTAAATTTCAAGTGAGATGGTAGGTTGTACATACTTTGTTTTAAGCTCCAGGCATTTGATTGTCTCTATTTCTTTTCTATTTTCATTTCACTTGTAAAATCCAAAACGTTAGGAGGAGTAAGAGCTTTAGAGCCAATGGAGCTATATAAATACTGTTTCAGCACACCAGTGACAAAAAACACTGGGGAGTAGAGAAATCAGTCAGTAGAAAAAACGAACTTGACATGTTCTTCAATCTGGGAAACTGAGAAGTTAAGATAAAGTTGAAAAAATGTAAATATAAACCAAGCTAAACAGACAGCCCATGCCCTGTGAATTGAGGATACACTTGAATCCACATCTAGTGAATTACAGTTATTTGCAAAATGGAAGGGATGGTTCTACCGAGAAGTGGTCAGACAAAGAAACTTCCTATCCCACACATCATGCCCTGAAATGTCCGAGATACCACACAGCTGCCTTTCTTTACAGCAGATGAATTCTTGCTAAGGAAGACCTACATTTCCATGGAGTATAATTATTTTTGATGTTACAAATGTGATGTCAGAGGCTTCTTCGGGGACAATAACAGCTCATCTCTTTGGATTAAAAAGAAAAAGCTCTGAAAATGTGCTGTAAAAAGGTTAAAGACAATTTACTTTCTAAAAAATGATTTAATTAAAGACAGTCTACTGCAGTAACCAAATCTTTGAAATAATGTCTTCGAAGAAAGAGTTTCTTCCATATGCATTCATAATAAGAGGATTTGGTTACAAAACTAATTAAATGCTATAATAGCAGCTAGTGTTCTTTTCTGGGGGCCTGATTAATATAGCGGAACGGTTAGATAAAGATGTTAAATGCACTTAAAAATCCCATTTTACTAATATAAGGCATGAATAAATGGAAAAAAGGATATACTCTGTGTTATTTAATTGAGCTTAGAAGCAAGTGCCTTCAGTTTTTTTCCTTTTCCCCTTTTCCCCACTGCTGGTGATGTTTTTTCTCAAGATCACAAGATGCATGGTGGCTACCCCCCATTTAGAAGGAGGTGGCCTGTACACCCCACCCCAGGCAGCTCCCCAGGAGCATCCTGGCTCTCCAGGTTCCCAGGGAAAAGGGGAACACAGCTCACCATGGCATTAGGGCCTCAATGAGCTTTTAGGTTAATAAATCCTAATCTCTTCTAACCTGTTTTTTCTACATGCTCCAGGGCACAGAACCCAGGAAAAAAAAAAAAGAAAGAAATGAGACAAGAAGATAATTTTTATAAATGCATGTTTTGCCTTGTTGTTGTTGTTTTTTAGTTTTTTCTTTATTTTCCCCAGAAAATTCAAGTGGGACAAACAGTACCCTATTTTTAAATGCGGTCTTCTACTGCTGATGGATATGTGGGTACTCATCCTTGGACCTAAGAAAACATTAGCATGGGCATTAAGTATTTTGCTGGTTTGCAACCCCAGAACCAATTTTTAAAAATTTTTGTTTTCATCTTTTGGCCTCTTTTTTTTCTTTTTTTTCTTTTTAACATTTCTGCAACAGCTTCAACATCCCAAATGTAGAGGAGGTGGACAGTCTGCTAAAGCAACCCATTTCCAAAGCCCAGGGAAAGGCCAGGCTGGGGCACAGTCTCTCCGAAGGGAATGTGTACAGAAAAAAATCAGCTGTTCCAGCTGAGCCCTGGGTGAGGTGGTGTGAAAAGCACGGAGTTCTTGGAGAAGGGCACTGTCCCACCGTGCCCATGGACACCAGGCTGCCTCCAGGAGCGGCTCCCGCAGAATTCAGGACTGAAACTTGGTCCCACTGAAGTCCAAGGGCCCCCTTCCCACTGGCCTTTCCCAGCCCAAGCCTCCAAGACTTGCTCCCACCTGCCACAGTGGCACCTACCTGGAGCTAAAACAAAGTATTCCGGTAGCCCGAAGTGACACAATTAAACCAGAGAGTCTCTAAACCGTGGTGGAAATCAAGCATCCAGCAAATGTGAGGTGAACCCACAAGAGTCAGAAGTAATTTGTTCACAAAGACAGGGAAAAAATTTAAAAGTTTTAAAAAAAATAAAATAAAAAGGAGCAAATATCTGTTTTCACATTGTACATAATAATGATATAAAAACAATTGTCTATTTTTTTTTCCTTCTTATCCAAACAGAGTGCTTAAAAAAAATTGGCTCTAGATGACTGGTGTAATTAAATAACTAAAATGAGTGATGAGAGAGCAGAAGTTAATTAAGATTGAAAACAACACTCCCATTAATTCACTCCATCATAATAAACATCAGAAGTTGACATGGCTGGGGCCAAAATTAAAATAAAAGAAAGAGAAATGGTGTGAGCAGAAGAAGAAGTGATTTGTTTTCATATGTATATATATATATTTATATATATATAAAAAGGTAAGGTGGGGAGGGGTATCCATTTTAAATAGCCTAACAGCTTCATTTGCTGCACTGCCAAATTAGAACAGAATAAAATAAAGTTAAAAAAGGGGGGGTGTAAATAAATTATACATAATTTACTAATCTGGGAACAGCTGACCATTATTATTATTATTATTATAATTACCATTCAACACTAGCAAGAAGAGGCAGTTCAACTGAAAAAAAAAACAACAAAACCCAACACAGTCATAAAATACAAACAAAAAAGAACCCTCTCTGTCATGGAGGATATGATCAGCTACTCCAAGCATAATTTCAGAGCAAATCTTCTGAGAGAGAGAAAATAGAAAAGAATTTTTCAAAGCAGAGGTGGAAATAAAAACAGGGAAAACAGAAGAAAAAGAACAGAGATGTAGCAGGGTAAAACTATCACATGCCCAAACCACTCACTGGAGTATTGTCCTAAGTCTTCAATGGCATTTGCTTTTTGCTTTGCACAAGGTCTGCAGAGGTTAAGTTACACTTCAAGTGGGATTTTGAGAGGCAAAGAAAGGCGTTCTCCCCTTCCTACCTGTCCTGTTTCTCCTGCACCTGGCACTGAGGGCTGAATTTGCCTGATTAAGGGACTGTTTGCTAAATCAGTGTTGCCAAATAGCGGTGACCAGGGTTCTGCTGAGTGCTCGGGCTGGGATCCCACTGCCAACAGGATGCACGGGGCTAATTTTGCAAGTTAGAGGTGATAACAACAGCAATGCATCTCCCTCTGGGAGTAGGAATTTTCTAGGAAGCAACATGAAGTTGGCATCCTCAGTTAAAAAAACAATTCCAAGGAAGGTTTTTGCTTCAGCGCAATCCCAAGACCAGCCTTTCCCAGGGCACACAGCAGCTTCCTCATCTGGTTGTGGTTGCTCAAGGAAGACAAAACTGCCCAAGCAATGTAAGTGCTCTACAACAACACTGAAAATATTTTAGCACAGGAGGATAATTTTTCAGTTTTGAGAGGCAGCAGGGAGGGAAACTGAGCACTGCAAAGGTTTGAGTTCTTATAACCCCACTATGAATATGGAAATCTCTTCATAGCTATTAGCTTTCCTTCCTACACAAACATCTCACTGATAAAAGGATTTCTGCCAGTGCACAGGAGAAAAAAAAAAAAAAGTCAGTTAAAAAAAAATTTGCTTTTTGAATCAGAAATCAGCACTCAACCACCCTGAAGGTACGAGTTCATCAGAACTGGACCCGGTTGGTGGTAACTTAATTATGCTCAGTGAGGAGGTAACATTTCCAGTTGCTGTGTCCTGTGCAGTACAAACCACATTTTGGACAAGCCTTTCATATGTTGTTTATGCTGCCACTTGAAGTGTAAACGAAAAGTAAAGGTTTCTTAGAGACCAAGTCATTTGGAGGGTGCAGGACTTCATTCTGGAACATGTTTTTTGCTCACGATAGTCCAAGATAATTCTTATTAGTACCATAAACACGCACACATGAAAATCCAAGACCATAAAATATTTTTTTCTCTAAATTTCTTATGTCTCTCTCTCTCTCTCTCTCTTTTTTTTTTCACCTGAGAACAGCACCTACAGTTTCCTTTAAAAAGCAAAAGCAAAACCAAAAATATATGTCTAATCTCACCAGCTGCTGGTATATCAGGTTCTTCAAGGGATTGTCTAAGATATAACACTGTCCTAACTTAAGACAGAGCAAGAAGAAAATGAAAAGCCAAAGTAAAGCAAAACAAGAAGAGACCAACCTAAAAAAAGCAAATTGGACTTGTTCAGCGCTTTAGTACAAATTTGGCACTTGCTCAAAGACTCAGTATGGTGTGCAACTGATGAAGAGAAGTCCTCTCTTGAAAGGAAATGCTTGTTGGGGTTAACAGAAAGACTCCCCACTTCCTTCCTTGCCAGCCATGCGCACAGGCACGCACACACACACACTTCTGACCCAGATTTGACAGGGAGGAGGAGAAGGAGGAGGAAGAGGAAGAAGAGCAGAAGGAGGAGGAGGAGACAGAGGGGGTTAAAAGGAATTTTATCTTTTCTTTTTTCCTGTCAGGTGCATTACCAAAAAAAAAAATTATTTCTCTTTAAACTGTAGCACAAAACAACAAAACACATTCACAAGCCACTTGTTGGCACTGTGTACCTGAGTGAGAATTTCTAGAACATTGTAGAACAAACAGCCATAAAGTTTATTTGAAAAAAATAATAATAATAATAAAAGGTCAACGGGTAAGACTTCAGTGCTTGGGTATAGCAGCTGAATTACTGGCATTATTTTACCCATAGCTTATATCATTCTGTTGTTGTTGTCGTTGTCTTTGTTTCCTTTCTTCTGAGCCTTTTTATTTCTGATGCAGGCTGATGTCTATTAGTCAGCTGATGTCCCAACTAGTTAAGACTAACAGTTAAAGTAACAGTCAGTGTATGAGAAAGTTAATGTGCTTGGCCACTGGCAAGGATAAACCAGATGGGGCTTTATTTATTTATTTTATTTTTTTTTCTTGTTTTCCTTGAAGTCCTGCAGGTCACGAGACATTGGGACCCCGAATCAGTTGGCTTGCCCCGCAATGTGGTTTTCACTGTCACTGCCATAGTCTGCATCGGGGTCGTCCTCCTCCTCATCGTACTCATCGTAGATCTCTCCGTTGACGTCGTCGGGCTGCATCTCCTCCTTGATGTGCGGCTCCTCGCCCTTGATTCCGTAAGTGCTCTGGATGATGGGCATGCCGGGCTCGGGGCTGCTGGACACGCTGGAGTGCTCCGAGGGCAGGTGTGGGGAAGGCATTCCTGCCATGGCGATGGCTCCTGGGTACACTACGCCCGTGGTGGCAATGGGGATCTGTGCTTGTTGCCTGACGGGAAGAAGAGAGTGAAAGGCTGTTGGAATGCTGCACGGAATAAAGGGAGGGCACGCTCAACAGCACACGTTCTTGGGCATGCGGAGGAATTCTTATATCAATGCTCAAAACTCACCAAATGATGCTGCACAAATGAACATCAAACCCAAATCAATTCCACTGATAAGAAAATCCAGCCTATGTAAACATCTCTAGCTGAACTACACAGCTTCAGCTTGCCTCCTTGTGAGGGAAACTTCTTTTTTGGATCAGCTTGGTGCCAGCCAAAAATAAACATTCTTGCCAACTGTGGTCCAACTTAAAACCAGCTTAATATTCTGATAATCTTCCTTTTAAAAAATCCCACCTGCTATCAGGACCGAACATAAAAGTCACAGTAACTAGACATAAATTGCCAGTAGTAGAGAGGCAGCAAGGTCTCGGTATGCGGCACAAAAATGGGGAGGTGCCGCAGGAAAATGCCAGTGGCTGAGGAGAAAGCAGAGACAATGCTTACTCCACATTAATTCAGGGACCTGGTCATTATTAGGGAGAGGAATGGCTGGCTTTCTGGAGCCAACATGAGTTTATAGGATGGATCACTAAAGGTCTCCCTCTGGAAGGTGAGTTTCCACTGGGAGCGGCCCTTGTGAAAAGCTGGTTCTTTGAAGGAAGGAGGATAAAATTGGGAAAAGGCAGACTTAGAAATGGGCATTACTTAAAAATAAATAAAAAGCAAGGAAACAACATGAGCATTTGAGAAAATCTTCTACAGGATTCCTTTATACAGCATCTAAGCCTTGGAAACCTGTCTGCAGTAATGAAAGAATTATTCCAGGCCACAGAAATTCCCTTTGCATCAAGAACACTAGCTGTGTTATACTAGTGTTTGTTTCCCTGAGAAGCTTCAGAGTCTCAACAAGCCTAGAGGTTTAAAATTCATGCTCCTTTTGTTTCCTTCCTGCATGAAGTAATTCCATTGCTGTAATTCTCTTCAGTACATGCTGCACATTGTAATGTCATCAGTGGTGTGTCCATCTGCACTGAAAAGCCTTGCCACAGGAGACAGGGCAGAGTCTCTTGAGATGAACATTCTTAATTAAGAATGAAACCCTTCCCTGTTCCCCTGTCTGCCTGTGCCCTGGCTGCACAGTAAGCCTCACACAGTACAGTGATCCTGAAAGACTTTCCTCTGCCAAACAGCTTTATACTTGTTTGGAATTGCTTGCTGCATTTTCAGATACTTCCTGCTTGCCATCCGAGCAAGGCCTCCCTCCACAGAGCTCTTATTTCTGTGTTTCTGAAACAACTCAAGTTGTCTCAGCTGAAGATGCAGCTCTTAAACTAGGGAGCAGATCTAATTTGCATTTTATTCTTAATTCAGTAGGAAGGCTTTTGTTTTCTGGAGTCAGCATCTCTGCAACAAGATTCAGCACACTTAAATTGGTTTTAATATTTAACAATGGAAACACTTTGCACTTAAACGGTGCTTTTCAGAGTGCTTTTCAAATATTAAATAATTTAAGAATAATATTTTTCCACTTCTGTGGGATGTCCAGCCTAGAGGACCTAGCAGCAGTCCTCAGATGGCAATGTATTTAGGGCTCTCAGCAGTCCACACTTGCCATGCTACCACTGAAGATGAGGAAAGGGGGAACATAAAAAAATTCCCAGTCCTTCCCACTGTGATGTCTCCAGCACAGCCACAGCTCCTGCTAAACCAAGCACTTACTGTGGTGCCCAGGCAGGAGCTGGGCTGGTGTTTAGGAGTTTGGCCCTAGATGACCTCTACTGGTGCATGCAACAGATGGGGAACTTAAACCAGGAATGCAACTGTGGTGCTGTGGCTGGGGACACCACACCAGCCCCACTGCAGCCACTCTGCCAGCTGCTTCCATAAAGATTTCGCCCCAGGTTTTGTGCACTGGTGCCCCAGTGCAAATTACCTCCAGAAATGTCTTGATTTCAATGTCAGCCTTGTTTGGAAAGCTGAATTTCTGTAGGCAGAATGTTACAAGGTTAATTTTTTTCCCCCATGATGAGGCATGCATGTTAACCAGATAAGCAGTGTTTTGGGGGCTCTGTTGCCACCTATTCTTTTTCCATAAGGCCCCCTCCTCTTTTTTTAATCTCTTGAAGCCAAATGTTGGCTGACTTCCCTGTGTTTGTTTCAGTGCTTACCACTGGGATCACTGGACCTGCCAGCACCGCAGGGTTAAGCAGCTCAAATTTCTCTGCTGAGCGGCTTATTCTAACAATGCACACTGTAGCTGTTTAAAACACAGTCTGATGACACTTAACAGGCACTAGATAGATGTTCTCTCCTTTATTGCTACTTCTAGCCATTAACTGAAGAGATGTGCAACCCAGTTAATACCAAAAGGATTCCAAATTAAGATGGAACAGAACACAAATTCCATTATTTCAGAGGGTCACTCTTGTTGCTGGTTTTCCTTTTTTTTTTTAGTAGGATCACTGTGCAGCTTTTAATTTTCTCAAGTGAATACAGAAATATTGTGGAATATTTGATTACTTCTGATTCTTTTCCATCTGCTGTAACCAACAGCAAGGAATATCTGCAGAAAGAAAAGATATGCTAGTCTTCTAGGCATATTTTATTGTAATCGTATCAAAGCGATCATTAGCTGTTTATCAGAACTGGTCTTAAAATTTCTGCTCAACAGAAAGCATTTAACTTGCTGGACTGTAAGATGCTCCCTGGAAGGACAAATGAACAATGTAGAGATGATATGAACACAGTTTGATATGAATCAACTGAGCCACATCAATATTCCAGCTCAAGTTCAGTGTGCTCAGCAGTCCTTTTGCAGACCAATTGCCACAGATCACACTGAGTGCAAACTTTTATTTTTGGCTTTTTGATCAAGAGGCACTACCACAGATTCATCCAGATACTCTCTCTGAGGCCTCATAATAGTTATAAGGCTTTACTAGAAGACTTACATTTCATTAGAAAATCTTAAAGCCTCTTTTTTCCTGATCAGAGTGGAAATGAGACAGTTGGAGGAGGTGTTCACACGAGCATAAAACAGAGCCAACAAAAAGATCCCTAAAACTGCCTAACTTCCTCCTGGAACACTTTCTTATCAAGCACAACTCTCGTTTTCCATTAGCAATATCCAACGTTCTTGCCAATAAATTACAATTAAGAATTCTCCCTGATTTTTACTTTTTGCTTTTGATGAAATGAGCAGTAGTTTTGAAAGGTCTCATACCCAACATTAAAGTACTGCCTCATCTCCTGGCGTCTGTTGCGCATGATGGCCTTGTACTCGCCAATGCGTAGTTTTTTGCCATCTACAAGGCAGGTACGCTTCGGCCTGGGCTTGTATTTGTAGTCTGGGTACTTCTCCAGGTGCTGTTTGCTGAGCCGGGCCTGCTCCTCATAGTATGGCTGCTTCTCTAGGTTTGTCATAGCTTTCCAGCGAGATCCTGTCACCAACAACAACAACAACAAAAAAAAAGAAAAAAAAAAGAAAAAAAAAGGAAAAAAAAATAAAAAAAGTTGAGATGCTACTCATCCCCGAACACTGCAAGGCAGAAAAACAAGTAGGTCACCCAGAACAAGGCACCTAAGGCCATTTCGCTTTGGGCTGGGAATCTGTCAGAGCTTCTAGACAGGGTTCTGGTCTTGTTTGTATCTGACTCATAAACCTCCTGGGTATGGCCAAGATGCAGAGAGAGAGATGGCACTGGAAATTTTGACTCAGTATTTTACTGAAACTTATCTACCTTATTATGCCCTTCAGGTGGGCAGTAAAACCATTCTCACAAGGCAGTGTATTTTGGAGGAATGGACACCCAGGGTCTGCTCTGCTGTGTCCCCACACTTTCCCTTGGCCACGTGTCTGTTTACACCTCCTGTTCAGAGAAGGCTCTGCTCCACGTGCTCCTGTCTGGTCACTGTGATCCACAGCTGGACCAAGGCATCAGATCTGGATATACACATGTCCACAGCTTAATCATTCCTGACAAACACCGGGTCTTTCTGCTCCCCGCTTGGTGAGCAGCAGAATCGGAACTGACTGTAAATGCTCTGCAGTCAGGTACAGGAGCCTTCAAAGACCCTAAAGCAGTGCCTCTAAAAGCTATAAACTATCCCCTATGTGTCAGTGGGGCTTTAACTCCAAGACCAAGTCCTGGGAAACGCTGCCAGCCCCAACTTAGAGAATTTACTGTGTCATGAAGGGAAAAGCACTGGCGTGCTGGCACATTTCTCCCTGGAGTTGCACTATGGCTGCATTGCCAGCAGCCTTGTTTTCTGCCTGTGTTAACTTGGAGATTTGAGATAGGGATACAGTAAAGGCTTCAAAATAGTTTTCAAATGACTGCTGAAAGTTATAAACTAGTATTTCTTAAAGGATATAATATGGGAGCAGAAAGTAAAGGTTCTTGAATCAGTTGCCCCATTTTATTTTTCCATTAAATACAGAAGTGCTTCAGGGTAAGATATATTTTAAATAACAGGAATAGTTCAAGCTGTGAAACCTGTGGCCTAGAAAGAAAACTTTATTGGAAAATAGTCAAGTTTCCCACTGGAAAAATGTTTGAATAGTTTCTCAATTTAATGGGTTCATAACATCATATGTCATACTTGACTTCCTCTTGTTCTTCCTTTTTTTATGGTTAGCTCATGCTATTACTCAGGCTGGTCTTATCCCACTGTACCCCCAAGACTTGCAGTACAGAGAGCACAGTTATCCTTTCCCCAGGAAAGAAAACTGTTTCATTCCCTCTAGAAAGGCCCCTTCTGATTAGTGACACCATTTCCCCCATTACTCTTTGAGTCTTTATTCCCTGCTGCAGTCTGGGCTTCTGGAGAGAAGAGCAGGTACCACCTGACCTCACATCCAGAGATAAGCAATGCAAAATCAACGATGTCTTTGTCCTGAAAAGGGGCAATGGGCAGGCCTTTCTTAGCAAACATTGCTTTCAAGTCAAACCCATCATTTGTCATGATGTTTACAACACACAGCATGCAGAGATCCCCCAGCTAGTCCTGGAATGGGAAAGAGTTTAATGACATTGTTTTTTGCTTAGGCCCAGCACCATAAATGCATGGCTAGATGGCTTTTAGGGTTTGGAGTGAAACTCCTGCACGTCACTTCTCATGCCATAGAGAGGTAATGTCTGTGCCTGGGGATCTGTGGCAGGGCTCTGTGTTACACAGGGCAGCGCCCCTGTGACCAGAATCCTTTTCAGCAGCTTTGTCTCCTTGCAGAGAAATTAGCCCAAGCCTTTTCTGGCAAAGAGAGTGGCTAGGAAAGTGACACTGACTTTCCACACGTAGTACCTCCTGGATTTGGGGATGAATGACACAGTGATAAACACATGACTGTCAAAACACTGCACTCCAGCTAATACTGCGTAAGATGGAAATACAGAGTGGGCCTGTGTTGAACAACGTTAAGAATTCAGGGTAAAGCAGATGAGCTCTGCAGGATGCCCAGATGTGGGTGTGCTTTCAAATTCTGCGTGTAGGCACTGACATACTGGTGTTTCAGCAAAGAAAATCCTAAGATTTAGCCTAAATCTAGAGTTGTCTAATCACTGCTGAAGTCCTAATGACCCAGGAAAACAGCCCCAGCCCCTTTTCCTGATGCTGCATTAAGGATTTTTTTACGAATAGAAACGTTGAAAACCTTGGTCTTTAAACAAATCTTGACATTTGCTTTACGTGCTGTCAAGGGATCTGCAATGTAGGGACTCATACATTTTGAAACAGACAGATGGACAGAACAGTAAAGCCAGATCTTGCAAAATCACCATGAAAATGCTCTATTCCAGCACACTTTCTCTTCCCCTGTGCCATTTCACTTGCTGCAAACCTGCAGTCAGATCTGGGCAGGCAGATTCCTAGCCCCTCATGTGACAAGAAGTAGTGGGTAAAGTCAGGCAAACAACACAAGCCTTTGCAGGATCAGGGCCATAAAATGTGACATTTTGATGCATATTATCTCTACATACAGTAATACATACAATATTTATACATAAATGTCATTTGTTATGTTTTTTCTTCCTGAGCCTCCACACTCAAATGCAACAAAAATCCTGGTAGTTTCACCTCTCTTCCTAGCAAATTTTTAATAGCTGACTTCTGCAGTAATACCTCCTCTTACTACAACTTTACTGTTTTTACAAAATATACTAAATGCAATTTACTAGTGTGTTTTGAAGTATCATACATAATTAAACAAACAATGCTGTCAAAATAAATTTTAGAAAAGGGCACACTTTCTGATGATAAACCATTGTTCTTTACATATGATTATCTTCACGTATTTTCTTAGTAAATTACATAATCCAATCAATTCTCTGCACAGTCTTCATCTGAAATTTTGAAATTCTGAAGTATATGTAATTCTGACCTTGGAATTTCCACCCACAGGGTAAGCTATGAGTGAGTACCATCAATCAACAGATTAAAACTTTTTTATAATGCCTTATATTTGGACAAAATATGCTTTTAATAGCTTTGTCATTGTTTTATGTGTCTATAAACACACACAGGCAGGCATGGGTACCTATGGAGAGCACCAAACTCAGCTCAAACAAGGTGTGATTGTAGAAACTTGAGAAACCTTTCTTTTTTGAAGATTTACAGACTTGAATGAGCTTCCTGCTCACCACCTGACTTGGAAAGCTTTGAATGGGTGCAAAAAGACGGGCAGGATTCTAGCACAATTCTCCCTGATGTACTTAGGGAAAAAAAACCCAACAAATTGAAAGCACCACACACAGCTACTACCCCTAATCTGAGCTAGGACAGTCAGAGCTGTGCCCACAGAGCTGTCTGTGACTGTGAAAACATCTGGAGAGGGCAAATATTTGAGTCCAGGGCAGAGGAGAGATGCCCTCACCCATGCTCAGACACTTGTGCTCCAGGCACACACGTGCAATGTTCAGAGCTCTGCTTACTGCTGATTTCAAGCCAAGCTTCTCTGACAAGAATTTTCAAGCTGTTTGCAATATTCTCTAACTTTCAGTCCGTTAGACTGACGTTTTTTCAATCTGAGTACCTGAATCAGGCAGATTTTATGTTTAGAAAACATTCTCACATAGACAAACACTTGTATAATGTATAGGTATGTGTATATGTTTGCATAAACACATTCTCAGGGAATTTCTGAAGCTGGTAATTAACTTCATTTTTTCCTAAAATCTTTACGTAGATTTCTCAGTGAAATTAATTAAAATATTTACTGAAATCTATAAACAATGCATTATTAAATTGATAGGGTCCAGCACTCACATTTTAGCACTTTTTTAACAATTTACTAAAAAAACCATTATCCACAAGTTTAAGTTGCAATGAACAGATGGATGACAAACGTATGCACAGATGAATTTAGTGACAAATCCATGTATCTAATTTTTATGCTCAAAACATAATACCACAGTGTCAAACATAATCCCTAGAGAATTCTGGTGCTGGGAAGGGCACCTCCTCTCATTTTACTACAGAAATGACCCTCGATTGGTGAGAACTCTGTCTGAGTTACTCTGTGTGACAACAAGCTCTGTGATCTCAATGTGTAGCAGTGCTGCTGGAAGAATGGGAAGGGAAAATTGTGGCTTTCTAATAAGGACACCTAATACCTGGCTGAACTGTGAGCTTCTAATTGGTCACCCTATGCCAGTTACAGACAGCTCCCTGCTGACTTCAAAAGACTGGCCTTTTGCAGCTGAGGGAAGAACTTTGTAATGTTTCTGTCAAGAGGGAAGATGCCAGGACATCCCTCTCTATTGCACACGTAGAATGAAAAAAAAATCAAATGTGATGCTGTAAAGAAATAGAAACATCACTTTCACTGTCTCAGACCTTGCTTCTCCCCGTATCTGGCAGCAAAACAGAGAGTTTTGGAGTCAGCTATACTGTCTGTCACCTCAACAGGATCTGTAATGAATTTGCACATTTTACTCCAACTACTGTATATCTAATCAGAAAAAGATGTCTCCATATCTCCCTGATCTAGCGCCAAATAGTAAAAGGTGATTCCTTATGTTAACAATTTCAGCAGAATGGCTTATTAAAACCAGATTTTAAGGTATTATAAAATGCTTAGAAGCCCTTTAAAATGTCAACCAGGATCCCCAGAGACTGCGTAAAATGTCAGCCCAGCTCAAGCGCCTGTTTTAAGCAGAATGAATTAACAGCGTGTTGTCGGAGGTTGTTATCCAAAACAATCAGTTAAGAGGGAAAACATCAAGCTCTCTTTGTACTTTCTATATGAAAAGGGCCATTCAGAATGATCTGGTAGATTTCTGAAGCTGATTACTTAAAAACAGGTTTAACCAGGTCTACTCTCAATTTAGAAACAGACCAAAACTATTACTGCCCTGTCCCCCAGCTAATCACATCATACACCTCTGACCAGTATAATCGCTTTTAACCAGTAAAAGGTTATATTGCCATCAACATAAACAATTTAGCCTTCTAATCCTGTTCCCATAACTAATCTAATCATCTCATACCACCCTTTAAATCATGGGCTAATATCATCACATCTGCCATCCATGGAAATACATTTTGCTTCTCCAACCAATTTATCTCATTTCCACTTGCCCCCTGCTAACTTTTCATAATACCCCTCTAATCAAGGTAAGCCTCACATCTCTGACCAGTCTAAACCTGGCATATTTACCAGCCCTGCAGCTGGTTAAGAGTCCATTATAATTGCACTGCATCTCTTCAGCAGCCTGAAAAACCACTGAGATCTGCAGCACAGGTGAAAACATGTTCCCTGCTTAGCCATTGGCCTGAGGGGTGCTTAGGTCCTGTAGCTGTTTTCATTGGTAAAAATGCAGTATCTCTAATTTGGTCACAGATGTATTATTTTTCTGCTGAAAACTGATTCACTGGCCTCAGTGAGCCTGATTAGTCACCCACAGTATCATCTAGCACATCACAGAGGAGTAACTTTGGACAGAACATGGTCCTGAGGATCTGATCAAATAGTGAAAAGTTGAAAGACTTTGGCATGAGATTCAGTAGATGATGTTCATGACAAATTTGATCGGGATGTGAAGAGCAGAAAATATGGAAATCAGGGTTTTTTTAAAATTCTTTTCAATATGCGGAAGAATGAAGAACCACCCACTGTAGGAGAAGGTCAGGTACAAGAACCTGAAGGTGCACAAATCCATGGGACCTGCTGAGATGCATCTGCTGGACCTGAGGGAACTGAGAGATGAACTGGCTAAGCCACTGTTCGTCCTATAGGAGAAGTTGTGGCAGTCTGGTGAATTTACTGCTCTCTGGAAAAGGAGAAATGCAACCTCCATATTTAAAAACGAAAACCCAGGAACTACAGGCTACTCCATCTCTCTTCTGTGCATGGCAGAATCACCACCACAATCTCAATAATTACAAAGATACAAGAATAATTCAGGTTGTGGTTAATACATGCTGCTGGGCAGCACAGGGGAAACTCCTATCACTGTTCTTGGTGCAGTGACTAAAGAGCGAGAGAGAAAGAAGCAATTTTGTTCTGTCAGGTGCTCAGCTAAACTCAGTCAATCTTCCCAAGCTTTGCTCTGGAAGAGCAGTGCTCTATCATTCTTACCTAGTATCTTGCTGATGTTGGAGTTGTGCATGTCAGGGAAGGCTTGAAGGATCTTCCTCCGCTCATCCTTAGCCCACACCATGAACGCGTTCATCGGGCGCTTGATGTGGGGCTCGTTGCTACCGCGGCCTCGGGATTCCCGGTAAATCCGAGACTCGGAAACTCCTGCGCTTCCTAAAAACAGAGAGGAAAACATTTCCAGCTTGTGTGTCAGTATGCAGCTTCCTCTGCCATCAGTGACCTAGGTTAGGTGTGCTGCACATTCAATCAGTCGGTATTCACAACAGGTTAATGGTTAATATATAATTGCATATTGCCTGGTTTAGTTATTCTATTAATTCAGTATCACACAGTATAGACCTGATAAGGAGTTTTGATTATTTTTAAATACAAAGTATTAAACTGCTTTTCTAAGACATCTTTTACTGCTTAATTACATAAACCAAATATATACTTATCAATGCAGGCTTACTTTTTATTTTCTTCCTTTCTTCCTCACAGAATGCTGATCATATTATATCACCTATCTTCTGCCTTTTCTGAGGCAGAAAGGGGGTGATAGATGGGAATACTGGGCATTTCTTAAGCAATTCTCTAACTAGCAAATGAATATTTATGTACTTGCCTGTTTTTCTGCTTACATCTCCTTACAATATAAGCAATACCAGAGAAACAAATAAACACTACTCTTGCTTCATCAAACCAATAAATCTCCCACAGATGCAGAACACACAGAACTTATGGAGGATCAGGTTTACACTTCATGGCTTCCCTGTGTGACCTCACTTACCCCACATATATTTGCCACCTTTAGTCCCTTTTATTATCATCAGAAATACATTTCTGGACCCATCTCGAGACCTTCAGCGGACAGAGGGAAGGCTAAAAGTCATCTCCAGACTTAAAACACCCCACAATGAATCACTTCTTCCTGCCTTGCTTCATAGCCACTTATTGCTAACAGCTCATATTCCTCATGGGCCCCCAAAGCACTTGGATTCTCCCTCAGATCCCACTGATATGCGCACACAAACCTGGAAATAAGGAAAAGCCATTTGTACTGACCATCAGAGTCCCCACTCATGTTGAAATCCATCATTGCGTGGCTGAACTTCCCATCTTCACTCTGTTTTACTGCCAGCTGCTGGGTCAGGGTCTCCAATGTTGTTTTGTCCTACATGGGCAAGATGACAGGGTTTGGATCAGGAAAACAATTAAATATTGCGACTCCAAAGTTTGTATGTTATTTAGGAGGTTAACAGGGAAGCTGGGTAACTATTCACAATGGTTTACTGAGCCATGTATTGAAGAATAAGTAACAATGCTTTTTCTGGAAGAGATAGGGTTACAGACTCCATCATAAAGTCCTCTTTAAAACTTGCTTATTAGCTAGTGATAAGCAAACTCCACAGTGTTGAAAAGACTGGCTTAGTCAGGCATGATAAAACTGGCTGCATATTTGAAGAATACTTCCAGCTCTTTAAGTTCTTGGGACTGCAAAACTGGCCTGGAAGTTTAGGTGATGCATGCTCTTTTGCAATGCATTTATTGTTTCACTCTATTTCTAGCCTGCAATCAGGGTGCAGAGACATGGATGCCTTTCCTCTGTTTCCTTTTCAAAGGGCAGTATTTCAGGAAGCAGCTCATAGGGCAAAAAAAATAACCAGTTCAGACTTATTCAGGCCTTTGGAAAGGTTCAGCCTGAATTAAGCATGATCCCTGGGCAGCAGTTTGTGTTCTTGTCCAGACTGTTTTGTCCAGCCCTACTAACACCCCGTCTATCATTCATCTGGTCAGAACTAACTGTGAACCCTGGATTGCAACAGGCTGGTGTGTGCTGCCAATTAATCTGTCAGGCTGCAGCAGTGTCTGAAGACACTGCCAGAACAACGTGCTAGGGCAATTAATTCCAATGTTCTCTTCAAAACACCTCACTTCCCCCTGAATTGTTTGACTTTACAAATGCAGAGGTGTTCCATTTTCCAACTGTTTTTGTTTTCCCAATGACTTTTGCTCATGAGCGTTCTATCTTCCTGACATATGTTAATCATATGTTTAAAAATAAATCTTTCAGGGAAGCAATACTAACATTTCAAAATCTCAGGCACTGTGCCTTTTGCAAAGCTAAGAAAATGACATGATATGGCATGATAATGAAACGGCTCCAGCTGAAAAAATTCTTTTGAGCTTCTTCCTGAAAGAAAAGATTTATGTTTCCTTGCTCTATTCTACTCCTGTTAACTGTAAAAGATCAATAAACTAAAAAAACTTCCAGTTTTCACGTGGCAACTCTTCCATGTAGCCTAATAATGTCACTGGGTTGCGTTACTTATGAAAACAGAAAAGAGAACAATGCGAATACAGAAATTCTTCCTGCAAAGTGATGTCCCTGCATCTGCAATTCAAAGAATGGTTCAAATTCATGTAAGTCACTGCACAAAGATTTTCTCAAGAGTTAGAAACAAGGCTAATCTACTCAACTTTGTATGCTCACAGAGTTTAGGGAACATGAGGTTAACTTTCCTACTTCTCACATTCATTTTCACTACGAATCCCTTTCGCACTCCTGGTGCTCTGTCTATACCCTGACACTTCACCATGGAAAGCATGCAAGATGAGTTATCCTCTTGTTTTTTTGCAGGAAAAGCTCATGCAGCAGACTCAGCCCATCCCAAGCAAAGGATTTCCATAACACTACGAGGCACAGCAGATCCAGAAAGCTTGGAGAAGCTTCAAATAAGCACCTGAAGTATTCAGGCATTTAGCTTTTACCAAGCTCTTTGATCCACCATATTTAACTCAGCTCTCATTTCCAAAGCAGCCTGTCAGAAGTCAAAAAGTCAGGAATAAGTTGACTTTGTATTTCTTCCAAATCGATTGCAGATATATAATAGAAGTGAACAGTTTTTCCTCGGGAAAAAAAAACAAAACACAAACCTATTTACTGTAAACTTCATAGTGCTAGAGTTCAAAAGTTTGTATGTCAGGAATCATTTTAAAACACTGCCACCAAGCTAGAATGCAAAAGAACATTTTCTCTTGTTGGGTATATTGTGGGGAAAGGGAGTTACTCTGCTGCAGACTCTTTTTGAAGCATGTGTAAAGCCCTTAGAAAAAACAGCTGAGAGCACAAAGAGCAAGGGCTCAGCAGCTTCTTCTTGAGGCAGTAAATGCAGTTCTTGGAGGTAGAGGCGGTTCCATTCCCAGCCACACTCCACTGACAGGATCTGATTGAGTCCCAGGGTCAGTGGATGCTCTGCCACACTCCATCCTGGGCAGAGTTCAGCTTTTTGAGCTACAGCCACACTGGATGACGTGAGGAAGCCCAGATGTGATGGAAAGGGGGCCGTGAAGGAATGCCAGATGAGCATGGAGCTCCTGGGCTGCCCTGTGCAGCATGGAGGTGGCTCTCTGGAGAACTGCAACACAAGCACTGAAACCATCCTTTTAACACAGTGACAATTTACTCCTTGCTATTCAAATGTGTAATTCAATCACCAATGATAAAATGGCAGCTAAAAGGAACTTCTGCATGACATTGCTTTTGAAAGAGAGGATCAAAGCAGCCAGTTGTACTTTTCTGTGTTAATGTTCAGAAATGTTTTAAGTCTAAAAAGCACAAAGGCAATAGCAAGTCTAAGGCCTACTCTTCCTCCTGCTCTGCAACAGCACATCTCCTATGAGAGTTGGGGTTGTTGAGCCTGGAAAAGAGGTTTTAGGGTGATCTAACTGAGGCCTTTCAGTACCTGAAGGGAGCTGACGAGAAAGACGAATAGAGACTATTTACAGGGGCCAGGAGTGAGAAGACAAGGGGCAATGGCTTCACACTTAAAGACAGTATGTTTAGACTAGATGTTAGGGACAAATTCTTTGCTCTGAGGGTGGTGAGGCTCTGGATCAGGCTGCCCAGAGAAGTTACGAATATCCCATTCCTTGAATCGTTCAAGGCCAGGCTGAATGGGGGTCTGAGAAACCTGGTTTAGTGGAAGATGTCCCTGACCATGATGGGGGTTTTGGAGGTAGATGATCTTTAAGATATCTTCCGTCTCAAGACATTAAAAAATAACCCAAACCACCCAACTGCCCCCCTCAAAAACCCAAACAGTATTAGGAGAGCAGGAAGAGATCAGCAACACCCTGGCAGGATACAAAAGTCTGACCATAGGTGAGCAGCACTGTGATTTCCTGTCCTACACTCTTGCCATTAAAAACACACCAGCTGATTTTCTCCAATCTTGACACAGAGAAACACTTTTACAATCACTAAATGTTTGAAAGAGGCTAAGCAACCTCTGTTGTTTTGCTTGAAAGCCTTCAGTTGATGACTTACTTCATTTGATGGAAGCACCTATTTACCTTTTCTACAGAGTCTTTCAGTCTATGGGCAAATATTTATGGAACCTCCAGAGGAACAAAGGACAAGTTATTTTCTTCTCTGACCCCAAATAAACTGGCAACCTGCTTATATTGCTATTGCAGCCTCCACTCACAGAATCATAGAATGGTTTGGGTTGGAAGGGACCTTTAAAATCAACCAGTTCCAAATGCACCCTTCCAACCCACAACAGACAAGGTCATCTACATAACAACTTCAGACAAGAAATTCACAATTGTTTGAAATTTATAAAAAATCAAGATCTCATTATCATCATTATCATAATTCAAAAATCAAATTACATGCTCCCAAAACTGCCACCACTCTGATGTGTTGGATTAGCTGTTTAAACAGGAGCAAGATGAGGCCTCACCCAGTGACAACAGGTGGGTACAAGTACGTTGGGTCCAGCACAACATCCCTTTGCTTCAGGTATGAAATGCTATTCAACAAATGCCAGGTGGCATCTACTGCAGCCTTGAACTAATATTGCTGGGAACAACAGGCAAGGTTGGGCCAAACCCAGGAAAGAGGTTATGAAGAACTGCTTGTGAAACAAGCAATTCTAAAAATTAGACAGCACAAAGCAGCAAAAACAAACAGCAAGGAGCACTCCTATCCTGTCCTGTCCTGTCCTCCAGGAGAAAAAACACAGCCATCTCTTGCTAAACGTGAAGTGATTCCAAATTTCTGAATATTGTATCAGACCTCAGAAGGCTGAAAGACATTTTATAAAAATCTTATTTCTTCATGAAGGGCTTCCTAATCATCATTCCTATTGGATTGTAAGAGAGACTCTCTACAGGGGCAGCAAGAACTCTGTTGACTGGATCATTTAAAATTCTAATGGGTAAACCAGAGAAGATAATATTGTAGAGAGCATTCAATCTCCAAATAGCACAGTTGTCCAAAGCAAAGCCAGAAAGGTTTCATCAATAGCCGCAATGTGATGAGAGATTTCTAAAACTTTATAAATCAAAGAAATTACCCTGCCAGAGAAGACTGACTTGTACCACAACTCCTAGAAATGCTCTAATTATATTTAAAAGAACAAAAACACATACACACATGGAATATGTCATGTAAAAAAAATATTAAAAATGACTAAGCACCACAAGTCAGACTCAGTTTTGTGGTCAGCTGCAAAAGTTAGCTGGCTCTCTGTCATGGATAGCTGTCGTAGTTTAACAAAACATTGATCTAAAAATGACAAGAACTTGGTTGCAGTCTCTTTCATAGAAGAAACATAAAACAAGAAGAGTCAAAACATATGTAGAACATCCTGATCCTGTTTGCCAGAACTCCTCCCACTACTACATAAAAGTGAAGCAAAACCTTGGAATGTTTTAGAAATAAAAACATCTAAAAAAAACATTGCCTACTGCCCTCTGCCCTCACTGCTCCCATCCTGCACTGGTTCATGGTCCCAGGGTGCACCTGAGACCATTTACACACCTACATTCCAGAAGGACTCCAAGGTCCTTGCAGAGTACTATGAATGCTGGGCATATGGCAGTGGATCCCTCCTCCCCCTCTTTGAGACATCCTTTTGGCTGGGGTATTTGGCAAACTCTGCCGGCACTCTGAACTCCGTTAGAGTTGCATTTTGGCAAGAGCTGTTTTTCCGATTGCATAATTCAAGGTTAGCACTCTTACTGAAGCAGTCCACTCTCCACTTTGCTGCTCCCCTCACCCTACCCCCATTTTCCCTGACAGGAATATTTCTCCTCTCAGTTTTGATGCCTGCAGAGAAACAGCCAATGTAGAATACCAGAGGAGGAGTGTTCAGGAACATAACTTCACATTCCCGCTTTTCACAGTCCAAGGGAACGAAGAGGCCAGGCAAAAAAAAAAAAAAAAAAGAAAGAAAAAAAAAAAAAGAAAGAAAAGAAAAGGTGGAGAGAGCCAAACACAGTTATCTACAGACTGCAAGGAGAAACTTGCTGATCATTTCTTGCACCTAAGAATTCCACACATACAGATGGACACAGCCCGCTACCTTTGCTCAGTGTCAATAAATTAGAAAGAAACAGATGGTTGCCTGCTACTATCCTTTTGTGTGTCTCATTTCTTCCCTTCCCCTCCAACTACAGTTTGTCCAGCTATTTCCCGTATCTAAATGCTAAAGGTGGTTTTTCCAAATAGATTTGAGTTTTGAGGTAGTTTTTATCTTAGATTGATGAGCAGAACCTGTGACAGTATCTGATATGGTTTGTGGCACTGAGGCACATCTCCTCCCCCAGCAAGGGCCTGTAAATATCAACCCTTCCAACACATACCTTGGTCAATACGCACCAAAATTTAAAGTTTTGGGCAGATTAATTGCTATGATTGCACAATAAAAGTTCACTTTATGACAGAAAAATGTATTTACTTATTAAACACGCTGGTGGCACCCAGTGTTATCCATCCAAACCTGTGGTATTTTCCTTAACTCACCAAGAAGGTAAAAAGTCTCATGCTCCATCTAACATGAATGAAGACTTTGCAAAAGTAATCTTTCTGTGCAATCCTTCTGCATCTTGTAATAATAAACACCAGAATTGCCCGAGTTTGAAAACTTTCATCCACAGTCTGACCAAATGTGGAAAACATGAGGCAGGCAGGCTTTACAGATGACAGAGCTGGAAGAACTTAGGGGAACAACTGGCAATAGTGAGAGCTGTGCCCAGAGGTCTGCACATGATGAATTATTTGCATTTCAGACTCTGCTCCTGCATATTAATGCCATGGCACATCAAAATAGGTACTGTGCATGCTGTCTATGTCCCAGTCCAAACCTTGTTATAGCCCAGATCCTGTTACACCTCTAACTGCTGTAAGAGAATTTCCAGCTGTTTTCAGAGGGATCTTTGATCTAGATTTGGGTTCTTCTGTGTCACCTTGCCCAAGTGTTCTTCACTCATGAGTGAGTTAGCCACAACATTTCACAAAGAAAGGCAGGGCTATTAACTGTTTACCAGAAGTGAAACTGAGTCACACATTATGGGACTTGCCGAACGTTCCCTAGTAAGACTGACAAATGTTTTACTAACTGAAATCAGCACTCCTGAACCTTACCAAAAAATTACATCTCAAAGCTTGCAATTTCTTTGTGAATCTGGAATTGTGACTCTTGCTGATGGCACAAGGTACCAAGGAAAGCAAAATAAAAATAAAGCAGTTATAGATCCACCACTGCAATGGACCTTGCTTAAGTAACGCCTGCAGGGCTGTAAAACTCATAAAAAGCACATGCATAAATGATAAAATAGAGTGAGATTTTCAAATGTTGACTCAATAATTATTAAACCCCTTCTGGCTACACAATTTTATGGTCTTCTACTATACTAATGAAAATGCAAGAAACAACAAAGAAGGGGTTTAGCCTTCCAATTACATAAACTCTGTGGACCACCAAAGAAGATGAAAGATTATTTATAATGTCACAGCAAGTTATCATTTGAGAGAATTTTTTGTTGTTGCATCAAAGTTGAGTATGAAGAAACAATGCATTTACCACCCCCTCAGCTCTTTCAATCTTGCTTATCCAAGATCTCTATTTTTCATGGAACAATCCACCCACAGAATCTAAAAGCAGCATTAGAAACAAGAAAATAAATTAAAAAAATTCTTTATTTGTGGCTCTTCCTGATTTTATGGTACTTCTTTAAAAATTATGCCATGCAGACTAAGTTGGGGCTGCATCAGTTGGCAGAGGAACTGTATCTTTTCATTTACAGTATTTATTAAAATCCATATTGCTTTAATACTGTCTAGAAATCATTGCATCTGATTTGCAATCTACATGAAGTGTTATACAGACTCAGCAGAGAGGTTCCTTATGAGGTGTTACAGGGAAAAGACCAGAATGGTTACAAAGACCTAGGCATTTAATTACTCTTCTCTCAGGAACAGAAACCAATTCACAGAAAGAATTTGCTGAAACTTATACAGTCATTTTTCTTTGTTGTGTGTTGTGGACACAGGGCTTCAGTGTCTAAGGGTTCTGAAGTCAGTATCTTTAAAAGCACTGAAGGCATGACAGAGTCCACTGAAACAAAAAGAGGAAAATCCTCAATAACTTGGCAAGGGTCAGGCCTCTAACATGGTTTGGTTTTTTTTACGTTTTAAAATTCTTTACTTGAGAAAGAACAAAAGATTTACTTCATTCATAAAGTGTATCATTTGGCTTGGAAACAAACTGATGGGAAGTAGCAATTCTAGAGGACACTAAGGTCCTGCTTTTCTTTTGTTATCATCTCTGAGAGACAGAGCAAGTCAGGACTTCTACATGAAAATGCAAGCAGGATTGACCCAGCCCATTATTTTGAAGAAGGAATAAAAAGGAAAAGGAAATCAAAGCAGAATGATGAGATGCTGTTTCCTTCTTAGGAAAGTTGTTACGGCACAGGCACAGGCCTTGACCTCAACCAGATCCAGCTGTAATCTGCTGACTGCAAATAGGTTAAGAGTTCCATGACCCAGTTTCTCATCCAGACTGCTTCTTGGGCTGACATGGCCTGTAACTCTCTGTGAATTGTTCAGTCACTGCACCTTAATTTCCTGAACTCCACAGGATGGAGATAGCGATCCTTTCCCACCACTGTGAGGAGTTTTGAGGTCTCTGGATGAAATGTGCCATGTAAATTTTAATCAGGGACTTCACAGCGAGTCAGAAAGCTGGTACAGCTGATCAGTGTGGAAAGGAAACATTAACTGGGGGAGAGAGGTTGCACACTAAAAATGAAATAAGAGGAAAATCACAACCCACACAGGATTTCCTGGGAAGGAGGGTCTGCATGTATGCAAAGAGAAAGCAAGAACACAGTCTCTGCTTTCCTGGCAATTGTTTAATAAACAATGGGGTGACTCAACTGCATAGAAGCAATACAGTCACTACAGACTACTTTTTTTTCCCATTTTTCCCTAGAAGGTATTCAAATTATGAAGGCTGATGTACCTTTGCTTACACTTTTTCCAGCCCTGTTGAACAGGGCAGGCTGATCCCTCCTCAGGAGCACGAATGGACACAACTCACAGAAGAATCAGGCCCAGCCTCTATTACACTGAAGAGAGGTACTCCACTGATGCTGGAGTCCATGAATGTGCTGAAAGCCCCAGTGGCTCGAGACATGTGATTATGTAAAAATAATAAAAAAAATCTCAGGAAGTAATGAGCTCTCATGGCTGTGGGGCACAGCTTAGAACTTAAACCCAAGGACTCAAAAAGCTCAGAAGTTGTTAGAAGAACTCCACTTCACTTGTATGTTTTTTTTTCTTTCAGGAGGAAGCTGATCCATCTTTATTGGGTTTCATAAAACTTCCACAACAGCATAAACAGCTGCAGTCCTCCCTGATCCACTAGGCTGTGAATGTTTCCAATCTCCGCCCTTTGGAGTGAACAAAGTCTTAATTCCCATTCAGCCTTCAGCATCTACATGGGTCTAGGGTTCCTCCCTTGCCTTTCTGCCTCCTGTTCTCCATGATTTCAACTGGACTTTCACACACACACACACACACACACACATCTGTGGGCAGAATCTGTCCCTCTCTCTGTAGGATTCATTTTTTATTAGCCAACCCTGCCCATGCAGCCCTGCCATCACAAGGCACTAAGGACATAAATACACACATAAATATCCATACTTAATCTTGTCTTTGAAAAATGGAACTGGGCATTTAATAAGTGATGGTCAATCAGGAGGGGGAAAAAAAAAAAAGTGGTGTTTTAAAATGAAGAGCTAAAATCCTTGGGGGAAATGAAAAAAGTCTTCACTGCAGAATCTCTCCCTCTTATGCGTAGGCACTTGCTAACTGAGAGTAGTGGCACTGTGACAAAAGCAGCAAAACCAAAGGCAGGCTTTACTAAAGGAAAAGGGGGGAGGGGAGTTCTTCTACTGGCCATCTGTGAAAACAAGGCATGTGGCCATTAAATGCAGAGGCTGTAAATATAAATATACACAATCTCCACAAAGCAAATGGCAAAAAAAAAAAAGAAAAAAGAAGGGGGGAAAGGAAAGAGTGGGACAGATAATAAGTGGATAAACTTTCAGCCGAAGTAAATCAAAATGTTTATTGGTTAGTGCTGGGCAAAACCAATTTTGAACTTCGCAGCGTGCAAGCCCGATCTGTGTTTTTTAAATTACATCTATGAAAAGTTTCAGGAGAAATTGCAGTGGGTACAGTAGCCCTGTTGAACAGGACTCCTTGACCATGCATGATCCTGTTGAGGCTGCTGACTGGGCTTACTGGAAGTCTGACATCTGGGTGATGCAGGCGTGATGACATAATACCTGCTTGACTTGTCACACATTTTGAAAACTTGGAGCTCTGTGCTGATAGCTTGAACAAAGAGTACTGCAATCTCCACACAAGAACTTCTGCTGGCAAAGAACCTCAGTGAAACAAGCTTAGAAAGGGAGTAGGGAGAGGTGTAATAAGAGGGGGATGTACAGTTGTTAGGATAACACATTAACTTTCGTGCTCTGGGACTCTAACAGGTCATTGTCTGGTCCTCGCATTGTACAACCATTAGTCCAAACAGATCTCTGCTCACACGGCAAGAAGAGAACAAAAACATTACAGTGGTTAGCTTTGCTGAAGCTTTACAAGCCAGTGAGGAATAGAGTGGGCTACAGGATGTATCTATTAGGTCTGCTGAACTTGCAGGGAGAAATGTGGATGTGTGTAACATCCGTGGGTGACACAGCCTCTGCTAGTCCTTGAGAATGCTGAAGTAAAATTTTCCAGTAAAATACGACAGAGGTTATGAAATTGGGCAGGTTTCAACTCTTGCAGAGTGATTTGGCTTCTGATGTTAGTACTGTGCCTCTGGACTAGTTTGCAGTGGGCTTCCTGGCTTGTGCCAGGTCCCACTTTCAATCATTACAACCTACTCAGTCTAGCCTGACCCACGGACTCTCGGCGTCTGCAGCGAGAACAGGGTTAGTCTGTTTTACCAACCCTTCTCTTTTTTTCTCCTGCCTGCCCTCCTGTCCTCCAATTTTCTCATGACTTTCTGGTTCAAATCTAACCATTAGGGGGAGAAAAAAAAGTTACTGAAGCAAAATTCAAAATTCTCTACTGCAAGAAAAATTTAAATGTCATGTGTTGAACCAACTGCTCCTTATGTGTTTAGTTAAGTGAGCTCCAGTGTTTTATTTCTCAAAGGCAGCAGGGAGTGTGAGTTTGAGACTCTTAATATTCCCCTTCTTTCCAAGGGAAGAGCAGGGACAAAATTCATTTCAGCTCACTGGATCACAGTGGTTTCTTAAGAGTTAACTCTGCTATCCCCATCCATCAGGCAGCCAGTGAGGCATCAGAAGGAATGATGGATGTAAAATTATTACAGGGCTGCCACCAGATATACTTTCTGCCATTTGTAACTAATGCTGGAACTGACACACTTTTTTCATTATTAAACATCCACATTAAGTCAACATTGGTCACTGTCATTTCACGTTTGGCACTTTCTTAAGGGGAAGAGGGAGAAGTGGGGGTGGGAGTGGGAAGGCTGGTGGGAGGAGGGGTGAGTGGGAATGGGAGGAAAGACATCCTGAACCCGGTGTTCCATAAGCATGAGTAATAGGCTCCTGCTTACAATGCTGGAATAAATATTGTTACAAATAGCTATTTAGTCACAACCCAGAAGACAAGTACATGTCAGAGCCTTTTAAAAGGACACACTCCAAGCCATACCAGGGAGAACTTGAACCGCAGGTTAAGACACACCCCCAGCACGGGGAGGGGTGGGATGGGTGAGCATTGGAATGTCCTCAACTTGGAGTGTGACTCCATCCCTACCCATCAGCAAGGCTCCTGTGGCTGGGTGTCCTTCCACAGCTGTCCCAGCCACCGCTGGTACCCTGCTCCTCCTTTGTCACAGAGCACATCCCCGAGCCTGGCTGCAGGCAGGGAGTTACTGGCTAGCGTTCCGCATGTTTGTGTCGTGTATCCCTGAAGGAGTGCACTGTAGGCTGGGATGCCTGCACACACACGCCGGCTCTTTGTGTTTGTGTACATTTCCCTTGCAGTTTTGGGGCTGAACAGACAGGCCAGAGCTCCCTGGCTGATGCTGCCTTTTGTGGTGTTTACCCCAAGTGACAACCTGAGCCGTGAGCTGTAAGAGGTAACACGGTTTATGTATAGTATGTATCAAGCTATAATTAACTGTCGATGACAATTACAAATAAAGCTATGCTCTCGGGTTTCCAAGAAACCACAAAAACACACTCTTCTCATTTATACAAGGAAATGTTTCCAAGAAAAGTAATGTAAAAATATGTTTTACTGCATTTGCAATTAAAATAGGTTTTAGTAAAATTGAGCATTGTGATGCTCTAAGTTTTTACTGTAAGCCTCTGAAAATCAAATCCGTCAAGCTGGTCCAAGTTGGATGCCCAAAAAGTGACTCACCCAAATCATCTTAGCCATTTTTAAAAATCTTTTCTTATGTATGACTCCTTTTATACAGTTTCGCTCTACTTCCACAAAATTCCTGTCTGACTACTGCCTTAGCTGTCATGTCTGGCTGTCCACAGGGATCAACCCAGCTGGGAATATGAGCGAGAAAACAGGACATATATGAAGAGCCCAAAGAGCTTTAAGACTCCCAAAGATGATTTCCAGCCCCAAGCCTGCCCAGCTACCCGTGGCAGACAAATCCCCACCAAGAGTCTCCCATATACGCTGGAAATGGTGCAGAGCCCACTTCCACTGAAAGGCTGCAGAAGCAATTCTTACAACAAAAATCTCAGCAGGTCTCAGAGGATCACAGGTCTCCAAAAGTACACTACACTCTGCAGCACAGAAGGGAAAAAAATTGGGATAGCCCCAAATGAGTGTTTGTTACCTATAAATAATAATGTGCATTTCTAAGTACTAATATGCCCAGGGATACACAGATGAACATTAGGTTAACGCTCTCTTAATTCCACCCCCTATCTCCAGTTCTCTGGTCAGGAAGCAAAAGTGACATGCATGATGCCTGAAAAGTTCAGGGGCTGCCACTAAATCCCATGGTGGGACCTTGAGCTTCTGAAAAAGGAAACTCCATCATAAAACTGTAACGCTACTTCTTGCTAACCACATTCCCAACTAGCTCCTTCTCTGCCTCTGAAAACAGAGGAAACCAGAATAAAGTTTAATTAAAAATGGCAATCCTTGCTTTCCTTTCAAATCTTTCTCTCAGAGAAAAAGCCTTAAAGTCCTAGAGCAAAAAGACACAAACTTTAGAGAAGTTGGTTTGTCTGGATATGAAGTTCACATATTAAAATAAATCACAAAATCAATTAGGTTGGAAAATACTTCCGAGATCATCGAGTTCAAATCAGTGAGCCTAAATAAAGTTTTGGCATTAACTGTATCAAAACCCCAAAAGCCTTCAGTTTCTTTAGAAAAATTCTCTGTTGAGCAAACCATTTTTTCTTCCTGCTACCTTGTAAAAGAACTCCTGTCTGCCCTCCACGAGCCCACCAGGAGGTATGAATTAGAGAGGAAAATAAACTTCAACTGAGGCTGAGGGTGTGAAGTGAAAACAGAAGGAATAAGGAGAATCCCAAGAATAGGAAAGTAACAGAATAAAGTGAATGCAGATGGTTCCACTCCTGTTACTTAATCAAAAGGCTGTGCAGAGTCACTAGAGCCAGCATAAAGTCATGTGTTAGAACAACAGCTGATCTGTATTAAAGAAGATTAACTCGCAATGCCATGGTGGAGGGCCTGGGATTATATTATGTGCTTCCATTGCCGAACAAGCCGTCAGCACAATTACTGCCCTCCGATGTGAATGACTGATCTGTAACCACAGCTAAACAGCATGCTGCTTAGGGGCCTGGGTGCTTCATGAAGATGAATTTCCATACCATCAAAGTGCTTTTAATGGGCTTCCTGATCCAACCACAAGGCCTGCTTTGCAAGTATATAGAACTCAGGATGAAGGCTTCCTGTCCAAAAGGATTTGGTCGGTTGTCACTTGACAATTCCCAGCCAGCACAAGGGAGGAGAGGGGGGAGATAGGTAGAGTTGTCTCTGCTTTGGAGGATTTAAAGAAGAAAAAAAAAAAAAAAAAAAGGAAAAAGAAAAAAAAGGGTACAGATGCTTTCTGAATGCAACCAACTGCTGTATCCACAGCTGAATTCAATGTGCTTAACAAATAACGGCAATTTAGCTATGCTTGCGAGGAATAGCTTGAGTCACTTTGCATTAGCATCTGGCTGAGTGTTAAAGTCATTTCTACATGGGGAGCAGAGAAAAGGAATTTCTGCTCCGAGCATCCTTTCAAGAATGCTTAAATATTTGAATATAAATTCCTTTGTGCTTGTGATCACTTCTTCTTATATCTGACACTCTGCTTTTCCCTTTTCCCTTCTGGTGCTCTTCTCTGTGAAATGCCGTAAACATGCTCTATCCCTCTCTTTCTTTCTCTCTCCCCATAGCAGCACCCTTATTCTTCTGAGACAGAGTCTATGTACTGCCAGATACCTATTACACTGACCTCTTTTTTCCTTCCCCTTCCTCTCCAGAAAGTGCATGAAATTGGAGTCATTTCTACATCACTGACACCCAGGATAGGCTGATGAAAAAAGTACAGCGGTGAGAGACTCACATGTACATTTAACATTCATTATGCAGGCTGCTGGCTTCTCACAGCTTATTGATCAAACTCCATCTAAAACCAGGGAAAATGGAAAGCTATCCAAATTAGCAATCTGCTCATTCTGGACAATATTGTTTGACTCACAAGCTTCCTAGGATGACTGGATTTCAAGTTTCTGCTAAATAGCTGATCATTTTTATTCAATCTATTTATCTGCCTGTCTCAGTGAACTGCACAAGACTTTACAGTAGAAGTGGTTTCAATTAAATGTAGTTGACACCAAATGTGACAACAGGGATCCTTGTACTGCACAAGGATGGCTGTATCACCTCAGAAAATACTGCAGGAAGGAGAAGAACAGGAGAAAGTCTTGCTAAGCCCATGACGCTGAGATGCATGCCGGAGTTGAGATGCGTATCTTAGGTGGCAGCATTATAAGGACAGCTCACTATAAATGTGGCAGCAGGCACTGGCAGGTCTATTTATCCTCCATAAGCCAAGGTAGTGCACAGAAAGACATCAGGCACTTATGGAGAAAAGAAGCAAACCACAACCTTGTGTGACTGTTAGAGAACACACAAATTTTACTAGAGAGTATCCACTTTGTTGGTATTTTGTGTTATAGCACAGCTTCACAGGCCAGTCCAAAAGCAGAAGGTGGTAAGGCCCATATGTTCTGCTGCCTCTAAGTTTCACTGCAAATATTTGGTGCACTTTGTGTTGTCAATTCTCTGCTTTTCAATTTTGTTAAGTCATCTAACATGACATGACAGTGCTACATTGCAATGGTCACAAAATATCATATATGACGACCTCACAAGGCTAAATACCCAGAAGCTGAGCCTGAGTATCAGCAAAGCTTATGTTCCTAAAGAAGCTTGAATATTTTCAAATCCAGCTCATCTCACAAACACATGTAAGCATTTCCATAAAGCAAGATTTCCACTTAGACCCAGAGATTTCTACGATCACCTTCTCTTAATACATGTTGACAGGCTGGAACAGAGAATTAGGGGTCTCCAAAGTTCTTGTGAGGGCTTTAACTATCTCTGCCTCCTCCCCACTCTCCCCCAGGGGTCTCCAGGTCTCTTTCATGTCAGTTTTTGGTTGCGGTTTCCATGTTGCTTTTCACTTCTTTTGAACTATTTTGCTTCAAAAACGGGGAAGGAAAAATAGAATAAGGAGGAAGAGAAGGGAGGAAGAACGCGTGTATCTGTGGGGGGAGGCAAACGACCACTCTGACCCTTTGCAGAAGGAGTCTGGGAAACTCACTTTTTCTGTCCTGCAGTTATTGAGACCCAGGCTGTTCACCACGGCCACCTTCCCATCCAGCACCTGCTGCTCCCGCCGTAGCTGCTCCTTCATCTGCCGGGCCTCCTGGATTGCCTTGGTAACAGCATCGTGGTCATTTAAATAACCTGACAGCATGACAGAAGAAAGGATGTCTTAAAATAAGGAAGTTACAAGAAAACACTGTAGCTTTCACCAGTGGAATGCGGTTTATCGTTATTAATGAGAAAGAGTTAAAAGGCAATGCCCACAAACCTGTCTGTGCTCTGTGATTCTGTTGTTGTTATGATAGAGCCACCTGGACATAAAGCACGAGAAATCTCAGTGCCAAAATCCTCATTCCTGCTATTTGATCCCATTAATTTCAATATTTCCCTGACACTGCAGAGGTTAGCCCTGTGGTTTGTATGCAGCAGGATGTAACCGGATAAGAGTTAGGGGAAGCTTTGATCATGCCAGCAATCCCAAACTCTTAAAAATAGACCGTTTCATTCTTCCCCTTCTTAAAACTTGTGAATACATTAAAATAAACCACAGGTGGCGGTGGTTTGCTATACATATGAAATGCATAATGGCTGAGAAGAAAAACCTCATCCACTGAATACACCCCACCACCACCTGTCATTCATAAATGTACAAGAAACCACAGCTACACGGACCTACATTCCCACTCCTATTCATGCTGCTAATAGTAGGTCAAATGTCCACTGTTTTGCTGCAAATTCACAGCCTAGGGCTTAGCCTTAGTAGTCACTGATTTATTTCCTTTTAAAATGTTACAAGAATCACCGGCACGGCTAATACTATTTAATTTTAAATGTGACACTTTGTCATTTTTTTCCTTTAGTGTACTGTAGATTATACTTATTATGATCTGCATGTGATTTGTAGGATAGAATACTGATGGAAGACTCCAAGCCCCAGTGTATTTTTCAGATATTAAAGTAGAGGCTAATATCTATCAATCTCCCTCTCCCCCTCCACATCCCACACGTGTGCGCACACACACTTCTTTCTGTCTTTTAACTAGGGCATAAAAACGGCATAAAATGAATCTGTAATATTAAATTGCCCAGAAAAGGGACTTCTGTTTGTGACATGAGGCTAAATCTAACCAGATCCATTGGTGAATTGTGACAGATGGAGGGACTGTGAGACAGAAGGCAGGCACTAATCACACACAAAATGACCGGCTTGCCTCAACATGTTCCATGGATTCCAGCAAACTTTACACCCTAATCCATTTTTAGAACAAAAAACATCTGGGCCATAAATCCTCTAATCTGCCAAAACACGCTATTAAATCCCATGATTTGTTGAAAAACACTAAGATTAAAGAAAGGAAATATAAAATGGCTAACTGCCGTGTTAGGAAAGTGTTATTAATACTTTCTTTGTCTCAATTATGAATGTTCTGTTCCTAAAGAGCCTTGTCTAATCATGTCAGATTACACATCCCTGCTGTATTGCTAGACTCTTCTATCTGATCTGCTGATTGCCAAAAACGTAGGACATTGTCTTGCAGCTTAAAACATTTCTGGGGAAGAAGCTGATGTCAGATTAGTTCAGTGCTGTGCTGCTGTCAGGATTTTAGTTTGGTTTGGGGTTTTATTGTTGTTTTCTTCATACTGCAGACAGAGTGGGACTGGTACTCCCATCTTCCGTGGAGAACAAAAGCTAGGAAGAAAAGTTCCTGTGCAGTTTGACTGTTGGTTAACTGTACTAACAGCTAGGTTTTGGCAAAAACCCCAAGAACCCTGAGAGTTTTATATGAAATAACTTCATCCACATTGCTTTTATCAAATGACCCAGTTCAGTAATTCCCAACCAACGGAATTCCAGTAGTTCCAGTTTTCCCAGCGTAAGGAAGAATATAGCCTTTACTAGCACAGTGCTACCAGCTGATTTTTTGTATTTTTTTTTAATCTCCATTCTACCAACTTGCTTGGTTTCTTCCCCAGTTTGCATCTGTTAACCTTTGCATCTGATCAACCTTGCATGTAGTCAGAATAAATTAAAAAGGAAGCAAATAAACAAACAAACAGCAGTATTAGTGCTGCTTTTGCTGTTGTCTAGGTATAATACTTTCAATCTGTAACAGAGCCAAATTTGCCTAGAAACTGGAATTCATGGCCTTCTCCAGACTATTTGGCTTTTCCTGAATACTGCTATCTTTGAGACAGTTTGGCACATGACAGTGAATAAAAGCAAGCACTCCTTATGTTTTTCAGTAGCTGCCAAGATGCTGGTGTGCAGGGAAATGATTAATATAGAAGCGAGTTGAATGTAAATTATTGTTGTTTAGGGTAGGTGGTGAATTATTGACAGAGAGGGGAACTGCATTACATAAAATGAACTTAGTTCCAAGGATTGCCAAACTAGCACAGAGATGTTGCAGATAATGGCAAAGAGCAAAGAGAAGTTGTTTCTGTTTTTAGTACACGGACATATGCCTGTTCCCAAAAAGAAATGCTTGGATTTAAAGTCATACATGAAGCCATGACATTTGTGACTGCTCAGTCTGTAGCACAATTTATATGCTATAGGGATAGCTCTGGAAAGGGCTGTGGAGCTGTGTGCCTGAGTGACAATCTCTGAGGCTCTGAGTTCATGTCCCCCAAAAGAAAACTGAACAGCACACAGGCATTTCCCCATGTCATGGGAGCCAAACAGCCTGAAGAACTGCTTCCAGAGAAAGGTTTTAATTTGATGTTAATGGGGGTGAAAAGCGACAGCTCAGGTGCATCCCAGCAAGGTGGGCTGTGCACACCTAGGATAGACAACTTGTGCCTTGTGCTGACAGCTCCAATCATTCCAGTACTGGAGGTAACTCTGACAGATGACTGAGGGCTTCCCAGTGGCTTTTTGGAGAGGATGAGAAAGTGATCCAGTTTCCCAACCTTACTAGGGACCTTTGTAGCTTAGCTAAAAATGCTATCAAAATCTTTCATGGCGTAGCTCCTGCTGGAGGGAGACATGAAATTTCATGCTCACTTCAAGATCACCAAATAGTGACATCAGGGTAATGAATCCTACTTGATGTAACTTCTGTTGGATCTGACCTAGCAGCTAGCAGGAGACTTTGTAGGGTGTTCAGGAACTTTTCTTTCTTGCAGTCCTCCATTAAAGGATAAACCTTGGCTAGAGATACATTGTGTCCATGCAGCTCCTGCACCAGTTAAAGACAGCTTATCTTATATATACAGCATGCACAATGATACTGCTCAGCAACCTCAAAAAGTCACTTTCTATATTTGTAGCAGAGAGATATACAGCAGTGAACTCTATGTCATTAACAATAACTTAAGTATGTTATCTTTTGCTCCACAGTTTTCCATGGTTTATTAATGGTATAACACATTAATTCTTCTTACAAGAGTGACCTTTAAAGCTCTGTTCATCCTCACAGCTTTTATCCAATTACCTTATCACTCATTAAAGGTACAGCATTTCAAAATCTGCACCTTGTTAAAAGAAGTAAATTGCAGAGGTCTCAAACCTATGGAAAATGTCATGTGTTTAGGGAAAGAAGATTGGAGAGGGGAGAACAGAGATGTCTTGCCACCGAAATGCAGCCAGATGCTTAACTTCCCATCGAAATATGATGTTCCCTCTACCCAAGGACAAAAAAAATCTAATGTGAAAAAAAATGAAACTCAATGCATTGTGCATAGAGAACAGCAGGGTCAAGCAAATTAAAGATAAAACACATTACTATGTATCACAGTTAAAGAGTGTGGGGTTAATAACAATACAGACATTAACACTTAGTAATGTGATATTTAAAAAATATTTATATAATTGTAATGTGTCATACCAAATAAATTTTACTGCATAGCACTGCTGTATCACAGACATATCTTCAGACTGGTTTGACCTATGGTGTTTTTGGGGTTTTTTTTGTGCTATCCTTGAAAGTGGCCAGGCAGGAGATGCTTTAGGAGGAACACAACAGATAGTAGAAAAAGTACATCTGCCTCACTCAATTCCCAAAACAGAGCTTGATTTACATAATGAAATCTTGATTCAGGTTATACTCAATCACTTCATGGAATACAACATTTCAGTTAGAAGGATCAAGAATGGGGTGTGTACACATTTTCCTTACACACACAAAGAACAGTCCCTTTAACACATCAGATTTATGAAATTATCAATAAAACTGTTACTATTTAGATGGTCTTTAGGCAAAGACATAATTTTGGCAGGAGGAAGAATTATCACTATTTTCTGGAACGATGTTAAAAACAGCCAGTCAAGACTTTTTGCAACACAGAAAAACAAATTTGGGATTTCCTTTAATGAACTGGGTGATTGCTTTGCTTATTACACCAAGGTAAAATAACATTCCATTCAGCATTTGGACAGACTAAGGATTAAACTTGTAATTTTGGAAACACATGGAAAAATGGCTTTTAACTTTAAGAAATGTTTTTGAAAGTCCATCCATCACTTTTAAATGAAGTAGAATAATATCACGGGTCTTCAATGCCCACCATTAGACAGGTCACTGTCTTTAACGTGTGCCATTAAAAAAGAGCATTTTTAGAAGTTAAAGCAGCCCCTGAAATAACCCAGACCTTTGTTTTCTGAGTCTGAAAAAGCTAAGATACCCCTCCTGAAAGTGAATTTCTTCACTGACACCAACCAACTGGAGTATTACGGTCAACCTGTGACAGCTCTTGGCCCACTGCCTGGCAGTGGCTGATAACAGCCCCCCTTCCATTAGGGAAATCCCCAAATTATTATTATTATTATAATCCCCTATCCCCTGTTATGAGTGGGATAATCATGACAGAGCTCACCTATTGTATTGGCTCTGGCCGAAGGACTCGCTAATGTTGCTGGCACGGAGGACTTTAGCGAACTGGCCCCACTGTTTATTCTCAGAGCTGGCATGTGAGGAGAGGTGGGTGATGTGGGAGATTTGCCATCAGATGTCTTGGGTTTGGCTGAAAGGTTCAGAGGCTGGGCCACTTCATCCTGCAAAAAGCAGAGGAGAAAAAGAATGTTATCACCAAACTGCTGTTGGCACAACACCGCCCAAGCGAAGACACTGGTTTCAGCTCATATGAACTTCTAAACCTGAGAGGTTGTATCATATATATGAAGATCAAATGTGATATCATCTTGTCACTCTGGTTTGGAACTGAAATGATAGATAAACTGGAAAATTAGTGTGACATGATCAGAGAACATCATCCATTTGCACTTCGTGTGAGAGTTGTCTCTGAAGAAATTATTCCCATCAACAAGTCATTTGTTTCTACCATGCAAATAAAGAGCAATTTAACAGCTATATTTTATCTTGAACCTTAGATTTATTAATGAAGTCAAAACTGAAGACCATCTTCACTTAAAACTCAATCACCACTAGCCAAACTGGACAAACAAGTGAATGGGGGGGTTCAGTTGGGTTTTTTAATGGTCTTTTTTTTGGGGTTTTTTTTTGGTTTTTTTGGGTTTCTTATTGTGTATGTGCCTTTTCTTCAGGTTTTGCTGTGTTTTAACTTGTACTTTCTCCTGAACTTCCCAGACTTAGAATTCCAAGCACAAAAACACCACAGTAAATAAATACTTCTCTTCCACCTTAACAAAATCTGAGACAGTAACATAGATAATTCTGCATATACCCTTAGATGTTTTTATCTGTTGCAAAGTTTAACTTTTAGATTTCAGCAATTATTATTATTATGTGAAAATACAATAATTGGGTGATATTTTTTGTGGGGTAACTGGAATTATTCCTAAACCTGTCTTGATTACACAGAGTGACAGGCAGTGCTATAAAAAACATTAAAATGCCAAGTAATGTATTTTTGCTTGATCAAAGTAAAATACAGTAAGGAAAAAAACCAAAACAACAGAGATGGGAGAAAAGGATTTTCAACAAGGGGAGTATTTTAGAAGTGATTTTAACTGACTTTTAAATAAGCAGAACTAATGGATGTGATATTAGATCAAATCACCACGTAACAGCTTAGCTCTTGTCTGACACTGTGACTTAGGAAAGTCATCCTTTAGCTGCAAGAAGTGCTGCATCAGTGTGGTGGTTAAAACAACTGGGTTTCAGCTCTAGACACTGAGGAAACTGATTCTGGTCTCCCTAAATTTCAAGTATGTTTAGCTTTATAAAATTATTCCTGGCTTACAACAATGCAAAGCTGAGTGAGACTAGACTCTGCTTTTGGTTTTTGTGAGGTTTTTTTGTGTTTGAGTGTTTTACTGTTACCACCAAAGTCTCTGTAACTATCAAGTAACAGCGATTCTTTTCCACACAGGTGGATGTGCTGCAGCAAGGAAGGAATTTTACAGCTGCCTATTGCTTGTGGAAGTACGATGTAGATGTCTCCAAACCCAAGACAATTCTGCAAAGCACTGCCATGTAACTTCTCCATTGCCTCTGAGCAAAGCACCTTTGTTATACTTGATTTTATTTCTACATTTGGTTATATTTATACAGAGTTTTGTGACAGTCATAGCAGATAAACATTATCAGAGGGATTGTGGACAAAGCTGTCATCCTGAAAGTGATGTTGAAGCCATCCTAGAGGCAGCTTGTGCATAAAATAAATGGGAAAAAAATCAGTGCATGAAATTGCCTTAGGAGCCTACATACTATACTCTCAGAAGTGAATTAGGTACCTAGATGGCAGAGGTCTGTTGATCTTCCAGGAGATGTAGGCTGCAGGGTTAAAAATGTCACCAGTAAAACCGGCATTTGACATTTTTAGAAGGGATTTGTTACTTTACAGAAATACAAATCCATTGTATTAGAATTAAATAGATAAAAGACAAAATAAAAATAGAATAAAATACCAGCCAAATGGAAGAGGACTTGCCTTGCTGCTCCTCTGATTTCAACAAAAAAATAAAGAAGTCTCATAACAGTCCAACTATAATGTTGTGAAATCAGTACTGAGTTAGTTGCATGAAAGTTTTAAGTACAAATGAGCCAACAAATCAACCAAACACAGCGACCTTGTGCCAGACAAGGATCCCTGAATAGCAAACTCATGTATTTGGAAGACAGCCTGAGAAGCCAAGCAAACCTGCCCACAGACTTGTTTCAGTTCAATCCAAGAGGGTTTGGTTTCCATGTACGTTTGATTCTTGACATCTGCTGTAAGTCTCAACAAAAGGGGCTGATTAGTGTCAGATATGGGACTGAAAGCTGCATCATGCTCTCTGCCCAAAAGAAATCTGACTGAGAGCAGCACCAGCTCAGAAGGAGCAGCAGCTAGTCCTTGATAGGAATGGCTCTCACAAGCTGCAAAGGCAGCTTGGATTCCAATCTACATCCTTATAGTGACAGGTTTTTTCATCCTCTTGCCTCAGTCCCTTAGCTATCCTATCCCTAGAAACCTTATTTCCTTCCCCCCTCTTGCTCCTTCTCCCTTTTCTCAGCTCTTCAGTTCCCTTTTTTTTAACCTGGTGTGAAGGCAAGGTCCTGTCCAAGTCCACCATACAAACAGAGAAGGAGTTTTCCCCCCCACTGTAGGCATCAAGCAATGAGGCTGTTTGTGTTGTAACTATTCTCGGTAGTAAGAATGCTCTTCTTCATTCAAGTCAGCACAGCCTTCTCTGAAGCCAAGAAATATAAGGCCTTGTGGAAATAATAGAAGTCGACAGTTCCAGAGCTGATAAATGTCATTCCAAATTGCCCCTTCATTCACTTTCATTGTGTGTTCAGGCTAAGGGTAAATTAATCGGAGGTCACAGAAGCTTGGTTCTCATAAAGGGGGGGATAAGTAAATAATTTTCAGCTATTATATATATTTACAAAATGATACTACTCCACTGTTTGGTCTTCCTAACATTTTTACTTCTGTTATTTCAAAGAGCATTCTCAAATCCTCGCTGGAAGTCAAATGCATTAAAAATCCTACGTTGCATCGTGATTTGGTAATAACTTCAGTAATTTCTTTTACAGCAGTGGAACTACACTGATTTATTCCAGAGGAATCTAAAAATATCTGGGGGACAAGTAATAACATACAATTGTGTTAAGTGTGAAGATGACTGTTAGGATCTTCACTCTTAGTCAGTGAAACATGTTACTTTTTTCCCTTTCTGCAGCCATAAATTCAGAATCCTCTGCCCTTCTAGCTTAAACCAAGAACTGTACTGGCTCCATTATTGATATGGGCCTGTGTAACCCCAACAAGAATCAGGTGTCAGTCTACCTTTATTTTTTGACTATAAAACCTCCCAGTTAACATTCTGCCACATTACAGATTAGCAGAATTTTCCCACTTATGCCAGAGCTAGGTGTAAGACAGCTCGGGCAAGTAAGAGACAAAAGATAAAAAGCCAGATGTAGCATCTTCACTTCAGGTAGATGGTATCTTTCAACAGCCAGGAGATTTGTTTTTATGCAGTGGATCACAGAATCTAGAATTACTTCATGCAATCAGTTTTTATTAGAGAAAGCATGGATTGGTCTCTGCCTTTTTCTGTAATGCAGCTATTCTAAGATGACATTGACAAGGCAGGGTTTTTTTCCCAAGCCAGTATTTTCTAAAGAATTAAAGTCAAACATGTATTTATATATCAGCCAAAACAATTAATGCTGAGACTAGAAGATGTTAAGACCCAAAAGGCTTGTAATAATATAAACACAGATGTGATGAAAATAAAATATGATCTTGATTAAAGGTTATGAAATGCCTCTTTAAAAGTAGCACATTTGTCTTAAAAAACAAAATACACATACGCACAAAATAAATGTAGAGAATAAAGCATAAGCCAAAACACATGAAGGAGGGCCAATAAAATGTACCCACAAAAAGCAAAGCATTGGCAAAGAGATTCCCATCCCCTGTATCACAGCTGTGTCAGAACAGTTGCTGTTTTAGGGAGAACTGATTTTCCTCCCAGGACTGGAAGACTCATTAACCCAAACCTGAATTCAGGGAAATTTAAATCCTTGATTTCCTCTAGATTTTCTTCCAGGTTGTATCTAGGTATTTGAGGAAAGAAAAAATCCTTCACCTAAACCAGAATTTGGGGGGGGTAAATAAAATATTCAAGAGATGTATTTTGCAGCATCACTCAACCTGGATTAGTATAACTCTGAGCTGTCATATTTTAAACTTTAGACACAGAAAATCTCCTGGTTTAAGTGCCTGACGTGCAACACAAACAGAAATTCTGCTGGCAAGTTGAGCGTGAATCATGCTGATTTTATAAGGTTTGCGTGGCCCTTTGAAAAGGTAAAATGCTATAGGTTAACACAAAGTGCTTATTAACATGGGAGGAAAAAATAAGAGAGGGAAAAGGAAGGGATTTGGCCACAGCCACACAGTGACAGCGGCAGAACTTCAGACAGATCCAGGACTCGCAGTCACCAATCTTGAAATAGTTGGCTGAAATGATGTCTTTTCTAATCTTTCCATCATGCTGTCTCTATTTACTTCCTCCTAGGATAAAAGGTTAATTCATCTGTATGGAGAATAGATATGGAAAAAGAAGGGGGTAAAATCTGATTTTGAGAAACTCTCTAAACCATTTATTAAAAATGGCACTATTTCAACACCAAGAGCTGAATAAAAGACTGATAGCCCACATGGATGAACCAGTCTCAGAGAATGAAAAAAAAAGGGGGGGGGAGGGGTGGTGAAGAACCCAGACGATTCATTAGGATTTGATAATCTCACTCCTTTTCACATATTTTAAGATTAGTGCACTATTAAAATACAGTTACTGAATTACTGTACTGTCATTTAAATCCAAGTGCTGGATCCCACTGTGGCACACACTGAAAGTCCAGGTTGCAGGGTTTATTACAAAATCATGAACTACTCTGGGTATCATCTGACTGGCAATACAAATGTGCTTAAATGACCTGGCTTAAGCACAGCCCAGCCTGCTCTACTAAAGAGGCTTTTCATGACCTCTGGGAACACATTCACCACATCTTGCTGCCTATTTAAATGACCTTGACAATACAAATTACAGCCAAATGAGTTAGAAGTAAGAAGCCAGGGAGCGGGGGGGAAATTTCTACAAGATTGCCTCTGCCACCTCAACAGAAACAAAACCTCATTCCCTCACCCTGGTTGTGTTTCCTGGAGATCTTCATTTCAATAGAAATGCAAAATATGGAGCACTTACTGGCATGTCTGGGGCAGAAGACAATGATGGCATTGTTGCCCGCTGAACAATGCAGCCACTCAGTGGCTTATCCAGCCTCCCGCTTATCCAAAAACGTCTAACCAAAATACGTAACAAACCGAGGTGCAGGAGCAGAGATGCAAAGAAAATCCTCTGGATTTTCTCTGGAACCAGAGTCCCTTGAGACTACAGCTGTCCACACACCCATACAAAGAAAGACACTGGCATCCCCTCCCCTTCCTCTGAAGCCACGCATGGTGAAGCTATCTGTAGCGATAATAAGAAGCCAAGAGGTAAAGGCAGTTGTATAACATGTCGTATAAATGAATCATGCTGCTGATATTATCCTCACTGATGAAATAATTGTATTAAATTAAGCAGGGATGTTCACATGACAGGATGGGTGAATTAGATAATGCTCATCTGCAGCTGTACCTCCTCCTGCCACATTCTCAAGTTTTGATTAAGAATAATGTGTCCCTTCCTGCAAAGGTGGAAATTTCTCTAACTACGTAGAAAAACATATACGAGACATAAAAACAGGTATCTTGGTTATGATACAGTAATAAACACAACAGAATTATTCTTCAGGTTCAGAGAAGTCATTCTATCGTATTCCTGCCCACAAGTTTCAGCACCAAAAGTAGAAGGCACGAGTAGACTCTGGTTTGACAGAAAAAGGCACTAAAAACAAGGATGAGGGCAGGTATGAGGAAAAATGGCATTCTTTCCTTCTGATGGTGCAGAAAAATTTCTGCACCACCACAGAATCTCCAAAAATCTCTTTTTTTTCTATACCCAGAGCAGCTTTTTTTTTTTGGGTGGATTTTTTTTTTTTGTTTGTTTGTTTGTTTTTGTTTTGTTTTGTTGGGGTTTTTTTTGGCTTTTTTAAATGGTGTTGCTTGGCTGAGCATTCTTTTCCTGAATGAACTTCTCTCAGAAGACAGGTACTTTCTGGACTCAGGGCATGTTATCCAACCAAAGTTAGGACTTTACTGATACTGCCCAAATACTCTTCTTCATGGGACTCAAAACAATGGGGGAAACTGAACTGCCTTATACTTGTGACAAATACTCTTCTTGTTCTGCTTATAGGGAGCTACTCAATGAAAAAATTACTCCCAAAGTCTGATTTACACACTGGGAGGATTGTTTTCTCCATTCTTCTTCATGGAAAAAAGTGGTGCAGGAACATAGCAAGTGAATCTGTTTTGCAGCACCTGGGCAGAAAGGACTTCTCCAGTCTTCTTTTGCAACACTAGGAACTCTCAGGGTATTTTCTGGGGACTTCTTCCTCTCAGAGAGATCCCTAATGTTCTCCTCTTTCCCTTTCTTTTACAGGAAGTATAGTTTCCAGGAAAGAAGTCAGCCACCATAAAGACTAATTTGCTGCCCTGAAAACCCCAAGCTTTGATTTTGTCTGGTCTGTATGTTGTCATGTAAAAACCAGAGAGCTGCTGGGTGGTTTTCACTATGTATTGAGCAGTGTTGTTTCCCAAATTTGTACACAGAATTCCCAAACAGACAGAGGAAGAACAGAAGAGGAGCATGCAAAACGATCTGTTTATGAACATGGCAGGCCCTCAGAGATTCCTTCCCCCTCACCCCACAACCTATGTATGTGACACACAGCACTCATTCCACAGTACCTCTGCTGTAAGCCATGGAATACAGATGCTGAAATAATAGAGGAGGAAATACAAAATTATAGGATCATTTTAGCCCTCCTGCTGTCTCAGACATGGAAGAGTGGGATGTTTCAGTTGCAGGGCAGCATTAAAGCAGTGTCTAGGGAGAGAACTATGGAGCTGCTCTTCACAACCTATATCCAGTGACGACCTGGGGTAAAGGCCTTCCTTTTATGTAGCATCTGCTCAGACCTCTGCACACAGAAGCAACTCTTTAAAGGTCTTCAGGAAAAAAATGCACTTGGACCTTTTCCTTTGGGGTCTCATGGAGCACAAGGCAGGCTGCTTGGCCAACAGAATACACCAGGACACGCAGCTTAGCAGAATGAACAGACTGGTACATGTTTACCCAAAATTCATCTGTTTAGTTTCACAAATCTTCAGAGACACGTCCTCCAAACCACGCTTGTAGTTTCTGGCTGGCTTCAGACTTTCAAAATGCCCAACCATCCTTGTGAACTCTGCTAGTAATCTCCACAGACAAATAGCACAATGTGTTTGAGAAAAGCAGCCAGTATGAGATTTCTAGGCTAATTTTCCTTGATCACGACTTTTCAGCCATCCCAACCTCTAGGGAAACCTGATGACTTATGGATGCTTATCCCAATCCAGATCCAAACTTCAAGCATTCGTTTTCATCCACACAGAAGTAAATTACTTAGTCCTATCACCATTATTCTTCTAACTGGGCATTTGCTCTTCTGTTTGACTGGAACTGGCAGAAGTGAGAGTTGATCACCACATTGCTGGGAGAACCCAGAAAGAGAAAAGAGAAAGAGGAACCCAGAAAGAACCCAGAAAGAGAAAGAGGATTTTTCAGTACAGCATGAAAATAAACTACAGGAACAAAGGGCTTTTAGCATTTACTTGCACCTCATAATGAAAAACCTCCTTCCCATTCTGCATCTCTAAGTGAGAGAAAATTTAACTCAGCAGCCTCATATACAAAAAAGCCTGAGTGAAGCTGCCTCTGAGCAAATCTTGCCAGGTTGGTCCTGAAATGAGAAGGGACCATGTTGAGTAAAGATAAAACATGAGCCAGTGCAAAACGACTATTCACTTGGGATTCTCCTTGTCTGTACATCATGCCAAACTTGGGTCCTGCTGTTAGCTTTTTGCATCTAACTTGTTCAGCTGAATTTCTCACATCACTACTTCCTTCACCTGTTTATTTGGTGTCATGTTATTAATGAAGTACTTAGGTCAGAGGCTCAAGTCAGAGGCTAAGCAGGAGGAGTGATTTAGGCACAGGTCAGAAGGGACTGATGCAGCCACTGCAAATCTGCAGGGGAAAATGACAACTGATCTTTCAGAATTTTAACCATGAAAATCACATCACATGTGGTAAAAAACATTAGAGAGGATCATAAAATCGTGGGAAAAAGGAAGGGAAAGGATTCTTCCTATGAAGACTGCTTCTCCCAAGCTGTCCCCACTGAAATACATGGCAACCAGGACAGTAAAAGAAGGGGGAAAAAAATACTTCTCCAGCGTACCATAGGAATTATTAATTAATCAGAGCTCATAATTACTCTGACAGCTTTTGCCTTATTTTACAACTGGGAAGAATAAGGCACAAGGTGGCTAAATGATTTGCCTAATCTCATACAGTAAACAGCTGAGTCATTGAGAAGAACAGAGCCACTTTTCTTCAGAGCAGTGTTTGGGAGCTTCTTTGATACTATCCTGACCCTCCTACAATGTCCAGCTGCTTCAAAAGAAGTTGCAAAGAACGTAGACAGAGGTCAGACAGTTTGATCTATGGTTATGTGTTCCTGAAGTTGTGCTGGGTAGAAACTGTAGTGGCCTGTGCCCCAGTTAATTTTGTTGTTTTTTTAAAAATCCTTTCTGTGTAATTCTGTCCAATAATGCCCAGAAGGCTGAATGTGTGGAGTTGTATCTGTATTAATGCCCTCTTCCACCTATAACAAGGCTGTTTAAAAAATGGAAATAGACATTGGACTGGATTTTGTTGCAGCCTAAACTGAACCTCGAGTCACCGCCTTCCAATGAATCATCCCCCAGTAAATGTTATGCAGAATGAACAGCAATAAAAACACCCAAACCTGAAAGGATGGGGAAAGACTTGGAAGGAAATAAAACAAGGACCTGCAAAGCCAAACAGCATTACAAACTGGTACATTTTAAATGAACGAGAAAACAAAAGCCACACTGATCAAAGCCTCCCACCTCCTCTCTGTGGTGGATGACACCTTCGCTGGGAGCACACCACCACCTCTAACCCCACACCTGCAAAAGGAATTAATTTCAAAAAGAATACAGACCAAAGCAAACCATATCAAAACAAATTAGCAACAGACCCCTCATCCTGCTGTGGTCAGACAGAAGAGGCAAAGATGCTCATAGTTGCTAAGATTCAAAAAAGGGAAAAAAGACAAAATAAAACCACTACCACCACTGCCCCCCCACCCCCCCTGAAAAAACAACAACAAAAAAAAAAAACCCAAAAAACAAAACACCAAACAAAAAACAACCCAACAACCCAAACCAAAAAACAACCCAGCTGTTGAAAACTTTAGAAGAAGCAAGTCCAAAGACCTTGAAAGAAAAGAGATTTCAAACAGCTTGGACAACTGGCAGGGGGCTATGAAATTCCTTTTCAATAAACACCTGTGCTTTCTCTGACTTTGGATATCTCTATGTAGCCCAGGTAGATTTTTCACTAAGAGAGGCACTAAGTACAGCCCTAGGAATATGTAGTGCAAAGATAATATACACTGTATTTATTTATAGATACACACAACTGCAACAAAAATGTCAAAATACATTTTGCAACTGTAGATATGAACTGCTTGACAATTTATTTTTCCAACTAATAGCTTTTCAAAGGAAAACTATCAACACAAAGCTCATCTGTCTTTAATGCTTGCATGCTATTAACAACATCCCAGATCACTAAAATCAAAATGATTTTACAGCTTGGTCTTGCTGGATATCTTTACATTTCACCTCCTTTTAGCAGCAAGATGAAATCTAACCAGCAGCTGCAGAAAATTGAGGGAGTTTGAGGTTCTGTAGGGAATGTTCAAAGCCAACATATACTCCTTCAGTAAATACTGCACTCACAGAATAATTTGTTTAATATTTATACCCCATCCATGCTGCTATGTGTGGGGTCAACTACTTGAGAGAACATCTGATGGGAATGGTTGGGAATTGTTGCAGTCATGCCTTTTTTTAACTGCTGATTCCTTAGGTCATCCCAAAGAGACTCAGGTTCAGTTCCAGACTTTACAACAAACTTTCTCAGTGAATTTGAGTGAGTCACTCCTTATCCAACCTTCTGTACATGGTCACTAACATCTTTGTGAAGTCATCATAAAGTATCACCAAATATAAATTCTAGTGCTTTGCACAAGAGCACATGGCTACAGAAAGCAAAGGGTCACCCCTTTGTCTCAATTCTCTCACAAAACTGGAGACAATGCAACCTTTCACCTATGAAAAGGGCAGATTCTATGCAAACTGGACATACATCAGTCATGTTTATGAAACTGCATGGGAACACCACCATTTGCAAATCTTTAAGTTTAGCAACTACTGTTGATGTTATATATTTATCTCTATCTATCCATATTGACTCTACCTATGTTTATTATTATTTGCTGCTGAATGCAGAATACAAGCAAAAGAGTGCTGAAGAAGTATTCAGCCCCCCTTGGTGCACAGACTTCAGATCCTATTCCTGATTCACACCAGCAGAAATGAAATCACCATCAGGACCAGTATTGGGGCCAAATTGCTGGCAGGCACAATGAACCACTAATTGCTGGATTAATTAGTAAGACTCATAGTTTGTCCCCATGAGATGCTGAATACTTTCAGCTCCTTTTAAAACCTTGCATCTTAGAAATTAAAATTAACAACTGCAAACTAGTATTTTTGTTACACTGTAGAAACTCAGCAGGAATTTGAAGTCAGATCACAGGAATGCTAAAATTCCATTATGCAAAATTAGGCAGATTTTTATCTGACATTTCCCTGTTAATTCTGGAGAACATGCATACATCCACACACAATAGCTACTCCATGCTGTTCCTCAAGCCCAAACAATTGGTTAAAATAGTTTTTGTAATTCTGAAAGAAGACAACTGCCTCACAAAATACCTTTAAAATCCCCCAGTACCACACTATTAAGACCAAACTATTCTTTTCAGATATAAAACAAATGTCTATTTAAGAACACTTCCAAATGCATTTCCATCACTCAGCCAGAACACTTTTACCTCCCAGAAGCTGACACTGTAAGAGATGGAAAGAGAGACAGAGAGGGAGAAGAGACCTCTAGTCCACCTACTGGCTTCACTGAAGGCAGTGAATCCAGCTCTAGCTCATTTCAAGTAGGTTCAACTGTGTCAAAGGTTACCCACAAGCTATTTCTTGATGATTTATAGCTGATGTCTACAGATCTCCTTTTATTTTAATGATGACTTCAATACAGATGCTAAGGCATTCTTTGTCTTCACAGAAGTGTACAGGAGGGAAGTTGACATCTTAAAAAAAGAGAATTCCAAGAGGCTGATTTGCTTTTTCTGAACAGGGCCAGCTCTGGGCAGTTTTTATATCTTATCCAGAAGAAAAAAAAAAAATAAAAAAATAAAAAAAAATATCCCCCTTCACCCTTTTCTCCTATACTAGAGCTGCTATGTTTCTGTGACTTATTCTGGGCACAAATCCTAGAGCACTGACTCAATGTGTATGTCACCAGTTAATTATCATCAAGACAAGACACTGGGACACTTGGTAAGCATAAGATAATTTTATCTCTTCACCAGTAATAACATGTATTTATACAGCATTATTTTGCTCTGCTTGAGCCCAGAGTCCCAAAGATACCATCATGGGAATCCTTCCACCCAGCATGGAACCAGAATCATTTGAGGGTGAGGAACAACAGCACAGGAAAAGCAGTAGCAGGACATACCACATCCATTTGGAATTTCAGGTGTTGTGCTGGTGAAACTGCTGACAGTTGTCCAAATGTGAGATTGTTTTCAACTTCAACATTAGCCTGAGTGTGCACAAGGTCTGTGTGCATGTGTTGAATTTTCCTGATCTCAAATTTCATCTGTGCCTTTACAGAAAATCTTGAAAGTACAGGCTATCCACTCATTTATGAAAAATAATAAGTAAATAGAGATAAATTAATTTCAGAGTTTACTTACAGACAATTTTCTGTGAACATTTGAAACTATTAGGAGAGTACCCAAAAAAGAAGATAATTTTAGAGAAGAATAAGGATATTGTAAAAAAAGCACAAAAAGGGGTCGTTCTGATCTGCAAGCAAAGCAGAAAAAACCCCAAGAGTTTAGATTAGCAGAGCTCAAGATTGACTGAGGCAACCAACAAGCTAAATTCAATATACATTAACTTACATCTGTAACCTGAAGTGTATACAGCTCTTAGCATGGCTAAAGATAAAAATAATCAGTGACCTGGAATGACTGCTCCCCCTGAGAGAGCTACCTTTCGAAAGAAAGAAATTCACAAGAACCCACACAACAAAAACACTCTCCAGAACTGCTACATACGTATGTTTTCTTCCTAATTGTACACTGAATTAAAGTGACTTTGCTAATCACGTCACCGTGTTCCTGCCTTTTATGGTACACTGCTTCACGGCTTTCTCTGGAGCATTCTGGAGACGAATAAATTCACCCCGGAAACTCAACTTCAGAAAGCTTTTCTGTGCCAGTTTTCCCATGGATATGTCACGTTGGGTTGTGTTTGTCACCGCGCAGCTCCTGCTGTGCTGTGTTAGCTGCAAGTCACATAACACAATGTGGCTGATCCATGACGTGAGATGTCACTGCCCGGCACATCAGCTGTGACAAACCCCTGTGCCTCATCTCCACAGACACACACGGGCCCCTTGCTTCCAACCCACAAGCAGGTGCTGGCACAGCCACTATCAAAGCTGAAGGAACTTCTTTGTGACTTACGAAAATAACTAAAAAAAGTTAAAATACTTCCGTAACATCGTGATTCTAAACTGAAAAACTTTCCCTGCACTGTTCCCATTAGAGACATGGTTTTCCCCTCCATGCATCAAGATACTCAGAAATGTTTTATCAAACACTTTTTTTTCTAATATTTTTTATTTTTACCAGTCTGACAATAGCTTACCTTTTAATTAAAAGCAGCACTGAAAAATGTAGCAACTTGAAATGAAACAACCAGAAACTAAACTCCTTCATTAGCACAAAACATACACATTTGAGTTCACAGTCTGACAGCATTAATGGATAAAGACACAGGATTGAGACTGAAATTTTAAACCAGTTTCATATGTTAGATCCTGTCACATCAGTTTGTCTGCCTCAGATGTTCTTTGGATACTCCCAAATGTTCTCTCTGGATGCCACTGGAGCAATTTTACTGGGAGATTCTACACTAAAAAGTCTAATTTTGCTGTGAACTATTTATGCCTTAGCAGAATTTTCAACATGAAATCTTCTAAGATTTGAGACTAAAAATTAATCCCACTTTAATAAAAAAGTAACTCAGATTTATTTTCTTAGCTGCTTTCTAAGCCTTTGAGATACATTTATACCAATCTCTAAGTTTCAGGCATGACAACATGAAGATTTTTGTTTAAATGAGATTCTTACATACTCACAACACTTCAGGACCTTGGACCTTAAGGAGGCTACATTATAAAATCACAACACGTAGCCACACTGCTTTGAAAAATATGTGTACTCTAAAGTGATGCTTTCCACATAATGTCTCTAAATCCCTCTTTTGCAACAGCTCATTTTACACTGAACAATTCAACCTGCATTCTGTACAACAAATGTGTAGTTCTGAGAAACCTGAGAGAAATAGTTGCCAAGCACTTCACATAAATCTAAAGTTAATACTAATCTAAAAAGAAACTGTCTTGTTGAATTTGAAAATAAAACAAGATTTTTACACTCTGCTGCTAAATTTTGCTTCTCTTCAGCTATCCACAGATACCAGGGATTAGAGATTAAAATGTTTCAGATTAAAATATTTTTGGAGCTCCCTTGTTACATGATTATCATTCAGCTGCGGGTATAGGAATACTTACTGGAAAATGTATTTCTTTGCTGCTTAGTTTGAATTGCATTCTGTCAGAACATGTCAAGAGGAGCTAATTTCAAATCTAGCATGTAGAGTGGATACAAACCACCCTTCTGCAGACAAAACAAGCAGTTTCTGGAAGCTGTCAGACTGATCACACTAGAACTTTATTTGATCACCTCAGAAATTCACTTTTCTATGTTGAAAAGGAATTCTATGTTTTCTAAAAGGTGGCTACGCTGCTGTCCACAACACAGGCCTGTCAACACAGACTCTGCACTTTTTTTTGACCATTAACACACACAATGAAATACTCAAACACTTAATCTGAAGCTGCAAAACAGAAGATTTAATTCCTGATGTGAAGCACCTGGATCCTTTCTAGAAGTGTCTGGGAAAGTGAGAGTTTTCTGCTCCATTTCAAGCTCTCTCCTAATCCATGAGATAGGTACATTCCTACACTACTGTCACTTGCACAAGCCTGTGCTCCTGGAATAAACACATCTCTTGATTTAGAGACTCTTAACAGTCCAGAGTCTAAAAAACAAATCTCTGGAATAAAGGATGACTTTTATTAAGAATTTCATATTCTGAAGGAAACTATACATTAATCTGATATTGGCATAACTTCCTGGTTTGTTATCTATATTTAACTCAGACCTAATATTGGTCTCTCATCTTTTCAGTGCTGCTACACTCAGCAGCCCCCAGTGAAGAATGAACTTCATGTACTTCTCCTCATGGCTGGTTCCCTTTCTTCAGCATAAAGACCTTCTCCGTAATATTTGTTAGCTCTCCTCACAGACCAAGGCCATCCAAACACAAGGAGTATCAGCAAAACCCACTGCAACCAGAAAAATCAATTTTTTTTTTTCTCTGTTGTATTATGCAGCTCCAGATTGCACGCTCTCCTAAAGCCCTTTTACTGCTATTTTTAGGACTTTGTGGACAACTGGCACGATCAGCTCAACAGCTCTCTCAGTAGCATTAAAAAACCCTTGACTTTGTGACACTGTTTTCTTATTTGGGACTAATCCCATCTCTTCTTGCTCTTTCTCATTCTAGCTCTTCGTTCCAAGTGACAGAAGAAGGGCAGTTCTGTCAAAAAGCTTTTGAGTAGTTAATGCTCAGGTATTTCTAAGTAACAGGGTAAGACACTGAGCAGAAACCAAATGCCAGATCCCAGCACTCCTGAACACTGAGGGATTCTGGAAACAGCCTCCTGAAAGTCACAGTGCCTGCTGGAATACCTTGGTGTTCAGAATGAAGCCAGTGATGTGGGTCACTGAAACAGAAATAATGAGAACTACTACCTGCTGCCCACCCCACCAATTTTACTTATTTATATAAGGTTTAGGAGGCATTAACAGCAAAGAAAAGCAGTGAACTAGTAAGGACATGGTGCTTGTTTTTTACTGCTTTCCTTTACAACTCTGTTGTTCCCTGTCTGATTTCTGAGGACCTCTCTCTCAGGAATAAAGCAGCCTTGCTTGATTTGTGTATCACACTTTTGTTTTTTGATCAGAGATTTTGGAGGGTTTTTTTCCCCTTTTTGTTATATTTTCTTCTGTGTTTTCACTACAAAAACTGCCATCTGAGCCTGACAAGGGTTAATTGCCTGGCAACTCTGCTTGCGAGACATGCTCGTGCCAGAGAGACATGATATCAGGAAAGAAGAGCTGTGGAGAGCTAATCTGAACAAGCATCCTAGGAGCCCCTCCACATATCTAATTTATTTTTAGGAAAGTAAGAAGGGGTCTCAGGCAGGCAGAATGCTGTGCAGGTCTCTACTGCTGCTGCTTAAATACTGCCATTAACATTGCTTTTATTGTTTGGAACACATTCACTATTTTAGAAAAGCACCTTATGAAGTTCCATTAATACTCATCACTTCACTGTGCTCCAGCAAATGGTTTAAAAAGTCATTGTTTATATGCCTGCATGTGATATACAGGAAGAAGAGCAAGGAAGAGGAAAACAACTTCAGAGATTCTGTCACCAACTCCACATTTTACTATTCAGGATCAAAAGCACGGGCAGCAAATGAGAAAGGCTCCCAGGTAAAGAGATTATTAACTTAAAGAATGGACAGGGAGACTGAAGAGAGAGTATAGCACAGATGAGGGAATTTACAGCTCCCTACTCATCACTGCATCTGTACTGTAAACTTTTCCTTGATTATCCTATAGCTATTTCTGACCTGTTTGATGCTCTGGCAAGGGGATTGGGAAATGCAATCACTGAAAAATGTTTTGGATGTACTGATGTGTAATATTCTACTGCTAATTGTTACTCTGATGCTGAAAAGATTAATAGATTAATTTAGCAAGGATTTTTTTTTAAATCAGTGGCATATAAAGGATTGTGTCCAGCCTGGAAACTCTCAAAAATAGAAGAGCTTGCAAATGTTGGAGATAAAGCTTCTGTAAATACAGCCCCTGTGTTTTATCAGGGATACTGTGCCTTAAATCACTTTAAATACCTCAGTACTCTAATGAAAATGAGGATGCCTTAATTTCCCTGTTGCTTGGACAGGAATTCAGCAGCTGCTGAGCCCTCCAACCAACAAACAGGACAAGGACTGCCATTCGTACACAGGGCCTGACATGTGCCATGGATTAGTTTCACACAGGTTCCTCTTCTCAACTCTTCAGGGATAAGAATTTGTCCCCATCCAACACAATCATGCCCTTTGATCACCTGTACACAGCCATTTTATTATTTTAATTTAAATTAGATGCTTTCCATTAACATGGTCAAAAATAGCAGCTCTTAGGGTGCAAGGAAATCTGTATGTCCACTTTTCAGCCAGGCTTCTGCCGCAGTCAGAGTGATGTGGCAAGTGAGTTGATGCAGCTGTGCACATAATGGGGACTAATGTTTTCCCCAATTCTCCCCAGGATAAAACTCCTCATTCTGCACCATCATATGAAAGGGAGAGATGAGAGAAAGGGAGACAAATGCACCCTACCTAATAGGGCTGCTTAGGGTAGTCATTGAAAATGAAGTTCAAGTCAACAATTTGCCTGAAGTAGAATCAGAAATATCACACAGATGAGTTTTATGGGTCTTTTTACTGTTCTAGGGCCTTTTTCTTTCTTCTTTCCTTCAGATGTCTTCCTTTTCTTTTTTCCACTATATTTTTATCTGGAGTGAAGAAAGCTTTCCTACTAAAACTAGGTAATGCCATCATCAGTTTTGACTGGGACAGGGAAATCTACAACCAGCTCCCCATAGTTTGCTTATTTCTCCTAGTAACATAGCTGATGGTGTGTCTGAATTAAAATGTCCATTTCCAAAGGCTCTTATTCTTTATTTTTACCCTGGTCTCACATGGACTTGGTAAGAAAGTCAACAGTGACTCTGTAGTTCCCTGACTTTCCCTGGATGAGAATGGAGCAAGCACACCCTGCTGCCTTTCTATCCTTCACATACTATAACCAGGATGCCAGATACAGCTGGTGCACCTGACAACAACTGTAGCTCCATCAGCAGACACTCCTCAAAAACAGAAGTAGTTCTTCTGGAGAGACTCCAGCCACCTTAAAGCCAATCTGTACAAGCACTAAACTTTCAAAGCCCATTTAATTGGTGCCTATAGGTGACATGAAGAAAATTCCATCAGAAGTGTACACTTTGGTGACGAGATAATGTGAAACTAAAGCACCCTCTTCAGTTAAAGATTCAGATCAGTATTTGTCTGAATATCGTAGCTGAGGAGAAACTGACTGTGTATATCCAGCTGCTTAGTGCTGTTTCTGGCTTGTCTGAAACACATTTCCTTTCCTTGTCACAACTCCCAGGTGCTACTGCTGAGCATCACTGCCAGAAGTATTTGAATAGAACAACAAAAAAAAATTGATTTGGACAATATGTGTGCTCCTGTCATTGATGGAGACACAACTGTGAGTAGGGTTAGGGCTGAGGTCACAACAAGGTTAAAAGAAAAGTGCCCATGAATTCTCTCCTGTCACATTTCACACTGAATTGCTCCTGTTTTACAGCAGATGCTACAGACAATACACTGTGCTCCATTAAATATGGGGAATCGTTTAGCTACATTTACAAGCTACATTGAAAATTCACTCCAGAATTACTGTGCTTGAAAGGTTACATGGAAAGGGCTAGAACATTGCAGCATGCAGGCACTAGATGCTATATTTATCCATGCCACATAAAAAGCAAGAAACAAAGGCAGGAATGCACAGGGCCCTGACCATTTACAAGTGAGGGTGAAGTTGTTGTCTTTATGCAAGGGTATAAAGCACCTGATCTGAAGCCTGTGAAGACTGGAGCTATCAGGTGAGAGTCCTGGTAGCATGGTAAAGGTCACAGCTCAGATAAACACAGTGTCTACAACATTGCTTTATTTTATCTTGTGCATGGCCCTGTTCAAGAAAAAGGCTTGCAGTGAATCACAAGATGGGCTGGGAAGTTATTCTGCCTGGTCCTTATCTGCACCTCTGCCTGCTCTCTCCTCCTACTTGGGAGCCTGCAACCACCTTGAATACCCAACAGGGCAGCATGCAAGCATTTACATGATCAAAGGCAAAATGTGCTTAAGACAGACTTTGGAAATCCAGCACAATTTGGCAAACTTCAAAGATAGTTGCCTTTCAAAAGGGTTGTGGAGGAGGCCTTGGTAAATTTGAATGGTATGATTAGCATACCGGCTGTTTTTAAAACTGCTCAAGAAGAAGCTGTGTTAAAATCCATTTCCGCAAGACACACGCATTTTTCTTTTGGACAGGCTCCACTAGCTCTGTTTCTTAAATCAGTTTTTCTGGCATGGGTTTCTTCTTGGAAGAATGTACGACACCAGCTCAGTTTCCTAACCAAAACTTGACAGAATGTGTGCAGCACAGCATAATGGCATCTCTACTTCATGGCTTCCTAAAAGTTACAGTACAGAACCCTTGGAAGTGAATTTGACTATTCCAGGTCACATCTGCTGAAAGGCGAGCAAGATGACAGGAGATGCCAGGGTAGTCTGTCCAGCACAGTGTTCAAACACTGGTGAGGGCCACTGATAAAAGCCTTGCCAAAACAGGAGTTGCCAAGGTCTTAGAGGAGTTTCAGGGATGTTTTCAAGTCTTACTAGATTTAAAGGATGATCCTTGGCAAACTCCCCCTGATGCTTCTCAGCATTTCTAGAGCCAACAGTTGTTCCATCTGCTGCTGAGGCTGACTTTGAAGAATCCTTGCAAAGAGCAGCACACTAACTTTAACACTACACAAGACAAGAAAAAACCACAGCTTTTCAGAAGTGACCTAGATGTTTGCCAGTAGCTTGACACACTCTCAGGTAAGGCTGTCTCCTTGTCTCCAAACACTTGAGTGTATTACCAAAGCAGTGCCAGTGTAAACTGTGGGCTGAAAATAGAGATTCAGTAAACAGCATCTATTGAAAGCTATTCTGAGGCATTAACTATTCATCTGTGGAGGTCTGACGTACAGTAAGAGCGAGAAAGATCACCACAAACTAACTTCAGGAACCGAATTGCTAATGGGGATTTAAAAAAAATAAATTTAAAAAATGTCTGTGAAACTCAAGACATATTGCCTGATGACAGTTAGAAAAATTACGTATAAAAAACATCAGCAAAGAAAATAAACTTTTGGAGCTGTTGAACACAAACAAGCTTGGAAAAAGCAAAGAAGGGTCCACACAGACACAAACGAAGGTGTTTAGTTCCAACACACAAGCTTCAGTTTCTGCCATTGTAATGGATTTGCCAATGTGTTTTCTGAGCCAGGCCACTGCACTATTGTGTAAGCTTTATTCTAATTACTGTAGGCTCGATAAAGGTTTCTTTATCATTTAGTATTATAAATAATTGTGCTTCCAGGCTGGGGTTCAAAGCTCAGAACAGCACCTGCACAACAGCTCAGGCAGGTCGGGTGACCTTTCTCCAATTCCCATCTCTCTGGTGCTGAGGACAGACAAAGTGATATGTCTGTCATACGCCATTACCATTAGAACAGAATCTTGTTCTTTTATTACAACTGAACTCTGCCGGATTTCTCAGCAGGAATGCTAAGTGAAATCAATGTCTTGGATTTCCAGGCTGAGCTTGGAGGTCACAGCCACTCTATCATTTCTCAGCATTATCCCTTCCCTTTCTCTCGCGCTCTCTCAGAGCCTCCAACTGGCACACAGCAGATTGAAAACAGCATGCAGCACAGGACTTACTCTGCACAATTTTACAGCCTTTTGGAGCCCCCTTCCTTTCCTTTTGGCCCACTTTATTAGTTTATTTTTTTTCCCCCACTTTGCAAAATAAGTTCTGTTTGTCTCCTACAGAACTGCAAGCCAAAGGCACTAGAACACCTAAAAATATGAAAAAGCAATAAAACAAAGGAGAGAATAGAGCTGATCTTGACAGCTGCCAGTTGAAATTGGTTATGCTCAATGCTATCAGCAGATATGGCAGGCCTTGTAATCCTGCAACTGCCACAAAATACACACTGTGCCCCTTAGATCTCATCAGAAATTCTCCTGCTGCACAGAAGAAGCAAAATCAACACTGAGATTTTAAGTGTAGATCTACAAGCTGCCAGCCACACACAAGACCCCCCTTGTAAAATGCACAAACTTGGTAACTAAACACTTTTCAAAAAACCCAAAACCCAACAATCTACCATCAAGTACAATCACAGCTTTGTGATTTCTTGCTTTAAGAGAAGAGACCAAGCCAAGGAAAAGCCACAGGAAGTCAGAAAGTCTACAGTAAGGGGCGAGAGAAGAGACAACCTAGAGCTTGATTCATCAACACAGCAGCTACTGATTTCAAGCCATGTCTTTCATTCTTTGAACATGTATCTCACTCAGCTGACAATGGTATTATTTATTTGTCTGGTTATTTTTAATCTGTGCTTCTTTACTCTTAGGGCAAAAACAAGACACTACTGTCAATTCAAGGAATCTCTCCTGACGTGATAAAGGACATGGACAGCATGCTAGAGGGCACCAACAAAAAGGAAGGACACATTTTTATCAAGCTCTCACTGTCACCTAAATAGAACTTCTTTCTCCCTGCATTCCTTAGCTAAATTCTTCCTAGTCGTTTTTGCAACAACATCCCCCCATTTCAAGGAGACATCCTGGGAACAAAGCTTCCTGCAAGCGAGAGGCACGGGCCTGGTACAGTACCTTGCTTTTGGGTGGAGGGCTGTTTGTGCTCTTGTCTGTGTGGATGCTGGTAGGGGACACGGCAGCACCAAGGTTCCCCTGGGGAATGCCAGGAATCTTGCCTCCCGGAGACACTTGCATCGCAGCAAGTTGGGCAGCATACAACTGCTGGAAAAACAGAACAAAAAAAAAAAAGAAAAGATTGGGGTGGGGGGGAAGACAGGAGAGAAATAATCAAGAAATAAATAATCTTCCCAGAACTTCTCCTACGGCAGATATTCTGCTTTCCTTCCAATGGGTATTTTTTATTTAGCAAATGTATGTTTCGAGAAAATGAACTGTCATCTTCATTCCTGTGACTCATTCCTCCAGGGATGAACGAGAGACATCACCCTGAGAAGTGTCCCAGCTTCCCTGTGTGTACAGGGATTCAGAACAGGGAACAGAAGTTAATCCCCATTGTTTACCTGAGCTACTGGACAATCCTTCCTTTCCTGAGATGACACAGGCATCAAAGCATTTCCACCAGTAATATGCATCAACCCCTGTGAAACACATATGCTACTGGTCCCTGTGCAACCATTTTATGTTTCTTTATTTTATTTGTTGTGTTTCCCCAGTTTTCCCAGGCTGTATGGTGTCTGGGATGGGGAATGTCAAAATTTTATTTAGTAATTATTGTAGGAGTCCACTCTCAGCTGGGTTGTGGGGAACCACTAGAGTCAACATAAATACAGACATATCAGTGGTAATGTACTCTCCATTAACCATTAGAAGCCCCAGTTAATTCTAAGAACCCTTTCTGTGATAGATCCAATCCAGACACAGAATGGAAATGTTTTTCTCTTCAAAACTACACCAGTAAGGCACTTTAAATACGTATTTTTATTATTAACAAGTAAATATTTATAATCACAGTCATCTGTTTAAAGTTAAGCACTACAGGAAGAGTTTAAGGGACAGGGGTCAAAAGCAGATAGGAAGTAGGCAAACTGGGAGTGCCTGGAAGCTTCCCTGACTTCCTAATAAAACCTGGAGGAAAATAAACGTGGTGAGCAAGAGAAGCAACAATTGTTCCTGCTTTGTGAACAGGGAGGAATTGCCAAATCAGGAGCCTAAGAGAGCAGGAATGTACTAACAAGGGTTTTCCCTCCTCAGCCCCAGCACCCTTTTCCAGGACTCATCCTAATTCTGTGATTCTGTTAGTGTTAAGTAGTGCTGTGCAGTGCATGTGTAACACTGAACGAAGATACTCCCTGCCTGCAGGTGCTAACAGAGCTTCTGAGATGCAATATGACAAGGGATAACATACAGAAATATGGAACTGGATGTGAAGAAACATGGTGGCTTCAATATGACTAAGTCTAAGAAGTCATGTTGGTAGTGCTTAGTTGTTTTGCTGTTGTTTCTCAGTTAATTTTATAAGCTTTATTTTCTTTCCTTCTACTGAAGGAAGATTGGAGGGCACAAAGAAATGCCAACCCAAACCAGCAAGTCTGAAAGAGGAGCATGATTATTCCACAAGGGTCTGTGCAAAAGGTGCAGAGACATTGCTAATATGAGCTCACACTGCATAAGCCCTTAACTTGATCAAATGGCTGTGAATCGTCCCATGATTACCTGCACAAACTCTGCCCTTTGCTGGTGCACAGTCCTAGCCCTTCCACACATTTAGAAGTAGTCCACTGCTCTTTTAAGTGTAATCAGACAAGTTCTTATTTCTTATTCATTCTATTCTTTTCAGCCTCCCTATTATTTTCAGTTTTTAATCCTTTTTATTTATTTTCCCTACTTCGATCACTGCTTGATCCTTATTTTTCCATACTTCTTCATCACCATTCCATTCTGCCTAGTCTCCCTCTCTTTCCCTATCATCCATTCATTCATCTGCTCTTTTATTTCCTCAAATTTATTTATTCATTTAACCCCAGTGAGTCCAAGCCAAACAGAGGCAAATCAGATAAAACCATCAAAAACAGTCCAGCCCCAAATAAGTCACAGATTCAAGTGCATGTATTTATCAGTTAAAGCTCATATCCACTCATTCTTTCTAAAGAAGTCCAAATTCTTTAGGGAGAAAGGAACAAGGTCTCTGTGAACTATGGAAGAACTACAGCAGGCAGTTCAGTGAAAACCAAGTCAACTTTATGTATGAATTAATTTATCAGAGGGGCAATGGTTGTTAAAGAAATAGGATACATGACTAGGGAACAGCTCAAATGGGACTCTGGGGGTGACAGAGCAGATCTAGGGAAAGCTTTTCCTTTTCTTTTGCTCCCTGGTGAAAAACTGGCAAAATAAATTTGGGCAACTATGGGAAAAAGACAAAAGTTAAATGGCCATTAGGCAGGGAAGGTTAAAGCTTGCTGCTAATCTATAGATTAGATATCAGAGGACATGTCTAGTGCACATAAAACATGGTAAAAATAACAGTCAGTCTGGACACTTGGCAGTCCTGATCCAACTGGAGATTCCTGATGGGCCATACAGTGCCTGCTGAGGACTGAACTTCACAGAAATTTCTTGTGGGGGAAGACTTTTCCAAATGAATCTGTATCCAAAGGTGATTCAGTTGAGTCCAGGAAATAAACTACATGAAATACATACACAACATGATGTCCAATAATCTGCACATCTTACACATTCCAGTGGTCTTTGAGCAATGGCTAGAAGCCGATTCTTCCTGACAGTACTGTCATCAGCCACCTTTCTGACAATGTGTGCAAGGACTAAATAAGCACTGGGAATTAATTTCTCTATGCAACAGCCCAGAAGAAAGCCTTATTTTCAGGTGAAAAAATGGAATATATAGAATTTCAAATGTATGCCTTATTTTTACTTCAGGGACAGACATACCTGAAGAGAATGAAACATACAGTATGGTGTGGAGTAACCTGGAAGGAGGGATGAAAGAAAATCTATAAAGCCTTCATTCATGCTTTTTAAAACCTTCTGTCCTGTTATCAGATTCAACATCTCACCTCAATTTGATTTATTTTGAGAATTAAAAGCAAACATTAAGTAAAATTTTTTAAAAGGTCCCTTCTCAGAGTCCTCTCTTAAAAGTCTCTGTCTGCAACACAAACCAACTATTGTATAGAAAAAGCAGTACTAAGCCCAGCTCTAAAAGGAAAAGCATGTGTTTATGAAATTGCAAGGGTCTGAAACCTATTTAACCAGTAAGATTACTCCTATATCATTCTACTATTTCAAAAAATGGAAAGAAATACACAACACACAGCACATTTCTTCAACTTTCACTGTTTTTGAGCTTTTGCATTATTGAACTTGTCTATTTGTATTTAGGTGTTTCAGGACATGATGATCCCTAGCTTATACCCAAGGAAAGGGCAATGGTGTGACCAAGTGCTGTGAAACAAGATGGCTAAATGACAATAATTTGTGTATTCATTTAACAGACAAACTGAACTCCAACAAAAGAACATGCTTCCTACTTTCCCACTGGCTTCAGATTTGTAGAAATATTCAACTATCATCTAAAATGTACCCTTATATCCTACACAGCAAATGGAACCAAGACCTCAAAAAGTGCAAGGAAAATGATGTTATTCTGTATCACTCCTGTAATACACTGGGTTTGAGCCACTTAATTTTTACCCCAAACAGAGCCTGGCTAAGCCATTTCCAGCACCATCAGCTAACCTAAAGACTCAATGTCAAATTCTAGCACTCCAGGAGGTCGTTTTGCTGCGCTGGCCTTTTTATCTGTAGGGTCTTGACTGCTTTATTGTGATCGAGGCATGCAGTTGCAATCAGGGAAGCACTACTGCTTTAGGAAGTTTTATTTTTGCTATTCATAATAAATAAGGATAATATTCCGGATTTAAAAAGATACATAATACTCCTTCAAGAAGGCAAAATTTGGCTTCTGAGTAAGCAATTAAAAAGTAACATCTAATGTTTGTTTAAAACTAAATGATTATGTTTCATCTCCCCTGCCCATGTGCAATATTGCATGTTTTGTTAATCTTTTCTCATTAACCTCTTATGAAAATCTGTAAGGAAGCACAATCATCAGAACAAAAGCACAATTTGATACACTTTAAAATAAGCAGGCGGTACCGTTAATTTTTTTAATGCTGCCCCTCTATTCTTAAGGTATTAAACAGAAAATCCCCTTTCTCCCTAGGTCACCACCTAAACCATTTAAAATTCTTCCAACATATTAAGCAGAAATATTCAGCTGAACTCTCTAAATGGACTAGTTCTAAGAGCTCTTGGCTTGATGACTCTGTAGTACATCAACAGCAAAGCCTTAAGGTTAGGCCAGCTTTGCGAACGTTCCCCTTGGGCATTGTTGTTACACGTTAACAATGCTCATTACTGCTTGGAGGGTACACTAAAAATGAATTCTTGTTCTATTAATACAGAAAATGAGAATGAGATTTAATAGCAATTTTAAAAAGGGTTGAAAAAAGTGCTAGCAATTACACAGGCAGAAATAGTTGATTCAAGCACCTATAGGCATTTGGATTACAGTATTATCTCTTATTAAAATATTTTTATTAGAGAACAGTGGAGATTAAGAGCTGTTAATAAAAAAAACACAGAGAGAGACAGGTGGTAGTGGGAACTGAATCAGTTGCTGCAATAAATTCGTTTCTGATAAAGTGGTTTTTCAGTGAAGATACCACAGCGATGAATTTACAAACCACTGTGCCTGAGTGTTTGAACTGTTGACTGATCTACCACTTCAATTTCTTTGTCATTCTGAGACCCATCATTAAAAATATACACATGAATGGCCTTGTTCCTTGTTTTTTGTTTTTGCATAATCAGGGGTGGGGGGGAGGGAAATGCTATAAAATGAGACTCAGAATACATGAATTTAATTTTTCTTTACCTCAACATTTATGCTTACATAAAGCATGAAAAGAAATCAAAGAAAACTTTGATTAAGGCAAAAAGAATTTTGCGATTTTGCCTAATTTTGAATCTTTTCAGGTGTTTTTTCAGTAAGAAAAAGAATTCACTGAAAACAAACATTTTATATACATCCTACTGTTACACAGGTTTTTTAAACTACTGGCAAAATAGATAAAAGCTACAGAAATTAGAATTAAAGCTGCACTCATTAGTGATTGGTAGCAATGCTTGCTAGATATTCCACAAAAAAAGTTCTTCATTTACATATTTGAAATGCCAGATTTTATTTTTGTCTGAGTTTCCTTCAAAGATTGGTAGTCAAATATTTCAAAGGGACACACTAATTTGAACATTCAAACTTCAGCAAAGGCTTTTAAGTGCCCCTTGTTTGCATAAAATGGGAGATATTCGGAAAGCAAAGATAAAATTTGAACACAAAGACAGTAAGCTCCTTTAACAAACTTGCCCAAAGAACACATTGCAAGGTGAATTTGCTACCTTTCACTTTGGGATAATTTCAGATAATGACAATAGAGCTCAAGATCCTGAGATGCACTTAAAAGTTTTTTGGTTTATTTTGGGATTTATTTTGTTTTGTTTCACAGAATTCTGAACACAGTTGAGAATTATTACTGTTCTACCTAACATCTGCCTTTATCACAGCCAACTCCTACAGGAAATTGCCCTGCTCCCAGTGCTGAGGTATGCAGAGACTGTGGCAAAGGACCTTGTCTGGACTCATGTTTCCTTTATTCACCGAGCAAAAAATAGCAAGCTGCATGAATTCACCCCAAACCTGTGGACTTCAGGACTAGAAAAAACATGCCAGATGTTGAGAAGCTGCACTGCTCCTTCCCATGGCCTCAAAACCCAGCCAACTATTTGAAAACAACAGGAGTTCTGGCTATTCTCTGCATTTACCCTAAGAAAGAAGACGATGGGTAAGTAAATCACATATCAAGGGACAATAATAAATAATCAAAAGTTGAGACTGAGCTAGTTAATAGATAATTAATATAACTGCTTTTAATCAGAGAGAATTGGTGACACTTGGAGGAACTGCCTAGAGAAATTTTGATTCATGATGATTCAGTCAAGATCAGATGTGTTTCACGAAGGTGAACTTTAAACAAAATTTATTGTGCTCAGTAATATTTTACATCTTGTTTTGTCAGACTAGACAATATAATAGTCTCTCTAGCCTTAAAAAAACCTGAGACTTAGAAGGAAATACTGAGAAAAACAAGTTCTCATTAGAAAAACTGTGAAGCATTCACAAACAGAACAAGGCTCCATTTATACACAGGCACAGCCTTGGTAACCACCATCTCTCTCATATTAGAAAAACATCACTTTTAGAATCAGTAACCACAAGTCTCCACAAAATATGATTCTGGTAGCTGATCTCTAGGGTTCCAGGCCTGCAGCACTCATTCCTGAGAATAATCCCACTGTAGTCAACAAGCCTGCTCTGCCTGCGCCAGGATGAATGAATGCATTAGTTCTTTCCTCATTTGGAACTTCTCAGGTTGGACCAACTGGGGATCCTTGGCATCCAGAAGCAAGGCTGGAATCCAGGTCATTGAAAAACTCAATCAGCTTTAGGTTTAGTTCTGATGTAATAAAGACTTCCACTGCAGTACCTTCAAAACAATGCTTGCTTTGATTGTAGAACAGAAATGGTGAATAAAGTAAAACATGTACGTACAATTTATGGTAGCTCTGAGTTTTCTTAGAAACTGATGTAATTTTTATGGATAAGATACACATTTTAACTAAAGTACAACTCTATTTGTATTTCTAGAGCTCTTATGGGAAAGGCACGAACTGGAACACCCACAAATGGGAATAAATGCAATTCTCCTTGGAAAGCAGTCTTTAATTCTGCCAGTGGACAAATTCTGTTCAAGTATTAGCAAGGTGAGAACCAGCACCCACAACGTAACTGACAGCTCCTGATGACACAGGAAGACTGTAGGAAACTCATGATTAGAGCCTAGACCTCATGGCTCCTTTGTCCCATGCCTTAACAAGAAGACAATCCTTCTACAGGATGTAACTGTAGGAACTTATCAATAGACACTTCCTATCAGAGACTAATAAGATCTGTTAGTCTCTGTGATAAAATATCATTGCAAACTGTGTATTTCAGATTGTCTGCTCTTTACAAGTAAAGAGATTTTAACTGGAAAACTGCCCAAGTGGCCTACATATTCATACATACCATGTTCACACCATATGACACTAATTGAAATAGAGTGACTATATGGAATGCAATTGGAGAGGAAATTTGATAATGTCTTATGGAAAAAGCCTGTCGGATGAAATGCTGCAGATAAACAGTGTCCCCTTTGAGGAAAGTAATTAATATTGTATGTATTTTAAAATATTAAATAAAAAAATAAGCTGGCAACAATTTATTCCTATAGTTCGTTGTGCAGTACCAGAATATAATGTATTCTTGCTGCCACTAGTATTAATTATTTTTATGCCTATGGAATTTTTATGTTAGAAAGAATGGCAAAATAATTTTTTTAAAGTAAGGACATACTTTTGACATCGTATTCCTTATGGATTATACAGTAAAATGGCCAGTGGTAATGTAGAGGACTGACAAGCAACAGGCATGTGCAGCTTAAGAAGGGGTATTTGTTTTGTAAACTGCATTCCCTTTATCACCAACTATTCCATAATGCAGAATAGAGCTGACTGTTCTGTAATGAAGATGAAGTGTTTGAATGAAGGTTCCACATGGAGACTGCTCCTCCAGTACAGCTTTGGCAAATTAGAAGCCTGAAGTCAGTAAAGTGGCCCAGACATTTTACTCCATAGGAAAAACCTCACTACTGCCTATTTGTTTACCACAAGTATGCTTCCCAAGAGCTTTATTTTTTTATACATATATCCAGATTTTTGGCAACTAGCTCAGAGCACCTGACTTCAGAAAGTATAATTTTTCATTTGAGAGACCAAAATTCTATGAGCGGCCGTTTCACAAAATACCTATTTCATATTGCATTGCTTTACTTGACTGGTACTGTATATAATCATTCACTGTTATCCATTAAGTGACCAGAGTAGTTAACAAGCAAGCACTGCCAGCAGAATTACTGTAAATAAGGTTCTATATATTTCAGATTGCCGAGCTATAATTAAGGCATTTCACTATTTTACACACATTTCCTTAAGCAACTCTTTCTCCAGTTTTTATTTATAGATTTTCTGTTTGCATTTTAAGTTGTTGTATTCAACAGGGAATTAAGTCAGGGAAAATCTGTGCCTGCTTTAGGACTGATACTGAATTAATTACTTCAAATCTGAATACTCTGTGTCTCCTGAAGTTAAGAGCAGAGCTCGTAGTAGAGAGATTAAGGTCAACTGCATTTCTTATTTTGAGAACATGGATTTGCTGACTTGAATGCTGATATGATATCAGGTTCTTATATATTGATGATTTTAAGATTCCTTGGTGACTTGTCCCTCTTCTTCAGTCATGAAGTAGTGAAATAGGTATTCTGCAGTACATGTGCACCACAGCACTCAGCCTGCTCTAGAAACTTTCTTGATAAGCTGCAATAAGAAGTGAGTCCTACAATACTGAAGTCTCTCTTTAAAGCAGTAAAGAGATGATAATCACCTACCAGAAGCAACAATGCCACATTGCCAAATTAACTTGTTGGAGGGGAAAAGAAACAGATGTAAAAACTTACACTTGGATATTTTTTCGCCCCCCTGTAGTTGTATCTTCATATGTTAACTACGATATCAAACAGTCAAATGAGAAACATTTCCTTTGCTGTCAGTTTCCTTTTTAACATTATGAGTATTTTTTAACCTGAAGTGTCCTACAATTGTATCCGTTGTCCTTGGAGGGATAAATTAACGTTGTTCCTCATTTATCTGACACATACAGGAGTTCAGTGACATCTACTCAGCTCACTCAAAAACTTAATTTGCTCTTTGAACTGAGTTGTATTACATGGTCAAAGGGTCTGGATAAAAATGCAGGAGGTAGAGAGTGACAAACTCTCAGTCCATCATAAATAAGGCTGCTCTCTTCCAGCTTGGGTAGAGAGGAAAGAATGTGATGTTTGTGCCTTAAAGGGGAGCTAAGGACTGTGTTTGAGCCTCTTCCATCATGCCAAGCTTCCCTGGAAAGGACACATGAAGGAGGAAGTACAGATAGAAAAAGAATATTGAAAGGCAGAGGCCAATGATGGATACACCATCCAAGCTGGAGAAGAAAATGGACTTGCTCCAAGAGCTAAACTAAACCAAACTGATTTCTAGAAATAGTTCTGAAGAGTTTTATTTTTCTGTTTCCCTTTTTTCTTAGCAAGGAACACTAGTAGAAAGTGACATGGCATCTTTATTCAGTTGTGTACATTATTTTATTTTATTTTATTTTATTTTATTTTATTTTATTTTATTTTATTTTATTTTATTTTATTTTATTTTTGGAGGTGGAGAAAGTAGAGCAAAGTTATTATTCTGGGGGAGAAGAATGTCAGTCCTACAGTGTTACCTTTCCAGTTTATAAGTTTCTGTGCCACAAAAAATTTTCAAATAGGTTCAACTAAATTTACCTCACATTTAATTTTTTCATGTTAATGTTTCATGTTAATAATAATTTCATGTTAATTTCATGTTCACATTTATTTTTTTCATGTTCATTGCTTTAAAATCTCCTTCCACAAGTCCTCAAGAAAGCCATTGAACTAGAATATTTTAAGCCTCACTGTATCAGCAAAAATCTATGTTCCAAACCAGAAATCAGCTGAGTTTCACTATGGTCAGACCTCTAATGTTCTCAACACAGAGTCCTATCAACTTAAAACTCATGTGAGTGCCTAAATTCAAATTAGCCCCATTGTGAGAAGCTGGATAACTTGGGTACTTAAAACCACAAATGCATGTTTGTTTAATTGGGATGCTTGAGCCTGGGGGAGGACAGGCTACAAAGAGGAAATGTTGGAGCATGTAGAGAGGAGTGCCATTATTTGATAAGGGAATTGCTGAGGGAGAAGAAAGCACTCCATTAACGCCATAATTTTGGAGTTTGCTTCATTGTAGGAAAGTCCCTCTTTAACAAAATGAAATAACAGAAACATCTCGATAGCTGTTCAATCTTTTTATTCTTCGATTTTATTTTAAAATGGGTGTGGTCTGCAAAACTCCCCCTCCAATGGAGCCCATAAAACTCTGGAGAGCCTGAAACCTCCGTGAAGCTTTGGCAAACTTCTCAGGAAATAACATAAGAAGCTGTTTTCTGGTTCATCTCACTATTTCCATGCTTACACTGATGTAATGGGAAAAGTGACACTTTGCATATTCCATTAGGACACGTACAGAAGTTTAGTCTTTAATTCTTAGAGAATTTGTTCCCTCCAAGTGGTCTCTGAAAACATCTGAAATCCCTCAGGATTCAGTTTCTGACTCCCACTACAAGAAACCGCAGACAGTAAGGTCCAGTCACGCTGCGTGGCCCAACTGCAACCATGCACAAAAAGCCTGGAACTCACTGCAATATTCCCCTTTTGGCACATGCTGTACTTGAGGTTAAGGAGCTGCAAGCACAATAACGTGACTGAAAGTCAAAGGGAATTATATCTGTACCTTTCATGTCCCTCTCGTGCTCTGCATCACTCAAGCACAACAGGATCTATGAGATGAACTTTGGAACTTTATATGGCTGCTTCTGGTTTCACCAACCTGTGTGGATAACCAGGAACTGCTGGAACCTCATGTTCCCATAACGAGCAGGAAGCTTTGTCTTTAGTGTAAATCCAACCATGGGAAATGCAGCCTTCTCCACATTTCTCCGCTGCCATCCTAGTGCAAGACGCTAAGTCCCACATTGCTTCATCTTATCTGGGCTACCCTAAGGAAGTGCCCACTCTCTACTTCTTCAACTTCTTCAACATTTTTCTCTTAAGACTAGACAAAAGTGAATGCACAAATAAATCCCCCTGGATTCTGATTATTGAGGCAAAAAGAATGCCCTCCACTGGCAACAGGGCCACAAACTCTAAATAATCTCTTAAAGCATTCCACATAGCCACACATTCCACAGTAACTATATTAACACTGATTAACTAGCAACAAGCTCTATAATCCGTTAGTACACCTGATCAATCCATGATTATTTATTAAATTTGGTTCCCATAACTTTTTTAGAGGGACTGAGCAAACTGGGGAAAAAAAAAAAAAAAAAGAAAATAGACTTCTGAGTGAAAACAGTGGTTTTTGAAAAGTGTCCTCCATACCAATTTCCAGTATGGAATTTTCCTTAACAGAAAGATGTACAAAAGCATGAAATACTGAAATTATCTCAGGAGACATTTCTCAATTGTCATTAATATGGCTAGGTTATAAAAATAGCTAATCAATACCTTTAAATTGTTCATCTGAAAATCTGGATTAGGAGGAAAAACCCCAGAAGTTTTCAGGTTTTATAATGAAATATCAATACATGAAACTCTTCTTAAACCATAAAAAATGAGTAAAAATTGATGTAAAAGCACATTTTAAATTGCTTCTGGCTGAGTAGTTGTCTACAAAGCCGAAGGAGTGGGAGCACCAAAGAGTTTGTAATGGAAACAGCAAGAAGCTTTTTACTGTAGTCACATTAACAAGAGCTGCTATCATGAAGTAATAACATTATCCAGAAGTCTTTGTTTATTACCACATTCCCAATGCCATCTCATTTCACTTGAGTTACTTGGGTCTGATGATGGGGTTAACGAGCGAGGAGGTGTTTGAGTGGGTGTGAATTAGGGGCGCTGCTAAAATAGAAGCTATTTTGACAGTTCTGTGTTTAATATAGTCTGGAGCTCAGTAACTTTTTTTTTTCAGGTAAAATACTCACACATTCCAAGGCTAAGAGTGACTTTGGCAAAGCACAAATAATACTCGTATTATATGGAGTATTACAGAGGAACTCATACCTCTATTCCTTTTCTACCTCCATCATTCTGCCCACGAGTCTAACATAGATGGAATGCTAATGCTTTCATTCCCTGTGTTCAGAGACTTTCCTCAAAACTTGGATATTTTCAGTGACTGTGACAGAAAGCATCACTGATAGCTGCTCTCTCCCACCCCTGTACTCCATAAGCCATCCTCACAACAACCCAGTACAATATGTTCTAACATCTGCCTCCCCAGATGATGTACGACCTATTTGATTGACCCTTTTTGTGCTCCTCAGGACTGGCTGCACCCTGCACTGCTTCCTCAGTTAGCAACTGGTAAATTTATCCCAATTCCAGACTGGGAATGACAAGCAGGGATTCTCCTTGCTTCCCTCCAAATAGCAGTAATACCCTGCATACAGTCCCTCTCCTTATAAATCAGGGATAAGGAATCCAGAACAATCCAGAAGAGGGGAGGTCTCTGGGCCCTCCCTCCTATTGTTTATATATGAAACATTTCTGCCAATTCAATTTTTCCGTGACAAATTTTAACATTCCCCAGTGTTTGTGACTCCAGCGTGGGAAGCATGAATAAGGCAAGGAACAGTTCAGTCCTCCATTACGCAGGGATACTCCTTGTTTTTGCCAAAGTCAGCAACTGCAAAATATCTCTCAACTTCTTCAGTTAACACCATGGCACAGGACAGGCCTTTGCTCAAAGTGATCGCATTTGCCGCAATAAAAGCCACATCTGAAGTAGCAAAAAAGCACTTGCCAATATCACAGCTATTAAATACAATGCTTATTCTCACCATCTATTATTTCTATCGTGTATTTAACAACATTAACATCAGGATCACTGACAATTGTCCAAAGTCATCTGGCATGAAATGGAAAGAATATGGCTGTGAAAACATAGGGAAGAAATGTACCAAGACCAGCACAATGGGAAATCCACACTTCCCAAAGATGGAAAACTCTACTGACACAGGGAGTTAAAAGTCTGCACTGACTCCAACTCAGTGACTTTCCCAAATTCCAACTGCTGCAGAAATAAAGGATCAGTCGGTCTTGCTGCCCCATGCCCCACCAGCTACCACAGAAATATTTTGACTTTACAGTCCACCATTACTAGCTTACTAACTCGAATTACCTAGGAAAATGAAAAAGGAAACTGAGCCACAGTAGAAAAGTGACTCCAAGTGGGAACAGTCTGAGCTAATCACCCTCATCTCGCTTTATAAAAACTAGAATGGAACTTGCAATGTTATGCCAGATGATTTATACATGTTAGGCATCCATGGCTAAAGGTTATTCTCATCCCACCATCCTGAATGAAAAAAAAAAAAGGAAAGTAGCTAGCCTGTGCTCAGCACATCTATGTAATTTTTAAAAATTTAGTGTCAGCAGCTGAATTTAAAGTAAAATATATCTGTCCTCTGTATCTCATGAAAAATACACATTTCCTTTTTTTCTTGTTATACAAGTCAGATGGAAAGTGACTTTGTCTTCCTCAAAGTCATCCAACTGGTAAGGCACAGAGCTGCATTTTTAGGACAGAACATGTGGGGAAGGGCATGTAACTCCCCCAAAGTTGCTTGCAAATTACTTTGGCTTTGTGTGGAGAACATATATGTTAACATAAAGTAGAGTGTGAACCCAAGGAAAATGAAGACAAACACTGACAGCTGGCCAATCTTGCCCTTCTTTACTGTGTTTGCCTCAAATATAGTATGTTTGTAAGAATGTGTGAAATACTTCTGAAAATAACAGTTATACTCTGTTTAGTTTTAACAAGCAAAGTAACATACAATTTACAATCCTCCTCAGAAGGATCTGATTTACGAAAATTCATGAGAGACGTCAGCAAATTTCCAGGAGGAGTTAAAAACCTAACTTAGTCAATATCCTGTGAATTTTAGAACTTGTGTATTTAATTTGATTTATTTTTTCTCGCATGTCCAAGGTTACAGAGGTTTTATTTAATTATTTATTTTTAATTTTTATCTTCAACTTAATGTTTCCCAAAGAATCATACCAATGCTTATACCATACACAGTATCTTCCTTCCAACATTGGGGTGCTACCATGTTCCAGAAGGACACTGAAAACAGCTTCTTTTTCCCATCAAGAAAGGCTGTAGAAAAGGGAATCTTGTCTTCCTGCATCCCAGGAGCGACTGGCAGTCTGTCTCTCTCTCTCAGGGAATTTTGAGAAGGAGATTCACACCACTAGGATACAACAGACATATGCTGCAGGGTTCATCCCCAATTAAGGAAGAACGATTATGGTAAGTTAGTCCTTTGTCCTTCAAATACACTTCTATTATGCAACTCCAAGCCTTGACCTTAATATTTAATATACTGCAAACATAGGAAGCATCCACTGGAGCTTTCAATTGCAGAAGGAGAAACTTTGACTGAAAGACAACAGTCATCCTGAAGGGCCTTTTGCTTTAATTTATTGTGTGAGAGGATTATACTGATTTTAAAAAGCTTAGGATAAGCAACATCCTAGAGGATGTACATCAGAAATTTTCTCATGAGATTGAAAATACCTTATCTCTCATTATTGTTTGTAATTAGTGCCAAATTGTTCCCTTAGAGTCATTGTTCTTACAGATGACACCTATCACCGCTGACAGCTTTTTACACTTTTGACCCTCCCTGAAAGTACAGCATTGAATGAACTGTAAATCGTCTTGACTAACAAGACTGGTAGCAAGTAGGAAGTGTTCAGGGACAGAATAATGTGTCCTAGCAGGATTACATGGCATTTGCAGACATGGGGGGACTCCCTCGTTCCAGACCTCCATGGAGTGACCTCTTCAAACGGAGTTGCCATTTGTGAAGAAGCTGAAACAAGCAGCCCCACCGATGGCATCTGGTCTCATTGGCCTAGAAAACTGGCCTAGGAAATCTAAGAAGTTGTCAGCAGTATTATCCTTCCTCCCTCTCCCCCCTGCTTGTCTTCCATATTCTGATGGCTGTTTATGAGCTCAGCTGTCATTCTTTGCACCAGGGAAAGATAGATGGGACACACCAACCCCAACCTAAGTGACCTTTGGATGTGACAAGATTTTTAGGTCAGTCCTGCTAAATGGAAGCCTTGGTGTATCAAGGCTCGCCTCAGGGTGAAATTTCCAGTGAATTTATTATCTCCCAATGCCCTTTGGACTGCTTCCCACCATCAAACACCATGGCAGCATTCAGAACAGGAAGAAATACATTAACTGGAATCTGATCGTTTTAAAAGGTTACAGCTGCCCAAATATAATTTAATTTCATACTTGCCCTTTGAGGGTTTGGTGTATATTTTCATTTTATGACTGCAAATGATAAAGCTCTTAAGATTCCAGGCAATAAAAAGGAAAAGGGGGGAGAAAGTATTTTAAGGGTTAGATGTCTATTCAGTTCATAGTCAATGAGGAAAGTGAGAAATCAGCTTTTTTTAAAAAAAATGGAACATTTCCTCAGTTTTTAGTAATAATTTCTTTCCACACTTGATGGGTAACAATACCTTTTAGTGAAAACAAACCTGTAATGCCACCCAGTGTGATATGAAAGAAACATTTGCTGTGCAAGCATCTACCTATCTTACATCCCTTAAAGACTTGCTTCAGGAGCAATTAACGGGAAGTGAAATGGAGTAATCTGAGCAAACTGCTGTAAAAAAAAAAAAATAAAATAAAAGCAATCAGACTTGAGAAATGCTTAAATCTAACCAGAATACCATGAGTTTTAACTGGGTAGGCCATGGTTCCTTCTAGAATCTGTTCTGACTTCTTCTGCCTGAGCTCAGTTTATGTGCACAGGTCCATCTCCCCATGTCTGTACGGCAGGGTAAGAATCCTCAACGCTGCTTTTTGGGGCAGCACTCAGCTTGGTTGGAGTCCCACACCCACGTGATAACAAAATTCTAAAGAACAAGTATGCAGGATATGACACCCTAGTACACAACGTGAAATGCTGGGAAATGAGGCTCACTTTCTCTTTTTCCCCACTTGAAATGAAAGCGAGAACCGAAACGCAAGCTACCACACAAATGTGAGTTTGGCCAGCTTGGACTAGAGGTAGGAAAAGCTAAGCACTTGTGTCTCTCATTGTATCCAATGAAAACTGTGTCAGCAGATGAACACCACCTCACCATCAAACAGAATTCTGACTGTGTCTTTTCCGCACAACAAAAAAATCAAATAGTTGCAGAAAGGAGGAATGATTAAGTGCGAATGTTTCATATCCCATTTTCAAAGCCGCCGTAAGAAATTAATTATTGCTGGGCTCCCAAATCCCTTCAGGGCTCTTTAAAAATCTTTCCCAAACACACACTGATACACACTGTCCGAATTACTCTCATCATCACTGTATCAGAGCAGTGTACAGCAAGAAGCAAAGCTGCCATGATAATGGGATAAGTAGGGAAGGTAGCCCTAAAAGGAACTGTGTTCCTAGGCACAGCAGGAGAGTGAGTTAAATCAAATGCCTGAGTGAGGGAATTCCGCCCCTCTGCCCTGCTCAGGAGAGACCCAGCCTGCAGAGCTGCCTCCAGCCCTGAAGTCCCAGCACAGGAAGGACAGGGAGCTGATGGAGTGCGTCCAGAGGAGGACACGAAGTTCACTGTGGGAATGAAGCATCTCTCCTCAAGGAAAGGCTGAGAGAATTGGGATTGTTCAGCCTGGAAAAGAGAAGGTTTTGGAGTGACCTAAATGCAGCCTTTCAGTACCTGAAGGGAACCTACAGGAAAGATGGAGGAGCCCATAGTTGGAAGACAAGGGGAGAATGACTTCGGACTGACAGAGTGGGTGAAAATTAGATATTAGGAAGGAATTTTCCAGTGGTAAGGCACTGGAACAGGTTGCACAGGGAAGTTGTGGCTACCCCATCTCTGGAAGTGTTCTAGGCCAGGTTGGAAGGGGCTTTGTCTAGTGGAAAGTGCCCCTGCCCACAGCAGGGTGGAAATAGGTGATGTCAAAGATCTCTCCCAACACAGGCCATTCTGCAATTCTGTGATTCCATGTATTGCTTACCCTCAACACCAATAAACCCTAGCTTGTAAAAAAATACTGGAATACTGAACAAACAGTAATGCAGAACTACTGTGGAGAAAGTAAGAGATTTTTAAGGACAGTTTAACCTTCTATAAAACGTAGCACACCTACACTACACAACCTGTTTCTGATGTGATTTTTTTAATTTTCGGAAGTTCAGAGTTTAATGGTAAAATCTACATGAGAGATAAACTAGGACTTCAGCCATGTTCTTGTGCCAAATTCAGCTAGAACCATTTGGTTCCCTTAACAAAATAAATATGCTGCTGTATTCTATGGTAATGGCCTAAAACACTTTAATAACAGTATCACAAGCTGTACTGTTTTGGTGAATTAATGGAGAACACACTGTTATAATTTATAAAGACTATTCTGAGCCATGGAAGGGGCAAGAAAGAGAAAAGGATTTGTTGCCAGGTGCAATATTCACACTCCAGCACGGGGAGAGGAGTAACCTGCAGAGTTGACACTTCACCTTCAGAAGGGTAGAGATCCACTGGTGTTGCTGCCCAGGTGTGCTGAGGGAGAACCATTCTTCCCCAGCCCAGCATCTCCAGGGAAACACACAGGAATGATGCTTTCTGGGACCCCTGAGCATATCAGGCAGGGGCATAGGTACCACCCCTCCTGGCTCCCCACGTCTCTGAAGGATTAACCTCATCCCCTGGAGCACAAACTGGCAGCCCCAGGCCCCTTTGGGACAAACAGATACTGTACCTATAGGAAGGAGCTGGAAAAAGCCACTCCACAGCAGTCCCCAAAGACAATCTGAGTACCTCAATATGCCACAAACAGATTGCCCCTGTCAGTGGCTGCTGGTGCAGGATGTGGCACAGCTGTGGTTCCTAAAGCAAAGTACAGCTTGCAATACAGCAAGAAGCCTCTGCTGCAATGCAGATTTTAAATAGAGAAAAACCTCTAAACAGCAGGACACAGAGGTGCAGATGTAGGTGGAAAACACTTTTGAAAATCTCACTTTCTACTACCATGACGGCATTTTCAACTTCCTTACTGCTTTTCTGTTGTATTGATAATCGCAGGATACTGATTTCTAAGCTTCCCTCAGCTTAAAAACACACACTTTTTAAAAACCATTTTTCTTTCTTGCATATATGCCTTTTCCCTTGCTTTTTAGCTGGATTTGTATGTTTGCCCATTAAGGAAAGACAACTCACACAGTAGCTTTCTGACAGCCCTGCTCCCTCTAATTCCAGATTCTGTCAGCCTCGGAGATGGATGACTTAACAAATTTGCAGCATATTTCCAGGCAGGTAACTCATCAGTGATGTGACCAGTCTCTGTGGGTAAGGGTTAAGGAATGTAAATCCAGTAGTCTGCAGTACTTTTCTCCTCAGTTATCCAATGAATGGAACAGAAACAGGCCACTGGTAAAAATGGCAAACAAATAAGCAGTCATGCAGAGTGAAAGGGCTACTCAAAAGCTAGTCTGGGAATCAGACACCAAATTAGAAGAGCTCATACAGATTTCAAAATTTAACAGCTAGTTTTGAGGACTACTAGGAGCTACAGGTACTGTTGCCTCCAAATCTTCTTGTTCAGATTGATCTTAAAAAATTCACAAGACCTGAAAGCACTAAGAACTTCTGAAAAGAGAGAAGAAATTTGAGGAAACTGAGCCTATGTATTAGGGAAGAAAATGCACTTTGACTTAACTTCAGGAACAAGCTTATGCTATCCAGCCACAACAGAATAATTAAGTTTAACACCATGAAAGCTACACCTCCAGCTACTAAGTATCTTCTACTGTGAAAAGTTCAATTGATGACTTTGGAAAGAAAAACAGAACAAGCCTCCTGACCTCAGTGGTTTGTTGTCTAATGCTTTGATCTACAGTCTACAGTAATTAGGTATTTCATAGTTTCAAACTGTGCCTAATATTAGCCCCCATTCATAAAAGGGTGATCAAATATCCTGGCTGCTAACAGTCAAGCCTGGCAAGGAATCAGACTTAATAAAAGAAAGGGTAATAGTTCAGAAACTTCTAAAGGCTTGCACTGTTCTTGCCACATGCGATTTATATCACAGGCCAGTGATGCACTCCTTGTGCACACATTTCCTATTCTGTTTACTTCTATCCTGTTCTGCCTTGTCAATTGGAAATGACCTAAACTTTGGACAAGAAAGAATGGTCATAAAATAGACTGTAGTAAGAAATAAAATATACATCAAAATTCTTACACATTCATATATTATACCAATCTGCATCTAACAGCAAACTATATTATCTGATCTAGGTACAACAGAAAGAGCAAGACTTCAAGAATTTCTTGTGCTATGTTTTAGAATGAGTAATTGTAATTTTATTAGGGGGCCTAAAGAAGTAAGCATGCATCAGTGAGTAGTTAGCCTAGGCTTGTCAGTGTCTCTCCCTGTTCTGATTTGTAGCACTGTTCCCCAAGCACTGGAGTGCGAGCACATCACTGATTTGCAGTTCCCTCTGTGTTTGTGTGTCGTGCTGTTCTGCTGGGGGACTGTAAATACACACTACTGGCAGAGTTCAGCATCAAGACAATGAACTCCAGAAATATTAAAAAAAATTTCCTAGACTGACTGCAGCTCTCATGTTTTGCAGGAGCCCCACAAGGCCCCGGTTTGTGGTTTCAGAGCGAGTTCCCCCACAGCCAGCCAAGCTCCATTCAGTGTGGCTTCCCCTCCTCTCCCCCCGCCGGACAGTTTGCTCAGGATTATACAATCTGATTTGCATGATTATATAATCTTCTTTTCAGCAACATCCCTCTGAAAAGAGCAAACAACATAATAGGAAAACCAGTAGCATAAGCCAACTCTTTCAAAACCCAGTGTCTGGAATGTGCAAAGGACACAAAGTAGGGGGGGAAATAAAAAGGTATTTTGGTTCTGTTACCAGATTTCTCACACAGACCTTTCCCAGGAGCATTAATTCCCAATGAATGTAAGCCATAAAACAATGTGAAACACAAACATCTCATAGATCTGCACTGTTGCCAGTATAGGAAGAGAAGTACCTCAAGGTGTGCACAAGGATTGTTATTTACATCTTGCACAACAAAAGTTATTTTGGGGTGGTGTGAGAATTCTCAGATGGTTCTTTCTCCACCCTAGCTTAAAACACAGCCAGGCAGGTGCTGCCACTCTGCTATTTTGACACTGGTTTTGTTTCAGAACTGGTTGAACTCACAGTTTTGACGCCACAATTCCAGTGATCTGACGTCTCGGTTTTATCGCACGGAAGCATAAACAAAGTCCCACTGATACAGATGCCTCCACTCCTTGTCTCTTCTTTCAAACACTTCAGACTTTGTCTTAGGACATTGTATAAGTGAAGACTGTCATATTCCAATCTGCTAACAGGCTCTTCTGCTGGCTGCTAAAACTACTTAGGATGTCAGTTACTTCAGCAATATTCATCTAAAATTAATGCCTTATAAATAATCAAGGAGTAATCTGCTTCCGTCTGTCAGGCTAACCCCAAAAAGAAACAAGTGTAATATTTTTGCAAGAGAAAAGAAATTAAGGATGACCTGACCTCACAAGCATGCTTGCCAGACAGTTACACACTCTTCCCTGCATGACCTATTTTTCCCTGCTCACACCACGGAGATGTTTCAAACAAATAGCCAGTAATTTAGGCTGCTTGAAACACAGAGGGTTGTCACCCAAGACAGTTGGGCATCTTAATGGCTTTGTCAGGTTTCCAAAAGTTTTTAGTGACTTGTTATCTCTTCTCAAGTTGAAATAGAGCTCTATTTAACTAGTCCATGAAGGTCAATGTTAAATGTCTTGCTTTCCCAAAAATTAGGATACTGGGTGTGGATCATAGCCTAACATTTTGTTGCATGTTACAGTGTGTGAATGGCCTGTATGAAAAGCATACTGAGTATATAGATGTTTTCTTAGTTAAAACACAAAGTTAGGGAATAACTTACAGCTAAAAAACCCTTAACTTAAAGCTTAAGTGTTCCTATGGCTTAATTTCCAATGCTGCAATACTTCCAACCTGTTTTTGAAAGCTGCTCAAAACTACTCCCTAATAAATTCCTGTAAGGTTCAGAGCACATCTGTTTCTATTATTAGAATCAGATTCTGTACCAGTTACCAAGATCCTCATCATCTGTAGTACGAACCACTGAACACACCTGTGAGTTTTCATCTTTTCCATTTGAGACCTCCACAGCTTTCTTAGCAAAGACCAGTGTATCATGATAGAACAGTCTACCTAAAACAGGTTAACTTCTCTGAGACACCTTTTAGATCTGTAAGAAGGATTAATGGTCGCCTAGCAGAAAATCACAGAATTATATTATCATCAGATATACATGAAAAAGGCACAGAAATAGTTATCTTGTGCTAACTCACAAGAAGAGAAAACTTGTGGCAGAGAAGGACAAAGCAAAATGGAAACTACACAAGGGGTGAGGTGAAAGAAAAATAGGATAAATGTTTACATATGGAAGATGAGGCAAAAGATTTGCTGTCCTCATGCTGGGGCTTGTATGTAAAGAGACAACAATATGTAGCTGAAGGCTGGTAAATAGGAAATAACACAGAAATTATGTGCTATTTCCATTGCCCAAATGTCAAATGTTTTCTAGGAACCCAGGGGGTGGGCAGAAGTAATAGCTGTATAAGCATTTCGTAACAGGTTCCTCTTCCTTGAAAACTTCTGGGCTCTGACTCTGGCCGTCCATGTGAGCTCAGGAAAGTCAGAGAGAACGCTGGCTGCACTTTTTCCAGGCTATTTGCATATGTTCCTTAGTATGCAGAATGTCTCTGTACGTAATTGAATTGTTGTTTTTGCCTCTATTAATACATATGCAAATGAGTCACTCCTGCAGCTGTGCTATATTAATCATATGTGTGCTTCTGTCTGTCTGCCCTGCAGGCTCAGGGTCGGAGGGAGGGGGAAGAGGGAATTCAGTCTCTTTAACCTAGAGGAAAACTCACTCATGCAGACAGAGGTCTGCTAGCAAACAGCAGGCCTGACTTACAACTGGAAGGCAGACAGGCTGGTCATTTTTCAGTCTTTTTTCATTTTTCATAGATACGGATGGAATCTGAAGGTTATGCAGAAAGGACTGTTAATCTAGGTAAAATGAATATGCTACCTCTGCTAATTCTTCCCCTGGAGGGGGGAGGGAGTTTTAATTTGACAACCCACAGAGTAGCCACGATACTGTTTTACCATGTGTATTTACTGCCTGTAAACGTCCACTGTGCGTGTGCTGAGATAGTCACAGTGCTCAATAAAACACAAAACATTTCTCTGTATTCTCCTGCAATCACTGTTTTTTCTAAATTGATTGGATTCTGATAAAATTATGTGATCAAGCTTTTCATTCAAATCTATTTTAATGGAATATATTGAGTTTACCCATAACATTGTTTAAGATTCTATCAAAGGCAAGGATTGGCTATTTAAATGCCAACTACAAAGCACATTTACCCACCATGAACAAGATTTATTTGAGCTGTGTTCTGTGCTTCATGCTTTTACACAATCTACCAATATCTCTAGTTTTTCTAGTTTCCAGCAGCTGAGGAATAGCTGTGTCCTGGTGTTGCAAGCCTTGCTTTTGAGTTAATTGAAAGGAATTTTTTCCATTAAAAAATGTAGGCATTTTTCAGAGACGCTCTTGGCAATCAACAGCCTCTCACCCCACATCTTACTTTTATAGTTTAATGAGTATCTTAAAATCATCACTAAGACTTCATAAAAAAACCAAGAAACCTTGGAAAGATTAAATTTTTTGAAGACAACTTACCCCACACCAATATAGAGATCTTCACCCTAGTTAAGCAGTTGTAGCTTCTTTTACACAAAGAGTTCTGGGCCCCACATTCTTCTAGCTGAAGGACCTTGGTCTTCACTGATCTCTTTTGAAATAGCCATCTTGGCTACCCATGTGAAGTACAGGTGGCAAATACCTAGTGGCCAACATATTAACTCACAAAGACAGAAAAAAGTGCTGCACAGAGGTAGGGAATATAGAATCTGCATAATGCAACAATTAAAAAAAATCTATTTAAAAGGTCATCCAACAAAAAATGTTGCTTTGTTACTCCTCTTATTATTGTTATTTGTGATGGCCATAAGAAACAGCACAGCCATACACTGAGCTAATGGTAGATGGACAACTGCCACCTTTTGCTTATGCTAATGAGAAATGTCGCTTTTCATGTACGTGGTTGGTTTTTTTTACCCAGATGTGTGTGCTCACAGTGAAAAACTAATTCTACTTTTTGATTATACTTAAGTGGATTTCATGAGTGTTATAATATTGTAATTGAACTGTGCACTAATGATTCATTCCCACATTTCCACAAATGACATCAGAGTCAAATTAATGAGAACAGGTAAAGTAAAAAAACAAACAGGGAAAGGATACTGACTCTCAGTGTTGGAAAGCCAGCTTAGATGGTATTTAAAGAAAGACACTACCCAGAAAATAGAAAAAACAACCTTGCACTGCTAAGAAACAGTTTACTTTCTTGTAAGCAAAGGACTGGTTGTAGTAATATCCCAAAGAGGTCACGAATGCAGACTGCAGAGTAAATGAATAATGGATGAAGTATTACCATCTCTTGGCTACATTCTGTGGAGACAATAATGGGGTGCTAGACTTCCCTGCACCAGAAATAATTAATGTGCCTTTGCAGCTCTCGCAACTTGACTCCCCCAAACAAGGCAAGAATAAAGTTTTCAATATTCAGATGCCTCACTACAGTGTTTGTACATCTTTATCTGTCTTCTCTCACAGATTTGAGGTGTTGTAACACTGGATGGTCAACTGCTTAATCTGGAAAAACCAGTTATATCTAGAGATTATAGCAAGAAAACAGGAAGAGATTTGTAAAAAAAAACCAAACCAGTTATTACATATGCTTGACAATTAATGAATGACAATATGATAATATCTCTTTAAGAGCAGGGGGAAGTTCTGTCCTCAGCAACATCTCAAACAAAACTTAAGAAGCCACTTCAGAAAAATAGCCTGAACTGCCAAGTGGAGATACGTAGCTCACCCCTGCAATGGTGAAGAAGCCAACGTGAAGCTGGCATGTAAGAAAAAACAAAAAGGTATTTGATTGAGAAGGCTTTAATTTTACTTTTAATTCATGCTTTACTTTTGTTTCATAGGCAACAGATGTTTTATGGAATTCTTTGCATGACCACTGGAACATTCTGCCTCCTGATCAGTAACTGCACACTTGTTAAAGTCTCTTTCCAGTGATTATGGGTCCTTAAGACACTCAGAAGCAAGGTTTTTCCAAAGGAAAATTTTTACTGATTTGACGCCAAAATACAGCAGGATAAACAACTTTGCAAAGCCCTCAAACTCAAAATCTGCTGTCTTACATCAGTGCCTGCTTGAGGCCCAAAGACTTCCAAAACTGTGGTCCAGTTTTTAGAATGCCATTTAAATTCAGTCCTTGGTATGCATCCTACCCCACAACTAAGAGAACAGGTCTGTAGTAAGAAAAAATAAATTGACACAAGTACTTAATATAGGAAGTAGAGACTAAAAAATTTGGTCAGGCTGTTTAAGGTTTAAATATGCTCATCATCTTTACACAAACAGAGAATACAGGACTCTCCTAATGACTAGTGTTCAGAACTGAGACCCAGCTAAGATGCTTTCACACTTAGACACTGATGGGAGGTTCTCTTGATTCATACAGTGACAGATTTGGACATGATGCTGAACACAACCACGAATAATTATGAAGTCCTGCTTCATGCTAAGATGAAGAGGGGAAAAAAAGTTTGCATGCTGTCACACCAAACTTTTTGGGGTGTTTTTTTTCCAAGAGCAGATGTTTTCAGGAAGTCTGTATTACATCAGACTGCTATACTGTTTTGACAGACCACAAAATGTCCATACAGTAAGACTACACAGGCAGCTGCCATTATTCATCCAGCATTATCTTTGTTATGGGTATATACAGCATTTGTGTTACTGCCAATTAATCAGTTGTTGCCACTATCGGGTTATCAAACAAGCAATCTGGGAAATCTGAACCATTCCCACTCCCAGTGGTACGGATTCCTCTCAGTTTTCACATTTTGTCATCAGTTCCTTTGTTTCCCAATGCTCAGAAACTACTCACAAAATACTTCTTATCAGAAAAGAAACTTTCAGATACAATTTTATAAAGAATTTGCTCAGACTTATGAAAACATCTATTTTATACTTAGCCATGCCCAAGATGACTGGTACCAGAAATAAACCCTTCAGCTTAGTTTGTGCAAAACTTGCTACACAACATCTATGTTTACAGCTCTGAATGCTGATCCTCAAGATGGAGGAACTTAATTCCCTCGTCTGCTGAGCAATATAGGAAAACACCATGCTCATATAAGGCATACAGCAGTACTTTTGAGTCATTAGCCTTACTCAGTAAAACACAGTGACAATTTATGTTCAGTCTTTTTCTCCTTTATTTGAAACATAATCGCCATCCTGCACCACTCCTGAAGAACAAGACCAGATGATGTTTATGAGGGGAAAAAACTGACGTAAGAAATCCATGTGCTCACCCAGAGGGATTTCACCTCAGTAATGTTCAGGACTGAGTTTTCTCAGTAAAAGAGGAAAGCTAAAACAACTTTTTCCCCCCAAACAGCATTTTTGTCATTAAAAGTGGGAATGAGTGAATACACAGGGCTGCTAGTACTTTATCAGAGGACAGGTTCAAGCTTGAACTGTGTTATTCCAGCTTTTCCAACATGGCCCCATCCATCTACTTCCTTTACAACATCTAACAATGTAAGCTTTAGCTTCCATTCTTGTTGAGTCATTAGTCTCTCTGTGGATACTGGAAATCAAGGCAATCCTGCATGGCTAATTGTGGCAAATATCAGATGACAGAATCTGTACACCCCAGTGGGGACTCAAGAGGAGGGGAGAGAAACGGAGAGCTTCGGATTACAAAGCTGTCACTGCGAACCAACAGGGGATTTCAAAATGAGAGATTACATTTTCACTGACAAAGAGTTTCTTTGCCACAGAAAAACAATCAGGTGCTAGTTCTTCTTCTATAAATAACAGTGTGCATTTCATTTACGAAAACAAAAATTCAATTTTGACAACCAGGGATAAAAAAAGTACTTCCTGTTGATCTCACAGTACACTACTAAAGCCATGACCCAACTTAAAATTCTCTAGTGAAATAACAAAGACATGTTTATTGTTACATAAACAAACAAGAAAAATTCCTTGGCTTTGTCTTCACTGAGATAATGTTGTGTATCGAATTTTGCTGGGAGCAACAAACTGAGCATTGTGTCAGGTCCTTTGATCTCCCCCACTTTAAGTACACAAAGTCTGAAAGATGAGTGATAGGGAGGATCGAGAAAGAAGAAAAGAAGGAACATTCAACTTTTCTGACCTTTTCCTGTCTGATGACCAGATGACAGAGGGTGTGTAGGGAACACCAGAATTGTAAGTAATTCAGGAATTACTTACAGGGGAATGTCTGAAGTAAGAAGAGTTCCTCCTTGAAAGAGACTGCAAAGCCAATTAAAGGTGGGTTTGGACCAAAAACATAATGAATCTTTCTTGATGACTCAACAAAGTCATCACTGAGCTGAACTGAATTTGAACAGAGTTTGGAAGGCACAGTCTTTCTAGCTTAGCAACTAAGCTGAGTTCTATTCATGTTAGCATAGGTGAGCATCCATTTTGAGTCCTGTATGTAAAAGCTTTCCAGAAGCAAATCTAGCCTGATTCTTTCAAATGGCACCAGAAGTTAAGAGACATGTCCAATTTTTATCAGGTAGATTGCAATGATAGCTAAAAATCACTGTTAAGACATGAAGAAAAATCAGCTTCAATTTATTTCTAGCATATACATGCCCTTAAAGAGATCAGATCTGAAAAATTTAAGAAAGTCTACTAAGTTAGTAGTTTGAGCCTCTCCCACTGACCGGCTGCCAAACTCTCCCTCTAATTCTAGACATGTAGCAAAACAACATAGGTGAATTTGGTCAATATTTTCATTTTAACATTCCCTGCACAGAAACAAGAGGCCTTTGAGGTTCTCAACTTTTCCATAACCTAAACTCATCCTAGAACATTTATGACTGCTGTCACTTTTGCACAAAGCCCACCTTTCAACAAGAAAACTGTTATTGTGATAAGGCCTATTTTAATCAGGATACTTCAGCCCACAGCATGCATAGATACAGTCCAAAGCTGGTGGTGAAATGAAAGTAAACCATCCCACCATCTTACCGGAGCACTGATGCATTATTTTAGGACTAGCTTGAGCGACTGCAAAACTAAGAATCAGACTTGTTTTCACATTGCTAGCTAGCTCCATGTTTGTTTTTCCTTTTTCCCTCCCTCTTTCTTCCATATGGATGTTCATGTGTGTTTGGCTATTATAAGCACTTTATCAATACTGACGTTGCGCCTCAAAATTAATTTCAGAGGGATGACTTATATGGCTCCCAGGATTCTTAAGCTGCCTACAGTATTTGTAACTCAGAGAATCAGAAACTAACACACAGACAATGTTGCTTTTCATACAAAGGCACAATAGGAATGAATGTATTAACCTCTGTGGTGCATGGAATGTTTCAGCTTACACACTGGCAGCTATTTCTGTGAAACTCAGCTAACTTCTGCTGGCTGTGTTAAAAAAAAGTAGTAATAAAAAAAAAAATCTTCCCCGGAACTATGTCCCACTCTCCAGTACACTGGCCAAACAATTGAAATATCTGATGTCTACTTCATACTGATGCAGGCCAAACTGAGCTGGATAATGCATTTCATGCATCCCAGTTGTAAATGCTGAGCCCTTCCAAGCAGGTATAAATCTCTGCTGTGCCACGTGACTTGGCAAATAATAATGAGCAGGGAGATGTGTTTGCAATGGAGAGCTTGGGGCTCTTTATGTTTCTAGGAAAGACTGGCAATCCAGACTTTGCAGAGTTAGAGATGATTTGGATCTTGATTTCCTCTCAGTCCCAAATATTACTTGGCTTCATCCTCCCAGCCAAGCATACACAACAGGTAGCAAAATTCACACTGTGGCAATGGACATTTGCTTAATTCCAATGACTTGACAAGAGTTGTGTGGTTGATCATGAAAATCCAAAGATTTGCTATCATTAAGACCCATGGACACCCTAGTGCCTCCAAAATTCAGAATATTGACAGTCTGAATCAGATACATCTGGCTACCAGGTCAACTCTTTAATGTAGCTGAAAAAAACCTCAAACCCTTTACTATCTTCCCACCTGTTTTCTAATTGTCTATGTTAAATTAGAATAATCACTAATTATCTGCAATACAGCAGTGCCTAAAATGCTCTGGGTACCATAAAACACAGTAGGAGGGGCCAGTTCTTGCTCTGAAGAGCTTATGGCCTAAAAGGACATAATCATGTTAACGACTTCTAAGCAGTTTAAAAGTGCTTGTCAGGATACAGCTTTTCTGCCTGACAATCCATTTCCTTTTGGTATTTTACAGCCTGCATGAGAACAATCTAATGGAAAAGTGTCCTGGTTTCAGCTGGGATTGCATTGGCTTTCTTCTTAGTAGCTGGTACAGTGCTGTGTTTTGGATTTAGGATGAGAATAATGTTTGATAACACACTGATGTTTTGGTTGTTGCTAAGTAGTCCTTACCCTAAATCAAGGATTTCTCAAGTTTCCCATGCTCTGTCTGTGAGAAGCTGCACAAAAACACTGGGAGGCAGCAAGGCTGGGACAGCTGACCTGAACTGGCCAAAGGAATATTCCATACCAGAGAACATCATGTTCTGTTTATAAACTTGTTCAGGAGGGGTCAACCACTGCTTGGGGACAGGCTGGGCACTGGTCAGCACGTGGAGAGCAATTGTTCTCTCTTTTTCTTCTCTCTTTTTCATTACAATTGTTGCTATTACTATTATTGTATTTTATGTTATGTCAATTACAAAACTGTTCTTAATCTCAAACTACAGGTTTTACCTTGTATTTCCCGAGTCTCTTACCCATCCCACTTTTGGGAAGTCAGCAAGTTGCTGTGTAGTACTGAGTTGCTGTCTGGGGTTAAACCATGTCAGTAAGAAAAGCAAACTTACTGCTCTGAGGAAATTCAAAGTACAGACCTAAAAGCAGTTAAACTGACAACAGAGACACAAAAAAAGTATCGAAATCTCCCAGCAAGGTGAAAGGAAAACGTGCTATCATTTGATGACTCTTTTGATGACTCTTTTGCTTCAGATGCAAATTTTATGTGAAGAGAAGAGCCCCAAAAATCCCTGTTAATTGCACTGTGTTCCAAAGGAAGAGAAAACTGGTTTTCATATTTACTTAACCTTTGCTCCTCTACATTGTGCTGGGACTTACCTGCAGTTGCAGTGGGCCTAAGCCCGGTGTTGCTGCGGCAGCAGCTGCCATGGTAGTTGGGATCAGCTGAACGGGGTAGGGGTCACCTAAGTAAGAGAATAATAGAGGCGTCAGCACCTTTTATCTACTCTCCACCTGCAAATTAAAGTCCTGCATTCACTCTTTCCAAAAGCCTTCTTTTGTGTGCCTTGTTGAGGCCTAATGAAAAGCTCTATTGTGCAGCCTTTTACTAACACTCTTTTCACAATTCTGGCTGAGAGAGGAATGTGAATAAAAGGCACAAGCAATTAAGGCAGAAACCTCATCCTTTTTCATGATGTATTTAGGGAAATGGAAAAAAAATGTGCGCATTGATCAGAAGGCTGCACTTCAAAAAAAAAGGAAAGAAAGAAGATGGGGGTGGAGGAGAAGAAAAGGAAAACAGTACAACCTTGATAAGATCACAGCATTAGAAGGGAACAAATTTACAAGCTTGTCCAAAATATGAAGTTAACTAAACTCTGCTCACTGTTGGTAAACTGAGCCTCACGCAGGGTAGAAATGGTACTCAATTGACTACTGTTTTCTTTCAGGTGAGGAAAAAAATTATCTCACTTTAGTGGCAGGGCTTGATCCTACAACAGGAAAAAGCACGTGAAGCTAAGGAAATCAGATACAAGCCTTTGAAATCCCTGCACCAACTCCACTTCATGACTTGAGATTCAATTTTGTTTCTGAAGGAAAACTACTTCAGTTTTAGTAAGAACTGTGTTGTGCTTAATGAAATAAAGGGAGCCAGTGAAGATTTGAAGAAAAATTGCAGGCATTTATAAATGAAAATTACCTGAAATAGCAAAAATTAAGATGGAGACCAGCACGTTTTAATGATATTGAGAGCTCGCTTTCATTCTCTTCTAACACATCTGATTGCTAAAAAAACCTTCATATTACCCTATCCACAAATCTATTAAGAAAACTAACAAAAACAATAAGAAATGTTACATATATTGCTTCTTCAAGTGATAAAATGTTTTAACACTTTCCACCAAAATAAGGCTCACTAGAGCATTTCTATGTCCCTATGTAGTGGTGGCATGCCTGATTTCTGCAGCACAAAAACAGCCACTGGAAATAAGACTATGGAAATAGCAGAACACTCTTTAAGGAGACTCTGCCTAAATGTTGCTGTGCATTTCATTAAAAGGGCAGATTAAAAGTTTTCCCCTTTATTGTGCTTTTTTGAATTAACTGGGCAAAAAAATAAAAAAGACAATTAAGGACAATTAATGCAGGGTGTTCTGTACAATCATTAATAATTATTATTGAAGTAAAGTTTCAAATGTTATCAAGCCTAAGTTACAGCAAACAGAAAACAAAGGCAAATAAACTTATCTAATTATTTTTATATTTAACTATTAGTATTTTAATTAATATTTTAATTTATATTTATTTTTAAATAAGCTGTATTGATGTATACACATTCAGGTAAATGGCTAATGTTTATTTTCCCCTTTTATAATGTAACCTTCTTCAGACCTTTTTATTCAAGGATTTTGATCTCATCCTGTTAAGAATTAAATACCACAACTTCTAGTAATGGAGGACCAGCAGAAACTGGGCTGGCAAAACATCTTAACAGATATTTAACTTAAATAACCGTGCATGTTTATATTTAAAAACATCTTCAGTAATGCTTTGTTGACTGAAGCATCACAGTCTTTCAAGGCTGACCAGCCAAGCAATGCAAACCAAAATGTCCACCCAGGCATTCCCATTCCCAAGTGTCTTGGCACCAGCCTCAGGCCTCAACACTTCCATTTATTTATTTGTCAACGGACAACAGATTTCCTGACATGCTTGGCACTCTTTTTCTTCCCCAGAAAATGCCATTGTTTTGCATTTTCCGATTTTATTTTACTTTCTGAGGCACCCACCTTCCTTTTCCTATCATGGACCTAATCAAAAATTTTTCTGACTCAACATTTTCTATTTTGTGACCTAAGCAGTGGGCCTTAAATGTATGAAGACACAGAGAAAAATGAAACAGTGGTCAGAGAGTCAGGGACAATGGTGTTCAGCTGCTTCCACGCCACTGGTAGCCCAAGGGTTGATTTTAGCATCATTCCAAAAGTCTCTCTTAAAAAAGACATTCTGATCAAAAAACAGCCATGAAAGAAGATAAAATTTTTAATTTTTCAACTAAAAAAAAAAAAAAAGAACAAAGGAAAAGTTTCTCAGTAGGATGCTGATTCTTAGAGCACATTAAATTTCTTGTTTTGAATGATTTGTATTAAAAGACATATATTAAAAGACCATCTTCCATGCACTCTCCCACATTTCTCTCCACACGCATGCGTAAGGCTCATTCCATCATGCTACTTCATAAATCCCACTATTTCCATCAATAGCCCAGTGGAAGAGCCAAGATTGAGACCCACAGACAACTCTTCAGATATTTCAGACCCAAGGAAGGTTCTGAAGATGCCAAGCACTCACATATTGACATCACATGGTGCAGGAGCAACTGCCAGCCCTCAAAATACTAGCACAGCTGAAGTCTTATCTGATACATACACATTTTTGTTGTTACTCTAGAACATACTGCATCTTTCTACTGTCCCTAAATTTATTCCCACATCAGAGTGAATTTATTGACTAAGCAGCTTCAGCTAATTCTGATATCTGGGAAATCCATGTCTTAACTATTTCATTACATCATCAGTAAATATCTTATTTTTAGACGTAAGAAGTGGCTACATTTTTTCCCCCAATCTCTAGGAACATTTCAGGAATGTGAGAAAAGTCATACAGTTCTTAGAAACAGGTATTTCCCAAGCCACTCACAAGTCTGTACCACTGAAAACACTAATAAAATCTCAACCAACTATATTACATTTCCATTTACAAAATTCATTATTAATCAAATGCATGCAGGCAGAAGCATCTTTCAGCTACTGAAAGAAATATTTTGTGCAGTCATTTTGTGTTCCAAACTATGTCTCTTGTTATGTGTGGACTTTTTGTACAAACAAAGCATCAGAGAGAAGTTTTATTGTTGTTTTTCTTTAGTAGGCCATATGGTAAAATCTGGAGCAGATCAAAGGCTGAGATTTTTATGGTGACAACAAGGTAGAAGTTATTTCATTAGCTGATGTATTATTGCCTAATATATAATAATTTCCCAGCTAGCTGGTGACATCACTTTGAAGAACAGAATTATTCAAGACTGGCTCCATAAAGAGAACAGAGGATTTATGCACTGGTGATGCAGCAGCTAAAGAAGGGAAGGGGAAATGTCAGCCTGGGGGAGCTGAGGGGGAATATTAGAGGTGTTGGTGCCCACTGTGGACAAAGCCAGTGGATCAGGGCAGAACACAAGGCTGGATCCTCAATTCTGTGCCAATACTTTATTTCTCTATTCTTCTTCTGGTCCGTCTTCCACAAACATACCCAGAACCTCTTTCCTGATAATTTATGCACTGCTACTTCTTTCAATTTCAAATCACACCTTCATCCTTGCCCAAAATAATCTTCCAAGATCTTGCTTACGAGAGGATTTTTCACGAAGTACATTCACTTTCAAACCACTCTTTCTATGAACTCTCCTATGATCCTGCACTGAAAACACCTTTCTGCAAAAGTTAAGTTGTGGTACAGAGCCAAGTGGACATCCTGTCCCAACACACAAAATAAAAGCTGTGTTTTTAGGAACTTGATTTTCAACTGACTGGCTACATGTGTATGAAATGATTCTGTACCTGTGGAAATATAACAATGGCTCTTTATATGTTTTATATGTTTTGCGAAATTTTATCAAAGGAGTTTTTAAAGTTAAAAAACATTAAGACTTTTTTTTAAAATGAAGATAAAGCACAGAGTTAACATTATGTCTGTTGCACCATTCACCAAAACTCTTTAAGATGTTTTTTGTATTCCTTTTTCTGTCACTCATCTCATTTATTCTCCTTCATGGTGTAATCCCCCCTAGTGTCTTGTCTTGTCTCCTGACAGGCTGCAAGCTCTTCAGAGCAGGCACAATTGTCTTACTTGCTATATAAATCAAGTTACATGCTAATGTAAATTATAATGTTTTGACAGGATTTTAAAGTTGAACCTGATTATATGAAACAATAGAATACTGATTTTTTTTTTTTTTCCCTGAAATTTTCTTCTCTTAAGAAAGGGATACCTGAAGAGGAGAAGTAGGGCATTTGTTTCCCATGATTTTTAAAAAATCACAGTTTTTCTCCTACCTATCTTTCAGGGACAGCAAATGAAAAAAAAGTTGGAGATTGTGGAAGAAAAGAAAACAGTGTAAAGAATATGGAGAGAATGAAACAAAACATGGGGCAGCTTTTTCAACACCTGGCCTGCTGGAACTGGAACATCTCTCTGTTAAGGGCAGAAGGATTTTAGCTCATGAACTGGCAGAACTCATTGAGAGGGCTTTAAACTTTGTCTGAAGCGGGGAGGGGTTGCAGCTGGGCTGTCTGGAAACAGGCCCAAGGGTGGTCAGCCTGAGTTAGGGGTGAAATCAGTAGCCCAGCTGAGGTGTATGTATATTAATGCATGCAGCATGGGTAGCAAACAGAAAGAGCTGGAGGCCATGGTGAAGCACCAAAGCCATGATGTAGCTGACATCACAGAATTGTGGTGGGACGACTCACACAGCTGGAGTGCTGCACTGGATGGCTGCAAGCTCTTCAGAAGAGACAGGAAAGGGAGAAGAGGTGAAGGAGTGGCACTTTATATTAGGGAGGCTTTTGATGCTATCAGTATTTAAAGTAATAAAGATGTTGAATGTCTATGGGTAAGAATTAAGGGGAAGGCCAACAAGGCTGACATCCCAATGGGAGTCTGTTATTGTCCACCCAACAAGGAAGAAGAGGTGGACAACTTATTCTCTAAGCAGCTGGAGAATGTCTCAGGATTACCAGCCCTTGTTCTTGTAGGTGACTTCAACCTGCCAGACATCTGCTGGGAACTTCACACAGCAGAAAAGAGCCAGCCCAGGAAGCTTTTAGAGTGTGTTGGGGACAGCTTTTGTCACAGCTGGTGAGAGAGCCCACCAGGAGAGGGACTATGTTAGACCTGTTGTTTGCAAATAGAGATGGGCAGGTGGGAGATGTGGTGGTTGGAGGCTGCTTGGGGCACAGTGATCATGAAATTATAGAATTCTCGGTATTTTGTGAAATCAGGAGGAACATCAATAAGACTTTTATATTGGACTTCTGGAGGACAGTCTTTGGCCTATTTAGGGGACTTATTCTGAGATTTCCTTGGGAAGCAGCACTTAAAAACCACGGAGTCCATGAAAGATGGGTGGGCTGAAAAATAGAGATCTTGAGGGCACAGGAACAGACTGTCCCTGTGTGCCAAAAGACGAGTCAATGAGGCAAATGTCCAGCCTGGATGGGCAACAAGGTTCTGAAGGAATTTAGGAATAAAAAGAGGATGTATCATCTTTGGAAGGAGGGTCAGGTCTTTCAGGAACTATTTAAGGTGGTTGCTAGGGCATGTAGGAAAAAATTAGAGAGGCTGAAGCTCAGTTCTAACTTAAAAGTTCTAACTTAATTTGGTAACTTTTGTAAAGGATAATAAAAAATGTTTCTACAAACATATTAATGGTAAAAGGAAGGGTAAGACCAGCCTTTGTTCTCTATTGGATGCGAGAGGGAACTCAGTAACTGCAGGTGAAGAGAAAGCAGAGGTGCTCAATGCCTTTTTTGACTCAGTTTTGAGTGGGAAGACGGCTTGTCCTCAGGACAGCTGTCCTCCTGGGCTGGGAGATGGTGTTAGGGAGCAGAGTGGTCCCCCTGTTATCCAGGATGAGGCAGTCAGAGAACTGCTGAGCCATCTGGATGTTTATAAATCTATGGGCCCAGATGGGATCCATCCCAGGGTCATCAGGGAACTGGCAGATGAGCTTGTGAAGCCACTCTCCATCATTTACCAGCAGTCTTGGCTCACTGGTGAGGTTCCAGATGACTGGAAGCTGGCCAATGTGAAACCCATTCACAAAAAGGGTGGGATGGAGGATCCTGGTCATTTTAGGCCAGTCAGCCTGACCTCAGTACCAGGTAAGGTAATGGAGCAGTTTGTCCTGAGTGCCATCGTGCAGCACTTACAGGATGGCCAGGGGATCTGACCCAGCCAGTGTGGGCTTAGGAGGGGTAGGTCATGTTTGACCAACCTGATCTCCTTTTATGACCAGGTGACCCACCTGGTGGGTGCAGGAAAGGCTGTGGATGTTGCCTGTTTGTACTTCAGCAAAGCCTTTGACACTGTCTCCCTCAGTAAACTCCAGGAAAAGCTGCAGCCCATGGCTTGGACAGGAGCACTCTGTGCTGGGTTAGGAACTGGCTGGATGGCCGGGCCCAGAGAGTGGTGGTGACCAGTGCTGCATCCAGCTGGGGGCCAGTGACCAGTGGTGTCCCTCAGGGGTCCGTGCTGGGGCCAGTCCTGTTCAATGTTTTTATTGATGACATGGATGAGGGTAAGTCCAAGTGCTGAGTCCTGCATTTTGGCCACAATAACCCCCTGTAACACTACAGGCTGGGGATTGTGTGGCTGGACAGTGCCCAGGCAGAAAGGGACCTGGGGGTGCTGGTGACAGCCAGCTGAACATGAGCCAGCAGTGTGTCCTGGTGGCCAAGAAGGCCAATGGCCCCTGGCCTGGATCAGGAATAGCGTGGCCAGCAGGAGCAGGGAGGTCATTCTTCCTTTGTGCTCGACACTGGTGAGGGCACACCTGGAGTTCTGTGTCCAGTTCTGGCCCCTCAGTTTGGGAAGGACATTGAGACGCTTGAGCGCGTCCAGAGGAGGACAACAAGGTGGGTGGGGGGCTTGGAACACAAATCCTATGAAGAACGGCTGAGGGAGCTGGGGTTGTTTAGCCTGGAGAAAAGGAGACTCAGAGGTGACCTTATCACTCTCTACAACTTCCTGAAGGGTGGCTGTAGCCAGGTGGGGTTGGTCTCTTTCACCAGGAGCAACTGACAGAATGAGAGGACACAGTGTCAAGCTGTGCCAAGGGAAATACAGGTTGGATACTGGGAAAAAGTTTTTTACGGAAAGGGTGATAAAGCACTGGAATGGTCTGCCTGGGGAGGCAGTGGAGTCACCATCCCTGGATGTGTTTAAAAACAGACTGGATGTGGCACTCGGTGCCATCATGGCTTAGTTGTGGTGTTAGGGCATGGGTTGGACTCTATGATCTTGAAAGTCTCTTCCAACCCCATGTTTCTGGGATTTGTTTCTGTGATTCTGTGAAAAACTAACTCTTAAATTAGAATTTCCAAGACCAGTATGCTAAACCAAATCACGTGAAAAATACCAAAATAACTACTTTCTTATAGCACATTCTGTTGAATGAAAAGAAATTCTATATTCTTTTCCCCCCATTTTTGACAAATTCTAGAAAAAGTCACAATAATTTTACACTTATTTTATCACTTAAGTCTATTTATAATGAATAATCACAGGTGATGGCAAACTGACAGGTAAGGTACTGCATCTCTTCTCCCCACTTATTTATTCTCAACCTCATTTTCCTTTAATTTTCTTGGTGTGATGCTGGACATGCACTGAAAGTAATGGGAGGCTGTGAAAGACATGAGCAGTGTTCCTGACTTCTGCCTCTAGGGATTATGGATTTAAATTAATAAGGAGTATGAAGAAGACACCACCAGTGGTTTCCAAAAAGAAATCCAAACTGGTTCCCTGATTTTCTCTGAGGATAGCTCTGGACAGTATTGACTGAGAGATTAGTCTGTTTAGCGTTTCAGAGAAACAATTCAGCCTACAGAAGGGATAGGTTTGGAGGGATCTGAAAGCAGCCTTCCACCCACCAAAAGGTGATCAACAAGACAGACCAGGCTCCTTCTGGTAGGCTTTGCTTGGAGGACAAGAGCCAATGGACATAATGTGAATCAAGAGAGGATCAGATTTTCCCCACAGGGACAGCCAGATGTTGAAACAAGCTGTCCAAACAGGGTTATCCACTGTGTCCTTGGAGCTCTGCAAGCCCCAACAGAATAAAGTCCTGAGTAATCTTATCCTATCTCCTTAATGACCCTGCATGAAGCAAGAGGTTGGACTGCAAGTCTTCTGAAATCCCTTCCAACTAGAATATTTCTATTGTTTCAGGGCACACATTTCTTAATCTTTTTTTCTGTATCTGTTGAATAAATTACATTTATTCAAAAACTCCAGTTTCCAAGGAAAGCCAAAGTACTTCCATAAAGGTTTGTACATGCTCATGAATTTAAAAAATCAAGACTTTATTTTGTTGCCTAACTATGGATAATAGTGAAGTAACATCCTCACTGGCATTGCTGTGTTTTTATCAGAATTTTATCAGAATGACAAAAATAGTGACATCTTTCATGGCCTAGAAAATGAGTTGAAACTACTAGCCTGTTTTTACAGGTCCCCACCGTATTGCTTGTCTGCTTTGTTTTCATCAGAATTATTAGGAGAAGCCACACAGAGATCAGGAGCTAAGGAATTCTTTCATTTAGAAACAGTCTTTAGTTGTGTTGTTATATTTTGCATCCTTACAGAACCATCACAATCTTCATGGATGCTGAGAGGCAAAGTTGTTACCAACAATTCCTCCTTCTTGCTGCTTCCATCCACAATGCCTTCCACTCTTCCCTTATCCTGGGGGGAATATGAGGGTTTAGTCATATGCTCATTTTTTTCCAAGGCATGAACAGTAGCCCTGGAAGACAACTAGCATCTTTATAAAGAAGCTGCAGTATGTGATCTTCACAACTACTTTTGTCATTCTGATAAAATTCTGATAAGAACACAGCAATGCCAATAGCTTTTTCTTGTGATTTAGTGGTTGTCAATGACCTCTGCATGTCAGCTGACACAGTTAAATCAGAAATTAGCACTCAAGTCTCTTTAGAAGACAAAAACATGGACACTGAGCACAAGTAAAATTATAAGACAATCCACATGATAATTCATTAAACAATGAAACATGTGACTTGCTGAAAAACAGAAACACATCAGCAATTCTCCCCAAGGAAGTTTATGGTATTTAACTCCTAAACATTAATTTTATTGTATTATGTGAGGAACCAATTAAGTGAGAGCTTCATTTTTCTCAGACATCAGAATTATTGTTCAGAACATAGATGAATGGTAAATTCAGCATATTTTAATTTTATTAAATTTTGACTTGTTAATCTCTCATATTTTGCCAATTTTAAGAGGTAATTAGATATTTCATCAATAACTTTCTGTGAATTATTTTATTTAGAACACTTCCAGCAGTAACAAACTGATATGTAAGACATATAAAATGTACCCATTGTGTACTCATATTTCCCCCCCAATTGGATATGGTTGAAATAGTGATAAAAGTGCTTTCAAAAAACCTCATGTTGATGACATCTGACTGAAAACACAATTATGATTTGTTACAACAAATTATACACAGGGGACAGGACAAATGGGAAAAAAACCCCCAGTTCTTGCTTCTAAAATTTGTCATATTACCATAAAAATAACAGAGATATTAGCAAATAAAAGACTATCTAGAAGCTTTCCTAAGAATTTGCCAATAACCTGTAAAAATGTACTTCCCATTTCTGGAAATACAGACTTGTCAACTGTTTGTTTCCTGAAAAAACTACTGTATTGTTTCCTGAAAAAAAGAAAACAAACCCTAAAAATCTGAAAATAATTCAATTTCTTGCACACCTTAGTTTAGAAAACAAGGCACATTGTTCTTCATCTTCTACAGAAGAAATTTTATGGAAGCTTCAATCATCCTGAACAGCCTCAGGACTGATGGAACACACCACACTGCTTTAGGTACAAGTCAACATTTCCTTTCCCTTTTAAAAGGATGATCAAATGTTTTAAGAAGTGCTGGAGTGCAGTTTCCTAAATTAATCTTGCTTAGCATCACTAAATAGGGAAGATCCATCCAAGTTTGGGCCACTCTGTGCAGTGCTGCAAATGGAGAAGCATTGAAACATTCTGACCTGGTCCATGCTGATGCTTAGATTAGTTAAAAGGAACCAGAGAACACTGTTCTCATCCTAACTCCTTCTGCCTTTTTTGTATCTCAGTCCCCAGAAGCAGTCCTCCGTGCTTTCCCAAACCTTTATTTCATTCCCTTTAGTATCTCTTATACAGGAGATACAGCCATGCCTTAATATTCCACATACAAATCCATACATATGTGCATTAATAAAAAGATCATACTACCTACGGCTGACGAGCAGCTTGCTCAGGGGCAGAACTATGCAGTTTTTAAAGGGCACAATACAGAACTTCTTCTCTTCTATCACTTGCACCATTTTTATGCTTTCAAAGCACTTCTCAAATATTAATTAGCACTAAATAAATTCTAATTATTTCTAAGAGTGGCCCTAGCAGATCTGTATCATCTGGTGTGAAATTTGACTTCAGTGAAGTCAACAGCAACAGCTCCTCAGACCCCAGCAGAGCTGACATTTCCCTTGCCATTGCTAAAATCCTGGGAGTTGTGTCTATTATCTGGTAAGTACCATAAGTACAGCTGAACTAGCAACAGCAGGAATAACGAGTGATAAGGTTATGGGATGAGAAGAAAGGAAGGGTTAAATGACCTGAGCCCATCTGTGGAGCCCAAATGAAGCTTTGGGAAATGCAGTAATCAGCCCCTGTTTGATTTCAGCATCAGTTGAAATGGAAGGTGCTCACCTGCTGCTAAAACCAGTTTAAATAGCTGGGATACGGCAGTCAACTCCTAAAATTTGCTCACGCTGCCACTCACTAACTTAGTTAACAACTAACCTTGAAACATCAGCTCTTAAATAAAAAGATGTGCATTATATATTTATCTAAAAATTACATATTATGCATATAATAAAATACATATAAAGATGTTTGCATGAAAAATTTAAATTTCAAATAGCACATACTGCATGAATAAGTAAGTATAGGGCTAGTAAGTATGTAATCAGAATTTACCTTGCTAACTGGGGACAATATAGCCCATCACATACTGCCAACTTATTTTTTTCATAAGTAAAAGAACCTCGGTTGTAAACAATAATTCTAAATATTTTATACAGGCAATTTTATCTAGGTATGGAGGTTAAAAAAACATTAACTGGAACCACAGATTATGAATCTTTTTCTCAAATTGAGATATAATCCTAATAGAAGTTCTTCCCTTCATCTCTGCCAACTTTACCACCACACAATATGCCATAGAGAAAAAAGGGGAAGTGTCAACTTGTGTAAATTGTCCCTTATGTAATGCAAACCATCTGTTTAAAAAAACAAAACAAAATGAAAACCCAAGCCACTCCCAAGCGTGATCTGCTATGGAGAAAAAGAAAGAAAAGGATATGTAGTACATCAAATTGGAAGCCAAAGACCATGACCTGCCATGTAACCACAGAGAAAATATTTACCCCTCTCCTCCCTTTATTTACCCAATTTTGAAAAATATTTGGAAAAGCATAATTGAATCATTTGCTCTGCACATAATAGAGACTGATATTGCTGTATTTTTTTTAGCATTTCATCTCTCTAGAATGTTTTCAATCAGGCTGGAAACAAGCAGAGAAAAACTCTTTGTTTTCAATAACGTATCACAGAATGATGCCACCACTGGGTTAGAAGGTCCCTGAGTCCTCAGTCCCTGGAACCTGGCAAAGGATGGGTGATAAAGTATCAGTACACTTCTGCCTTGCTCTTCCAGTGTTCCTTAGGTATCTGCCATGACAGGAGTCTAAATGGACCACTGCTGTTAACTGTTAAAATTATTTTTGTGTTATCTTCAGCTTGAATGCTCAGAAAACAAAGTATGTGTAGGGAAAACAGCACTCTTCCTTTCCAGCCTCTGTCTGGTAAGTCACGAGTGCTTTGGTGAGCACTGCCTGAGGAAATCCTCCTACAGACACACTCTGAAACCACTGGGAGACTTACATTTGATGCTCTCTTGGGAGGTACAGGTGAATCAGAAAGCACTGAATAAGTTAATTAGGTTTTATTATCTAAGCTGAATGAAAATAAACTAGCAGTACAACTATTCATCATTTCTTCTCTTTTGCTGACCCTGAGGCTGGATTACACTTTCTCTTCCAGCTATAGCTGGAACCCACCAGCTCCAACCACAGTCCCCTGCTAAAGGTTACTCTGTGACCAGGCTGCTTCTTTAATCCCTCCCCAACATGTTTCCATGAAAAAGAACCACCATAGCTTGAACAATTTTAACAGAAAGTCCTTGTTGTCCCAGCCTGGACAGAAGCAAGTCTGAGAATCCTTAACCAAGAAGCTTGGCCCATTAGTCCCATTTTGGAGGTCTGACTTCTCACAGGGGCAGGGTGCAGAACAGTATAAATGTCCCTTTGAAAGTGTCTCCAACAGATATTCAAAGTCAAGGAACTCTGCATCACTAGCTAGTTATGAAAATATTGTTTGTTGCAATAGTCCTCTCTTCCTTTTTCCCCCAAATTTTCCAATCTCATTTTTTTTGAGGAACAGTATGTGAAAACTTTCAGAGTTTTTTGTTCTTTGTGACTGAAACTGAATTGTCACATGGAGGTTTTTTATCATTCCCATGTGCAGGTTGTTAATGCTAATAAATAATAGAATCATCACTAGAGAATTTCTATCCATCAGCCACAGAAAACAATTCTGAAAAATGTAATCAGTCCAGAAAGAAGGGTAGGTTTTCCAAAAGGACTGCGAAGATGCAGAAGCGAGATCTCATTTTCATCTGGCACATAAATTAATTTTAAAACACAGAATGGCAGCCATGTACAGATGATGCTACTGGGGTCTTCAGAAGTTCCTAGAAAGGCTTTGCTCCCAAAAGCAAACTCAGTGAAAATTAGGCATTTAACACATTTAGATGCTGAGAAAATTAATCTGCTGTACATTCTCTGTTGCAATACTGGTACTACAACAACCCACTTCAGCTCAGTTCAAACCAGCAAAGGTGACTGCACTAAGTTTGCTGTAGAAGAATTTGGTAAATACCCCTAAGACTTAGATCCTAGTGTCTTTGTCACTCTTAAGAGAAAGGTTTAGTCTCCTAAATCACTCAGACACTTAACAAAATTTTATCCAAAGCTCTCTGGTTTACAGTCCCCTTTGCCAAGGGGACTGACATGCAGTAGGGCAAGAAAAAAAATGGGAAAAATATGTTTTAATAGACTGTCAAAAACATTACTTGATGTGGACATATTATGGTTTGAAGGAATAGGTGTAAGGCAGCTGGGTGAAGCTTTCTAGGTGTAGTAAATGTGTGTGTTTTTGTTTACACTAGATGGTGAGTGAAAGGAAACCCTTTGGACTACTTATCACTTCTCCTCAGCTTCTCAGTCAAATTCAGCCAAACATGCCAGGCAATCACCAAACACAGAGCTGTCTTTTTCCACTGGCTTCTGCTCAGTCCTACATCTTGGCATAATGTTAATTCCAAGCCTTACTGCCAGAAGCAGCAGAAACTTTGCTCTTTTTGCCTTTTAATTTTCAAGGTTACACAAACATGTAATGTCATATCCATTTCATAGATGTGAGGAACTACAGAATTATCATGGAGCTAATGTGCACGTAGTATAAAGAAGGGAAAAGAAGGGAAAAAAACACCTCAACCCCTATCCAAACTGGACTTCATTAACATGGAACTAATGAAATCTGCCAGATATGTCTAACAGTGGTTTCCTGACCTTTTCCAGACCTACAGTTATGGTAGCATTCATATTCAGTGTGGCTTACAGTTACACATTCTGTAATGTGAATCACTGCTTCTCCCAGTCGAGAGAGACTGAGTGTGAAATCACTGGAAGAACTGAATGAGACTATGTTTTGGCACTGCAGCTGCTAAGGGATGTGAAGTTTCTGGAGCAGTACTTTTCAATAGTGGTCCCAGTCTTAAAATATCAGGAAAAGTTGTTAGTGGCCAAAGAAACTGAGTCCTCAAGTACTGTGTCTATGATGTTCAGAAGCTGAAAGAAATCTGAAAGTGTGGGCTAAGCCAGCTTAACTAAAGATATCTTTTTTATGTGCTAGATTTACAAAAATGCAGCAGTGTCAAGTAACTCAAACCAACTGATGAATTAATGAGTTAGTCAATGATACAGATGGATACAGTGACACGGACATAACAAACACCAATTCTAGAGACAGAGAAGGGCAGAACAAGCAAGCCCTGGATAACTGAGTAGAAAACTGATGGCAGAAGAGTTATACAAGTGCATGAAAACAAGTCTATGAAATTTATGTTCTAGGTAAGTTTATTCATGGAAATAAAGTTCCTTCATTATTTCTTAACTTGAATTTATTCTCATCATGTTGACAGGAACATGAAATCCTATAGAAGGCTTAAATAATTTTTTTTTAAAAAAAAAATCTACAGAGTGTAAAGAACAATACAAATCTTTCAAAGATTAAAAAAGTAGATGCTATATTTTTTAGTGTTAGGCTCTTACAAATATCCTCAGAGTTTGTGTTAGTCCATCAAACTGAAAGGCATATGCTATCTTTGATCTCTGTTCAGAACCTCTGTTGAGATTAATGTGAGTTCTGTGCGAAGAATAGGCCCTCAGTTCACAAATAGCAATCAGTCTGCTTGGGGAAAAAACATGTTTTCTTACAACAGTGTTGAAATTTATTGGGAAGTTTCAAATAGCTTCTCTTCAGATGCAAGTTTGTGGTCATGAACATGTTCACTTGTCAGAAAGACCTGTCAGAGAGAAGGTGCACAAATCTACCTCTTGTGTGAGATGTTTGGCTGTTATGTTGAAACACATTCTTCATCTCTGACAAGCTTTTCTCATACTGTAACAACTAATCCTCTGTTTTACACTCATCTCTGCAAGTTAATGGCTTTCTCCATTGATGAGGTATTATTTTTATACAGACTGGCATGAAATTGTGCCCTATAACCACTTGCAGCTAAAAAAATCTACAGGACTTACTGCATCCCGCCTTGTAGCTGAAACCAGGAGGAAGAAGGAATCCTTGCTGTGCAGCTGCTGCTAGGGTTCGTTGGTCTGGAGGGAATACGGGAATCATTAATGGAGGCAGCTGACCCTGGACCTGCTGAACAGGAGAGGGAAAATCAAACACAGAATTTTTTTGGGGGGGACAATGTCTGGTAATATGCTTTCTTTCACTTCTGATCTGAGAGGTCTGGTTTGAATACACCTCTTCACATTGGGGTGTTCCAGCAGCATCAACTGTCGAGCTTCATCTCCATTACCAAACACTTCATATGAATTACATTAATCCAAAATAAACTGAAATATTTCACAAAGGTATATCTACATCCCACTTAGCTGTTCCCCCAAAGTTCAAGATGACTTGCTTATCTCTGACTGTAGTGGGGTACTTTCTTCTCTTTTACTGAACTGTGTAGCAGTATCTGTCTCGGACAGCAGCTTTCACTCTAAGCTCAAACACAAAGACACCTCCTCAGAAGGAAAAATAAGTGCATATGTAGCACACAGCACAGCCAGTACTACTTTTGTGCTCATACACATGCACTTACTTGCACATGTGAAAAGATAAAGTCTCCAGGACGGTCAAAAAAAAAGGCTGAGACACTTTATTCACAAATAAAACAAATAGAACAGCTATGTCTGAAGTGCTAGGCGCTCAACTTTGCACAGCAACTCTACACAACCATGCAAGTCAGGAAGTGGAAAATATTATATTGTAAGTGGATACTGCAGGGGACTTAAGACATGCAGAAATTAGTCATCCAAGCTGGAAATGGGCCACGGCACAATGTCTACTGCTGTTGCTTTCACCCAGTTCCGTTAATACTTTTTAATTGCTAGAAATGGAAGTTGTCTCTGTATTTCATGCAGATGAGAAACCCAAAGTTTGCTGGATTAAAATGCTAAATGACTAGTTTCAATTTAAAACCCCCACTGTACTGACCGGATCAGTCAGTAAAGAAAGACTTGTCTCTGTTTTTGAGAGAGCTCATCTAGATTTTTAATGGCGCCGTAAAGCTGAGGCTTTGGAGATAGATACGCTTTTGAAAACTGTGATTTATTTTGTGGTCTGTAGCCTTAAGTAACTCAGACAATTAGAGTATCAATACACAACCTTCTATGCTGAGGGGTGCAAGAAGGTGTTACTCCCTTCATTACTGCCTGGAAAACAGAATTGGCAAAAGAGAACCTGCACCAGTCCTTGGCTGCCATTGCTCAGATTACACCATTTGCACCTAACTTTATTTTCATTTAATCTCTTTAAAAACCAGGCCATGTCTTGGTTCACCCAACGCCATTACCAGGCATAGTACTAATAAAAATTTGAGATTGCCATCCCTTTTAATTTATGCTGGGAGCTGTCAACACCCCTGTGTGTGCTGAGTGCATCCTTATTGTCTGAAACAATTTTCAAGGATGGATTCAAGAGCACTGTTTGACAGAAATTCTTGCAGTGGGAGATTAGGATTGGGGCTGAAGATAGAGTAGATGTAGCTCTCACTGTGGATGGATCATAGTTTGATCCATTTTTTGTTACTTCAATATTTTTCTTTATATTCTGATCCTGTTATAATTAGAAGGCATACATATTTTCAACTGAATTATGGGAGAAAAAAACCCCCATAAAATGTGATTGGTTCTCTATCTGCACACAATTATCCTAGAGCTGTCCAATACCTGTCTTTTCTTCATGTGCTTTTTTGTTTGTTTGAGGTTTTGTGGAGTTTTTTTGGTGTTTTTTTTTATTTTTGGTTTTTTTTGGGGGGGGGTTGGGTTTTTTGTTTGTTTTTTTTAAGACAAAGACAAAGTAACTGTATTCTTTTAGAACAAAAATGAACAGCCATGCGGAATTTTTGCATAGTACTCTTCTTCGGCAAAAAGCCACAGAACTTTTTTTTTAAATGGTTTCCAAGGATGAAAGCGACTTTGCCAAGCGAAGAAGCTTCAAAACAGGACTCAAAAACACTAATAGAAAGACAGATGGTTCTACTAAGTGCTTTGCTGCCAAAAAAAATGTTAAAAAAAAGTGAAAAAAATGGAGTGATGTTATTGAAGCTGACTGCAAAGTTCTCTGATGACTGCAAATACTCTTGTCCCACTGCAAGTGTTAACTCTGCCTCCAGGGCTAATATAACTAAAGCACCACACACACACAAATTGTCATTGCCAAGCCCACAATGTAGCTTAAGTCTGCACTTGATTCCAAGTGACTGCCAAACACATGAGCAAAACACCACAGTGAAAAATTCCCACTTACGAAAACATTTACCAGGAAAATGCCCTTTCTTCCTAAATCTGACTGCTGCATTTCATTTTTTTTACAAATTGCTGCTCCTCTTTAACTCTCCAAGGGGCCTTATAGCCCCTAATTTCAAATGACACAACCCCATTTGCATTAAGGAGGTAAAAACTATAGAGTGATGAGGATGGTTTGCATGGATATAGAAATAACGCAGTCAAAACAATATGATTTTCATTCCAGGATGGAATGTATGTAGCAGCACTCAGCTACACTTCATTTTCTCCTAAACACAAATAAATGCAAACATTAGTTTATTTTAATCCGATTACCTGACACAATATCATACAAATTATGGACTCTTCATTTTTATGGCTCATTTAACTACTACATCTTAACTCGTTATGTTTATTATTATTATTAACTGGAATTGCTAGGATACAACTGTTTCAAGTGTCACTGAATACAGGCCCTCCTTCTGAGTTTTACATCTAAGGTGTTCTCATTTTTTTAATTTTATTTTTCTTTTCAAGGTATTACCACATCAGTTAAACCACTCAAATGTTATTTATTATATAGCTTTTACATAGCTTACATACCTTTCAATATTTTTTGGATTTTAACTTCTTGATACTGCATTTATAATTTGAATATAATGGACTGCAAATCAGTATTTTCAAATCCCTTCAATTTGTTCTTCTAATGGGCATATGCCCATAAAAAGAAATACCTCTTCAACAATCTAATAATTCATACAGCTGCCAAAATTTTCCACTGGCCAGCCTCTCTACGTGACGACCTCTTCTCAGTTGTAATATCCTAAAGGAGAAAACTGTATTTTAAATCCTCACAAAATTCCCAGTGGTTTGAATGAGCTACATTTTCACCTTGTAACTTCTTATCTACTGTATGATGTTAGTCTGGATGATACAGATACAATCTTCCAAGGCCCTGTTTTTTCATACTATTGCCACTGTGTCAACTGATCACACTGTTCTCTTATTTTCCTATTAATTTGACATGCCACAGTAACTAGAATACTCTTGTGCTGCATCAAAAACTGCATGGGTATGGTATGGACAGTAAAGGCACATAATGCACAGAAAATAACAAGGTACCAAATCTCATGAGAGCCAAAACATTCTATGCAATCAATTCTCTAGTCGAGGAATCCGTACTTTCATACCTCTGACAAGTTAATTGAATTAAGGGGCAAGCCCCTGTTACAATGAAAGAAGCACCACTTGCCATTTAGTTTATGAGAAATATCACCCCTCAAGGAAGCAGATGCACAAGAGCTCAAACAGCCAAATAAAGTCAAGGTTCTTTCATTCATAATGAGGACAGTTAATCATCCTCTCTAATGGCAATGTATTTTTAGGAACATGAGAAACTCCAACCAAATGTAACCTAGAGCCAAAACCAAACCCAGGTGTGCTGGTTGTGCTTGGCCTGGTCTTTGCTAGCAGGGGGTTGGGGGGACACAGAGGTGGCTGCTGTGAGAAGCTGCTGGAAGCTTCCACCACATCCAGCAGAGCCAATCCCTGATGGAATCTGATCATGCTGCTGGCCAAGGCTGGGCCAGTGAGAGATGATTGGTAACTGTGAATTGTAAATGTTGCCTCTGTGACAACATATTTAAGAAGAAAATCAAAACAAAGTGGGGTACAGTTTTTTCTAGCCAGAGAAGAGGAGGGGGTGAGAACATGAGGGAAACAACATGGACACACCAAGGTCAGTGGAGAAGGAGGGGCAGGAGGTGTTCCAGGCACCAGAGATCAGATTCCTCCACAGGCTCTGGTGATGAAGCAGCTGTGCCCCTGCAGCCCATGGAGATCCATGGGGGATGCAGAGATCCACCCACAGCCCCTGGGGATCCATGGGGGATGCAGAGATCCACCCACAGCCCCTGGGGATCCATGGGGGATGCCAAGATCCCCCCACAGCCCCTGGGGCAGGTGCCCACACTGGAGCAGGTGGATGCCTGGAGGAGGCTGTGATCCAGTGGGAGACCCAGTGCAGAGATGGGGCTCTGCTTCCAGGCTGGAGCAGCCTGTCCTTGGAGGATGCATCCCATGGGACAGTGACCCATGTTGCAAAGGGAGGACACCCCATGGGAGGATGGTGTGGGAGGGACTCATATGGCAGACACAGGTATGTGGGAGGGACTCACATTGCAGCAGTTTTGGGAGCACTGCTGCTCATGGGATTGGAACCACACTGGAGAAGTTGATGGAGAACTGTCTCCTGTGGGAAGGGACCCCACGGTCTCACAGGGGAAGGACTCCTCTCCCTGAGCAGTGGTGATGCACTGACCAAACCCCCACCCCCCGTCTCCCTGCATCACTGGTGGGAAGAAGGGAGGGGCTGGGGGAAGAAAAGGTGTTTTTAGGGGCTTATTTTATTTCTCATTATCCTTCTCTGACTTTGTTAGTAATAATTTCCCTTTGCACTTCTAAGTTAAGCCTGTTTTGCCCATGGAGTGTTTGCTCCCAGTCCTCCTCAACTCATGAACCCTTCATTTATTTTTTTTTTTCTCTCCTCTGCCCAGCTGTGGCAGGGGAAGGTGAGCGAGGGGCTGTAGTTGGTGCCTGGTGTTTGGACAGTGTCAAACCACGACACCAGGAAACCTTCATGGTTTCCAGTGAAAATCTGAAAAAGAGACCATCCTAAGAACTTAATGCAAAAACCAGTATGAGCACATGACCAGCAACTAACAGTACACCTACTGTCCAAGTGGGAAACTGGGGCACCCACAGTTGCCTGAAGAGATTTTTGATTTTGAAAAGTTCCTCCATGTAACTTCATTTGTTACAGTGCCTTTGAAAAATCTGACCCTAAATGGCTTATCATATCAAAGGAAATTTGTTGGCAAACTTGGAACCAATTCAAGCTGTTGAAGCCTGGGCCAGCATCTTCACAAATCTGTGCATGTCCTTTATGACTTGACCATAACAAATCCAATCACACAAAGGCATTGCATTCAACATAGTCACAGTTAATATTTCCAGGATTCTCAGCTTCATTATAATTGTAGTATTTCCACCTAAATTCTGCTCTCCTATCTACTTTTAGGAACATACTATGGTTACCACAGCTACCTAAGCACCGAGCAGTATGTTTTTAACAGCTACCCCTACTGTTTGTTACTAACTCCTGTTGTGACTTCCACAAATTTAGACTGCAAACACTTGACAACTACAGTTCTATTTTCTGTATAAAGTCATGTGTGCTTTGGGTCACTATGTAAATAGCTACACAGGGAAAACAGTTTAAAGCAACATTAAGATTGCGAAGTTAGACATTCGTGGCTTAGGGAATGCCAGAATCAGGGAAGCATGTATGACCTTATTTTGGTCCTTTATGCCCCTGCATCCACACAGAATTTTTAAAATTCTGAGTTTCCCACTGCACATGACTCTCGCTTAATCTAGAAGGCTTATACCATTTTTCAAGTAACACAGATCCATACTTTCAGCAAACCTAAGCCCCCAAAATAGCAGCTGCTATTAGTTTTATCTATTTTCTTTTCATGCACTTCCACCAATTTCATTTCCACAGCTGCTCATTACATATTTATTAGCACCAACTTTTATACAAGTTTTCCTCTCTCCATGGTAAATATCTCAATGCATTTCCCAGCATATATATATATATAACATTTTCCACAGAGGGGCAAATACTGCTAATGCAGTATGAAGAACCTCTAGCTCTTCAGAAGCAACTCTATTCATTTTGGTGAGACTGGTGGTGGATAACAGATTACTCAGTGTGGGCAAGAACAGCTGCTAAAAGCAACACTCTCTTCTCTACAACCTGACAAAACTCTGAACAGTACTTTACTCTTGAACTTTTCAGAAGATGCCCTTCAGGAGCTTCATGAGCATCTTTGCTGAACTGGACTCTTGTGTGGTTTCTTCATGTAGAAGTGCAGGTAATTTTTATTTTCATTTTAGTTATTCTAAGCTGCCTCAAATAAGTTCAGATTTTACATTTCTAGAATGGTGTATGCCCATGAATTATATGATTAACTTCAAACTGTTGTATGAATATCTTCTTGCTTATGGCTTGTTTATAAGTTAAGCATCTCTTCTACTGTATAGGAAAGAATGCAATGCACATTTCACATGCAGCAACATAAATCTGTCCTTCAAAAATGACATGTTTAATTGCATTTGTCCCCCTTCCTCCAGAAACACTTGGCTCTCAGTAACACACACTGCTGAAGGACTGGATTCTTTAATTAGCACATGTGTTGGCCCTCTTTCTCTCTACCTCACCTCCTTCCCCATGTCTATCTTAAGGGAAATAAAAATATATGTCCCCATATAACTACAATCTGCTATTTTCCCTTTCAGTGATGCTTAAAATAAGAAAATGTTTTTCTCTTTCTCTTCTCTGTATCAGTTCCCTAAATCAGTTCCATTGTCCTGAACCTATACAGCAGGAAGATCATTCCAGGTTATGGAATGATCCCTCCCTACTGAGTTTGAGGGCCTTTTTATGGGGTGCTTACTGAACGTTCAGGATGCAAAGCAGAAGGTGGATGGCATGAAGTAGAGATGCATTTTTTCTTCCTAATAACCACCTGTAAATTCTTCTGCAGCGGATGATTTAGGCCCTAAACATTATTCTTCCCTTCAATGTGTATGAGGCTTACACAATTCATACCAGAACTTACAAAAACTTACCCTGTCCAAACACCTAGGTTCACTCAGCAGCTCTCCCAGTTTTCACAGTTGTTTGCAAACAGTGATGCTGCTGGCAAAAAACATGTTCTCATAGTGGTGATCTTATAAGGAGAATAAATGAGGAGATTTAGGGAGACATCTCCATCACCCACCACACACACCTAACACGTCCTCCCCATTACAACTCTACTAGCACAGGACAGTTTTATTTGGAGTGATGGTGTGGATGAAATTATTAGTTTGATGGAATACAGAGACAATCCCTAAGAGGTATGCAACTTGACACACTGAAAATGAAAGGAACAAACTTTCAGGAAAACTGAAATGCATCTCAGGGGAATACATAAGCATTATTCATTTCAAGAAAGCAAGGCTTTTCATGCTGTAAACTTTCCACCATTGCTCAGTCCTGCAAGAGACCCCAGGTGTCACTACCAGCATCCATCTCAAATTCATCTCATCATAAAGGCTGTAAATTAACACACGCTTAGCCTTTTTAACTAAAGTGCAGCAAAGTGCCTTGAAGTGCCAAGTAATACAGACAGTAGCTGCTTTCATGTTCATAACTTTCTTCCAAGGCTTTCCTCCTCCAGTTCATGCCACAGAACAAAATTCAATGTTGAGAGACAGACTTCCAGCAGCATTTTGCAGGACAGAAGCCAAAAGGACCTTTCACATTAAGGAACAACCCTTGGACATTCCCAAAGGAAAAAAGGCAGTATTACTTCTTCATTTCCGTAGCTAAAATAAAGAACTTCAAAACATTTTTTCTAATGTTTGATTTAGTACAGAAAAAACAGGAGAGAAAAGCAGTAAGATGACTTTTTTTGCATTGGGATGAGGTTTAACAAGTATTCACTCTTGTGCAACTTAGCATGGAAGTTATCTCCAGGACAATTCTGCCACAAAGGTATTAGGATAAACAGCCTAACTGAAGAGACTGCCTGAAATAAAAAGAACATAAACTGGAATTCATTCCAATAGGCAGCTGTTTTAAGACAAAAGCCTAAGAGTTCACACAGGAAGGGCTGCTCCAGACTATACAATACCCCAGTGAGTGGGGTTCTCTGGCAAAATCAGGACTTTCAGAGCAAGTGACTGTAATTCAGCTAACGACTACAGCGGAAGACTGAAGTGCGCTCTCAAAAGAATCCTTTTTAATCCCAACTCCAGAGTAACACTAAAAATAATTTGCTCTTTCATTTTTATAAGAGAAAAAGATTCATTGTTTGGTTGATTGAGCTACTTGTTTCATGAAGAGGTTGAAGTTAGCAAATGGGCTTTCGAGGTATGATGATCGCAGCTTTGGCCAAATTGTCTTATTTCACCTTAATTAATATTCACACAAACACTGTGCTGCTCATGGCATAGCTTCCAAGCACCTGAGCACCTTGTTTAATGCTAGCACTCTTCCTAGAAGAATAAACCAGGACTGTAAGAGAAATTTGCCACAAACTTCTGAAGGCTGTCCAAACTGCTGATTTATTCTCTGCTGTATTGTTCTCTACTTGTGTTTTTGTTGGCTACCAGCAAGTTGCTCCTAAATGCAACTGTCACGAGCAAGAGTTAATCCACAAAGTCATTTCCCTCAAAGTGGAAAATCTCTGAACTTCCATTAGTGCCTGATGCTACCTTGCAGCATCATGACAGAGCACAGAGTTTCCATATGCATGGCTAATGCTTTTCTCAACGAGGTCTGGACTAGTGCTGAAGGCTCCAGCAGTAAGCTATCCAGTGAAACATTTGTCAGGGGAAAGAAAACAGGTGTGAGGTTTCCTGATGTGATTTAAAAGACAGCATGTAGGGTAATTCCTTGAGCAGCACGTGTACTCTTTTCTACAGTTAGCTGATCTATGATAGATAGGTTCAGTTATTCAAAATATAATGAACCGTGGGCTTATTTGTACATGCCAGATAGAATCAGGCATACAAAGCAATATACTTCCCTTGTCACTGCTCACAGCAGCCTTTCAGAAGTCATCTGCACACTTTTTCCTTCTGATTTTCTGTTTAAAAAGGACTGAAGTGACTGAGTTTGGCCATGTGTGTGCTAACCCAGCTCCCTTTCTTTTCAGAGTCACTTCTTTGGTGACTTAATGCTCTGATTTTACCAGACCCAAAGTTTTTGTGCAACAGCATCATCGCTTGCTGTCAAAAGAGCTTTGGAAAGTAGGTCTGGTAGGAAGCACTGCTGCAGAGGAGGCAGGGAAGAGCAAACAGGGAAGTTTTGCTAACAGGGGATGTTTCTATTTGAGGATGTCAGAGTGGTCAAGAGAGGAATGTAGAATCAAGAAGACTTTTCTTGTAAGAACACAGGGTTTTTTCAAGATTGACTCTGCAAATCTTAAAATTATAAATCAATGGCTAGACTATAAAAACAAGTAGGAGTGGATGGGAGGCTCAGAACTGGCATGGGATTTAAAGAGGGGGAGAAGAGGAAGAGGAATCATCAAAAAATGACTTTACAAGAACTTCCATGAATGCTGGAAGTCAACAGATTCAGTTGAGAATAAGTAAATTAATAAGTAAATGAACAGGAAATAAACTCTAGTGTTACATCACAAGCAAGAAGCCTGGCTATTTTCTGACAGGTAAGTTCTGTGACCTAGGAGAAATGCCCCACCTTGCTCTTTTCAGTGCTTCCAAGGCACCTTTGGGCTCATACTGTCACCAAAGTATTCTTGTGAATGTTTTTGTACAAAGGATGCAAACAGGACCATATGCTCAGCTATAAAACTGCCCAAAATGGTTTTCAGGCTGAGAATGCAGCTTAGGTAATTCATTCTAAGTAATTTTCTAAAATAATATCCAAATTGTTTCTAAATGTTCTCTAAATTTATTCTAACCATGGTTCTTACTCCAGTGTAGACTGCAGTAATGCAGCTTTTGGGGAGTGAGCCTATTCTCAAAAGATTTCTTTAGTGCATTTTCCTGAAAAAATCAATAAATGGGTGGCAAGAGCACGGCTGACACCATTACAACTTTAAAAAGTGGTATTTTTTGTCATTTGAAGTTATTATGAAGGCATCTGTCTTAAGGCCAGCTGCTAAACCTCCCCCTCTACTCCTTGCTGATTTTTCCATAATATATTCAAACACCAGTAACTAATAATTTTGATGTACAAATTGCAGCAGTATTTTTCCTGTTCAGAGAACAGTTCAAAGTAGGAAACCACTGCACTTAAGATGGGGTAGAGATGATGGCCAGTTCCATGATCTTGATTCTGACACAATGCTAAGGGTATTCTTTCAAACAAACCCCTAAGGTTTCAAGATGTATTTTTTACTCGGTATCTCTTTGACAAATGGAGTATCATTAATTAAAAAAATCCAGCAATTTCAGTGTGTAGGCGAAGGGGAAGAAACAGGGGTTATTTAATATCATGCAGTGGGCAGAAATTCAAAACCCATTCGGCTGCTGAACAGTGGCAATGCTATAAACAAACAAGAAAGTCTTATCAAAGTCATCCACTCAAAATCATACTATCTAGAGAAAGAGAGAAAAAATAGACTTAAAGGACTAAAAAAAACTGTGTCTGGACAAAAAGTCATTACTTCCTCTTGCTTTCTTTAAATTGAAAGGTTGAGACACATAGTTAACAAAACTGTATACAATCTAATGAACTACGGGGGAAAAAAACATCCTTCTTGCAGAACTGGGTCTGCTCATAAAATCTTAGACTAGAACCCAATGACTAAACCCTTTGAATGACTCCTCTTTCCCCCAATTTTAAAATTATATAATTATAAAATTTAATAATTTTAAAATTATTATTATTAAATCAGATACATATTTCAGGATAAATGTGGTCTCCAGTGCCATCCTGTTTCAGAGCACAAGTAGTTACAAAAATTCAGTGTCATTCTTTCCTGAAGGCAATATATTATCACTATTATTATCATCATCACTATTACTATTGTATATTGAGTTTTATTGCTTCCTATAAGATCTTAAAAATCCCTGCATGATGAACAAATGGCCAGGAAAACTCCGAGCACATGTTATTAGAAATCCTTGCAGCAAACACAGATTTAGTATTGGATAGCCTCTAATTACTGCCCAGGGACATGCATAATAAAGACCTCTTTTCAATCTCTCAGCTGTTCAGACTTGTTTCTGACTGTCTCTTCTGCCAGTGGAATTGCTCCTCAGCAGAGTTCAAGTTTACCACCAAAAGTTTGATTTCAAAAGCAAAATAGATTCAAGCTGCAGAACAAATACTATTTCAACACAGACATGTCACCACTCTTCCATTCATGTCCTCGTGCTTTTGGTACCCTTGTTACCAAAATCCTCATAAAAAAGCGTTATTCACAATTTTTGTTTGGGAACATTTTTTGAATAGGGCTGAAGACAGTCTCTAATTTTGTGCCTACAATTTAGTGACAGCAATACAGTTAAAGCACAATTAACTGTAGATAGAATGATAAAATTTAGACATCTCATCATCTGATTTCTGTGTACAGCCAGGTAAGCAGCTAGCCAAATTCTGCCGCTTTTTACTCCACTAAATTGCAGGTACAAATATTTTGATTTCCCAAAACACTGCATCTTTTTTTCCTTTGCTGTCACCTTCAGTTCTTCCTTGTCTTCCTCTACCTCTTTTATTTTTAAAAATATGAGGAAAACCACAAAAAGGAGAAAAGAAAAAAAAAAAAAAGAAAAAGAAGTCTATATGCAATTGTTTTCTTGGCACTTGTAGACCATGCAATGGAGAAGAAAATTGCCTACCTCACAAGGGCACCTATCATCATCAATCAGTTTTTCATTTTCCTGCTGGATTACAACAATCAGATAAATATTTGCTGCCTGCCTCCCCTTGATTTTGCTGGTTGAATGGGCTTGGCCCAAGGTGTGTTTGGGTGTGGCAGCCCCACCTTCCCTACAATCCCAGACAATTCCTGATGGGTGTGCAGAAGGGGAAAACAGAACAGCATTCACAAAGCACAACACATGCATAATGTATGAAAAGCAGCATCTCACTAGAGGGGGAAAAGTACAGCATAATGAAAAAGAATAATCTTTGGGTATTTTTCTTCCTAGTCTGAAGTAGCTCTTGAATGCACAATCTTTTCTTTTCCGGCTTGACTGCCTTTAAATACACACGTACCATACTCCTGGATCAATTTTTAAGCCACTATAGGTATTAGAGGACAATTTACATGTGATTTGCATTTTTTTTCCTCTGACTGTGGTTTTGGTAAGTCTTCCAAACCTAATGACTGTTCTTTTGGCCAGCAACATAAATGCTGTAATCACACAATTATTGTGCTGGGAACAGTTTAATTCAGCATTTTGTTCTCAACCACACAACAATTACTCAACAATTTTGGTTAACCATACTAGCTCACTGCCTGGAGAGGAAGCAGAATATTCACAAAACCTATTGTCTTACATAAAGGCAGTGAGCAGATTCTTATCTATTATAACTTTCCAACATATCTTTGCTCTTTGGGGTCCTCCCACATATTCCCCATCAATGAAAATAAATTATTAGCAGCACACTATATTAGCATATTCATCTTTACCTGTTGAGTGCTTTTAATTGTGCATTTGCATACTAATGGGAAAAGTAGATGGGACAGAAGGATGGAAGGAAGCACTGTAAAAAGCTCCAAAATTACTACAGTGATATTATCCATCTCTTCCAAGCATAAACCTTGGGCACCCAGGCTTTGTTTTTCAGTTCTGCTCTTAAACCATCCATTTCTCTTTTATAATAAAAGGAATTTTCTGGTCAATTGATTCATTCCTAGTACTGTTTCTACAAATAGATGCAAACAGATAGAGAAACACTTAGCAGGCTTTGTGTGGTAGACCTGACTCACAATAAAGTGAACAGAAGTTCTGAGACCTCAGTAAGAACAGAGTTCAATTAGTAAGCCAAGTTACCAGGATCCTTACGAATTTTCTGCTCCAAATTTCAATTCTGGAAGCATTTTACCCAAGCAAATATAAATATTTTAGTAATTCCATTTCCACTTTTGTGTTTTGTCTTGCCAGTCACTGGGAATATTTTCATTCAGAGCTGTGAATCTGAAAAGTACAACTCTGGCAATGCTGCTGAACAAGTAAAATTAAACTAATTAAACAAAACTGACTCAGTAAACTTAATTTCATAGTTAGATCAGGAAAAAGGAAACCAGCAGGAAATGTGATGAAAACATCAAGTAATAATTGATTTTTTTAAAATGCCTTCAGCTTTTAAGAAGTATTCAGCTCAGAAAAGGGACTTTGTAATAATCATAATTTTTTAAAGGGCAAAATTTGACCCGTAGGAGCTTTGTGTTGAGTCTTGCTCTGCTGAAGTCAGTACAAATAGACCCTGATGGTACTCAGGAAAAACAATGGGAAAAAAACCAACTTTAATTAAAAAAAAAAAAATTAAAAAAAGCACAAGGCATGTGTGGAGCAGAACTCAGGTTCAAATGTCCTCATCAGCAGGACACTGAGCTATGACACCTATTTTTTTTTTTTCCTCCATTTATGATACGAGCAGTACATCTTGTTTTGCTGAAAGCCCAGTTTCAGCAGATGTGGAGACAGGCCTTGTCTCTCATGAGGTGGGGGAGACACAGTGGGAATTGCATTAAGGACAGAAAAGTCCCAATCCAGTTCTTTCAATTTCTTGAGCTTTCACCAGGATACTTCACTGAAAAAAAAGAAAAAAAAAAAAGAAAAAATAGGAAAAAAAAAGAAAAAATAGGGGAAAAAAAAGAAAAAATAGGGAATAAAAAAAGAAAAATAAAAAGGACTATCCCCCTTTATTAACTGCTGTATGTGGGAAAGGAAGCCACTACCTTTCACAGTCCTGCCACTGTGCTTCAAGCACCTTTCGGGTGCTGCCAATGTTGCTCTGCCTCATTTGTGGACAGCGATGACCCTTAGGCAGGAGCTCAGCATTCAGGTGTTTAACCCAGGGCAGATCCAGGGCATGCACAAGAGGAGAAACACAGAAAATACTCAGATCACACCAGCAGGTGCTGTGTATGTTTAGATACCCTAAAAGCTCCAGAGCTAAGGCTCATAGAGGGTCTGTCTAAAGGATATCTGGACAAGACAAGCATGGGAACTCTAGTCTGGAAGTGCTTTTGGGTCTCTCCATTTGGATGTTCCCAAAGGTTGTCTGACCACTGTTATCAGAGAGTAGATTCTCTTTTTTCATGTTACTGTAAGCCACACAGATAAGAACTCTACAGGAAAATACCTTTCAAAAAAAGTTACAACTATGTTAGAGTTCCTAACACCGTTGTCATATCTTTTGCAGCAAAGACATTACAAAGGACAGTGATGCAATACAACAACACATTTGTATCTGTGCATGGACATCCCTGACAAAAAAACCAGCTGCCTTCCTGCAGTCAAATGCTTTGTAATAAAACAATCATGGAGCCCCTTGGCACCTAAAGGAATGGTTCAGGACATTAACTGCTGGCTTACTCAGTGGCCTTGAAACCTGTTACGTTCACACAGGTACATCAGCAACACTTTAGTATCTCATAAAAAATCAGTAAGTAAAGGTGCGTCTAAGGTGTGGAAAGGCCAATGAAAAACTATCCAAAGTCTTTGGGTTCAGTACCTTTCTCCAAATAGAAAAGGATTATTTTAGCAGTTTGAGCCTAAAATATTTTGCCAGCCAGTTTGTTCATTAAAATGGGATCCATTCTGAACACATCAGGTCCCTTTAAGACTAAAAGTCAGAGCTCTGTGCTCTGAGCCTTTTCATCAGGATGACTCATTCATTCATGGGCAGCATGGATTGTATGGCTGGCTTACGGTAGCACTCTAAATTAGTACTCACACAATGGAGAGCTTATACAATTGCACTAGTCCATATCCAGTAAAACTGCCTTGGTGCCTTGAATAATGGGCTTTGCTAAGTCTCTAACAGTTCTGTAAGAACCTCCAAACAGCTGCACACAACACATGACCTGTGCCATCTTTACAATGCCTGCTAACCATGAAAGCAAGCTTCGGGAAGCGTTTCCTCTTCACCCTCACCATTGGACAACATCAATCCCTTCGCTTTTCTGAGAACAAGGGGAATTTATTTTCCCCCTCTTTTTCCTTACTTTTTTCTTTTTTCCCCCCCCCCCGCCTTTTCCTTTCCAATCAGCTCTCTGCTGATCATCCTTCACACTTTAGCCTCTGCCCCAGAATACTTTGGACAATGGTAGTGATTCCATCTGTGCTCTCCATTAAAGCCCTGGTAATCCTCCTCGGAACAGCTGTACGCTCCGGCTCCGCGCACAGGCTCTCCTTCTGTGGAACCGTTTGGCTACAATTACGCTGAGCTTGTGCTTATTTCAAGCTCCTGCCTGCAAATGCCTTTCATGGGGTCCCCCAGGGCTGCAGGGCAGAATGTCCTGACGCAACGAATTGAACAATGTGTCGAGACACACGGGCTGGGGCGAAAATACGCTGCTTAGTCACCTCTGTGCCAAGCAGCACTTACAAGGCATTTCATAGACAAATGACAATATTAGTGACAAGCTTCAAACTCCCACCATGCCATTAAGTAATCATGAAGAAGCATCTTCAGTTAATCAAATGGTTTCAATAACTTTATTTTATAGTTGGAAGGGCTGCAATGCCTTAAGTTTAGCTTAGAAGCCTTTTTTCAAGAGCTGCAGTGATTTGGCTCTGTCCTGGAACAGCATCTGCTCAAGAGAATGATCTGACAATGTCTGTCCTGGCTTGAAATGACTGAATAGTAGAGAAGGACCAGCAGAGCATACCCACAGGCTGGTCTAGCCGTGTACCTTGATTTTCCCAGGGATTTAACTTGCCTCAGATTCAACCAGTGGATAAAGCCTCCATGACATTTCAATATGCTCAATATGTAGTCAGAAAAATGCAAGAATAACTAAGCTAATGATCTTTACAAGAAGCCTATGCTGATATCCTAATAAAAGATCACAGTGAGTCTTAAAGATTCAAGTGCATCCAATGCATTACAACGTGATGCATGTTTGCCTGTTTCCATATCCACACACACATCATCTGTGCCCACACAGACACATAAACACACACGCTTCTCCAGTAGATGTGTGTGCACACGTCTCACACATCACACAAGCAAACGAGAGAAGCTCTCTCTAAACCTCATTTCTGGTATTTATTTCAAAATGTAAATGTGTGTGTATGTGCACATGTACTGATATTTACACATATATTTATACACACCGTACCCACGAAACAGATGCCCCGTGCACAGGAGTCCACACGCACAGGCAGAGCAGGCAGGCATGTACCAGAGGAGAGGTGGTGCTACCCAGGGGAAAATTCAACTCAGAACACAAAGAGCATTTAGCAGATACATCTGACAGCTTCACTTGCACAGCACACGCTCTCCTGTCTGAATGGGGATGGAATCGTGCAACCCCAAGTCTCTTGGAAGTGTATTTTCTCTGCAGCCCATTGACAGACATACACCTTTTCCTTCCCAACTTCTCACCCAATACTACCCATACCCAGTCCTGAGGGACTTTAGAGCTTTTCTGTTTTGTAACCCGTAAGAGATAAAATAAAAGTGTTTCTATAAAGTGCCCTGCCAGAAAGCAGGAGATGGCTATTTACAAGAGCATGTAGTGACAGGGCAAGGGTGAATGGCTTCAGACTGACAGAGAGTAGGTTTAGATTGGATTTTAAAGAAATTCTTCCCGGTGAGGCTGATGAGGCCCTGGCACAGGGTGCCCAGAGAAGCTGTGGCTGCCCCATCCCTGGAAGTGTCCAAGGCCAGGTTGGATGGGGCTCTGAGCAACCTGGGACAGTGGAAGGTGTCATGGCAGAAAGCTGGAACCAGATGATCTTTAAGGTCACTTCCCAAACTATTCTATGATTCTATGATTATTAAAAGAAATGGACTTTTCAGAGCTGCCTAATGTGGCCCACAACACGTGTATGTAGCCTTGAGGGAACTCCACACATTAGACTCCTATCAGAACATTATTTATGGAAAAGCTAATCCATGTAAGTTATGCAAGTTTATTTGACTATGATACAATAAAGTTTAACAGTAGAAGGACTCAAAAATGTACCCCAATAACTCTTCTAAAACATTCCAAAACCTATTTAAACAGATGCTTAAATTAAGCTCCTTTCCCATAAAATATCAAGGTAGCATAAAGGTTTCATTACACTATTAGTTGAAGACACCAAGTGAAACACACAAGTGGCAAGTAACACATCTCTCCTAAGCAAGTCAATAAACCCTCCCCAGTGCATCAGTCCAGTGCACATTTCCTGGTCTCCCACATGCATTATGTAGAACACAGACAGGCTGCCCACAGCTACAAACAGGATTGGATTTTTGTTGTTAACCCAAGAATTCAGAGTGCATGGTTCAAAGCACAGATAAATGCCTAGATTAAACACTTTTTGACTAGTTCCCCCTATCTCTTGAGAGGTCATTTATCCTCCAAGGTCTTTACAGGTGGTCAGCTGTCAAAGAACATACTTTCAGCTGAATTGCAGGCAATTTGGCCAAGATCTTTTTGCAATACGGGATTTAGAAAGAGGTGTTAATCATATTTTGAAAATTCTTCTAGGGCTCCTTCATGCCACGTTACTGTGTCCTAGAAACTTCAAATGAGGTTTATACAAAAAATCTTGGCAAGATCTAGCATAAGGAAAGGCATGTTTGGGAAGTAACTCTCAGGTGCATTAAAAACATCAGAATAGTCCGTCAGGCTCCAACAGATTTTAAGGAGTGCCAAATATCTGAGGAGGAACTAAGTTCTTATTTAAAAAAAAAAAAAAAGTGCTCTCTCTAGGTTTTCCTTGAGGAAACAGCTTTAAAATAAACAAGTTCCTAAGAGTTCTGTTGCAGCATTTTTCCTGGATGTCTCTTCTTAATTGCTATCATTTACCATTGCTGAAATACCATGCCTAATCCTGCAAAACTAATGAAGATCAGTCTAACTGCCCACAGAGGCTCTCCAGGTTCCTGTTCCCATTGTTCTTAGAACCAGGATTCCCAATCACAACCCTGTAATACTCCAACAGCTTCCCAGTACAGGTTCTTCAGCCACAACCCACTTCAGTTCCTTGGATAAAGTAGCAATATTTTATTGCTAGGTGGTACAGCTACTTTCATGTTTTAAGTCTATCAAGAAAGCAGGAGGCCACTAAGGTAAAAATTCAGCAGATGCCTGAGCACTGGTACCACACTTTTAACACACCTCTAAGCCACAAAGTTCCAAGTCTCGATCCTAATCTCCACAGTGAAATCAGATCTGGCATTTAGGCTTGGCCTCCCATAAAAGGTCAGCTCCCGAAAAAGTTTTATCACAGTTTGAAGGGTTTGGTTCAAAGCTTCTCTGAACATAATAAGTAATTTCTTTATGTCAATACAATCTGTAAAGTTCAGCTATTATGGCTCAACCAAAAGTCTGTTTACTTCAGCTTTATTAAGAATTGTATTCAAAGTTTTTATTGGTAATACTGGAATTGTACTGAAGCAGAATCCAACGTAACGCTCTAAGGCTGTAAAATGGGATGTTGCAAGAAGCAATGTTTTTATTTAAATTAAATCTTATCTTTCAGTTTTGGTTGTCCTGCTTCTTCTCTCCTATTTTATGGCCAAATTCTGCACTGAGGTACACAAAACCCAATCATACTGACAGTGGAGGGAAGTACACATTTTGTAGAGAAGAGGAGAGATTTAATCTTTCCTGTTTGTGAAATAATCTTAATTTATCCATGTTTTCTTCGATTCTCCATGCAACTAGCATGGAGAGAAATCCTAATGTATGCAATGTGCATACCAGAAAGATAAGATGGCCAAATAGCAGTTTTCTGCACATTTTTTTTTCTAATAAATTAGCTAGACCACGGCTTAAAATAACCCTTTTAGTTCTAATGTCAGGGTAGCTCAACAAAAGAATACAAAACTCTTAGCTTCCAGGGAGGCAGAAATAGGTAATTTTTTCCTCTCTGGACTAAATTCTTACACAGGGGAGATTTCAGTCTCCTCTATCTACTGATCTAAAATGAATGGGATGTTACACAGGTTCACCTTATCTCAGATAAAAATAGTTTCTTTAAGAACTTCACAAAATGTCAGACAGTTCACCAGATAGTGGAAAAGCACTCGATGATGATGTGACACAGGACTCCTTAGGAGTTACAGCTGAAGCAATCTGTTTTTTAACATCCCATATTTTATATACAACATTAACCAGGATCAGCCATCAATTGTCTTTGATTCCCCTGTAGATGTACAGTTGGTATTCATAAAATTCTTCATGCAAATCAAGGACAGTATTTTATCTTTAGAAGACACCACATTTCTCTGGGTTTTATGAAAATATGCTCTATTCTAGGGTGTGAAAAAGGATCACTGAAAATTCTGGAAAGATGTAATAGACCAAATCCCATGAAAATTGTCTGGTTTAGGCTGCAAATCTGAATGATCTGATTTGCTGTACTTACGTTGATCCCAGGACAAATCAGTGAATCCATCCATACAAAGCTCATTGATGTTTTAGGCCCTTGGACACCAAAAGCACAGAGACAAACAAACCAAAATCACTGGGCACTGAGAAGGCCTTGGGACTTCCAGGGGAAAAATGTAGTGAGTGATGGAACAGGCATGGAGATAGAACTGGGTGAGGGAAGGAACAAAATTAATGGCCATTTTGGTAAATGGCCTTGTACTTCAAATTAAAAATGAATTTGCAAATCCACTTAACAGAAAAGATCTCGCTGCAAGCTCTGAGAAATACTTAAAGAAAACCAGGAGTTCCTTATAAACTTGGAATTGTCCATGAGTAACCAAATATGAGCCTGAATTCTTGAATGGCTGAATCTTGTAAAGAGAACAAGATAGGCCCATATTAAAACTTTTAACGACTTTAGTCAAAAAAAAAAAGAAAGGGAAAAAAAAAAGGAAAAAAAAAAGGTGGAACTTTGCAGCCAGCTGGCTCCATACCGAAAGCCAGGCTGCACAGCTTGAACTTAAAGCTATCTTAACATAATGAATAAGTGCCAATAATTAGCATATGTAGTGTGAACAGGTTTGCTGGCACAAGCAAGTGAAAAACTCCAAGGTAAAGTTATTATTAGGGAGTAATTAGCTCTGTGAAGTAAATGAGTGAAACAATAGCTGCCAGCACTGACAATATGGCTAACATCTGACTATGTGGAAGATAACATTGTAAAGTATTGCTCCCTGAGCTAGAATCTGTTAATAACCATATGTTAGTGTAATTAATGCAGAGTCTTTCTGACCTGTTGTCACATAAGAACAATACTTTCTGGGAAATATTCAAACAGGCAGCTCTAAACTTGTGGATGGCAAAAATAATTTGGGAAGTTACTTACAAACACCTTTTCTTTCTGTACTTCTTTAAAAAGAACTAAAAAATCAGTAAATGGGAGAGGAGAGTAGAAAAAAAAGCCCCCACACTTATGAACCAACTTCTTTTAAGGCTGATGACAAAGAGGTCAAACCCTGGATCGGGGCTTTCCAGACCATCTAAATAAAACCCTAAATAATACTACTGGATTTTAGGGATGCTTGCAATCCATGCCCAGACTAAATTCTGCTATTTGATTAATTATACGGAGTGGTTTAAACATTTTATGCAAAAAAAAAAAAAAATCCTTGAACTCAGGAGTGTTTAAATCTGAGACTGGGTTCTGAATTTTTTGGCTTGAGCCCATTTCTAAATTGAATAGATCCCTCCAGGTGTCTGACATTCATCAGACATTCTGCCAAGATCTTAATATCCTGCTAGATAGGGAGGGTCTCTGCTTGTCCCCCACACAGGACATTCACACCTCCAAATGAGTGAATTCTGTGACTACAAAGGGCAGGGCCACAGATAATTTCTCTTGAGAAGGTACTAAAAATCGTGCCCAGAACTTCTGAATTTTTGTAATAAATGGCACTGATGCAATATTTTCCTCCTGTCATATCAACATCTCAAAATGTTTAAAGAGGTCTAGTAAATACAGTTTGCTCAACAAGCCTCACATAATTACTGTATTTTCAAGTCATTCTGCTGATGCAGTGTATCCTACAGAGAATACATATCCCATGAAAAGCCATTGTCTCTGAAGCTCCCTGGTAAAGAGACCTTCATAATTTAATTTGAAAGTATCTCTATTCCAATTGAGCATCTCACATGCACCTTGGTCATTAGAGCATTCAGTCATTGCCTCACTGAAACAGTTTCCTAGAGAGGGCAAAGTGTGATCATACATCCCAAAAGAGTAGCCTTCATTTCTAAAAGAAGTTAAACAGCTTCAAGGACCTGGCTATATGTAACTTCAATTAAAAAAAAAAATACAAAATTTAATGGAAGCTGGTTAATGGTTCCCTTTTACCTTTTTAGTGGGGCAGTTAAGAATAAAACAAACCAAAAATCCAAAACCAACTGACACCACCCCCCCCCAAAAAAAACAAAACCAAAAAAATAAAAACAGAAAAAAAAAACCCCAAAAAACCCACAACAATAACAACAAAAAAAAATCACAAAAAATGTTTTCTAAATGCTTCACAGCCTATTATGGCCAGGCAAAGGAGTCCTGCATGTTTGAGATCTCACGCATTCATCTACTTGCTAAACATCTGTTTAAGGCTTGTGTGACCTACCTGTCAGCAACAGTGATCCATAAAGTGTTTGAACCTCCTGTCACAAACTCAGTGCTGGTTTGATCAGAGGCTTTGTGCACACTAATCACGCCCTTTATCTTTTCTAATGCTAGGAGAAAAAAAAAAAAAACAAAAAAACACAGCAAGGCTGTCTTCCAAACCTGAATGTAATTAATCTTTCCAAGGGGGAACCTGCATGGTTTGAAAAAGCAAGATCTGATGGGCTGCTGCTCTTTTTCTGCAAGGGCCTTATTTTTCCTACCAGGCGTCTTTACACTTGAGTGCTACCCTTTACAAAATACTTTAACTACATCCCAGTGACAGTGAAACAACCTTCAAGATCATCTTATGAATGAAACTGCTGGTAACTTTGCTGAGAAAAAGAGGCCAGTGAATGGAGTTTGATAGAAGCATGTTTAAACGATTCTCTCCTTTTAACTGCATGGGAAAAGGAATCAGAATAAGAACTGGTCCCCTTTTCATGTTTCTCCTAAGCTGCTCTCTTCACTAATGATCCCATCGCTACCTTTCTTTGGCTCAGCTGCACACAAATGTTCTGGAAGCCGCAGGAGTTCAAAAAAGGGAACAGATAACATCAGGTGGGTTTTGGGTTTATTACAGCTTGCCTTTTGCCACTATTTGCTTCATGTGGCATAAGGGGAATGAATGCTGTGCATGATAGGGATGACAACTCAAAGAGCACTTGCAATGAGGCCCATCCTGAATGGGAATGGGACAAGGAAGTTTAAATTTGGTTACATCTTCTCTGAGAAGAAAAGCTTCCTGTGCTCCTCAGCACTCCTGAGTCCAGGCATTAGTAGCAACATAAATTCTAGTGAGCAGATGGTGGGAAGCAGCGAGAAACTGATGCTGCAAGACCAAATCCGAGTACAGATTTTATAGCAATCCTCAACCTAAATAATGTCAAAAGCCTTGAACGTACACGGATGGATTGACCTGTGAGTATGTAGATGGAGTTCATTTGGGTAATTAAGTATCAGAAGAAAAAAACTTCAGGAATTTGTGCAATAAAGTAGCAAGTAATTGGTGGGATGTGACTCTCATCATCACATGGCTCTCCCGTGTTTCACACTGAAACACTCTCAGAATGCAGGCAGATTCAGAGAGGAAATGAAATCTTTCTATTACTGTCACCATATATTACTTAGACTGTGAGGAAGTTCAAAGGACTCCAGAGGTCCAGCATCTGACTGTGCATGATCAAAGAGAGTCCTGCATGTTTTATATCTTTTTTTTTTTAGGACAAGATACCACAAGTGGAAAACATGATATAGTATAAAGGAGTAGATGTCTACCAATACTACCCAGGGTTCTGTGCTTGGATCTAGTTTAGATTTCATGAGCTTGCTAATTGTCTGCAGGCCACAGCAGCAGTAGAATTTGATAAATGTTTTGGGCAATATGGAAGGACCCTTCTGGAAAGCATCACTCTCCAAGGATCCACTTGAGGTACTTTGGAATAAAGCATAAAACAGCACAAGAAAAATGAATAAACAAAAGAATGAGGTGTGTGTGTCTCACCAACACAGCAGACCAGAACTGGCATGAACTATGGAGAGAAGAAAAGTAAGTGGAAGAACTGATCTGTGTAAGAAGTGAAAGAAGATATCTGTGAAGAGCCTTGGAGGAACAACTCCAAATTGTAATTTCATATTAATGAAAACAAGGAGTAATGCCTAGGCTGAAGGAAAGAGTTGGGTCCAATAATATCAACAAAAGTGAAGAGATGATGGTGTTTGGGGAATGTCCTGCCAGGAGAACAGGGAGATAATGGAAGTGACACAGACTGACAACAGAAGACTCAGTAATCAAGTTTTAAGACTGACAAAAAACATGGCTGAAATTTTTAGGCAGAATAAAAAGCTGGATTTTAGAAAAGAAGATTTGAGAAAGCAGTCAAAATGGTTTCTTGGAATAAGGATCTGCTGGACAGCAAGGAAGATGATGTTTCTACAGGCTAAAGAACAGGAAAGTCAGAGAAGCTTTGGGAAGAGATCTAATGAGTTCATTTGAGGTTAGTGACTCTAACCAAGATTTATGTTCCCTCTAGAGATTAAGGCACTTGAATCACAACTAATTTATCACTTTTCTTATTTACTGGCCATGAAAAAGCACCTGGAATTCCAGACTGGGGCCTAAAACTGAACCTTGACAGCTGTCTACAGAGTCCATCTAAATTTGATAAAAGACACAGGTCAAATGCCAGATAAACTCTGTACCATATAAACTTTGATTATAGGGTGAGGACAGGACTAAACTGGTATCTTATCCAGTACACAATCCAATTGGTTTAAACCTGTATCTCATTGAATAATTAAGAGTTCAGAATGTCTGAGACTCTACAGAGGCTGTAATGTGCTGCAAGCCGCAGTCTGGATAGGATTAAAATGTTATTAAAGAATATTCTGTGTATTTCAAGGAAAAAAGGGAAGATATATCAATTCTTTACAATGTCATTAAAAAGCAACAATGGAACTAATGGAAAGATATTTTTATTTTTTATTATATTTTATAGTTATAAAATATTAAATATTGTATTTAGATATTATTTTTATAATATACATTATATATTATATATTTATAAATTTTATTTATATTTATGATGATATATTCTATTCTATTCTATTCTATTCTATTCTATTATATTATATTTTGCTGCCTTATGATTTCTAACCCCTATCCCTCATGGTATGATCATATTGCTTGACAAAAAGGAATGATGGTAAAACAGCTCCTTCAGAGATCATTTAGAGGAATGATATGGTCTTGTCTTGTTTAACTGTAAGAATCATTTTTCCATATCTTAAATTAAAATCATTAACTCCTCCAAACTTCACCTTCACATATGTGTGAGTATAATTGTTATGCACAGTGGTGTCTGGGAAGTTAAAAATGGTTTTGCCTTTTTAGATTTCTGTGCATGTGTGCAAACACACTTGAAGACAATGGGGCTCTCCTGATCAGTGTGAAATCTACTGGCTTTGGAGATGTTCTTGCAAACACCCAAAACTCACATCCAAGTTTGTGTTTGTTAACTTACAGATGGCATTTCTAAGGAGAACTGCTTGGGAGAGCTGGCTGCAACCTGGTCTGCAAAAGCACAATGTTTAGCCAAACTGGACCATGTAATAGCAGCAGTACAATAAGAAGATGCTTTCCCTGCAGAATTTAGCAGAAAGAAGCTAGAGTCATGTGAACAAAACCAACTACAGTTTTACTAGGATACAATCTAAGGAAAAACTAAAGTCAACCTCACTTGATACACTCTGAAAACCATTAGAACCAAAACTATTTCTGCCATGGTGCCTTGCTGAATTGTCGGTGCTGATTTACACACGCACACACATGAAATTTTCAGCATAGAGATATTAGCCCAGCTGAAAAAAACCGCATTATTTTTTGGTGACATGTACTTTTTTCCAGAGGCAGTGATGAACAAAGCACTCACAAGTGAATTTTATAAGGCTGGAAATTTCAGTAAACTTCTAAGCCTCCTCCAAAATGAAACAGGCAGTCTAAGAAGATTCCAATTTTTTTTCGTATGTCTAGCTGCTTCAGACACTAACTGAACAAGAAATTAATTCTCATTCTGTTTTTCCTCTGAAGTCCAAGAGCACCTCTCTCCAGTATGTGAGGCTGCTAAATAAAATAATCAGATTTTGTAAAGCAACTTCAGTGAATTCTCAAAATGCAGAAAAGTATGTTTGTATGTGAACACAAAGGAGTTAAAGAAAGTGATGATCTTTAACAAACACCCAGAGACTTCTGCCTTGCCCACTTGTCCTGGAGACATTTATTTTCCTGAAACAACATTTTCTAAATGCAGAAGATTTTATTACTGCTTTTATAACGAGTGCTTTCATAATGAGTGCTGTAACAATTCCTTGCTTTCTAAGACTTCATGCTTGAAACACTTATGGGTAAAAATATTAGTGTTTCACTAAAAAAAATGGAAGTTCATCAATGCAACAAGTATTTATGTCTTAGATTATCACCCCATTTTAAAACAAATGCTAAATCTCTCAATTTCCTACACAACCACAGTGAATTGTGTTTTCCCCCAAGAAAACCCAATACTTCTACAAGAAGCAAGACAGGCATAGGTGTCTTGTGAAGAGAGCTGCCTATCCTATGAATACCTATTTCCCATGGCAGCAGAAGATTAGAATAACTATGGAAAATGGAAAAAAATGAGGGGAAAAACGCAAAGCCCACTGTATTCTTTCATTCCAGAGGGGTAACAGAGTGAACTGTTTTAGCCAGATCTATAGCTGCCTTTTCTGATGGGTATTTTTAGCTGGAGTTGGTAGAGATGAAACTGTGATGTTCTTATAAGGAAGGATTTTTTTTTTTCCACTGGCAAAATTTCAAACTTTGCCTAAGACTATCAGCATTATTTCTGCATCCATACTTTCTGAAACATCAGCCAGCACTACCTGTGCTAAAGGTAGTTTGTCTGTCAAATATTGTGCTCCTTCCTAAACAAGCAGCATATGGAGCAAGTAGAGACACTGAAAAGCATAAAGGAAGAAAGCAGAAAATATAGTGTCAACCTCAATAACCATTTCACAGGGCTAGAACAACCATTTTATTTTATTTGCCATTCAACAGCTTAACTTCAAATAGGTGTTTAATTAACTCAGAGTGGCAGTCTAAATGTTTAGCCTGAAGCAGCCTGGCAAAGGGAAAAGTATCTACTGCACTTGCAGATTTAGAGCATCAGGCTCAAGGAGAAACTGTTAATTGCATAGTGCAGAGAATTTGTATCACACACACACACACAGGAAAGTGCAAAGATGGAACTTCCACCACAGCAAAGTTTCTTCTACGCAAAACTTCATGCAAGTCTAAAAAAATCTAAAGAAAAATGAGGGCACTTATGGCTAAAACATGTTTTTGCAAAATAAAATTCTACTGGATGTGAACTAACAGATTTATTAAAAAAAAAAACCAAAAACCACCAACAGGAAAGACAAATCTAGGAAAGCATTTTTATAAGTATACAAGCACAATATGTTCAGAGGAGGATGACCAGGATTAAGGATTTTTCAAACTTAATCCAGAACACTATAACATTGATGTAAGAAAGCACAAGGGCTCACAATTGCCTAACAGAAGCTGGGTATTTTACTGTGGAGATGGAAACAAGGAAGGCAACAAGTATCTTGCTTCCACTACCTGACCTCCTATTCTGTGGCAGAGGCACAGCTTTGAACACACCTCCCTCTTGTTTCTAGGGGTCCTAACAAGGGACCAAGCCAAATTAGAAGGAAATGAATGCCTTGGCAGCTGACAGATCATTCTGAATATTTGACTTCCTGCCCACCACCGTGCCACACAGGTGTATTCCCAGCATGCAGTGATACCTTATGATGTCCCTTAAAATTAGATGGCCCTCAAATATTTTCTGTTCAAGTACTCTCAGTGCCTTGGAGATGCAATAATCCTCCTCCCTCTTTAGTTTATTAGACTGAAAGATGTCACACTGTGACTGTTTTAATCAGCAAATAAACAAAGTGCCCAGCACCTGCCTTGGCTTTTATTATCATAATAATCCTGTTTTGTTTTTTAATTCTAAAACATCAGCAGCTCACCCGTAGGTGAGCATGTGTTTATGCCGCCCCTACTGTCGCTTTTGTGGTTTCATTATTAGCAAGCCATTAAATGAAAAACAGGAGAAGAAGGGGGAGAGATGGGAAAGGCAGGCCTGAGGCAGAGCTGCTCGTGCCTGTTAAATACAACAAGCTGGCCTTAGGTAACCAGAGCCCTGAGACTGGCATGAAAGCAGGGTAAGTACCAGAAAATGAGAAGAAAGCAAGGCAGTGAACAAACCACTGGGAGTTGGAGCAGACCAGTCCAGGACAAAAAAGGCACATGGGCAAGTATCCCACTGGAATTTTGTACAGCCAGAATGGAACACAACCCTAGCAGTGGTCAAGGTGAGGAGAGGGCTCATGCATAGTGCCTGGTAAGGGCCTTATATCCTGATTTGCTTAGGCAGTTTTCATGGAATCAAGAGGTGCCTTAAAAAGGAAGGTATGTGCTGACAGAGTCTTGGCTTTGTTACAATGAATGGGTCTGGAAAAACTGAAGCACAGCAAATGCTAAAAATGCAAGGAAAATTGTTTTCTTACCTTGAAGAGGACAGAAACAGACCCTCATAAACTTTTTACCACTTATTCACTTACATTTTACTGATGGAGCAGATCAGTTTTTCTGCATTAAACTCTATTGATGTGACTCAGTGGAATGGCACCAACATAAATCTGACTCTGGGAATAAGAGAGTCTTTTCTGCCTGCTTCCCTGCCTCATTCTCCCCCCTCAAACACTGCAGTCTGCATTCAATTTCTTCCAGTGAAATGGGAAATTCTATAGAAAAACAGCAAAAGCGAAGACAGAAGATAAAAACCTAGACGGGCTGAATCTTTGATAACTCTGCACTTCAGTTCACATTTTGTATTGTGGCCCAATGGGAGATGCCTGACAATCTGGGTTCTGTTCCTGGTTCTGGCAGTGAGCTACAGCCTAACAATGTGCAAGCTGCTTCCCCTCTGTCCTCAATTCCCCTGGTCTGAAAAACAGGATGCTTTAAAAAGAAAGAAAGGGAAAAAAAAAAAAAAAAAAAGGAAAAAAAAAAGAGGGAGAAATAAAAATATTCCAAGATCCAGTGATGACGGTGCTACGTAAGATCTGGATCATACACAAATATCTGTTCAAATAGACTGAAATGCAAGTAAAATTTGGTGATTTAATGTTATTTTGTAGAGCTATAAGTAACTACAAGGGATGAAAAGGCAGAGAAGAATCGTACCTGGCAGTTATGAAATAAGGGATGATGCTTCCAGAGCAAGTTTCCATGCACAGGGAGTAACATTTGAATTTCAAGTCACTAGAGTATTTTGACATCTCTTTCTACTATTTAATAGGCAGAAACAATTTATCATAGTTCCTCTAGGAGGTGTAAAACAAAAGTAGCCAAGCATTGTGGGAAATCTACATTGCCAAAGCTTCTGAAATAATCTGAGTGAAGACAAATCACAAGTTCAAGAAAGTGTCCTTCATGTAAGTATTTCAGTTTCCTTCTGAAGCAGTAAGAACCTTAGAGATAAGGACCAAACTTCCTACCCTAATCTTTATTTCTAAAAAAAGGGATTGGGCAAATAGGCTCAACATCTTAAGGCCCACTTTTCCCAGGGACTGGATAGAATTAGATCTGAGTAGGTTTATCTCAATCGAACTAGGATAGTTTCTATTAAAAAAAAATAAAAATCCATATTTTAACCAGCAAAGTTTAATCCCTTCTTTTCCTGTGAAAACTCAGATAAGTTTGATTTTGCGCCTCTTGCTGTCTCCATACTCCAGGTATTATGTCATTGCACATTAGACTGTGTCAACACACCGTGACTTCGTTCCTGCTAATGCAAAACCTCAGAAAACATGGAGCCAGGAGATAATTTCAGAGTGCTTTTTTTTATCTGTTTAATGTAACTCGGTATTTATCCTTCCGTATTTCTGACATTTCCATTGAGTGATAGTCCCAAAATGAAGAAAATCAGTCTTTTGCATGCAAAGCCGTCTTAAAGCAGGCTGGTGAGTAGCAATCTTCCTGGGCAGGTGAGCTTCACACATGTCTCAGGAAGCATTTCTGCCTTGTGAAATCCAGGAACAGCAATGACAGGCTTCCAAGGAAGCCTCCTCAAGTCCCCCTTTGGTGGAAAGAAGGCTTAACCTTCCACAAAAGGGCAGCTCCTGAAGGAGCAGGGAGATGACGTCAAAAAAAAAAAAAAAATTTAAAAAAATGTTGTGAGGCTCTTAGAACGTGTGCCCACACTCTGAGTGAAGTTTGCATGCTTGAACTTAAGAAATGGCTGCTTTCAGAACAGTCTGGTTTCTCAAAATGATCTGTCTTTTTCGTATTTAAGTATTAAAACAGTGGTTCAGATTCCTTAAATGTTAAGAAAATTAATACAGAGAAGAAGCCATGTGGAACTTGATAAAACTGTAATATCATGTTAGGCTTCTCCTCATCTTGGTCATTTATTTCAGCACAAAGTGTCTCTAAATGCTCATGTTTGGATTTTATGTTTTGTACAAGAGGAGGGAATTTCGGGTTCCTGCAATCAACATGTCATGGTAAAATCAAATAAAACTCCACTGAGTCAATCAGTAATGAAACACCACCAAAACCAGACAACATATTGCATGAGAAAGAAGCCTTTTAGGAAATAGTATTAAATAGCATTATTAAAGTCCCACCTTCCACTGTTAACTACTGAATGCTAAAGCAAATGTCAGCCTGGGGGGGACTTAATGTTTCTAAATTAAACACCCTTCAAACATGCTTTCTGACAGTTATCTTCACATTTTCCACAGATGTTGCCACTGCCACTGAGTGAAGCACTAAAACAGATCCAATGCTCATGTCACATCCAGGCTGTCCTGATACCCCTGCCACTGTAAGTGCAGTCAGAAAACTGCAGCAGGAAAAACACAATTTGTGTAGAGGGCATCTGATGGCACTGTAGGTGACGTTTTGGAAGCCTGAACCACTGATCAAAGCAACAGAAAGTCACCAGCAGAAGGTTCTGTCTCAGGCTGAAAGCAAGAGTCCATCTACATTCATTCCCTAGATAAGCACTGTCTTTTGAACACTGAAATGGTGCAAATTATTCAACTTCTGCAGATTCACATGGCAGCCTGTACAGATGCAACATTCTCTAGAGGTTTTGCTTACCCTGTAAATCATTATGCCTATATTCTTAATTGTTTGGCACAGCTCCCAGGACATCCATCACATCTCCTGTGACTAACACAGCTTTGTATCAGTTCACCCCTGGGGCTTCCAACCAATAAATGTCTGGGCATGAAGAGAAGGGCATGAAAATAATGTGCTATAGGTCAGCAATATTCTGTCAGGACACCTGAACAATATGAGCCAATGAACCAGCCAAAAACACAGCACGAGCCTCTTTCTCCTCTTTGGTTTTCCCTTCCCTGCCTTTCTTAACATCTAGAGAATCAGTCACTAAGATCATACTGGTGTGTTCCAGTCCTATTCTAAACAAAAACCTGAAAGGATATTAAATGTACACTGGAGAAGCTGGCATCAGGTACTGATTTATGTACACATTCTGCCTACTACACACCTAAGCTCCTGCCCCTGAAGTATTCCCACAACTAAGCAGCAAAACCAGATGAACAGCAGTGCCTCCTACTCGACAGCAGGTGAGGTTGTGTGAAAGAAAAAAGGCAAGGCAGGCAGAGAAGTATCTGTGGTGCCTATCAGCCACTAGAGCAAGAGCTGCTTCAGGAGATGCAGAGAAAGTGCTTACTCTCTAACCCATGGTTCCCACTGAGAAACTCTGAGGAAGCCTCTCTGAGGCACAGTGATGGCATTTGTGAAGGCAATAAAGGGGAAAAAGCAAGCTCTTTTTGCAGAAACATTTGTTCATTGGAAACCATTCCCACAGCTGTATCCAGGCTCTGAGGGGAGCACGGTGTTGGGAAGGGAAGGAATCGGTTCTGGGGAGCAAACAGGAGAAAAGGCAAAGACACCCAAACCAAAAGAGAGCCAGAGAAGCAAAGAGGGCAGAGGGATGGAGGGCATTCGTGCAAATACAGATTTCACTTGCAATTCATTTGAAGGCAGTGGCATTCTTATCACAAAGAAGAGTTTAATCAAAGTCTCAAGAGATCTGCCACAACGGAAGCCCTTGCCTTGCTGCCTGGACTGCCTGAAAGAAACACCTGTTACCCAAAACAAAAAAGAAAGACAAAACAAACAATAGGTATAGAAAGGAGGCCATGGTTCAAACAATGGGAATTGGAGAAGCACTGTTTTCTCTAAATGAAGGACTAGAATCCTATCAAATGAACAGCTGGGGAAAGCATAATTCTTTATATTTGCAGGGAAGTTGCAGAGATTATATGATGGCAACAAATACAATACATGTATCTGAGCTCTGCTTCCTAGGCACCAGAAAGGACAGGAACCTCCTAAGATATCTCTGGGTGGAAGAATAAACTTGCCTGAGCCCAGCTCCAGGAAAAAAGATAGCCAGATTTCAAAGGAACACAATGGACAATTTTCCTCCCACGGGATCTCTGCAAGAGTTTCTGCTAAGAGCATACTGAGCTCAAACAACCTACTCAAAAGGTGCAGAAAGTAAACTTGTGATTTACACAAATCCAGATACACAAAGGGGATGTGAAGAATTCCCAAAATGGACGTTTTAAATAAGAAACACAAATATTCTTAACAAAGGATACAGATTTCTATGTCAGTATATTCATTACAATTCCAGTTTCTTTATTCTGATTGTACCAAAAAGACAGGAATTCTGAACTGTGCACTAAGAAATAATGCAAGGGAAGTAGACTTAAAAGACACCCTGAAACTCACGACACAGAAAGCTAAAATGCTTGAAAAATAAAATTTCAAGCCTGCCTTTCATTTCAAATAAAGAATAAATGCAAGAAATAGAGCATAATTCTAACTCTGGTCACTAGAATATATCAGCTATCCAAAAATTTGCTTACCAATACAATGACAAAGAAATTCCTGGATCTATCACGTGAGCTATCCTACCCAGGGAAACCTCCTGCTGCCAGAAACAGGTTCTATGGAAAAACAGCAGCAACATTTATAGGGGTGTCTGCAACCATGGGGATGTTCAGAGAATCACAGATGGGAAAAAGAAGAAGTCTGAAAGTTTTGTTTCCTGATTTTGTCTAATGTGAAGTAATTTGAGTCTATTTCTGCTTATACTGCATCTTGCTTTATAAGCATCAGTCTGTTTGCATCACTGGGGAACACTTTTTATATACCTTGCTCTAAATTTAGGGTTCTCCCTATTTGCCATGATCTCAGATGAAGAGGAATCGCCAGCATGGCTGAAGAATTCAGAAAGCCCTGAAAAATTCACAACTACAATCAATTGCAATTTAGTAAGTATTCATAACCTGTAGCACTCATTTGGAAAAATATCCTTCCTTCACCCTCTAAATTCCTTTAGAGCCAGTAAAAATCTGTGTTCAGAAAAGTAAAGTAGTCAGGTTTGTAACTGCTATCTAGAGGGGGGCATTTCAAATGCATGCACAAAAATGTGTGTAAGGCAGCTTACACCTGTGTATAAGGTGAGAATGTAACCAATGAGCTGTCCCATAGATGCTTTTTTATTCCTGGGCTACAAATTAGAACCCCGGGGTTAAAGAAAATGAAAATTATGCCTTATTTATATGTATGTGATTCTTATGGTTATTACTAAGTTGAAACTTCTTACATATGGCACATGAAAAAGTCCCTCTTGCTTATTCACAGCAGCTCAGAAGTGCTTAAATGGCAGGCAAGACTCTACACACACTTTGCAAGGTAAGAAAACATTCTCACCACACACAGCTTTAAATGGACAAATGCTGCCACAGGTTCCATCAAACACTGCACCATCAGCCTCAGGTGGTTTTTTGCTGAAGTACAAAGAACGTGGTAAATTAGGAGAAAAGAAGTGATTAGTGGCACAAACTGATCCAGTCCCAGCCCCACTGAGGGAGAATGGAAGAAGCAAATGCTGAGGGTGCTGAAAAAAAAGGAATCAAACTCCATTTTCAACACAACCAGCCCAAATTCATCAAAAGTACTCAATCACTCATCTACCTTTGTGAAGAGGATGGCAATAGGAAAATAAAAAGTCTTCTCTATTTTGATGGAGACCAAAACTAAAAAGAAACCAAACTCAAAAGTGAAGGAAGAAAGGAAATGTGACACAGAAAAAGAGGGGACTTTATAGTACAGGCTCTTATCCACCACAGCCAGGGAACTGCTCTGTCTGGGCAGGAGTACACAGGATTTCTCCTGTAACCCAAGTGCCAGTTGGCACTTCTCCCATGCTGACATTTCAGGGTTCACACTGACCTGCAGATAGATGTACTGTAAGTGGTTGGTGTATCAGCATCCTGTGCTTTTACAGTCATCAAAACCACACAGAAAACCAGTTAAAATAATGCTACACTGGATGAAAAGTCAAGGAATTGAACGTTAGAGAATGTCAGAATTAAGGTTGTCAATATAATTTTAATTTTCCCACTTTTGAGTACGGTTTAAAATTATATTATCAGGTAATTCTGGAATACAATTTCTTTATTCAACATGTATGACAGAGATACATGAGAATAAAATAAAGGTATCTATTTCACTTAATTCTGGCACTTGTAACTCTCAAATGCCTTACTTTGTTACCCAAAAAACGTATTTCTTTGCACACAGTGTTCACAGCACACAACAGTATAGAAATATTTCAATCATTTCTGTCCAAATCCATTTTAAATTGCTATTTTGTTGAAACTATCCAAGTTCCAACTTTAGAATAATTTGCTGAACAGGATCACTATCATCTTTTAAATAAGTCTAATTGATAAAAAAAAAGTTAAAACACACACATCGTAAAATTAGTCCACTCACTGTACCAAATATTTATGAACTCCAAGTACTGTGAATTAAGTTTGTCTCTTTTTATTATTATTACTTTCCATGTAAGTCTTCATTTTATTTTTTATAACTTTATTATTCTTATCTTGGAACTTAAATTCTTTTATTTATTTAACTTTTAAATACAAGAAACCCTGACATATATCTCTAAATCTCTTCAAAGCATATTTTAAATCAATTTGAATAAAAATCTGGAATGATTCTTTAAAATTATTTAACTGCTACAAGTTTTATTCAATTTTCATGTGAAAAGTGAACTTAAATGAAGACTCTACACAAGATGCAAAATAAATGAAAAATAAAATAAATGAAAATAAATGAAAAATAAAATAAATGAAAATAAATAAAAACCAAATTACCCTCCAGGTAACATTTGTTCAACTGAGACTTCCACAAAACAACTGTACCTTTCCCTCTCGTTCTCCAGAATTTTAATTCAGGAGTCACTCAGACCATCCCTCCAAATCACAGCCCCTCAAGGAACTACAAAATATTTCATTTACTCTTCTTACAAACACCAAGCACAACCAACTGCCTTCCACTTGAATTTGGACATTGCAATTCAGCATCAGGTGAGGGACAGAAAGAGGACAGCTAAAACAAAACTGTTCCTCTTGGCCTCTTGCACAGTGAGCTCACCTTGTCTCCTGAGACAAGAAGAGTAAGGCATCATCAGCTTTTGGACAGCACAGGTCCAAGGAAAATCTAAGATGGTGAAGATAATGGTATTGACTGGGTAGGTGGAACCACCCTTTCCCTCTGAATCATTTAAAGCCATTATTCCAGCAGAGAGTTTGAAGTGCTCTGTTTTGAATGAGCCATCAAAACAGAGTTGGGACCATTTAACGTGGCAAGTGGTGAAGCAGAAAAGCAAGTCATTGGCAATAGGAACTAAATGATCTTCCAATCTCTCCCTCTTGACACAGGTATGGATGCTGGTGGCAACCTTGGTATCTCAAATACAGCCATTTTGGCTAGAAAAGCAACCATTTTAGATAGAATCAGCTGGGCAGACTGAGATGCCCAGAGCTTAGAATCATAATAAAAGATAATGGGCCTTATACATCAACAGTCCCAGTGTTGTTAGAGTAAGAGTTGTAAACCTGGCAGCAGGTTTTTTGTTTGAGTAGTGTTAATGGATGCTTTTTTTGTTTGAGTAGTGCTAATGGATGCAGATCAACACCACCTTCTGTCCAAATTTCACTCTGGGATATTACACACTGCTTGTTTGTGTCTCTCTATCCTCCAACTGGAGATTCCCATCTCAGCTCCGAGTATCTGTGCTTGTATATTTAACAGGTAGACTCCTGTCCAGTGACCCAGCCCACCCTACACCCTGTGTCATCACAGTCAGGACAAGAAAATGTACCCTCATACTCTGGCAGGTCACAATCTCCTAATATACATACGACTGAAAAATAACATTAACATTTACCAGAAAAATGACGTCCTCTGTTCGTGCTGTGCATCGCTACAAAACACAGTAAACACCTAAAGAAACCTTAAGAACCATTTCCTGAGCAAGAACCATGCAATCCCAAGCATTTTCCATAATAATTGAAGAGGAAATAAATGGGATCTGAATTTAGCTTAGAGTTCCATTCTCTTTGGGATCCTTCAGGATGTCCTGTGCCACATAAACTAAATATTACTTGGCCAACAGGGCCAAAACCCCCCAACTTAGAGAAACCACCAGAATAACATGCAGTTGTGAATTTGTGAAATCTGTTTTGTTCTGTGGGGTGAGACCCTACAATAAATGCTCTCCAATTACACAGCCATCTGAGTAATTTTGCAACTGGTGACCCTTATAACGATGTTCTCATTTTCAGAGCCGATGTGATGCCACACAGTGATTTGTCTGTTAAATTGAATTTTTGCCTCCAGATAGATAGATAGATAGATAGATATAAAGTTTATTTTGAAATGTCTCTTAGTGCTTCTGAGCCTGACTGATGTGAGATGTTATTTTGAACATGCCAAAGCATCTGAACGGCTCCAGTCCTTTCTTTTCAGCGTGCATTCCTTGATAAGTGGCAAAGCTTCCCACTTATCAGTCACTCAAAGTGACTGTGGCTGTCAGTTGTGTACAAAGCGCAATCAGTTTGGAAGAAGAGACACCAGCATTTTTCTTCTCAGCTTGAAGCAAACACGTTTTGACTGCTAGTCATTCAATTTTAAAGCATCTTCAATTAGGGGCGGATGAAGATATAAAGAAAACACATCCTAAACACCTCTGCCAGCCAGCAGTAAAAAATTTATTGTTATCTTCTGCTTTACCTTACTGCAGAGGCAGCAGCAGCAGCCTTTTTTGGCTGTACAACAGAAGTGCTCAGGATTACACACACTCCACACACAGACAAGAGCACGGCCACAAAGAGCTCATGCTCAGCTTCTCCAGCCTCTTACACACTTACACCTTCTGCTCCATGGGTGCACAAACATGCACGGAGCTCACACGGCACCCCACGCCACCCATTCTCAATACAAACACCCACAAAATGACCTCCACTGCTCCACAGCCAATAAAATGCCAAACAAAACCATTAACAAGGCCGTGGAAATACAGATGGGGAAGGGAAAGGGAGGGCTGGCAGAAAGGAGAAGTTGCTGAGGGAGAGGATGGGCAGCTGCGTGAGAAACTCAGTACCAGGGAGCTGAAAGTGAAAGAAAATCATCAAAGCTGATGGGTGAGAGATGCAGAAATTGGAGAGGGGATCTGAAAACAAACAAACAAAAAAAAAAAGATGTGGCCATGAAATGCCTGCTGAGGAGAGAGAGACCAAGATGAGGCCTTGGAGCACAACACTGCCAGCTGCGCTGACTGGATTGGACTGCTGGCCTTTTCCTTACAGCCTTAGATGCTGGATTATTTGGGGTGTTTCAGTGTTCTGGTTTTTAATAACAAAAAGTTTCTGGCCTTCCCTTGTGATTGTGTGAGAGAACTGGAAAACGGGAACACTGAAAGCTCAGTAACAGAAAATAAATTAAGAAAAGATGCTAAAATGGCAAGGGAAAAAAAGGCATGAAGTTCAAAACATGTTATAATTTGAGAACATTTGGACCAGTAACACTGGAGAAAGCAAGTGCTATTGCAGTCAAGTAGCTCAGCATAGGCAGAAAAAGCTGATTTACCTCAATCAAACATGCCCTTTGCAATTTCAGTAAATTCAAGTTCACAGAAGCAGAGAGCATTCTGAGTTTGAAGGGACCCACCCACAAGGGTTCAATTCTTCTGGAAATAGCCTATCTGGTGATCAAACCCCCAGCCCTGGCACAGTTAGCCCCATGCTCTGACCTACTGAGCTCATGCAAGTTTTAAGCAGATACTCCTGGCTTGAACTGGCACAACTACACCAGTCAACAAATTTGGATGGCATAAGGGTAAAGAAAATGCCTGAGATTAAACTACCTGTAGAAACTTGCTAAGGGTTATCTTTGGAGTTAAAACCATGGTGCAAAATGATACTCTGCACTGAAAGAAGTACAGATAAAGACCTCAACAGCTTTTTACATAACTTAACTTTCCCGGTAAGGGAAGAAAATGAAGTCCCACAGGTTACTCAAAAGTCCAGCCCAACACAAATGTTATTAGCGGAAGTTGAGAGGACAGAAAGCAATTAGCTCATTCTGACTGCTTTTTCTCTTTTTTTCCTCCCTTTTCCTATTTCCACCCTGAACCTTAGAGGCTGGGTATTTTTGTTTGTTTGTCTTTTTGTTTTGCTTTTTGTTGGTTTTTTGTTTGTTTTTGTTTTTTTGGCTTTTTTGGGGGGTTTTGTGGGGTTTTTTGTTTGTTTTTGTTTTGTTTTTGTTGTTGTCTTCGGCATTATTTGTTTGTTTGTTTTTGGTTTTGTGTATGCTTATGTGTGTGGTTTTGAATTACTCCTTTCCCAGGGGATTTTTTCCTGCTCAAGGGACAGGCAAGTTATTCTGATAACTGATAGGACATCAGCTGCAGAGCTTTGTGAGGAACAATTGTTTTGCCTCTTTGCTGGCAACGTCAGTGGTTTGGGAAGAGGTTGCAAAGTCATGGGAAAGGCTGTAGTGTGACTCCCTTTTGGGTCTCACTGAATGCAGTATGCCCATGTTTATAAGTTGTGGGAGAACAGCTGCTCCTGACACATGACAAATTTGGACAAAATGTCCCCACATCCACGAGACTGCTCAGTTTGACTGTGCAGTCATAGCTTGTCATATCCACACTGGCAAAACAAAACAAAAGAAAAAAACAAACCGTTTCAGTGGACAGAGCTTGTTCTAAAAATATTTTGGAGAGTGAGGAGGAAGATACTTTCTCACAGTTTCCTACTGAAGAAACTCATTAAACTCCCACTAGTATGAACAAGAGCCTTTTCTCCATGTTCAGTGGGAGTTGGATCAGGCCCTCACTTGCCCTCACTTCAACAGCTTTATTGTCTTACTAAGGAAACCTTTTGTCCTCACCTCTCTCTAACATGCAAAGAGGACTCTAATTATAGAAAAACTAATACTGTTCTGCCTTGCAAGGGCTTGCAAAGCGATTGTAGCACCACAAAGCATTGCTCTGCTGTCACTGACTTCTCGTAACAGCAGAATTCCTGGGGAAAACAGGAATCCAGAAGCAACAGGCATTATTAAATCTGTAACCAAGCCCTGGTGTAGCAGCTGCTCATTTTTGTGTCTCCAGTGAAGGACTCTTCTCTCCATCCCTTTAAAGCCTCGAGAGAACTCTGGTTACAGATGTGAGATGCTGGAAAACAGGAAAGAAATGCCCCAAGACCTTGTGGCTGCACTGAGGAGACTCTGACAGTGCAAAGATGAGAATCTGGACCTCTACCCTCCTTATTGTAACAAAAGCTCAAAGTTCTCCAAGTATTTAGCTCATATAGTGGCCTGCTGGAGTTTTTTTATAAGCAGAAGAAAGAAAATGAAGGGCTTAGTCATGTCGGAAGTATAATTTAAGACTGCAAACTTGTTGGGGTAGGGAAAAAATCTTCACATTTCTTTTTGTACAGTCAATTAATCTGTGTCTTCTCTCAACAAGAGTGAGAAACTGGTACCATCTAACAAAACAAAAAGAACACAAACAGGCCTAGATATCACGCAGCCAGCTCTGGATAACAGATGATTGCTCACCTGAGGAGTTCAAAACAACAACAAATGTAAACAACAAAAATTACTGCCATAACTGCGTGGGTAAATTGTGGTATCTAAAGCACTTTGGAAGCAGGTCTCTACCACTGTTTTGGAAGACTGGAGTCAATCCAGAACCTCTTGCTGTTTGGAAAGTTTTGACAATAACAACTGTGTCATTTCAAAACTTTGCATGTTAAGCTCAAGAAATATTTTGCTGAACTTCTGTGTAACTCAGAAACCAAATCCTTCTTTCCTCCCCCAAAAATATAGCTACGTTTTGAAAAATAGATTTGGCTGAAAAATGGACTAGCCATCCTACAGGATATTCAAAGTTCAAGATTTTATTACATTCCAAATTGGAACAACATCTTAAACCTCAGAAGGAGGTAATGAGAATGAGAATATTCTGGTTTGAGAACACACTAGTGCAGCCAGGTCCCTTCATCTACCAACACAGCTCATGGGGAAAGGGACACAGCCAGCTGACTTCGGGTGGGAGGATGGAAACCTGGATCCAGACTCACAAAGGAAAGCCTCCTTTGGAGCTGGGAGGACATGCAGGGCAGCTGAGTGATTCTGAAAGCCAGAAAGCCTGCAGCATGATGCCCGGAGGGCTCTGGTGCCCACACCTCCTTCTAGACAAGCTGCTGAGGCTCTGCAAAGCTTGAGGCCATCGAGGCCACAGCAAACTTTCCACCTGGGAGCTGGCAAAGCCACATCCCACCTGGCAAGTGTGATACAAAACAGGTTAATTCAATTTTTACTGTGCCTGTGAAACTTTTAGCAAAGAAGGCCTGCAAAAGCTGCTTTCAGCAAGGACAGCTGGGATATAAGAATAAGACATCTGGCCCAGGAAGGCAGTGATAGACAAAACAAAGGACTGAATCTCTGGGAACTTGGGGTGGGATTTGTGGTGATGAGGTTAACTGTTCTATGCACAGAGGGACTGTACATAAATAACCCTATTGCAGAATCACGCGCCCACTTTAGAATCTCCTGCGTGCACCTTCAGGCCTGAATGAAATTATTTTAACACCTCTTCAGTGTTGGGGAAATTAATTCCGATATTTCAGGCACTTGGTAACAGGTGGAGAAGGCCAGAGACACTCATTACAGCTTTGCATCAGAATTTAGTTGGGATCCCCCACTTCTCAGTGGTCCAAACTTTCTCACCAAAAAAGGGTCCTGTTAAAACATCTGCTCTAGAACTGAAGGAAAATGAAAACCCTCTCCTAAAACACACAGTCATCAAATGGTTACTGTCTGTCAGGAATTGCCCTCAAGTTTCAGAAAGCACTCGGTTCCTGGGCTAAGTATGTCACTCAGAAAAAAATACAAATTATTAAGCAAGTACTGACAGTATTAAACCAAAAAAGTCAAACAAAACTGTGGCCTAAATGCTAGAAACACTTTAAAGCAGCATTTTTGCTTCCTGCTGTTTAGAGAGCTTAGTTTTACATTACTGGCAACCTGAAGTGTTCCAAGATCTTGAGCTGGGCTCCCCAAAAAATTTTTTGTCTAAAAATCAGAACAGACTGGAAAACAGCATTTGGCCTCTGTTTTGTTTGCCTTCTAATTTTGGAACTTGTAGTGCTCATGGTTTCAGATTTTGCCTGGAAATATGAGACTTGGAAGTTTACATTTTGGAGAAATGAAAGCTGGCATTTTTGTCATCACATGACTCCAAAAGCTGGGGCTTGAGGAAAAAAATATAAACCATTGTCAGGTTTTCTACAAAATTGTGAGATTAGCAGTATCAGTTTTATCACAATTTAGGCTGCAAGGTTGACCTATTTTATCAACAGTGCCCTACTGAATATGAATTACTTTATGAATTTTAACAACCATATTTCATTTTAAATATAGTTCAATTAAAGTGACATTCGTCACTGAGCTTCAAAGCAAACCCTTCCATCATCATCCTGGGCTAGACTTTTTCTCTTGAGCAAGTGAACTGCATGACCCCTCCAAACTTTGTGTTTCAGAGACAGCCTTTGAAGCAGGACACCTTTAGGGTGTACTGGGGGACAAGCTCAGCATCATGAGAAACATCTTCCAAGGTTCTTCCACTCTCTGCCCAGCTGACATGATAGCTACAGAGCCTCAGACTTCCCCAGGCTCTAGAGTAAGGGCACCAGGAAGCAGATTACGACCCTGCAAAAGATGAGTAGGCAACCAGGACAGTTCCCTTGAGGCCCTGAAGGACAAAACCAAACTGAAGCCAAGAACTTGCTGAGCTGTACTAGGTGTCAGCCTGTTCTACAGCTGCAAATCACTACCATTCTAAAATACAACCTGAAATCTTTGGGGTGGTTGTTGCACAAGAGCTGTGAAAACACAGGCTCCAGTTCCATCTACGGTACAACAGGACGACTGAGGGGTGCAGGGGAGAAGACCACAAATACTCAGCAGGCAGAAACTGCTCCAGTGAAAACCTTACACAGAAAGATTAGGTAGAACAGAAAGCAGTGTGCATGGGAGGATGCATTCCAAAGTAGCATAAAAACAAATGGGGGAGGGTTAGTTAATTATTCAGAGAAACTCAAACCTCTTCACAAACTAGGTCTAGAACATCCTGGAAAGTAGGAAAAAAATTACAAACATTTGCCAAAACACAAAATCCCATCTAGTACCTGTTTCAGCATTTTGAGGTCATCCAGATTCTCACATTTAATCTAATCTGCAACTTTTCTCCAGTTTACTTAACTTTCCATACAAACTTGTTTTCTGTTCTAGTGACACCACCTTCCAATTAATTCAGAAGAGACAGGCTTGAAAAAGACATGTCAATTAGAGACTCACATGCCAGGTACATTTTTCTGAGCTCCAGGAACTAAAGCATCTTTCTCCAGCATCACAGAAGTGCTGGTTTAATTGAGCTGTAGTTACACTGAGCATTTGCAGTTCTCTAAGGCAGAGAGAGACGTCAGTCTCCCCCTGGTTACGTTTTGTTTTTCAGTGATTGTGTGATGGGGTAAGGAGAGAGGGAACTGTTTCCAAGTTAGCACACTGAGAGAAAGGACTCATAAATCATGGGGTCAGCCAGGTTATGCTTTATTTTAACCTTAGGGTATGATGCTTTCAATCCAATATTTCGTAGCTTTTTTCTGTGTAATAATTTATCTGGAATTATGGCAACTCTTACAAGCTTAGAAAAAAATTGGCTCAAGTAAAACAATTCCTTTGTCATAAATAAGTTGTGTACATAACTACAGCATAATCATTCAACTGCACATAAGTCCAAGAGTTATCCACTCTTTGTAGGAGTATTTCCCTGTCAATAAATCTAATGCTATTTCAATCTTCAGGCCAGTGTGACAGAAGCCTCTTAGATTAATTAGGGCAAGGTCAGAAAAACTGAACTCAGAGCTGCATTCTTGTCACAGTTTTCTTCCACCTACCATAACCCATAAACTGACTGTAAACTCACTGACCATTTTAAACATGGGCACGTTAGGGTGACTTCGTTGTCTTAATTTATATATAAAAGATGATTTCTTTAAGAATTGTTTCTTCTCTGACAGTCACTAATTGAGGAGAAGTATTTTGCTTTGTATTCAATGTTGATAAGGATTATTTTTTTATTTTTAAACTTTTTTCCCTTCACAATTATGGGCTGCAACTCATGGGTTCATGAGACTTGAGGATCATAAGGGCATGGAACTGTCCAGACTGCCTGTGCAGTGTAACCAAAATTTCACTACAGCTCTGTGGGAATGAGAGAACAGTATTGTCTCACTGCCTGTTCAATTCTTGCCTGACCATCCAAAAGAAGGGTGCCACAAATCTCATGGGGTTTGTGTGAAGTGGACCCTGGAGGTGAAATTCTGACCTCAGCAGGGTCAGTATTTCATCTGAAATCCCTTGAGACCGACCTCCAAATCATTTCTAAGGATTGCAGCTTCTATCAGATGGTAGTTGGCTGACTTTCATTTACTACTGACTTAGGTCAAACTTGGACCAGAGATCAAGAGATGAAAGGCTCTATATCTCATTATCAATAACCAGGGTTTTCTTCACTACCCTAAAAACAACATACTTCATTCTTATCTACAAGGCGTTAAAACTTAAAAGGGTTGGGGTCAAATTATGTTACTTCAATTTATTTTTATTCACTGCTTATAAAACAACTTCCTCTCTCGCTGCCATAGCTAAATGCTAAAAATATAAATATCTTCTGTGCTATTGTACAGGTTTTGCTATTGTTTTTCTTTTAAAAACTTATTAAAAATGCAGCAATAAAGAAAAATCCCTCCCACACACAAATTAAAGAAGAAGAAAAGAATACAGAGGTCAAGGCCAAACCAAGTCTTACCAATCTCAAAATTATTTTCAGCAAAGCACATTTTGTACAGAAGTTGCCTTTTAACAGAGGGGTGGACCTTCCCAGGAGTTTTTCATAAATGCACAAGTCCTGATATGGACAGAATATCCTCTGGAATGACAGAGCCAAGTTTTCTTCTAGTATGAAGCTCCTCTGATCTGGCTGGAATTAAGTTTTCTTAAATGGTTTACAATTGTCACTAATCATTTTAGGCAACTCACTCTGAAATAGCAACGAAAAGCTTTGGAAGGAGAATGCTGTTGCCACTGAACGAACAGAACAGGCTACAGCAACTTGCAATGCTCTGTACAAACTGCATCACCAGAAAAACAGAGATTTTACCCTGATCCTAGATATCAGCAAGAAGTCAAACTTCTCCTTTGTTATTCCTTGGAAACCTTCACAGGCAAACTGATTTGCATTGTTCCCAAAACAGAAGCATGCACATGGGAGAAAAGTAATCAACTACAGTCAATAGCACGAAAAGGAACTTCTGAATACATAAAGGAAGAAAGAGGCTAAATAAAGTTTACTGGTTATGCTGGTTTAACAGCTTTTTCTACTACTGGAAATAAACTGTAGATACCTGGAATTTACACAGTTGCTCTCCTGAATCTGACCAACCTTTTGACCAGTTTCTCACTTACACAATACTTCGCCACAAATAAAAATTCCCAGACTTCCAACACCTCAGGCAGAGGGAAGAAGGTGCACTACATTATCAATCACTGAAGAGAACTGCTTCAGCAAATCCTTAAAAACGGAGCTGTGGGACATCAGTTCCAAACAAACTCTTTCTGGCAATGCTTTTGTCACTCCTGAGGAAAGAGGATTTGGTCCTGCAAATGCTTGTTTGAGTGACCAGCTCCTCTAACATCTTCCTGACCCTACAGGACCCATGTTAATCATATAAGGCCTTCCAGAAACCAACCTTTTTTGCTAAATGACAGGTAAAATCCTCATGTGTTTCCATAAACAAGATGCCAGCCAACTGCAGAGATTCTTAAAGAAACTGTGGCAATAATGGCTGAGGGAAAGAGTGGGGAAAGGGAAAGGAAGAGAGGTAACAGGGGCATGGGAGGAGACGTGTCTCTGACCTGGATCTGTTGCTGAAGAAGGTTAATTTTGTGTTGCTGCTGCAGAAGCTGCTGCTGTTGTCTTGCAATCTGTGAAGAAATTGCACAGAAGAAACATGAGATATGGATAACCATTCCCAGATTCCATCCATTGGAAGCTTCGACCCTGCTTAGTTCTTTAAACCTCTCCATTGAGCTAAGAAACCTTCAAGGGCAGGAGGCAGCAGCCTGGAGACTGCTGCTGAAGCAAGGGGCACATGTTCAGGAACAATTCATTGCTAATACTAGTGAGAAAGGGAATCTTACAGAAAATGACATACTGGAAATGAAGACAAGGACCTATGAAAAAAATCTTACTGAAATGGCACTGCTAAAATTCCCCAGGAGAGAGAACAATACTGGCAGGGAAACTGAAAAATAGTGGAGGAAAGTGGAAAAGGCAAAAAAAGTAGGATGGCCAGAAATATTCTTCTGTTTGGCACCACTTGCTCAAAAATTCCAAAAAAGTGGCAATCTGACACCATGGAGGAAGGTTCTTAGTGTACTTCTTGTTTTTTTAAATGTAGAAACAGGCACAAAGAGACTGGAACTGAGTTTGGAAAAATCACTGACTCTTCAATGTGTGTATCAGCTGCAAGAAACTAAGGGGGCAGTAGCACTAAGGCTACAAAGCTCAACACTGAAACCCGTTTATGGAAGGGGATGGAGTTGTTCTAAGTCTCCTCTCAAAGCCAAGTGCAATTTTCCCTAAGGACTTCCACCCTCCCTCTCTGCTAAATGATTGCAAACGCTGCCATAGACACATTTTAGACACTGTGAAGGAAAAAAGCAGACATTAACAGAATGGAATTAAAGAGTTCTAAAGGCTGGAGGCAGACAAACCGTTCTTGAACTTAAAAAGCAAATTTTAAAAACTTTCATTTAAGTTATCACAAAAGCTCTGCTCTCATGAACGGCCAGTGCAGCAGTACAAACATTAGAGAGAGCTCTGCTCTTCCCCTGTGTTATGTGTACACAACTCAGGGTCAGTTGGTAACTTATACATACTTACTGGGAGAAATTTTGTGCTTTCTTCCCCTCAGGTGTTTTCTTTTCTTTCTATTATTAGACTATTTGCATAAGAAACACTCAGTCATAGTTAGCTCCACATCTAACAGATGAAATAAATGTTTTCTTTCTGGAGCCTTTCTTCAAGAAAGAAAAGTAATTTTTATCACTACTTTTTTTCAGAGTCTGGATATTTTAATTTCTGCATAATACAGAAGTATATGTGTTTTCTTCAATTAAAAGAAATCCCAGTTATCCTAATTTCTTATTGCTTCTTTACATTGTTTTCATTTTCTTATTCACTTTCAAATCCCTCAGCCATCCTGTGGCACTAGTGACTTTAAAAGGCAGGATAAAAGGAGCAGCTCCTACAGGATGTCTCCTCGTGAAAGAATCTTGCCAATTCCATCTTCACTCCTTCATCCACCTTTGCTGTTTTAACAACAGCATGATACGAATTCCCCAAGGTAAGTCACTTCTGTTCTCCCTGTGTGGGATTTCAGGCATAAGGCCAAAACACCCTTTATTTAAGATAAGGTTTTTAAATAATTAAAAACAGGGAAAACCAAGGCTTAAATGTCTGAAGGTATCAGCAGTGGTTTAGAAATCTTAAGCCTTGCTTAAGCACAATACCAACACTGAATATGACAACTATGACAGATTTAAAAGAATTTTGTGAGTTTCATAAGACATAGCTGCAATTCTGTGATAAAATTTTGGACTAAACATCTAAATATTCTCTGCTCATGTTCAAGTACAAAAGTGGACATTAATTTCTGTTAAAATCTGCACAGTGGAATCTGTGAGAAAAGTTATGTTTTTGCCTAAAACGTTGTATGTCCGTGTATGCACACTGGAACTGATCACATGTGAAAACCATGTTTGCATTTCCAGTGAAGGGCATACTTGCAAGAACTGAAAATCAAGCCTCTCAAGTGCAGAAGAATAAAAGTCACACTTGTTCACTGACTTTATATTATTCTTTGCTTTTTTCCACAGTTGGCAAAACCCAACCTTTTCATTTCTCACATTACAATCCAAGTGCTGCATTTTGTTCTTTTTATACCTATTCAGTATTACTGAATTAAAGCAGCTTCACCAGATTATTCAGGAGGGCTGAATTTGCCTGTTTATTTACAGATAGTTTAAAACCCCAAAAAAAGTATTGAAAGATAATATATAATTGCAGAGTATTCTGAGCTGCAAGGGACTCACGAGGACTGTCAAGTGTCTTAAGTGAATGGCCCATGCAAAGGCTGAACTCACAACCTTGGCATTACTGGCACCAGGTTCTGAACAACTCCAAGATGGATATATTTCAAATTAAATCATTCTTCTGATATGTTTTTGTTCAAACTTTTTCACCTTGGAGAACAAATGGAAAAGATTTCGGGTGCAGAACAACTTTTAGAGTATGAAGCCTGAAAGATAAACTACTGGAAAGCCTTTCTAGGAAATGATTTAAGCTGAAAGCCACTGTCATAATCACTCACCTGTTCTTGTTGCTGCTTAGCCAGCTCCATTTGCTGGCGTTGTTTCTCGATCTGAGATGCAGCCAGCTTCTTCTGTTCATCGTGAGCTGCTAGCAGCTGTTCCCTCAAACTGGTCAGCTGATTGATCATACCCATGAGCTGCCTTTCTTTCTCAGCGAGGCTTTCTGGAGTCCCTGGGCATCATATGGTGGGGGGAAACAAAAAAAAAGGGGTAAGGAGAAGAGAGGAAATTTAGAGCAATCCAGCTCTTCATTTTGCAGCTTTACTGTAAGCAAAGTTTTAGGAGAACCAAAGAGCAGCAGCAGCAGCAGCATATTGCAATATGCTGCACACTAAGACCTGTTTCTCTAGAGGAAAATGAGCCATGGAGGATAAATCTGTATGCAGGCTTTGATCTGGTGTACCCCTTCAATGTTTCTTTGCCCTTTCATCTGTTTCCCACTGCCTTTCTGTCAGATTAATAAAGTGAAATAATACTGCCTATTTTGAGAAAGTTTCAAGTTTTAAACACTGAGGATCAAAAAATCAACCCTTCCAGGTTTCTAAGACAATTATATTTATGTCAGAAACTTAGGTAAAGGTATGATTTCTGTAAGTGTCAAAGCATTGATGTAGGATAAGTATTAACATCCCTCTATAACCTGCTATATCACCTACATCCCTGATTAGGATTAAATTATATAGTACTTAAATTGTCAATAACTCCTATTGCTGTTGCTGCCACCAAGGTGCACTTTCAAAGGAAAAAGTCTTTTATAAACATATCTGAAAACCTGAGTTAAACACAACTCACCATCACTCTCATTTGTACTGTTGTTAGATGTTTTTTTTAATAAGAGTTCAGCAGACACAGAGGAACTCACTATCTCACTTTCATAACTGTGCTGAAGAAATTATTTTTCTACCCAGAAGGACAGTGGTTATAAGGGAAGGGAAGAAAAAATTCCAAGAAAAATCAAAAGCTATGAATCATACTCAAAAAAAAAAAAAAAAACCAAAGAAAAAGAAAAAAAAATCCCACCAAAAAAAAGGGCACTTTTAATATATGTAGAATCATTTGACTGTGAATTTAAAAGACTTGAAAATATGTGTAGCAGCTAATCCACAGATATCCCCAATACCACCACACCCTCTCACATGAGTCAGATCCTATGAAAACCTTTCTAAAAAGCCTTTAGGAAAGGATTAAGGCTATCAGTGTTAATGCCTCCTCTGAAAATAGCCTGGTTTTGGGACCACCCTTCCATACAAACCTCTTTCAAACACTGGAAGCATTCTTCTGCCAATGTCACTAGTGTTCTCCAAGTGAAAAAAAAAAAAAAATAAAAAAAGAAAAAAAAAAAAAAAAAAATTGGCGACTACAGCAAACATGTTCCTAGCCAACTATCAGTCAGACATGGAAAAGAGCTACTGGTAATAGCTCATTTAGTCTACCCCCCTGCCAGTGCAGGAATGTTCCCTATAATATATTTACTACAGCTTTCTAGATTGGATTGAAATGTCTGAAATGGTGAATCATCTACTGTTTGCTCTGAAAGACTGTGCCACAGCCTCTGAGGTACCACTGGGAGGGCTCTTTGCTTGATGGTTACCTTAATTTACCTTTTTGTTTCTTTTTTCCCTTTGTTATTTTCACTTAATTTCAGTGATGTGATCCCAAGCAACATCCCATTTGTTACATTAGCCAAGTCCAAATCCATTTGTAGACAGCCATATGCAAGCGGAAAACCACAAAGAATCACCAGGAGAAAACGTGACAGAAGAAATGTAATTAAATTGTTTTTTATTAGGGTTCTAGAAATTTCTGTGAAAATATTCTCACCACATAACAAAGAACTACAGCAGAATATTCTCAGATAAAGCCTCCAGAAAAACTGTGGTACAAGCTGGAAACTTGAGAAACACACTGAAACAGAAACCATAGGACTTTAAACCTGTTCTGCTAAAAGCTGTGAGAAAGAATGGAAGCCAGCGCTAAAACACTATCACGGCTGAAGAAAACACTTCTATCTATGATTTTTCCTTCCAACACTGGAGACAGAGAACTGCTACAAGTAATGCATTTGCCACCTGGCCATGGAATTAATCAGAAGTTTCTATTGCCACTCTTCATCCTTTATTTGTTTTTCCCCAGAAAAAAGGTGCAGTGTTTCCAAGAGGTGTAGAAGAATTATTCTAGAAGGCAGCCCCTGCCTTGGTCTGTCCATGTGGGTTTACTGCAATGCCCCTCTAATGAAGACTATCATGCACTGATACTGCCACTAGAAGTGAAACATCTGAAAACAAAATATTTTGTATTTATTTATTCAGCAGCTATTTTATGCCTGACTTTTACTGAGGGGTGGATGCAAGCATGAGAGAGAGGGGAGGAAGGTCCTACAGAAAGAAGGAATACACAGGATTGTCTCAGTTCTTGAGTCAGGGTAAGCAAAAAGAAATCACTGTCAAATACACCAACACACATCACAGCTCCTCAGCCAGTGCTGGTTCATCCGTGTATTTTGAGCTACTACAGTAGCTTTCAGTTGGGAATCAAAAAGCACTTTGTAAAGTTAAATTAATCCCCATCTTTAAATTAATCTGAAAGGTGGAAAAACGTTTCCATATGTGTAAACTGACAGACAGAGAGATCACAGAGTTAGGCAGAAAAAGACGTGCTGGTAGCCAACCCCGCGCGCCAAAGCTCTGGCTTTGGGAACAGGACACTCCACGTGCCACTGACCTGAGCAGGGCACCAGACACAGGCAGGACATCCACCTCCTGCACTGCTTCTGCAGCCTCACTGACCCACAGGGCAGCAAAAAAACTTCCCCTCCAGGAAAAGGGCAGCTTTCTCTGGATTCCAAGAGTAAAGATGAAGAGCTGTGCCCAGCTCCAGGGTCCTCAGCACAGGAAAGAGGGGGACTTGTTGGAAGAGGAGCAGAGGAGGCCACAAACATCATCAGAGGGCTGGAGGGAGGACCTCTCTTATCAGAATCAGAAAGGCTGAGAGAGTTTGGGCTGTTCAGCCTGGAGAAAAGAAGGCTCCAGAGACACCTCCCAAGTACCTAAAATGAGATTACAAAGATGGGGACAAACTTTGTAGCAGGGCCTGCTGTGACAGGACAAGAGGCGATGGTTTTAAACGAAAAGAGGGTCAATTTAGCTTAGACATAAGGAGGAAATTTTTTACAATGGAGGTGGTAAAACATTGAAATGGGTTGCCCAGAGAGGTGGTGGATGCCTTATCCCTGGAAATTTTCAAGGGCAGCTTGGAAAGGGCTTTGAACAACCTGGTGTAGTGTAAGGTGTCCCTGTGCATTGCAGGGGGATTGGACCTGATGACCTCCCAACCCAAACTATGTGAAATAAGAGTAAGCAGGCAGTGCAATGAAGTACCAATGCAGACATCAGAATCACAGGCACACTGCAGCCATGCAGCCAGGGACAAATCGACTCAAGTCTCTTCATAATGATCCAGTTTTTTAAAGAAAATCTGAAATGCTCACAAGGGGTGTTTTATATCCTACTTAGTAAGTACAATGCATAATTCCTTGGGTTTATACAGCTGGAGTGAGAGTAGTCTGACAAAAGGCAGACTTCTTGCATTATATTTCTCAAGCTATTTCAGTTTGCTAATAAACCAAAGGGGAAAATTTATCAGCATCAGCTTTATAAAAAAATCTTCTGTTGGAGACTACTTCCTGGAAAACATGGCTTAGTAGGTACTTTTTTTCACAGGACTAAGCCATCCTTCCAGTAACTGGAATAGTATTTAATGATAATTTCAATTCTTTGAGGTAATAATTCCTTGCAAAATAAGTACTTGGATAGCCATACTCTCAAGTGACCTGCAGAAAACCAGAGGCAAAAAAAGATCAGATGTGTGGCTCTAATGAGAGATGGTGAGTTATGTGCAGATTTCCCCTTGTCTTATTCACACATCTGTATAAGCCCCACTGATGATGAATCATAGTTCTAACATACCTTGCAGGTCACTGGTGGCTTGTAAATGTGTGAAAATGAAAAACAAGGGAAATACTTGAATCAGATCCTGATAATAATGTTAAGTGTTTACATTTAGTTTAAGTTTAGTATTTTTTATGTTAGCCTTATTACCTAGCACACCTTCTCTATAATTACCTTCATGGAAATGGTCAACTAAAGTGCTATTTCACAGTTGCCATGGCCAATCAAACATTACTTTGCATAACATATGAAGGCCAAAGCACGGACAGTTTTATTTATTTAATGGTGAGGTGAGGTGAGGGCAACAGTGGGGTCACTACATAAGTACAATTGGTTATAGGAATTTTTCTTGGTGTATTAAAAATTATGAGTTAAGTGCTGCAGTTATTTGTTGATGCTTTTCTAGATGCCACAGATTGGGGGTAAACAAGGATGGTGGATTTTTGTCCTACCCTCACTATTTTCTCTCAGTTAACCTGCACGAGATCTATAAACCTATATCATTGTGTGAAGTGTCTTGGCAGATAAGGGATTTCCATCTAAAGAATTCTGTAGCTTACAGGGCAAAACATGTCAGTATTTTATGCAACTGAACCAACAACAAGAATGAAGGCAGTTTATGCCACTCTTGAGTTAATGAACTCTCCACATGGCTGCTAACCCTGACTTGGGAGGGGGTGCAAACCTCTACCCCAGCAGCCATCTTCAGCTGCCTCCTTCCTAAATTCCCTGGGAGCTGCTCCAAGCAGCACAGAGTTGGGAATGGTTCTGGAGCTGGCCTTTACACACTGCAGTGCTCTCACTCCAGCCAGGCAGCAGGGCTGAGAGAAAAAACCCCAAGTGTCCATTATTGCAGCCTACAGCTTGACAGCAAGCTAGACCACAGAAGTACTGAGTGAGGAGCAAAAGGAGAGTGCCTTGAAACAGTGACTGCCTCAAGAATTACTCTTCATTACCATCAGATCCACAACAAACAGATACTGCACATTTTATGCTCAACAAAGCTTTTAACCACCAGGCCACCTGCCTTTCAGGAGATTGTTGTAGGTGCTCCCTGTGCTCTCTCTCACTGCCATGGCAAAACATGGATTTTTCACAACTGATCAAAACAACTCAGGCAAAGGACCATCCAAGTACACACTGCAGGTTGATAAGTGCATAAAGGCACAAGAAAAGATGCTTTCCAGATGCATCAGCTTAATCCTCTATTACCACGAAGGCTCAGAAAAAACCCTATGTTTGTGGATGCAACACCCACAGCAGATGGCAATAAAAGAAGACTCAAATTAGTGGCATTCTGTATCGCCAAACCTAAACTTCATCTCAGATCAACACTACCCATAATAGTGTTTAAGTAGTAGAAGAAATTTACTCAAATGTGAAATAAACTATTACACATTCTTAGTTCTGATTCACAGTCTCAGACTGGCAGTAACAGTAACATTTTAATAAACATTAGAATGAAGACACCAATATGACCAAATGACACACTTAAAGTGAGAAAACGAACAGGAGAAACCTTGGCATACCCACCCAAAACAGAACCAAAGCAAAAAAAAGGCAGAGAAACTGCTTTTGCGATCAAAACAGTAAATACTTTATTATAATTTATTAGACAGAATGAGAATGTAAATGAGAAATTGGGAAAGCCAATATTTTCTTTGACAGACATTTTAAGCTTTTGCTGCAAATGTTCAGGCAGTGAGAGTGTTTGCTCCCAGACAAGCCTACTGATGTGTGTTCTGCAGGGGCAGAGCTATGGCAAGGCTCTCAAGCCCTCTGCCATGTCCCCATTAAACTGCTGGGGATGGCATCAACCAGGGGTGCTTGTGTGCACCCTCACCCATGGAGACAGTGAAATCTATCTACCAAGTCAGTTTACTATCAAAGTAATTGTGTAAATAGCTTTTGAACTGTCAGAATCTGTCTTTCAAAGGAAAATCAAAGAAAACAATGTGCAAGTACAAAGCCTGGAAGACATAATAATATTGTATTATGTTCATATCATTAACTGTGGTTACAAAAGAAAAAAAGCCTCCTGTATCTACAAAGTTTTCTATGGGGAAAAAAAAATCATTAAATGGAAATAAGAATATTTTGAAGTACTCTGTATTCAAATAATGTTAAGATGTATAATAATAATTAGAGCATGCAGTATAAAGCATTTTTAGATTTCAAAGCACTACCTAATTGATCTTCTTAAAGACTGTTTGCAGGTAGAAAGGTAATGGTATGCATTATGTTTTTCAAGAGCAAACTAAGGCACGAAGCTTTTTAGCAACTTGCCGAAAGTCATTCTAAACTTTATGTGGTGTAGGAGGTTTTATTGCTGGCCTCGATGAAGTCACCAGCAGAACTATTTCATCAAGGCCAACAATTTCCCCACTGACTTTTAACAGTAATACATGTTAAATAGATAATTAAGTCTGTGTTTGACCCAGTTGGAGACTAGGTAAGGTTTCAGCCAAGGGGACCCTTATGAATGAACCAATTATTGATGTCATCCAACTCACCGAGCAACAGAACCCTGCCACAACACAGTTTCTGTGTAACTTTGATGTAACAACAGTGTGACAACGACTGAGCTACAGCCCATACATGAGCTAAAGACTGAGTCACCTCCAGGTTTTTCCTGAAATTATGTGTTTTTTCAGTAGACTTTTTAAGCTAGCAAAGGCTACAGTTTTCATACAAATATGAGGAATGTTTTTCAAACTGAACAGTCTATTAACTAAGCCATCCTCAGAAAGAGTAAAATCCTAGTTGTCCTAACTGCACCAAATCCAAAGAATAAATAAAATTATCAGTACTTCGTAAAATAAGTATCTTTTCTAGAGGATTTTCTTACAGTATCTTTCTTCCAGAGTATCATTCTTATCCCAGTGTCAACTATTTTATCCTCACTCCTCATTCCAGTTTTAACCTTGACATATTAGAAATCTAAACCCAACAATACTTTGCTCGGTAAGAAAGCCAGAAAAGTAAAACAGACAGGCCACCTAGTCTTCTTCTACTTTAAAGCAAACTAATCTGTGTCATGCACTCCCTAAATAAAAATTTAAAAACCTATCTATAACATAAATTTGAAGAGGAGTATTCCCATTCGTGCTGCTGAAGTCACATGTGTGAGGCAATGGGGAGATGGGGTTTCCTGCAGGAAAAGTAGTCTGAGAAACAGATCTAACTGCCTGAGGTAAGTTCAGAATTTAACATCTTCCTTCCTCTGTTTTTTGAACAGCAATGTGAAATGTTTATGGCCAAGCAATGGGGTATGTACTTGCTGGGATGCGTTGGTGGGTGGATGTGGGTCTGTGCTTGTGAATGTGTGCTGACTCCCCTGATGCTTCCCTCATCAATACTTCAGAGAGTGCTTTACTATGGACTAGAAAACACAGCTTCTCAGGCCACTAAACCCTGGAGCTGTCAGGACAAAAACACCTGAAAACTGGCATTTTTCATTAAGTATTTAAGCAAACTTTGCTACACAATGACTGGCATCTTACAACTACCCACCCTGCAAAATTAAATTATTTCATCTTACTGATGGGGCGAGTCAGCATAATAAGAGAAAACTTTCTGACTGCTTTTTACTTGGCAAGACAGCCACCAGAAAAAGCAACAAGGAAAGAAAAAATGCACAATTCAAACTGATTTGCCTGTACCTGCAGGTTTATGTAATGAATCTTCCCTCTTTGACAAATAAAAATCCGTTTTAGGACAGCGAGATATAAGGAATGTATTTATTTCAGCACACCGACGTTCTTCATATTTTATGTTTGAATGCAAGGCTGAAGAATGAATAAAAGCAAATTATGACCAATTACCCTCTTTTGCCATTACTATCCTCAAGAACTCATATTCTGTGGGGAAAAAAAGCTCAGCCGTCTGCCCCGTAACAAACCAGCTCTCTGCTGTTTCGCAGCCCTGGAAAGAGCCTGTCACTGAGTACTCTTTATTTGCTGTCAGAAAAAAGTTTTGGTACAGTACACCACAAAGAAAGCTTGGTATTCAACCAGGTTAGCAACTTATTGTCAAGGTTCCAAAAGGAATAGACAACATTTCTATTGAGACTGTTTCTCCGAAGTTATTAATTGTTTTACTGTCTAGACAACAAGTTAGAACTAGGCTAGGAAAATAGTATTTGCTGCTGGAATTTTATGCAGCAGCAGGAAAAGAGTAAAAAGTGTGTGCACACGTGTGTGTGTGTGTGTGTGTGTGTGTGTGTATTTGCTTTGTTTTGTTTTGTTTTGACAAACTGGCAGTTGTAGCTCAGCAACATTTAGCTCTACCAGCACATCTTTCAGGTAATTTTAGTACCACAACCACAGCTTTAGGACCCTTTTGTCAACCAACTCTCTAAACCATTTTTAAATACAGCTGTTTGGACCCCATATTTTCCAATAAAGTCACTGGCATTTGCTACCTTAATTAGTTCAATTTTATTCTATTGTCTCTATCAATAATCACGTCTTAAAAATAAAACTAGAACCTGACTTTTTGTGATCAAACTAAGTACCTTTATGTACGAAAATCTGGAACAACCTCTAATTGGCTGCTTTGCCGTAAAACCACATTTTTAAATGCCTTAAAAGAGATTCCTCCAGCCCTCCCTTCCCATATACACAACCCTCAACTAAACTCCCATTCTAGGTCAAATAGCAGCAGCCCCATCCAGTCACAGTCTCTACCTTGGGCTTTTTTTTGGCCTGCAGAAGTTCTGCGTTGGTGTGGCTCAGCTAGCACTGGCTACTTCCCTGCAGCCTGAGAATATCACATCGCCTTGTGATCAACCTCCACGATTTTGGCAGCTGCCAAATTTCCTCCTGAAACTCAGGATTCCCTGGGTGCAACTGGGCAGGTTCCCATGCACCCCAGCACTTCTGGAATGTTAACAAAGGACTAAAGCTCAATTTCCAATTTGCTACTATTAAATCCCTCAAAAAATAAACACAAAGAAGAAGATACTAAGCAGGTTGCAACAAATATTGAATTTATCAGTTAAAAGCTGACAATCCAACATATCTTACCTCTTTCACTTATGACTCTCACCCTCCTTCTCTTGCCACTCCACTTACAATACTACCCACAAAGAAATAATGCAGAGCATCCACAGCTGACACAAGTTTGCAAACACTTTTGAACCATTAATTTGCAAATGTAAAATTCACACAGCTCCTAAGAAAGCGTGCAGCTTTCACACATCTCCTGGGGATCTGCAGTGTATTAGTCAAAGGTTTAAACCCAGTGTATTCCCCATGAATAATCTTTCTCCCTCTCCCCCTCCTTCCTCCTGTCCACATCTAAATGCAGAATCCCCAGCTTCCTTGTCTTTAGTTTACAGATTATGTGATCCAAAGTGTCACTCACTGGATTACTGCACATAACCTGAGCACTACCCGAAGCTTACTTGTCTTCAACTTGTCCAGCATTACTTAAATGGAATTATCCGTCACAATCCATATACCGAATCTGCATAGCTCACTTATCTCAAGATTCTGTGTGTCACCTACCAGATTATCCGTTTTAATCCATACATTGAATCTACATAACATATGTCTTTAATTCATGGGCTCTGATGAGCTATAGTATCGCTGAATGGATTATTTCTCTTTATCCATTATTGGCAGTCCTAAAACCGTTCACAGCGCACTCTCTCGTGCCCCATCTTCTCTGCACATGAGCAAAATCAGAGTCTTCAGCAAACACATCTCACATCAAACACAGCCTGACACAATACCTGCACTGACACTTCGTGGAATTTGGAACTCAGTTTCTCATGCAAAACAAATGTCTGTATTATCGTGAGTTGAAGATCAGGATTGGTAGGCTGACCTCGCTTTCAATTACATCCATAAATCTGTGGTTACTCTAACACAGTCTCTGGAGTCACCTAGACTTAAGTGGATACAACTTAACCAAATTTAAATTCAATTTTAACCAAATTTTAATCAAATTTGAATTTGATTTTAAACCTAATGACAATCCCTTTCACAGTGAGGGCAGAAAACACTTCACCTGAGTTGTTTACAAACTAACCTGCATAATAGAAAAGGTTGTTCAAACAACAATAAAAATATATCAGATTCAGACTTTCCCAGTCTTTCTTGAGAGATTTGGGCATAATCACTGTTAACAATGCCTTCAACAGAAAACCTACTCAGAAAGACTGGAAACAAAAGTCTGTTTAACCTTTTGTTCCACACATCTATTCAAAATTAGCTAAGTGGGGAACATATAAAATACGCATTATTATGTCTTGACAAGTTTCAATAGAAAGATGGACAAGATTAGCAGCAAGTGTGCACTCCAAGGGGATTTTAAGAAGAGTTCTCATCATGGTTAAAGCTGCCTCACTCACCCCAGTGTGAGCAAGGCCAGACAGCCTACAATGCACCTGAGGGGCCAGTACTGCTCCTGAGGCCCAGCACCAGTGAAAGAGAAGCCTCATGTTGATTTTATATATTTAGGAATGATTACTGATATTTAAGAAATAAATGTATTTTTTATACCTTTTCCTAGTAACACTGGAGGACAGCAGCTACTTTCCTGCTGCAATGCACAGCTAACAAGGCAGTTACGCTGACAGCAGAAAAGGGGGATGATTTTCCTTCCTGTAGATGACCAGTTTGAGACCTGAAGATCTCTCTGCTCCAGTGAATCCAATAAACTGCATTATCCATAAATAATCCAGAGGCCTTTCGAGCCCTGGTTTTGAATATGATGGATATAAGTAAGTTTGAACAGGCTTTAACCAATTCAACATACAGTTTTACAGTTTAATTTTAAAATACCTCAATTTAACAGCACATTTTGTAGATTTTGCTATAGAGTGACTTGTTTTGAGCAGAGTAAAAACTCCATGGATATCAAAACAGAATTTCTTAAGAAATCTCTAGTCCCAAACTTGCAATTTAGCCCCAGACTATCTCTCTGAACAAACACAGGTATTTGAGTTATAATTTCTACAGATACGAAAGGTTCTAGATTTTGCCTCATTTTAAGAGCATTCCCTTGCAGTACCTTTCAGTCCATCTGTGGAATAAAACAATACATTTCCTTTTCAATTAGTAACTGGAAATATATAGATCCTTCTAACTGTGATCTTGAAGCTTGCAGCTGGCACTCTGCAGATACTCAGTGATGGTTCTGCTTTACAGGCGTGCAGATGAAGAAAGGGGGGTTTAAAGCAGCAGCCAAAGGTAACAAAGCAACCAAGAGAAACAACTGAATACAAAACATGGGAGTCTGGTCACTTCCAACCATTCACCCATTTCTTTATCTTTAATAAAATATTACTGCTTTCTAACTTAAAAGAAATCACGCTAATAGAAAATAAAGTCTTCTTCTTCATCTCCCTTTCTTTTAATCTCTCTCAGAGAATAAAACTCAGTGGTAATAACACAGACTTGGGCATTAACAATATGTAGCCTAGTGCTGAGACTTTCACACATGATGTACTAAAACTCCCCCAGACCTAATGAAAAGCACAATGAAACTTTGAACAGTTAAATGGAAAAAACTATGCAGTGGGTAAGATAGCTGGGCAGTACAGCTCCTAGTGCTCTCCACATTCCAGGGTGTCTTATTAATAAGAAGACAGTGCCTAAGTGGGGGTTTCCAAATATCACTAATAGAGAAATGAGGGGCGGAAAAAACACGGCTGCCAGGACAAATACAGAGAAAGAAGTTAATTTAAAAATCACTACTGGAAAACTTCGTAACTATAGAATGACGGAATAATTCTGCAGCATAATATATGTGTGTTTGTACACGTGTATGTGGGTACAGAGCAGCTCAACTTGCACACCTTTGCTGCTGCCTCACTAAATATAGCTGCAATACAGCTGAGCCATTGTTTGTTGGCTGCTCACAGGCTGATGGTGCCATGAAAACCACATTCCTGGGCACTAAATAATCAGCCTGCCTGACCCCCCAAGAATCTGTAAGTCAAATTCATTTACCCCCAGAGGGCAATGCTCCATTGTATCCTCCCTCCTTTCTAGCCACCTAGGAACAATGGACAATAATTGCAACTGTCACGGCAGTCAGTAGGAAAAATAAACCAGTGCCTGTTTTCACAGCTTACTGCCAAACTTGATCCAAACACCTAATAACCATGCCCCCAACCACAGAACCACGGTTGCACTAAAAAGCCTTAGATGTGAGGCTTTTGAACAGAGCTACAGAACAATAACTCGACTTGTGTTCAAAATATAAAGCTAAAAACCAAAAATTAAAGCAAAGAAAAGTCTTCTTTGAGGCTGTGCTGTTGCTCCCCATCCTTTCCCCCAGGCACGACTGAAAGGACTGTTGAATTTCTCTCGTGGTAGCATATAGGCTGCTGCTGCTTTCAAGTTCAGCTTGTGAAAGGGAAAAAGAGGAAAGGAGAAAAAAGATTGCCCTCCAAAAGAACTAGATCATAGGCGCTGGGAACAGACCACCTTCTCAGCACACAGCACTCTTCAGAGCAGCTCTACTGAGTCCAAAGGCACTGGAGAATCACTGGGAGTCCTTCTAAAGGTTCCAGTGTGTCAAGAGTTAAAGAGGCTCCATACAGTGTGCAAGGTCTGCTGAAATACATACCCAGAAGTGGGTATGAAAGATGCCTCCTCATACTTTGTCCCTGAAACATCTTAAAGATTCATCAGTTCATGGCAAAGGATGATGTCATTTTGAAACAATGTGCTTTTAAAACCCACAACTCCCAGGTAAGCCCCGTGGCTGCTCTTCCTCTTTATGACCTGTTGCTTCACACACATGGGGCAGGAATGAAGAACCCAGGGTTTTGCCCTCTGTATAACAATAATAATCATCATCACCACCACCACAACAACATCATCTCAGCCTACTGCGGGCTGGAGTACCATATTCTAAGTTATTCTACTTATGTAATGAATATATATTTTTGATTTACAGCCTCCTAGGGAGAAGCCTGGGGAAACAAGTGGCATATTTTCCTGCTTGGGTAAGTCAGTGGAATAGCACAAGCTAATGCTGGTGGCTTATCGGTGACAGGCTGGAAGGCCCATATAATTAAAATAACACTTTTTTTGCATGTGCACCAACCCATTAACCTGTGAGAGCATGTTGTATTGCATGCCTTATTGAATACTGCCAACCTCTTGTGCATGTGGTCCTTAAACCTGTTGGGCTTGGGAGGTTTGGGAGCCTGCCTGAGTGGGGATCCCTACATCAGGGACAACATTAGTAAGTAAATATACCAAAAAAATGCAGAGAAACTAAATCCAGTTTATAAACACCAGAAAAGAGTTTCATTTTAATTTCATCCTACTTTCACATTTCCAAAACAGCACTGACTTGGATTTTGCTACTCCAGATGTACACTGATATAAATGAGAGAAGAATCAGAGTCACTGTTTCTTTTCAGAGTGATAATGGCTGCTCTGAAAACTTACAATTTTTGACATGTGTATTTTGAGTGAGTTCCTCATCATAAGCACTGCAGAGGAATTATAAAAATATTAAATTACATGAAAACAAACAACCACAGGTTCCCTAAAATGACCTCAGATATATAAAATGGGGAAATATCTTGGCAAAGCAGGAACTACTGCTGCTGGAGAGTGGTCAAATTTTGTCATTTTCCTTCTGGAGTACGGCTTTAAAAGAACATGCTTTAGTGCACAGATGTTGTACGCTGTCTTTTAAAATCTGCACTGGCTAATTTCAGTACCTAGAGGTATCATTACACAAACTTTGCTCTTTTTATTTTTCCCTACGTGCGAAAAAAAGTAAAAAATAAAAACTAAAAAATTTACATCATCAAAATCTGTCCAAAAATAAACAAGGAATTCAGATCACCCTCAAATTTCAGAAACTGATACCACATATGTCTGATACTTTTTTTTCCCAATCCAGCAATAGGATGTGTTCGTTTATAATAGAGAACAATATATGCAACAAAAGCTTAATGTAAATTCATTCACTTAGGCCAATATACCATTTCATTGATTTATATTATCACAGATGGGAGTGCATACATTTCATTTAAACCCCAAATTACCATGTTTGAAGGGGAGGGGAAGAGAAGCAGACAAAGTTCTATAAAGCCAGTTGTATCTGTATATCCATTCTTAATTTCCTTTAGCAGAGAAACAGCGTTACCTTTTATTTCTCCAAAGTTCCCTGATCCCATGGCAAGAAGCTTGTCTTTCCAGTCCTTTGATAGTAGCTTTTCAATACTGGGAGTTTCTGAGTGAAGGGGGGAAAAAAAATGTAAGCAAATCAACATGACTGTCTCCACATTAGAACTCACTAAAAGTCTATCTGCTAAAAATAAGGCCAACCCTATTCTGGGCCCCAGTTCGTAATGACTTCATCAACAAACTGATAAGAAGGGAGGGAAGAGGAAAAAAAAAAAGGGGGGGGGGAACAAAAAAGGAAAAAAAAAAAAAAAACCTGAATGTGTTTTGTCACCTGCTGTTTCAAAACCATTAGCTTTTTCCTCTAGTGGAACAAAGCTCCGGTAATTCTGTATTACAATGGGCACATATAAACCTGCAGTTCATTGTTTTTCAATTTAGTGAACAAGTTGCTGCCTATAATGGATGCCTGTCAGTTTCTGGGTGTTAGTCTGCAGTCAAAGAATAATTATGTTGGTAAAATGTGGAGTAAAGAAAGAGAGAGAGAGAGAAAGAGAGAGAGAAGCAAAGAATTAGCTCCTAAATCTGCTACATGTAATTATATCCCTCTGAGTCTTTACAATTACATCCACTTTATAATGTGTGTTTAAACATCGTGTGGTGGTAAGCACACTGTGGAAAGATGTTCCGGTAACACATGCATTATAAATAATAATAAAAAGTTGGGTATGGAAAAAAAGCTCTAAGAGACTGCAAAATCCAGAGGGAGAAAAGGCATTGCTTAGAATGGAAACCCATTATTTGCTCATTTCAGATTCTATCACTTCCTTGAAATAAAAAAAAAAAATAAAAATATATTTGTTCAGTATTTTCAGGAAAAATACAGCGAGGGTGTGGATGGGTCTGATATTTATGTCTGCAACTCTTGTGTTCTGACCTCTTTTTGTGTAGAATTTTAATGCATAAGTAAATATAAATGCTAATAAAATTCAGAGAACATTAAACTCAATTCCAAACAATGTAATTGTATATTCTTGTCAGCATTTAGATGGGTACACAATTACAATAGCTTTCAATCCCACGATTAGCACTGCATTCAGTTAGAAAATGGAGTGTACTAAAAGATAAGTGTCCCAGTATGTGCCATCTAAATAACAATACCCACACTTATTATCTGGATCTAAGACATATACTGCTATTCTCCACATTTGTGTTTATGTGTATTTGTATTTGTTCAGGCATTTGTTTACCCCCTACCAGGAGCATAAAGGGAGTACATGTTAACTTATCAAAGGGACCGTCTGGCCTAGAGACCATGCAATTATTAGCAACTGGTTAACTTTCCCCACAGTAAAAACCATTATGAGCAACCTTCATTATCTCGTTTGGCTAATTCCACCTCCTTTCTTAAGCCGCAGCTCGGAGCTCGGAGGCGCTGCGGTTCCTCGGGGCGGCTGTGCGGGCAGCGCTGTCCCCGCAGAGCCCCCGCCGCTGCCGGGGCACCATTCATGCACAGCCTGCTGCAGTGCCCCGGCCGCAGGGATGCTGTCCTGCACCTCAGACCAACGCGAGGACAGACAGACAGACAGACAGCCGAGCCGGGCACGGCCCCGTGCCCGCATCTCGCCGGGAGAGCAGCGACAACCTTGGGATGCCACCGACAGCACAGGAGGGTGTTTTTGTTCCGTGACATTTCTGTTCTCCTTGCACCACCCCGATCTCCTCCTGCGCACCCGCGGGCGCTCCCTGTGCCGATCACCCCGGGCTCGCCCGAGTGAGGTTTCTCTGCCAGAATCTCTGGAACTTCTCCCTAAATCCCATTCAGTCCCAGGGCTGCGGGCAGGAGAAGCCGCGGCGCAGAGCACGGGGCTCGCCGGGGCCGCCGGGCTCCGGGCACCCGCACAGCTTCTGCTGAACTCCGTCCGTCCCCTCGAAGCACCCACCAAGGAAACCATTCCCCACAACGTGAATAGGTCAGATAAACACTGCCCCTTTTCCTTGTTTCTTTTTACTTTTTTTTTTTTTTTTTTTTTTTAAATTATTATTCCTCTGTGCTTTCCTGAAAACTCCGCAACAGCGTGTAAACAGGCCGGAGCAAATGCGGCATTTGCGGCGGAGAGCTGTCAGTCATTAAAAGCCAAAAAACCTTTGCAAAGCAGGAATGCGGCAATAGGGATCCATTGTGAGCTGACAATGGGCTCCAGAGCCTCCAGGCACCAAAAGCAGCCCGCCTTACTTTTAAGTCCATTGTCAGCAAAGTCCACGACAAAGCTTTTCCCCCCCGGCTAGACAAAATATTCGCCGTGGCTCGCTCGTAAAGAAACACAAGTCTTCTGTCTAACTTGCCGCCTTAAAGCTACAGCAGCCGCTCGCCGGGGCTGCCAGAGCCCCGCTGCCCGCCGGCATCCCTGCGAGCCCAAATCATCCCTGCGAGCCCAAATCATCCCTGCGAGCCCAAATCATCCCTGCGAGCCCAAATCATCCCTGCGTGCCCAAATCCCTGTGCCCGAGTCATCCATCCCTGCGTGCCCAAATCATCCCTGCGTGCCCAAATCCCTGTGTCCGAATCATCCCTGCGTGCCCAAATCATCCCTGCGAGCCCAAATCATCCCTGCGTGCCCAAATCACCCCTGCGTGCCCAAATCATCCCTGCGTGCCCAAATCCCTGTGCCCGAATCATCCATCCCTGCGTTCCCAAATCCCTGTGCCCAAGTCATCCCTGCGTTCCCAAATCCCTGTGCCCGAGTCATCCATCCCCGCGTTCCCGAATCCCCGTGCCCGAATCCCCGTGCCCGAATCCCCGTTCCCGAATCCCCGTTCCCAAATCCCCGTTCCCCAATCCCCGATCCCCAATCCCCGTTCCCCGTTCCCCAATCCCCGCTCGCTCCCGGCTCCCCTGCCCGCCGGGCCCCGCAGCCGCCCGGGGAGGGGCGCCGGGACGGTCCCGGTGTCACTTTCCCGGGGGGGTTCGAGCTCTGCCGGGGCGACCCCGAGCTCCGGAGCCGCCCGGAGGAGGGCTCGTGTTCCACCCCGGCCAGCCGAGCCCGCCGGTGGTGCCGGGAGAGCCGCGGACAAATAACGGGGGAGTAATGAATGCGGCGGACGGCCATGTATCAATGACTGAATTTCTGCGAGAACGGTAAAGATCTCAGTAGGAAATCATGATTAGAGATGTGAAAGGCCAAATGGCAAAATCCCAATAGTAACAATGCATCTGTTCGTTAATGTGTGAATATGAGTAATATGAAAATTTAACACAATTATAAGCCCCCTCAGCAATCCTGATGGCATAAAATAGATTGTGGTGATCTAATTAGTGCTTCCCCTGTTGAAATACTGTATGTTAACTATTCAAAATAATATTATATAGACTTTTTTCCTTTAAAAACCCCCAAGCAATCATATTAAATTGATGTCCTAACTTAGTCTCAAACCTCTCTTGATTTGAACTGCCATTTTTACATAAGAGACTTCAACACAATTTTGACACAGAATCAGCAAATAATCGTCCTTCTGCTAATACTTAAAAATAACTTTAATTCCTAAAGACAATAGCTTCCCCACCCCTATAGCTTTATGGAGCCAAAGAGCTAGATTAGATTACAGCTTGTTTAATTCTATTATATACCATGTTAACATATTGTACTTACATAAAATATGCTATTCATATACTCAGCCTATCACATTTCAGTAACTGCTTGTGAAATACTTTATGCACCGTATCTTGGAAAGAAACATTTATTATGTCATTTATGTACCCCATTAAAAAAAGATTTGAAATTTACACATCTTAAATAAAAATAACTGTTTAAAAGGTTATGACAGTAGAGGTTCCATGAATTACAGAGACAAAGTCATCCTTTGTTCAGCTTTTTTTAGACTTCATTGGGAAGATCATCCTCTCAAATTAAGAGAAGAAATAAACACTATCTCTTGTTTGCAATGCAGGCATTCTCTGGATTCATTGGAAAGTCAGTAAAACTTTTTATGCTTGCACATATAATGTGCCGTTTGAAACTGGGAAAGGTAGCCTGCACATAGGAACTGCTGTATTCCTGATCCCTACTCCAACCATCCCTCTCCTCCTGGATTCCCCAAAACCACGTTTTCTACGCGCAAAATCTGAGCTATATTGTGACAGATTTTGGATGTTCATCAGGACAGCTATGTATTACAATGATCTGTATTTCCAAAAAAGCTACACATGGTGCTCTGAGTATGGCAGTGATTTATAATGCCTCCTAATTCGACCTCTGAGAAGAACCCAGAACTACCCCATTTCCTTCTTCCAAGCCCCACTTGAGCTAAGAATCCCCCCCCATCACCTATTTGCAGTGTAGGTCCTATGGCACATAGTAAACCAATCCCAAGACACAGCACAGTGTGAATACATCTACAGGACTTGTTCACAGGTGGTTTGTGAACAGTAATTCATTGATGTTTGGGAAACAGTTTTGTTCCAGACACACAAAGAGAAGTGTTACATGTTGTTGCAGAAGAGGATTATGGATAGGGCACCAAAGAGATGGAAAGAAGAGGGGGAATAATTAACTAAACATTGGCCAAGAGGCACCTGACTGAATCAATAGAGATACAAATTAATCCACAAAAATGATTTCTGCTGTCTCTATTCAACACCATTTATCAGTCATTAGCTCGTTCTAGAGATATTTATGGCACATTTTGTTTTTCTTCTTTCACCCCTGCCTCTGTTGCTTACATATGCTTCTCCGCATCACTGCGTATGGCAGCGCCTACTGGTGAATGCCTCCGCCTGTGCCAGCAGCTCCCTGGCTCCTCGGTGCCCCCCAGTCCCGCCACTCTCCCTCTGTGCCAAGCACCATCCAGACTTACTCCCTCATCCACAACAATGAGTCCTGGAGACTGATGCCAGCAGCCAGCAATTCTCACACAGGCCTTCAGCACATGGAATGAAACCACTTTCCTTGGAGTTGTGAGAGTCCCGCGTTCACTGCTCTGATCTGCGTGTATGCATGCATCTGTACATCCACTGAATTGATCTTGCACTACTGGAAAGCAAATCATCTCAGTAAATTAACATTGAATGGCTTTTTAATCTAATTTTTGGTATGCTAATAAGCGTGTCACTGTCCCTCTACTCCTGCATTTGATACTTGAATACAGCTTCATTAACTTATTTAACAGCCCTAAAGTTTTCACACTGGGAAAAGAGCGGTTTGCTTCCAGGAAATGGACGAGGAAACAAAGCCATAGTAGGAGAGAGGCACAACTTTTATCACTGTCTGCTAGACTTCTATTGAATTTAGTCTACTTCCTTAAATTCATTTTTTTCAAGTATTTTAAGTCCCCTTTGGGAGTGGACCTAATCCTACTCTCAATTCAGTGGCAGCACAGATGCACACGTACCTGGACCTGCCTCAGCAGCCTCCCCAAAACACAGTTCCACAGCACAGCATTCCCTTCAGGCCTAGCCTCTCCAGTAGCTCTTTTCAATCCATGCTCCAGGGTCACAGTCCTAGAAATCCACTTATACAAGCTTAGAATGGTGTTTGGTGCCAAATCTCTATTACCTCTCTCTGCTCCTGCTGATTATTTACTGAAAGCAAACTTTGGTCTCATGCAGCTGCCTGCTTCCAGAGAAAGGCATGCAATTCCAACATGCTGTAACAAGGTGAGGAACAGGAGCTTTCCACATGTGGCATGTCCAAAAGAGATTCAAAATCTGAAGAGATTCAAAAGTGAGTCCAAATTTGAAGAAGAAATGGGAAAGAAAGCTCTGATGTTATAAAGAGCCAACTATGACCAAAGGTAGGAGTAATGTAAGTTGGCTACAAGTTAAGAGGAAAAGTTTGAGTCCTGGAGCCTCCCACTCGCTTGGTGTCTGGATGTCCAAGGAGAGGTGCCCTCCCAAGGGGTTCTCTCCTCTGTAACTACAGCCAACAGACCTTGCCCTGGGCTGAAAGAGAGATACTTCTTAGAAAAAAAGTAAAAGAAAGATGTTTGGCCTTGGCAAGGATGATGACATGAAGTGTAGCAAGAACAGAGAGAAGCCAAGAGTTGCTCAATGCCCAGCCAGACCACCAGACATTTCCTGCCAACATGTATTATTCCTAGAGGAAGGAGTATTTGGTCGGCAGAAATTATCGTGAATGAACTTCAACATTGCCTGATACACCTTCCACTTCTGGCAAGCATCCTCCTCTGTATTTAGAAAGCACTGGCAAACACTGAGCTGGCACCCATTATTCACCTTTTTCCTCTGCTGTGGTCATAAATACATTCTACTTGTCAGTCACAGTTCCACTCAGCGTTCCTACAACCCTCACCTATCAACATGCCACCCCGCTGGCACTCTGCTCTCTGCTCGTGCACCACAACAAGCCCTCTCTGCTCTAAATCAGGAAACAAGATTAAGGGCAGATTTCCAGTCTTCTTTCAAAAGAGCAGAGAAACACGTAGATAGAAGAGATTTCTCTTTTTATGCCCCCATTTTTTATTAAGAAGCTCTTACCTACACAAAATCAGAAACAATTTTCATAGCAAGGAAAATAAAGCAACTATTATGAAGAAATGCTTGGTATCAGCAGGTTACATAGACATGCAGCATCTGCATACACATATGGTTCTCCATCAAAAGAATCATGCTTTTAGGGAACTACTTGCAGCTAGGCAAGACACTATGAATCATGAGTAGGCACAACACAGAATGTATTTAAATTTGGAAATCAAAGACCACAAAACATAAATTTTTCTCTTGCCTTCCAGGAAGTACTGCAATTTTTCACCAGTCTAAAAGCAGTTTAAACTTTTGGAGCAGACACTAGGAAACACCTCTATAAACGTAAATATTGTTCAAATGTAGGACATGGTTGCTTAGGCATGATAAGCAAAAATGCGGTGCTGAGTACAATACTACCTGGGGCTTCTCTGACTGGACAGAAAGTGGTGTCCTGTCAGCTTCTGTGGGTTTGGGGTTTTTTTTTATACGCAGAGTTTTTTTTACTCCTTGGGCACAAACTCACAGAGCTGAACCAAACACTGAAGTTACAATATTAGGAAGCTGCGGTGCTCTGGCCAGTGCACCACAGTGTGACTCTTCCTGCACCACTCCATCACAACCACTGTGCAGAAAACAGCTGGGCTACATATGTCCATGGGCAGCTTCCAAGCCTACTAAAAAGCTCCCTTCTCTGGCAGGGATAACCAGCCCTCCTGCTCGTGGAATCTCTAGTCCCATCCTGGCCACATGTTAGCTCACATTGCTTTTCACTTCAGAGGAAAAAATCAACTTCTGTACCCACAGATGACCGTAGTCCCCTGTGGTGCACAATGACATCAGGGTACCATTGCATTCTTGTTGCACATAGTGCCTAGTTCTGTGTATGCTCAAAAATACAACATTTGTTTTCTAGTTATTTGCTCTCTTTGAAATACCCATCATGCTGCTTTGATAAAGTATACGCTGAATGAATGATAAGACATTTTGTAATTTCTGGTAAATGAGCACTGCTTTTTGTGTTCAAAAAATAAATTCACATAGCCAGAAAAGGTACCATAGCACCATAAATAAATGATTTAAGATCTGAATATCCAAATCAATAATCTATGACTACCACCAGAAACATGATTCCACTCTACCCACAAATATACAAAGCAATAATTTTCACAATGCTTACTGCCAGTCTCACAAGAAAGTTACCTAAAAACATGGGGATGTCTATTAGGAAGAAAAGGTTAGAGTAGTCCAGATATACTAAACTACCAGTTGTTGAACTAATTACATCCCTTTGGATGTAAGCAAGGAACCTGCAAACCACAGCACAAGGCAGGAACACATGGCTAGGCAGGACAGGGGAAGAGCAGAGGGACTTCAGCTAGATTTGAGGCCAAAACTAGCACCTCAATCAATGACACCTTCAGGAACAGCCAGGCCATTGTCCGAAATTTTTACAGTCCCCATCACCTGAATGCACTGGCAGTTGCTCCATTACCTGTGTGCTTTCCAGGCTGTCTTGTTTCACTGAACAGCCACCCACTCCAGGAGCAGTGCCACACTCCACATGGAGACGTGCAGCGTGCACCAGTCCTTCAGCCCCCAGCAGCAGAAGAGTCCATGTTCATTTGGGGGTTACACAGCCCACACCCAAGATTTTCTCAGCTTCCATCCTCTACTGATACACAGCCTCAGGACAGAGCCTGCTTCCAGAGTGTGAAAAATTCAGGTGCTTCTCAAAGTCTCTCTGGCAAACACTCCTCTGGACTGACAAGGAGATGTCCACAAAGCCCATCCGAGGCCTAAACACCTGAGAAAACCACCTCTTTCATGAGCACATTCCTGAGCCAGGGGACGAGCCTGCTCTCACCTCAAACAGGTAATTCCAGCTCTATCTCTGTTATGTCTAACATGCTAACTTGTAGAGTGTATACTCCATTGCCTTTACTACCTTAGTGACCACAGACTCCATATCAGGGCTCCAAAGTGTAGGCGGATAACTCTCCAAAGCACAGGGCTGTAAGCTGCTGTGTGATAATTGCCACCCCTTCCACTGCTGAGGGTATAGAAATCGTATTTGAGTGCCAGGGCAGCTGGTGTGTGCTGGACTCACACCTCCATTAATCCAGCCTTCCACATCAAGCCTGGAGCCACTGCTAGTCGCCTCGGATTTATGTGCAGGTGGGGCTGTGCTACTTGCAGGACAACCCCAAATTATCCTGAAAAAACACCCGGAAAAGTGTAGCTTGTAGTCGCTGCTCAGTTACTCCCCATTTAAATATCTGTCCTCAACCCACGCAGTAGGATAGGGCTGGTTGGAGAACTGATGGAATCTGCCCTTCCCATTTCCGCGGCGGAGCAGCGGTGTCCCCCAGAGAAGGGCTCTGTGAATGGCGCGGGATGGCACGCAAAGGACAATGTATCTTTTGTCGCTGAAATTCATTGGGATTCGCTGCTTTGGATCCCCAAAGGCGTTCAGGAGCATAAATCCCATTCTGGAAAGGAATTAGGGTCTGGCTGCCTTTGGAGATCCAGGCCAGGGAGTTGGCCCAAAGAATGCACTCTGCCAAATGAGGCGTTTCACTGGCACAAGTGTTGCTGAACATCTTTTTCAGCGCTCACAATATTTAGGATGAGTCCAGCTCCCCGCTAGCACCGTTTTCTTCACCCCTAATTAAATTAACATGTAAGAATGAAGTAAGTTTTTGAAGTTTATCAAACTTTAAATAAAACAAAAGTTAAATTTTTTAATGTGCCCAGTACGTTCCTGATGTACAAAAAATAAGTACATGAAACAGAGTAACTCACTTTCAAACACCTGAGCAGCAACCCCTTCCTTTTTAATTGACGTTCCACCAGTAGGAGTTCTTATGAAAAGAAGGGCAACAGTGAAATAAAAAACCCCTCTCCTACACATGAAAAAAAAGAATTCTGTCTAACTCTGTGTTCTTCAGCTTTCTAATGCCCCTTTAATTCCTGGCATCTCTAAATGAAAGAAGGAATTGATTTTCTCAGTGGTCCACCCAGCAAAAAAACGTGTGTCAGATGACAGAAGGAGGTGGTATTCTGAGCTTTACTGAAATTCTTAAACCACAAAATTTTAATATTTCCACAGACTATTTCAAGAGTAACAGCATAAAACCAGAGACATCTAGAATTAAATAACATTAGATTTCATTTCAGTTTTGTTTTTCTGTCTCAGTTGGACAGAGATACTCCACCAGAATACATATTCCCCTGAAATACGTTTCTGTATTAGCGCTACCAACAGAGCCAGTTTCTAATTAAAGGGCCATAATATCTTGTTAGTATTAACAGAAGGCCATGGTTTTGGTCTGCTAATTTTTCACATCTTCAGCACATCCTTGGTAAGTAAGAGGGATTTCTGAAAGACATTCAATGAGATGACTATACACAAACTTTTTCTAGGTATCAACACATCATTAAGGATGTTCTAGGGAGATTCCATGGTTTGTCCTTTGACTAAGAAGATCTTTATGCTGATCTGTCACTTTTAAAGTAATTAAATGCTTTCTCAAACAAACCTTTAAACAAAGCCCCAAGAGCCTCCAAAAGTATGTAATCTAAATAACGATAAAACATAAATTGAGACATACAGTGTTTGGCTGGAATTCCAGGAAAATCCTTGCAAAGCTCAACCACTCCACTTCTGAACTCCTGAATTCAACAGCAACAGTGTAACCATTCACATACAGTTTCTACAGCATTCTTATCTGAAAATCTTAGAGCAACTTTCTTAAAAATGGAAAAAAAAAAAAATCGAGTCCTGAAGTGCTGGTAATTTTCCTCAAAATGAAAACCAAGAGGATTATGTGTGATGAAGGTGAGGAGACAATTTTCTAAATAATCCATCTTTCAGCCCTGGCCACTGCCATCACTTCCCACCGCCAAAATCCAGGCAGCTCTGGCCTTGGGAGGATGGGCTGCCAAGGGAGCTGTTGATCCCTGGGGCTGCTCACCTCTTGGTCCCCCTTACATGTCTTGACAAAGAGTTTTGGCAACGCAACAGGGCAATAAAAAGGCATAAAATGAAAAAAGTAAGCTAAACAGGCACCCTTGTCACAAAGTTGCTACTTCCACTCTGGAGGCCTGCTTGGGGTTTGGGGTTATTCTGGGTTAACTATCACTGCTTTCAGAAACAGAGCCACACAGCTCCCGGCCATTCCCCCTGCGCCCATCCCAGACAGCATCAGGGTGGGGAGCTGGCAGGGCCAGAGCCCCGCTTCCCAATGGAAGCCAGGAAATATCCTGCTGCAGCTGTGCTTGTTACTGGCATAATCACCAGCTTCCACCCTCCCTCCCCCACCCTGTTTTTCCTTTTTTTTTTTTTTTTTTTTTTTTTTTGACAGCTGTCTTCCTATCTTCCCAACAGGTGCTATTAGGCTCTGAACAATGGAGAAGGCTTTTAAGCCACTGCTGTTGACAAGTGAAAGGGAACAACAAATGGCTCAGTAGTGCTCTTCTCCCAGGGTCACTCAACCAATGGTAATAGTTATTATTTTTATTTATTAGCTGTGTGGCACTGTCCTCCATTGTACCTCCTCCAACCTCCCCTTTCCGTGACAGCAAGGAGCTTTTTAACTTTTAATAAAAATGGGCGAGCGCTTAGCTCCTGAGCTGGCTCTTTCTGCAAAGTGCACAGCTAATGAATGTTGTCCATTTATATCTGGATAATTTATGATGTCAGCAGAGCGGAGGTGGGGAGGGCTGGATCCAGATATGGCCATTACTTACTCTGCCAGGAGTGACAACGAGAGCATGGGGAGGTGGAAGTCGGAATGAAGAGGTTCTCTCACCCTGTATTTGGGTTTTTTCTTCAGGATTATTACAAGATTAGCAGATAAATATGACATTCTCTCTTTTGAGGTCGATGCAATTTTTCTTTTCTCTCCTTAGCATTTTGCTGACTGCATCATAATCCTCTTCAGAGAACAATGGCAGGTGGAAGAAAAATTAATTTTCCCTTAAATGAAAATGACTGAACCCATTTAAACAATGCACTCAGAAGTGTTACTGCCAGGATTGAAAATTGTGTCACAATGTTTTCTTATCCTAATATATTTCTGATCCACATATATTTATTAGATGAGGTTACTCAATTAATTTTATGCAACAGATAAACCCTATCAAATGCAAGTCCTGTGTGGCCACTGTCCTGGCAAACCAGGTAAATATGAAGGAAAATCAGGCAGTTCCATGTCCAAATGAAATCAGTAAACCAGCAAGTGACCTGGAAGCAAAAATACACTCGAAAGTTGAAAATGTAAAGCTAAAAACCATCAAAATATTGACATACTGTGGAACTGGTTGGTTTAGAATCAGTGTTATTGATCAAACTGAGGTATGTACATCTTTTGATCATCTGGACCTATTTATTTAAATTATAAGTTGACATGACTGTGTAGTGAAAGGGCTACAGACATCAGATTGTGGATGTCCTTCCTAGAGAAAATGTGTAATATTATAATTTGAACCTAATGATAACACTGAAAGAACCAGAAAACAGTCATCTGGGATGTTAATAAAACCATTAAAGGAATTTTAAAAGCTGAAAACAGAAAACTGAAAAGGATATCCTCCTGAAACAACAAACCCCCCACACAGTAGGCCCAGATTTCTATTCTTTTTCAAAGTCTGATAGGCTGTTTTACCACTGGAAGTGAGAATTAAAGCACATACACCTGATGCTAAATAATTACATATCCTGAATTTCTCTTGGGAATACAAAATCTCAATCATCCATTGCCAGATGCCAGAAAGACAGGAACAATAATATTAATAATAACATTTTAAAAAGGTATATGATAAATCAAAGCTTCTGAAGTGCAGGTAGTTTCAGAGTAAATCAGACTACTAGTTGTGATGTAAATGGTATTTCCATGAAATCATTACATCAAATTAGGTAATCATTATTAATGCTAATGTTAACCTTGGACTATCCTAAAATAATCTCCCATGACTTGCACACAGGTTTCTCCACTGAAGAACAGCATTCCACCTGCCTTGACAACTTATTCTGTTTGTTCTCACTTGTCTCCATTCATGGATTTTTTGGACTCTGTTATTTTCAGCATAAATAGGGTGAGGAAATACGTTGGGTTTTCTTTTAATCAAGCATTTTTCTTCCTGAGTTAGGGAATAACATTGAAACACATGGGTGGTTCAGCCATGTAACAGCTGTGACAGGTAATCCCCAAATACCCGAAGAGAAATCAGAGAAAGTCTATTATGCACAGCTCTTTAACGTAATAGTTCTAGACAAGGGGAAAGCAAAGTCAGAAAGTAAAAGCAGGAAAGTCAAAGAGGGAAAAAGAGAAGAGAGACTAAGAAAACAATGCTGAGAACAAGGAAAGAACAAGACTAAGAAAAGGGCCTCATTTGTCAAATCTAAAATGTACATTGTTACACAATGCACTGAAGGAGCAGGAGAGTCAGGACAACTCTGCAGCCACTCCCTTGCTATTGAAAACTCTCACCAACACGGAGCCATTCCCCAGCCATCAAACAGGTAACTGCAGCAGCCTGGGAAAACCTGAAACAGCTGCAACAGGAACTGATCAGAAAAAACAACAGGATTCTGATTGAGGCATACACTGTGCCTTCAAATTACTGCCAGCACGCCAAGGAGAAAACAGCTTTTTTTATCATAGAGGAAATCTCACTCATACCCTGCAGAACTTCTTCAGACTACTTTGGAAAACTTAAAGACTTCCTTCATTCATCGTAGAATGATAAAACTTCTTCTGCAAATAGCTGTCCAGATCCACAAGAAGACTCATCTGCATTCAGGATGGCTTCATGAATCACCAAGGACCAGGAAGATGAATGCAGGGCAGGAACAGAATCCCAGGAACTTCCCAAGAACTAAAGTCATTCACTGGACAGCTCTTTACACAATGATGACAAACAAGAGGCACTACATTACCCCTGATTAAAAGAACACAGACCCCAGACACACAGAAGATGTCAACATTTCCTCTGATGAAGTTACTTTGAAACAAGAAACAATTCTTTCACTTCTGCACTACCAATCTCATCAATGGCCACCTAGAATTAGCCTTCTCCCTCTTTGTCCAACAAACTTCTCCATGTCACTCTGGGACTTAATTTATTTCATTAAAAACAAGGCAGGACTATATGTACTCATCCTTATAAATTTCTCAACTACCTATTGTGCAGGCCTGCTCTAGTGCCTGGTCCTCAGACTTAAATTAGGAATCAACTCCTTTCTGCAATTCTAAAGCATTTACCTTTGTAGTCCTAATAATATAAGTGAAGGGGAAGCTTAAACCAAACTGAAGCAGAATGAACAAGTTTAGATTAAGAAAGAACCTCTTAGAAGAGACCACCTTCTCTGCAACATCTGTAGTTCAGGATCCTACTCATTCTTCACGCAGGTGTGGTGGTAAGAGACATCTAGGTTCTGCTGTGAATGGGTAAAAGCTGCACTTTGCTCTATCAGACACCAATCTGGTATCAGTGATGATCTCCATATTTGTGTTCTCACCTTCATTATTTCTACCTTTCATACCACAAAAGAAAAAAGGTGCCTTCTGAAACAGCTCTGGCTGTTTCAGAACAAGGTGTCTCTCCTAGGAATCTTGGCCTCATATTCAAAATGCTCAGTGGGACACGCTGAAAGAACACCCAACCCCAAACTTCCATCTATGACTGTGATCTCAAGCACTGACCAGGCTATAACTGACTAAAGAACTGGGACACGTGGAGTAACACATGACCTGAGAGTTAACCAGAGAAATCTTTACAGGGAGCTGGACCCATACTCAGGAATGCAATCTTACCTGACAGTAAAAGTGGGTGGGTTTTGGGGGTGGCAACTCCTTCAAATAAAGATCAAATCTGCAAATGGAGAGCACACTGCACAAAAAAAGATCCGTGAGAGAACCCGAAGAGCAGATCTGTGCAGGGATCTGTGCAGCTCTACTGCTGAGATTCATGGCTCTAACTCTTTGTGTCTTTGTGGGGCAACTCTGAACATTGACTCAAACCACCTCAAAGTCCCTAAGAAACTCAGCTAAATTTTAATGTTTGCATGAAAATCACTTCAGTCAGGTAACTGTTGGTGCAGCTGTGAGAAAAAAAATCAATCCAAGTCCAGTATCAACTGCACCTCAATTTTAACAATGAAACAGCTAGTGCTCATGAACTGTGAATAGTAATATATCAAAATAAATATAAATAAATATATAAAAATATACCAAACTGCTACATGGAATCATATCTTCTGCGATTTAATTTTGTGACTAACACTGGCATCTCAGTGTGGTACCTACCTTTTTTTTTCAGACACAATGCTCAACAACATGCAGTTTACAGAGATTTATTTCACATCTAGCAAGAGATGTTTGGAAAAAAGAACTACATGCAATTCAGCTTTTCTTTTTCAATGCTGAGATAAAACAAGGGATGAGACTGAAATATTTTCTCTTAAACCCACCTCTTTCTGAGTAAGATAGAGAAGTCTTTGCATAAATGTATATATATATATATGTCCCTCTGGTATGCAGATATGAAGGAGAGTCATACCAGATACATGTCAGTATGCCAGAAAAGGACCCAGAGTCAATATCAAAAGTGGTGGACTGAAACAGAGGGATGTGGGGCTCCTGTGGAGTGAGGAAAATGACAAGAGTAAATTCCCAGATTGCTTGAGAACAGGGTGTCTGGGAAGGTGGGTGTGGATTAGTTGCAGAATGGTCTAATAGGGAATTTAATAGATCAGAAAAGGCTGAATAGGGTAACAGGCCCATTGTTCAGGAAGTTCTCTTTCGTGACCAGGCTTTAAGATAATGCCAGGGAAACAAATGACTTAATCCTGGGGGGATGCTAAGGCATAAATAAAAGTAGTCTGTACCTTGAAAGCTGATGGAGTAAATTTCTGTATCACATAACCACACTGATGAGTGCAGCTTTCAGCAAAGTCTTAAGACTTTGCAATTGGCAAAACTCTTGCAGCCATGCTCTCCCATGTCCCCCTTTCTCAACAGAATTTTTCAATGTACTTTACGGGCAGACAGGTGAATAATGAATTGTCACATGAATGACAAACAGACGTGGTCAAATGCCATTTAAAACACAATGGTACAGGGTAGAGATCAGAAGGAAAGAATTCTTCAGTGCTGGCTTACCTTCTCTCCCATGCTCTAACTACTGAGCTAATCTTGGAGCTTCCTGGCTCTGTGAGTACAGCCACTGAGCACTACACCACTGATTTACACAGGCTCCTGCTTCCTTGCTGAAGGAATGGAAGTGCTGTAAGGAATGCTTGGTGCAAAATGATGGCTAACCTTCCAAGTCTCTGCCTGAGCATCATGTGCCTCTGGGGAACTTTCCCACTTCCTAAGCCCTATTAAAGCAGATGATGGAGTTAGAGGGTCCTGGGACATCAAAGACAGCATTTTTTCAGTTACTTTTAGCACAAGCTGAATCACGAATACAGAAAGGACAGCTGAATTAAAAAAGTAAAGGTCACACTCTAGGGTATAATATAGAATATATTATACCTTTCCAGAATATGTTATACCTTTCCTTGTAAGGATGGCAGAGTAAGCAGCATTAAAAGTGACACCATCAGCTTTGTCTTTATAAATAACAGAAGAGCCAGGATATCATTTATTATATGGTTTCAAGTGTTAAGGAGAATATAAAGCAACTGGAGGTTTTTTCATAGGAAAAAAGGTAGAAATATACATTTCTCAGTTACCCATAATTTCTTAATGGAAGTAACAGATTCTTAATTAAGAAGAAAATAATCTCAAGCTCATTCTAACTCAGGCAAAAAAAGTGAAATGTAGAAATTTAATGCAGCAATCCCCAAACCAAACTTCTTCCAGATCTTTATGAAACTCAGCCTCTAATCCTCAAATTCCTACTACACCTAGATGGAACCTATTAGCTGGTTCTAAATTTAGCTACAGAAATTCTAAAATTCTCTGTGAGTCTTTTGAATGATATTCCATTCTAAAACAATTTAGAGAGAAAAATTAACTTGCAAGAATTCAGGGCTGGAGATATGTAGCTCAGCTGTGACTTGTGGTTTACTTGGTAGGCAGTGTGTTGTACTTTTTATTCTTCTTTCCTCTCCTTTTGCCAGAGTTAAAAAAAAAAAGATGAACATAGGTGCACATTTCTAGACAGCTCTGCACAAAAAGATAGGCTTCTGCAAAGCCCTGACTTGACTTTAACTGAAACACTTGTTTCCATATATATATTACAGATACTTTTTTTGTAAGAGTTTTAAACATACAAAAGCAGCTATTACTGTTTTGAATATTTCTAACTCAGGGAAAAAAAAAAATAAAGGCATGAAAAGTTTCCTCCATCCTATTTAAATTACATTTGGGTAGTTCTCTGTGGGGCTACTACAAATTCCTTTAACCCCATCAGTCTCTTAGATACATTAAATTACTGAAGCATCTTAAGCACTCACTCTTCTTCAGGAGAGTGTGGAATCTCCAGTCAGACACCTACAATTCACTAAACTGGAAACACTGACCTAAGGGAGACATCAGTGTGTTATACTTGCAGACCATGTTACACTGTAATGCAAAACACAGATAATATTTGGAGGAGTTAAGAAGATGAGGTGTACGTTGAGTGGATTTTTCAATGTCAGTAGGGAAGGGCTCCAAATCACTTTGGTGCAGCTCTCCTGACGACTAAAACATTCTAGGTTCACCAGCATATAGTACTACATCCTTTATATGAACACCCCAAACACCCAAATTGTTCCAGCAGTCACTACTACAATGTGTTCCTGCAACTCTATACAATACTTCAATTAAGGCTGAGCTACATTAACTATGATTATAAGAAAAAAAATGTATTTCCACAATGCCCTTTTTTGTCCACTGTTATAACTCTTCACTCCCAAAGCTGTGTTTATAATGAAATGTGTTGTGTATTTTCCATTAAAAGCCTTGGCAGGAGTTTCTGTAGTTTTTCTCATGTATCGAAAGTTCAATACTCTTTCTGCATTTGCTTCACAATAACCAGTCCATTTCCAAGTGATTAATTTTCTATTCTAAAACAATGCATTCCTTTCCCCTCTCATTTTGCTGGTGTGGGGTTTTGTTGTTTTGGTTTTTTTTTTTTTTCCCTTTTCTTCCCGAGAGAAAAAAATTCTTTTTCAATGACATCATGGTACAAAATTTTCAAAGCAGGTTTTAGCGGGAGATATGCAGACTGCTTTGAAAAGTTACCCTCATAAATAACAACAAAGTACTGAATTATCAAGGCTGTAACTCAGTCAAGAGGTGCTGTAACTATTTAAATTATATGACCTCAGCAGAACCCCCTGATTGAACTGCAGCCTTTCATTAAACCAGGCACTCTGTATTATTTTCTCTGAACTAGAGTAAATCAGGACAGCAAAGAGATTAGCCCCCAAGCCCATCTCTTTGTGATCTAGAGGCATATAATATTTAACCATTACCTCAATTTTGTAACTTAAAAAGCCTGTGCATAATCTACTGTGTCAATAATTCACTTCCCTCTATAGGGAATGACAACAGTACAAAAATACTACAGTGTAACCCAGGTACATTCAGAAACTATAAGGCTTGTAAAGGAGCAAGATCCCACTACTGAAAGCTAGAGAAAAGTGGGGAAAAAAAGAAGGCAGAAGAGAAACTGTAGATTCATAGCACTGCTGATTCATTCACAAAAAGCTGGAAACCAGAAGGGACCATTAGCTCATCTAGGCTCATCTTCTATATATATTACTGAATATTCATTATTTCATCAAGCAAAATCAAACCTTCCTCTGATTTATTTCTAACTACCACTTTACTAGAAGAGAAACAGCTGGCCTCTGAGTCAGGACATTCCATAAATATCTCCTTGCTTTTACTGGAAAGTTGTGTGTGTAGGGATGAGGGTGGAGGGAACCAGGATACTTATAACACTCTCTCTGTTCATCTCCAGCTGGCTGATATAATGCTACCTCCATATTTGGAGAGAGACAACCTCCATACCAGTGGTTCCCAAACAAACCCATGACAACAACATCAACAATTTCAGAACTTTTTACGCAGTGGGTCCATGCAGGAGCTCCCGTGCTTGTGCAAGCGACCACTGCAGCGGGCTGGCAGGGATCCCTTCTCCAAAGAGCACTTCCCAGGCTGCTCAGCATAGGTTGGGAGCATGATTTAGGACGAACAAGTTCGCCCACAGCTCGTATCATACCCTGGAAGAAGATGGCGCTTTCCTCAACTGGCCATAACGTGCCTCACTTTTCCTTATTGCTTGGATGCTGCCTCCTTTTCAAAGCCCCTGCATTTAACTCGGTAGGAGAAAAGCTACAGTAAGTCCCTTTTCCTATTTTCTTATATTTGTGTAGCTGTTAGACATTTTGCAAAGGAGGGGAGTACCAGCCAGGCTCTGACAACAAAAGGGCTACTGTCACTGCGCCAGTCCCAGACATGGTGGAAAGCGGCCCACAGGAAAAGGCCTGGCTCCAGTGTTAGGCTCCGGCCGAGTACAGTCACTGCATTCACTCAAATTGGCAACAGGTCTCGGTGTTCCTGGCTTTGAGCTGTGAACAAGGGTTGGGATTGAATAACCAATTATACAACCGCTGACTGAGTTTATCCAAGGTTTGCAAACTGCTATAATAGCCCAGTATTCACTGACTGTTTTATCCTTTTCCAGATATAGTGTCATATCTCCCCTTGTGCTCCATTTACATGTCACTTTATTACATACATCCATTAAAAAGGTTAATACAATGTCACAGTCAATGCCTAAATGTTGCCATTCAGTATCCTCGCCTTGCTCCCTGCTACATTTCACATTCACACATTTCTTTCTCTCCCCCTCTCCTGTGGGCTTTGCTCACTCACACTCGTACACTCTTTCCTGCTGCAAGTTAAATCAATTTGCTGTCAAGAATACAGAGCAGAGCATGAACAAAACGGTAGCCAAGAGTCAATAGAGTAAAAACTGCATGCTCCCTAAAGTTGCCAGTCATGGTGAGCGCTCTGTACCGCCAGTGACGGGAATAACCTTTAAAACTCCAGGAGTTCAGAGAATCAGCTTAAATTTGCAGACATTGTTGAGACTCCCGCAATCACCTGGGTCTCTTAAAATTATCAGGAAAGTTCACTTGCTAAGTAAGTATTTTAAGTGGCTTTTCTTCCTTCTAGATAAACTTTAAACATACCACTAACTGTTCTCTGATTTTTAACACTTCCCAACTTGACCCCACCTACAATCCAGACGCGTAGGAGGCTGGAAAAGACTGGAAAAAAAAATAGAGCCAAAATTCTCTACATCTTCCTGTGAATTACTGATAGACATCTTGCTTAAAGTTGTTCGTTATTTTTCTCTTTTGTAAAAGATTATTGTCTCTGATTAAACTGATCACCTCTGCATTTTGTTTCTGAAAACAGTAAGGAAAGAAAATTACTCAAAATCTTCTACAGGTTCAATTTTGAGATAAAGGGAGTCATGCCACTTACTAATTTTTTTGTTTTCTACTGCCCTATTAACAAAAAATAGGGCAATAAATCAAAGACAAGTATTTACATTTTGATTTTATGCAACACAAATGACGGCTGTTTGCATACATGGTATCACTGGTAGAAAGGTACAACTTTTGAGTAAGGTACAACTTCTGAGATGATCAGTACAACAGGAGACCTCCAGAGGTAACACAATGAAGTCACATTTATTTAACAAAGCCCACTTTCATTCCTGATCATAAAAACTGATTTTCATTTAACTTTTTTTTGGCTTTTTACAGTTAGGAGTAGGGCAGTTCAGAAAAAATCATTTGATCCTGACAAGTAAAGAGTTTGAGGGTATTTTTCATTCTCTCTCAATTTCCTGCAGCTTGAAAATTAATTTTTTTGGTGTCTGACCATGAAAGCCATGGACACAGACAAAATGCTTTTAAAAAGACTACTTTTGTAGAATCTAATTGTTTATTTACTGATAATCAGTCAAGAAAGTGCACAAATATTTGAAAATCATCTAAGCTGAGGGCTTTATCAACTGATCATCAGTATGTGAAGTTTGACTGCAATAATGGAAAAAAGAGCATTTTTTTCCCAGTATCCCTCTTTGAAAAGGAACATGAAAAACTCTTCACGTGCACTGTACACTAGTCCCACTCAGTCAAGACAAAGTCATTCACTGGGGTAAGACTTTCAAAAAAATATTCTGCTTTACTTTTTTTAAAAACCTCAGGTTTTTAAACCTATTATCCAGGTTTTGGATAATATCTATCTCCCTTCTGAGGAGGGCACAGGCTTCTTTCATCAACCCTTGATACTCGCATAGACGACTTCACGTAATGGTACCAAACTGTGCTGCAGGGAGCCTAAATGATCTTATTTGCTCACCCTTTAGCCTGGGAAAAGTAAGGGATATGTGAAGCACTGAGATGCAGAGTTAGAGGAGCACAGCAGTCCTGACACACTAAATGGAGAGACACCCAAACTTCACATCATTTCTTTGACTATCAGTAAAACAGTCAAACTCTTCAAGAAGTCCCATTACGCAATTTAGGATTCCAAACAACAAAATTACAGCAAAAATCTATTTCCAATGAATCACTTTCCTATCTAAAGGCCTGTATGTAAAGTCCTTTCTTTTGTTCTTTTTTTTTTATGTAATGCCTTTTGAAAGATTCACAATGCAACTGCCCACTTTTGCATCATAAAAGATCTGTAGGCACCACATTGTTCAGCTATCAGTAATAGACTCTTGATTGAGTTGGACTCTGAATGACACACGGTAGCAGTGAGTGATAAAAAGATTGGAGAAAAACCCTCCCCTCAATTTACTCCTAAACCAATTATTTGCAAGCTTTGTGCACCATGAAATTCTATTAGAAACAAATTATATTAGCACTGTTTATGAATGCTATGGCAAGTTGTTACCCAGAAACGGGAATTACCTCTGACCAGAAGAGAGGAATGTGATAATTCCTTTGCCAAGTGGAGAGGTTTCTGTTTCCTTCTCTTGTCTAATGGTACTAAAGAAAAAAACTGACACTAAATTTTGTTACCATAGTTTCTTACAACTTCTTAAAATTTGATGACCTGACTTGGTACTAATCTAACCAAGCCTGAAGCCAGGAGCTTCAAAATTGTTCAAGGAAGAACAGCTCATCTGAGCTCCTTTGGAAAAGGACATTCGCCAAACTCTGACTTCTTTTTCCTGCTCATTCAAGCACAAAAAGGAGAAAATGGGGCTGGAATTTCTACAGCCAAAACCAAAACAGAAAAAACAGGACATGAAATACCCTGGCAAGTTTACAGGGTTGCAGGCAGAGAAGGATGCAAAACTGCATCATATTTTGGACAAACACAACGAAGAAAGGCCTAACTTGAAAATATAAAAGTGTTCTTTTTTTTCTGTGAGGAAATTCTGAAAGGGAAAATTCCTTCCTATCACCCCTTCTGATTCACAAACTAGCACCTTGCAAGTGTCTGCAGCTCTGGTCACCACACAAGACACTCCCAGCCAGATGCAGCATTCTGTAGGATATCCCATCTCTGTGACATCTCAGTGCTACTTCAGCAGTTCTGGGATCTCATACACCAGAAGATGATAGTCTAGAGCCCTGTAATGTACCTAAACCAGTCTGTGCTTCAGCATTTGGAGAGAACTGATATGCTCTGAAAGATGCTGCACCTCTCAAGGAAAAACATTTATGTTACATATTGCTGATTTGTCGAGTGCTGTTTTCACTCCGCTTTTTGGTGGCTTTTTGCAAACACTTCCATTATGCATAACCTAGAAACTAGAACACAGTACAATACTTACTGATTGCTAACTAATATTTCTGTCTCAGACCTCTCTTGAACAATGAATAAGCACAATTGAAAATTCATGAATTTGAACACTAATCCACAAATTGACAAGCCCTGTCTGTCCCACAGTTCACAGAGCCTAAGACACTGGCAAACACTCCAGTGAGTGATCAAACTGTTTTGTTATGATATTAAAAAAAAAAAAAATCATGAAAACAGTAGTTTTACTTCCTTCTAAGTTTGAGGACAAAATCTGACTGGCTAGTTTCCAACCTTCTCCTCTCTTTTCCTTCAAGACCTCCATATTGTGAGCACACAAATAATTTTCATTAATATTCTAAGTGAAATAGTAATTAATACCTACCTATTCAATCCTTGACAGAAAAGAAGAATAAGGCAGAGTTTGATTCACTGACTCCTTGAAACAGATTCTTAGGGGAACTGAAGACATTCAGAGAGTAGAACAAATTATATCTTATGGAACTCATTCTTAGGGTCACTCTGGAATTATCCCCATTTATAATTGTATCTTTTGGTATTCATGCTACTTCCCTGCCCTCATCAAAAGAGAAGGACAAAGAAGGAAATGTGAGGGCAGATTTTTTTCTTCCATCAATTCTAGTGTCTAGATGCCATAATAAGGCAGGCTTTTATTTCTTTTACAGTTTACTTCTTAGCCTAGTGTTAGCAATAGCCAGCTTTAAGGCAGGTATAGTAATTGTAGCTTGCTAATTGGTTATTTCAGAATCATATTATTACTGTACTCAAGAATCACAATGCTGTTGCTTTCATCAATCTTTGTTTAAAAAAACAAAGATATGAATTTCCACCTCTTCAATTTTGTGACTGCAGCGCAGTGCCGGATTGCCAGCAGTGGTTGGTAGATAGCTTCTATTTCAAACACATATTTATCTGTGTTAGCTGCAAAATGATAGGGCTGTGCAGAAGTAACGACTCACTTGTTTCATGTTCCTAATCTTCTGCTGAATACCCCTTCATGACTTGACTAGAAAGGGATGGATTTATTTGAATTTCATTTGTGATGTCAAAGTGGATTTAAGAGGATTCCTAAATATACACGAAGTCCAAGAAGCCTCTGCAAACTTTTCTCTCTGAGCATGCAAGAAGTGTAATGAAACTTAAGAGAAATGTAACTTAAAATATATCAGGTTATTAACATTTTAACCACCCTGAAGTCATATTCATGTTGCTACATTTTTCAAATTATTTTCCACTTTACAAGAAATATAAACATAAGATCCTTTGATATTTTAAACCCTGACTTAAGAGACTGTTTCAGCCTCCCTCTGTCCAAGTGTTAACTGACTAATAGCTCTGCAGCTGTGGAAGAAAACATCTCTCATCTCCCCCATGGTCCGCCACCTTCCATTTATGGCTGCAATGATTTCATTATGTTTTACCACTGCTGGCTCCCATATTTTTCCCTCTAACTCTCTCCCCAGCCCACTGCTAACTGTTATAAACCTTCGAAAGGATTTGGGAAGCTATCACTAAAAGCACCATTGAGCAAGAGCCAATCGCCAAGGTAAGGGAAGCCTTCTTACCTAAACAAACCATTATCGGCTCATCTCATGTCTTTGTACTCTTTTTTTGCTATTACCTCACGGGATTAACTTTTATCTCTAATCTCTGCTCTGGCCAACTGTCAGGGAGCCTAAAAGCTGCCTGTCTTTTAATCTGTGTGTAATAATACTGCTGTTACTAACAGATAACTGTGAAACAACATGGAGGGAAGGAAAACACACAAACACACAAGGGCTGATTGTTAAAAACTGCTGTGCTTGTTCCTACCTGAAAAAAAGGCAAGATCATGTATGATGTCCATATTGCATTTCCTTCTTTTTCATTTTTGACTTTTCAATCCAATGCCAATGAAGTGTTTTAATTTGGGGGATTTGTTCTTATTGAGCAGTTTATCTCCTGTTCAACCTGAAATGGCCAGATTTCTAGGAGTATGCAGGAAAACTCATCTACTTGTAACTTCCCATTAAACAAAAAATCAGGAAGGGGAATAAAAAAAAATAATAAAAAAATAAAGGTAAAGAAAATGAATGATCCTACTGCAGAGGGAAATAGCCAAAGCTTCAAAAGAGTCAACATTCAAAAGCTTGCCTTGAAATAAGTAAGTCTCTTACTGGGTGGCACATTTACCAGGCAGTCAGGCTTTACTTTAATACTTTTATAAGCTCTCCCCAATACTACATTACACCATGTTTTGTAAAACAAGAGTAAGACTGAAAGAAAAACAAAGACCATTTAATTACGGCCAGGTGTGTAGGGCAGCAGGTCTCTCAGAATGTGGGGTCTTGAGGGGTTAGAGTGGGGAGGCAAACCCTCATAAAAACTGCTCTTCCAGGGGCATTGGTGGCATTTTTTCAGATTTTATTAAAAGCTTATTAAATTCAAAGACGTGCCCTTTTATTTAAATCTAGTCTTTTGAGTTTGAAAATCAACAGGGGAGAGGAATAAAGGAGCCCAACCAAAAAAAATATCAGCAGGAGAGGTATGGATACAGTATTTTAAGGAAGTAGTTGAAAGGACAGAAAGGAAACAAGTCTTACATGGAACAGCAATAGCAGTGAAACCAAGAGGGTTAGTGATAAATATATTTTAACTGTTGCACTAGATAACTTCTAGGATCCTGGCTCAGTATCTTACTATACCTCTCAAAACCTATAAAGCAAACTCATAAACTCCAAGCATTCTCCAGATATGAAAACTTAAGGATTAGGCACTGTATCTTGGATAACCAGCAAATTTAGGGAAGCTGGAGCTGTAGAGCAGCACATGGTAAAATCTTCTCCTGCAGCTCCAAGACAATGCTTTTGAATCTCATGACAATTTTGTACATATTAAAAGTTGTACAATTTTCCAGCTTTAGTTGAAAAGGCATCGCTATTCCTAAGTGGGAAAAATAAGGCAGAAAAATAAATATCTGGCCCAAAGCCACCCAAGAGGGCACAGTGGCAGAGCCAAGGTCACACACAGAGCAATTCAGGTTGGAAAAGACTCCAGGATCATCAAGTCCAATCTTTGGACCACCACCTTGTCAACCAGATCCCAGCACTCAGCATCATGTCCAGTTGTTTCCTGAACATCTCCAGGGAGGGTGACTCCACCAGCTCGCTGTGCAGCCTGCTCCAATGCTTAATAATCCTGCCTGTGAATAAATTCTCCCCCAAAGCAGGTGGCAACCGCAGTCTGAAGGGAGAATCCCGGGGTGCTTTAGGAGAGAGGCACCCAGGACATGTCCCCCTGGCCCCCAGATGCCCTGGTGAGGACAGACCCAGCTTCAGGTGCTCTCCCCAAGGCCTCTCTCCTCTTCACAGCTTCCCACAGCCCTTCCCTGCATCCCACTGCAGACTGTCACAACATATCCCGACTCCTGCCCACAGAGCCCTGCCCAAATAGGCCACAATACACTCCCCACACAGCAGATGTAATGAGAAGCCAATGGTGGCAAAAAGGCATCCAAACGAGGTCCAGTGTGTCCCTCTGTGGCTAATGCCATCCATGAGAAATCTGAAACGCATTCAGCAGAGTGATTTTCTCTGCAGAGTCTAAAGCTCATCCCTCTGCTCATTGTGCTGTAGTAATTTCAGTCACGTATCACAGTGACAGAGATTACAGATGTAGGGTCCAAATACAAAAGGTAAGGCTGCAATCTTTCAGCCAAAAAAGCAAAGGAAACTAAACTAAACTAAAGCCACCTGAAACTCCAGAAGGAGACAATGGACCAGAGACATCTCAAGCATGAACTTCTTGGCAAAGGAGAGAAAAAGACCATCATGAGTGATGAAGGGGGATGGGAACCATCCTTCACTCCTCAGTGAGGAACTGGCACAGGTTGCTCAGAGAAGCTGAGGATGCCCAGTCCCTGGAAGTGTCTCTATCAGACAGGGAGGTTGGAATGAGATGATCTTTAAGGTGCCTTCTAACCCAAACCATTCTGTGATCCACCAAACCTAAATCACTTCCTCTGCTGCTTTCTCATCAGAGCTGGTTTGGGGGGTTTATTCTTAACTCCATGCATTCCCTGACCACAGACAAAGATGTCCTGGCAGCCAGAGCTGGACATCCTTCCACTGCAACCAAAACTTTCTCCGACACAAGTCATCATTCCTGACAACAGCTTGAACCCCAATGAAGAAAAAGTAGAAATAATATAATGAATTCTACTATCCACCAATATGTTGATAATCTCAGTCTGCATACTGCGGTCTTTATCACATGCCATCTCCAAATGGTTTTCCAGGAATTCTGAACAGATAACAGCAAGGAAATTCCAGACATCTCTTGACCACAACTGTCTGGGATTATTTAACAAAGAAAATAGAGAACCACCCAAAAGCAACATCATCCACCTTGTATGGGGATTACTGATGGTTTAACAGTTGCTGCTCATGTATCAAAAGCTGCTGCTAGGTTTAAATGTGGACTTTGCTGGTAAAAAGCATAGTTTTCATGCTTTTTCATAATTCACATTCAAAAAACAGAGCAACAACATTTCCTCTCATTACCAGTTTTGATACTAAACTAAAAGGAACAAAAAAATCAGGAAACCAAATTGTTCAAGACTTTGTCTCTCCCACCTGTTTCACCTGATTACCTGAAGTCTTTAGACTTGCTCATCTCACCCTGTTTACACTCAGCCTCAAAAATATCTTATTATCTTTGATATAATATCAAATCTTTGCAAACATTACAGTATTTATTGCTCAGCTCAGGTCTGAAAACGAAAACAAAACACTGCATCTTCTCACTGTCACCTCTGAAATTCTTCTTCATACCACTGTCAGTGTTGGTCCCTCATTTCATTTCATCAGAGTAAAAATCTACATCTGTTCTACATTTGAGACAACATTCACAGTTCTTCAGACTGCCAGCACCAAAAACTAACAACCAAGTTCTAATCAGTGACAGAGATGCGCCTACACTTGCAGCCCACTCCCACTAAAATAAGGAATCGGGGACACGAACACTAGCTTTGACCCAAGTGCCCAGATTAGCAACCTCCCACTTGCACCCCCTCAGAAATCAATATATTGCTGCATTTAAAAATGGTTTCCTGAAAACTTCTCAGAAGCAGCCTGCTGAGGGTGATTATCTGAGGATCTTAAGTGAGGCTTTAATAAGGTTCTACTGTATACAGTACATCTAAAAAAAAGCCCACTAAAAATAACAATGAGAGAAGATGATTGTAGAGGATCTCACTCTCTCAGCATCATTTCTAGCTTGTGCCCACAACACTACAGTAAAATATCTTGTCAGGCCAGGAGGGCTCGACAGGCCTAATCAATAGCTGTTATTTTTTCACAAGTGCCAACAAAGGAAAAACTTAATTTATGTCACACAAGATGCTGAAAATAATCCATACTAATTGGACTGCCTAAAATTCCCCTTCCATCCTTCTGTTTTCGACTGCTTTTAACTTCTCAAACTTTGACTGTCCACACAGGAATGCTTAGCCTCTGAGCTAGGGGAAAAAAACAAAAACACAGGAGTAACAAGGGCAACATTACTTTCTTGCTATCTGACAGTTTAAGCTGCCATTTTTGAGCAAAATTAGCATTGGATTCTAGTGTCTAACTTCCTTCAAATGTTTTATAAAAGACAGCTACACTGCTTGAGAATGCCAAATTTTGTCAAGTGAAGATTAAATGAGTACAGACTCTTTCAGCATTCAGAGGAAGTTAGAAGACTGCAGACAGCTTAAATATTTGCAATACATATTCTAATATTCTGTATGGTCATTGATCCCTGGGACTTGTAAAAGCCCTTCAGAAGCACACAGAGTAAATCTGACAACTTGCAGAATTTTCTACTCTTTGTAACCACATACAAACATTAGCACTTGGTGGGGTCTTCCAGGCCATCAGGTATTATTATCCCTTACTCAGGGAACATTTGAAAAAATCTAACATAGCAATTGCAAGTTATTCATAAAGAGCAGCACGATTCTGGTAAGCAATAAAGTATTTCAGAAAAAAGCCCTCCACTACCATTTGCCTAAAAATGTTTAAAAAGCACTTCCATGAACATGTATTTAGATTAAAAAAATCAAAATATAAATCACTACCAATAACTATCATGCATATTATCACAGGAAAAGGTTTCCAGCCTCTGTCCTGTTTGCAGAACTTTGGATCTGCTGCATAGCTATCTAACGAAGTATGGGCAACAATGCTGCCCAAACCAACAAAGCGTTTGGTTTTCCTTTATTTTTAACTGTGGCAACACAAAGAAAAGGCTGGATGCTTTCCCAAAACAAATGAAGATGCATCCCAAATCCTAAACACAAGGTACAAGCTCCAAAAGAAACTTAACAGGCTGTCAGGCTAAAGCTGCTACTGGGGAAGCAGACAGGTATGAGGAGTTTGCTGTGGGAAGGTGAGTCAAGAAGTAAAATGCCCTGCACACAAGGAGGAAGGAGAAGCAGAACTAAGGAGCAGTGAACTGGGATGGAAGAAAGGTGGCCACTGGGTTTGTATGAAAGGTCCCTACTTTTTTAGCGTTTTTCCATAATTCCATAGCAAACCAAGCAGAAATATGTCCAGTAAATGTTACAGTAACTGAGACTTCTTTCTTTCTTCAGGGATGCAGTCTGAGTCAGGTCTTACTGTTCTAGACCCAGCTGATGTGAACTTTTGAAAGAAACAGTATTTGCCCTATCCTTGACATGTCTGGAGAGAAAGCCTCCTCCAGAGTAGAATGAAATGGAGAAACACAATCACAGAGATCTACAGAGTTTGGCTCCAGTGTTGTCTTAAGCCTTGAGCCAAACTGACAGGATATACGTACATCAGAATCTGAATTTAAGTAGACCAAATGTCTGATGACCAACTTGTGATTGCATAGCAGGGCTCAACTTTAACATGCATGTGGGGACACCTGAGGGACAGAAACAAATTTCCACGTGGGAAATGTTAAATGTTATTTTACTCTGACATGTGGCTGTGCTGTTAGAATAGAAGCAGCACAAAATGCATAGTGCAATGCAGAAGCTTTTTTATCATTCATTCCTAACTTTATTAATTCTCAAAAAGGTTCATGCTGTTATTCTGTCCAAAATTTGCACACACAATTCCAATGCAGTATCAATATTTAACACCAAGAATAAGGAAAGTGTAAGCGTGACAGATAAAGCTAATATGTACTTCTGTTCCAACATGAAGGGTTTAGTAACTGTAACACATCCTGCCCTTGCACTACAGTAAGAATCATCCCATGTGAACAAGAGGGGAAAATGTGAGGGCTTTTTGTAAAAAACACATGTTTTCCATAGATTTTTTCATACACTGAGACTCTAAAGTGCATCACTATGTCTATGTATGTATATGGAAAAAACTTTCTGTTCTTACAATGACTTCAGAAATCAAGCTGGGTAATACAGCTCCTTTGAATGAGGAAACATTTTACAAAAAAAGAATTATGACTGAAAATAATCTTTTGTGGCTTTGTGGAATTATTGTACCTGATTTCGTAACAGAGTAAAAAACTACTAGAGATAGGCAGGTGATCAATTAAACTAGCATCAGGACTGAGTTGAGTATTCATTCAGTTTCCACCCAAACATTGACTCCTCTGTCAGAATCTCTTTGTCAGTCCAGAAAGTCCAACTAGCTGAGTGACAGACCCATGCACAGGAGCAGAGTGGAAATATTAATACAGAAATCTGAAGAATCCTTAAATCCATACCCCACTGGGTTGATTTTGTCACAGTCACTGCTAGAATCACAGATTAATTTACCTGTGGAGAAAATCAACTTTCAAAAGATCCAGGGAAGAAGTTGATATTTACGTATGTGCCAGCCTCAATTACAAGGTCTACAAGATTGCAGAAAAATAAAATAAAAACAGAGGATCAATTTTTCTATTCTTTCAACTTAGGCAGCAAATCAAGTCTTCCAGATCTAGACTACATATCTCAGACATGTATGAGAATGAAAATAAGAAAGATAACCACAGACACCGAAGAACAGATAAGAATCATCAAATGCATTGCCATAGTTTTGAACGACGACAAAAATGGCACTTGAGTGAGATATTACCCTCCAGCTTCATCACACTCACTGACACATTTAATGTCAGACTAAAATTTATAGGATATTAAAGCAAACAAAACCGTGTTTAAAGCAATGTTAATGTTACTTTTGTGTTTACACACAAACCACCAGAAGTTTGCAATTTTAAACTTGACACATAGGCCTTAATCTGTTTTATAAACACAAACGGCAACATTTGTACTGAGTGCCTTGATCTTGGGTGCAGCTTTTGATTTTATGTATGGATTTCAACTCTAGCTTTTACTTCCTTGTCCAGGAAGGACCTGGCTTCTACTTATGAGACACTGCAAAGTAAAACATTGAAGCTGCAAGGCTGCCCAAAGGTTCTAGGAATTTTTAAGGCCAAGGGTAATATCTGGTGACATGCAGGCTATGCTAGAAGTGATGGAGTGATGCTTTAGACATAGAGTGACTCCTTTGAAAGAGCAGCTTGGATTTCCTCCCACTAACACAAACCAGTGCATCTATGTCTACATAGGCCCATTAAGCATTTATCTCATCTTCTTTTCCCTTACAGTTTTCTTCTCTGACAGATCTTTCTGCTCATCTCCAGTTATTAGCTATTACCAGAGGCAAAAGCCAGCAGGTGAAAGATAACCAACTTGAATATGTCAAATCTACTGCTTTCAAAATTAAAATAAATCCAACAAAGTCCTTCTTTTACTGTAGCCACTGAAATGTGTACACTGCATATTTCAGTAGAACAGTTCAGTTTTTAATTCTTCAACATTCTCTACACCATGTGAAAATAGCTACCACCACTCTTCTTACTGTTGAGTATTATGTAGCCCAAATTCATAACTTCATTTAGGATGTGCTAAGTGTGAAATATGGCCCTAAATCCACCTTTGTAAAGCATGACCTGAGTCCAGTTTAAGTGAAAAATACACATGATATTATACTAGTAGTAGTAGTATATATATTAATATACTACACTAAGATTGTAGTAATTTTTTTTAACCAAAACCACTGATCTAAACTGGTTGTTAGAAAGGTGCTGTGAAAAGCACCATTTTAGTATTTTAAGAAGAACTTCTCCTAAAACTGCTGTACATTTGTGAAGAAGGACTTGGAGGATTTAACTCTCATTAGAAAACTAAATTTTAGTTTATGGAAATAGTATTAAAAAGAGAGAAGAATTATATGGACAGGTTTTCCAGTCCATCACATTAGGAATTGGGTAAATTATGCTTTTTTTTTTTTTTTTTGTTAAATACTTCCTCCTGTTGACTCCAAATGGAACTAACAGGAGTAAAGAAGAGCAGAATTGAGATGTGCTATTTCTACCCACAATGCCACAGTTCAATTCATTTCATCAACCAAGCACCACAGACAAACGGATTTTGCAAGACAAAAGTGACCCACATGTGAACCACAAGCAAGTCAAGTATTAAATTATTCAATGTACATTACTGTCTTACTCTTCTCACTTAAATTCCAAGTGCACAGGAGACAAAAATACCAGAGTTGTTTTTTGTCACCTCTCACAAAACTTGGTTAATTAGCGTAACACAGAGCGCTGCCCCTGGTGCACATGTGACAATGTACACCCACACACTAATTCACTCTGCCACATTCAGACTTAATTAGGTGTGAGCCCAAGCTGTGAGGCTCAAATCCCTATCTGGAAAGACCCTGTGTTGGCCAAAATACAGGAGTGAGCTTGAGGTGATCCAAACTCAGGTCCCCACACTGTCCAGTTCCCCAGCTCTCATCTACACCAGACTTCTTTTAGCCTCTGAGGCAAGAAACGCCTTTACATTTCCATATAAGACCTGGCACACAGGATCCCAGGCCAAGTTTGCACCTCACAGAGTTACTGTAATATCCTATTACTGGCTAAACAATCGAGTGACAGAACCACATTTCTAGAATGGTGCTGATTTAAAACAGGGATTTTTTAAAATAGATATTTTAATAATATTAGTTTTGTTTATTTTTCTAATGTAAGCTGAATACAAAGTTGCACTTTGCTTGAAAGAAATACTGAATAACTATTAGAATGTAACTTTAGAATATTTAAATTATGTGGGAAATCAAGTCCAATTTTAAGGTGAAGTAAATATTCCTGGTCCTAAGTTGCACTGAAACTTGAAATTGCTTCAATACACCCATTAGCCTAACCTAAAAACTGGACATAGAGTTTTGAATCATTACCTCCTTTCAAAAAACTTAACAAACACCACCTCACACATTTTTCTTACCTTTGAGGTTCTAGGTGTTTTTTTTCTTCGGTTTCTTTTCTCTGAGGGTGTAATCAAGCTATTTGCATTATATCCTTTGTGCTTTCAGGAGGGAATGTCACTCTGCTGCAAACTGATGGTCAGTCTTTGTGTGCCTGCATGCAGGAGCACTGCGCCAGCACAGTCCCACCACTGCACCAGGAGAACGTGGGGCTTTAGAAGCTGCCCTAGTGATTTGGTCTTCAAAGGAGAGAGCAGCCTTACAGGACACCAGTGCTGACCAGTTTTCTTCCCCAGGACTGGAAAAGGAAGCCATTCAACCTGGGGGTCACCACTGCTTGTGGTACAGGCAGGATGAGGTGGATCAGATCTGGATGTGAGATTCAACATCCACACCAGTGGGACTTACTGCACGACGCATGCAGACAGAGACCAAACAGAACAAAAATGCTCCGGAAAAAGTCAAAATGAAGCACTGATCTATCCCTGGATTAAATTCTCCTTCTCACAACATGATTCTAGAAAAAGGTTCACGTTGGCTTTCCGAATTGCTGAGATGGTGTTTAACCAATATACAAACAGAAAGGAAAATATTCTAAAAGCTGAGAAGTGAGTGCTAGCAAGGAGAGTGTAATTTAATAGCCTGAAGCTGTCTGATATACAGTCTGAGCATAACCACATTAAAAGAAACCTTGTAAACCTTCAAACTGTTAGCTATCTGTTCTGAATGGCACCCTAAATCCTTTTAACTACAACTTATTTTGGCTAAATTCTGTCTAGGTAAAATTAGCCTATGCTGTTTTCAACTGAAATTACACACACTGCCATTTCCATTCAAAGCAAGACTCAAGGTCTTGCCTCCCCCATTATTTGCATTTACCTACTTTTCCAGAGTGCAGTTGTCCAGGAATTTCCTCAGACCTCTACTGGATCAGACTTGAAAATTTATGCACAGAATTATTTTTAAGACAGAGTATTATATCTTAGCACCACCCCTGGAATCTGTCCATGTCACCTGCCATGAGCTTTTCCATAGCAGGCTTTACACAGGTATAACACAACCATTCCATGAACCATGCTCTGGCTGAAGGCTCTACCCCTGACACAGAGAAAACACTTCCGAAGAGGGGAGGAAACTCTCCAGCTTCAGTGATATTGGAGCCCTGCATGCAACACCAGAGAATTCCAGCAGGAGACCATCTGGGCTTCTGATCCCAAGTTCATTGATATCCATTGACTTTGTTAGGCTTAGACGGCTACTAAATATGATAAAGGTTAGAAATTCTGGGTTTGCTGGATTCTTGAAAGTGTTAAAAGGATTAAACTCTTCTTTTTATTCTTGCAGAAAAAACAGCCTAACATCAGTCTAATGTCGGGCAGCACCTTTGAAGTAGAGCAGCGAAGGGGAGGACACACCACAGCATCTCCAGGTCATTTTCTTCCCTTTTTTCAGAGTTTGCCAACAAGTGTGCCTAACAGGCTGGACTGTTAAGGTTTTATTTCTTTATTTAGTGCCACAAGGCAGCATGATGCTGTCATTCTATGCAATGCAGTTAGGCTGTGGTTGCTTTGTTTCTTTGTCACCAATGACCAGTGAAAAATAAAAACACAAAAATCCCTCCTGAATATTCACTGTTCCCTTCCCCTAAAAAAGTTATAGGATCCACAGAATGTCAATACAACCAACTTCCTGTGCCCTCTGGTAACTTACAGACGGGTATATTTAATATTTTGTAGTTCTTTTAATGCTATGAATATTCAACAAATTATCTGAAATCACCTATTATGGAAGATAAATGACAATAAAGTTCATGAAATCAGTATTTTTGGATTCTAAAGTAGTATTATTTCTATCACACAGTCTCAACATGTCCCTCAAAAATTAATTTCCCATCACAATCTCTATGGAGAAGCAGGGCTGGGACAGAAGCAAGCCCAGGGATCCAAGCCAGGAGTGAGATGCTCCAGAACTCCCTATGCCAGCTGGAGACGTGAGCACAAGCAGCAGTGCTCTGGTGCCTGGAGCTCTGCCTTTGGCTTTAAGGAGCTGGGGTGGCTGTGTCCTGCAACCACGGTGGGATGTGGCAGGGGAAGCTGCACCATGGTGAGCTTGCCCAGCAGGTGAAACTTGAAAGTCAAAGTGCCTGCATCACAGCGTTGTCTCATCGTGGCACAGCGAAATGCCACAGCACAATGCATCAAACTGAGAAGGCTTCACGATCTCTCGTTTTCTCCTGGCCGAGATTATCTGGTCTGCCTGGCAAAATCTGCATTTTCAGTGCACATGTAGGGCAAATTTGAAGTTCAGAATCACAGTAATGATTCATAATGGTCGACTGAATGGGAGAAGTGTGTTTAGGCTGCTTCCTTCAGACTCCTTTGTGCACTTCAGCTGGTATCAAGGAACTTCAAGCTAAACTTCACATGGACTTCATGAAGCCGGGCAGGTGTTGTCAGAATTTGAATTAGCCCACGTGATTTAGACACCTAGAAGTATAAATATACTTCTCTAAATAAGGGAGTGAAATATGGAACAAAATATCAGAAGTTTTTCCATGAAGTATCTTCATCTAGCCATACGATTTTAATGCTTAAGTATTAAATGTATTAAATGGCTTCTCCTGACACACAGAAACCATTGCCATTACTTTGATTCAATGTAATGGGAGTAGAGAGAAGGAAGGAAGAACAGGGCAGGGGGGCAGTTCTACAGGAAGAAGCTCAGGTCTAGATAGGGGCTTGTAACTTCTTTTTTATTTACCATTACATTTCTTTCAGCTAAATCCAAAAAAACAGTGTGAGGGTTCTGAATAGACAGTTTGCAAACTGTTACACAGTTATGGGAAAAGGATCAAAGCAAAATTCCTAAATTTCACTGTTTGTATTTCCTGTGTTTCACAGTTTCACATCAACCTTCTTGTTTGCATGAGCCTTCCTTCCACTGACACTCAAGAGCAATGCTGCAGATCTCTTATTTAGCAACTAACTAAGCCTCCTAAATTTCTTCTTTAGCAACTAACTAAGATTCCTAAAACTGTGTTCTGTTCTAGCCACACTCCCTATAGCTGTAAGAGTATCAAAATGCTCTCAGAATGTTCCACAAACATTTTGGTCCCTTAAAATCAAAGATGTGACGACTGTAAAGTGTTCCAATGAAAGGAAATATTTTACACAACAGAACTAAACCAACCAACTGGTTCTCTAGCAGGAAAAAAAATGAACTGGGAAGAATGTATTAAAGAAGAGCAGCATAAAATTCTGAAAGGTTCATATGGTTGACTTGCTAGGATAGCAGCTTGACTTAGTATCTCACAGCAACCTCAAATGGAAATATCCCTGAAGTAGACATGGATGCTGTCCAAATGAAAAACATCTGAACTTGTACTGAACTGAACTGAAAGTGCTTGTACACCCCTCTTATCCAGAGCCTAGCTTGTGACCCCTGGAAGGACACAACACTATGCCAGTTTACAATAGTTACAGACAAATTATGCAGGGAAGAATCAGAAATAGCTGACAAGTTGCAAATTTTTATTTTTAGTTTATCTCATGGTAACTTCTTCATAACCATACTCTGAAAAAAAAAAAAAAAGAAAAAGCAGTAATTATACACTGAACTTGTTTTAAAGTGGTTTTTCTCACCAGGGAAAAAGCTGCACTTACTCCTTTATCTTAGCATAAAACTGTCTGCTCTAACTACCTTGAGGTGAAATATTTATAAGCATTTCTCTTATTGAAAAATATTTTATGGATAAGTCCAAAGTTTTTGTCTGTGGAAAAAGGTAGACAAAAATTGACTGGGAGAAAAGTTAATTTGAATTATGTATTTTGTGGCTTCTTCACAATTTGAAAATACAATCCACTTAAAAAGATAATATTCAAGGCAATCTTCAAGTACTTCTTTGTCACATCAACTGTTCAGAAAATGTTACGATTTTGAAAATTTTAAAGCGAAAGTTTGAAGAAAATCATAGAGAAGCATTACTTTTATGGTACACATTATGTGAGGTAAGGTGTATTTTTATAACACTAACATTATAGTTTCTAGTAAAGAAAACATAAAGTAAGCATCATCTCTGCCTCAAATCTAAAACAAGTAATTTTTAAAAAATAATGTGAATGTGGGGTTTTTGTCTTTCCTATCCTCCACAGAAAAGCAGGAATAGGCATCTGTTTACATCAGCTTCTCAGAGGAACATAAACACATGCATATGTGTAGACACACAGAAAAACACACAGTCCTAATCTTAACTCTGTTGACTTTGTTTGGGACAGCCCACCAGTGCCACGTAAATGTGCTTATCTCCTGTGTTTTTCCAAAAGTGCTGAAAAATGTCATCTTCCCTGACAGAGATGGAATCAGAGAAATCCACACACATGACCAGGGACAGTCCCCCTGGAGAGGACAGAAATACCAAACTGTATTGTCTGGAACACTCAACAGCAGCACAGAAAGGAAGTTTTGTTCAAAGGTACCAAAACTGCTTTATTATGGAAAGTGAAAAATCTCCTCTTTTCTCATGCTGGAATCAAATCAACCAAAAAAGTGAAAATATGCAGGTGCTTTGAGGTATATCTGTGAAATATTGCTGGCAGGACAGAGAATTTCTTGCTTGTTTACTTGGGAAGGTTTTATCAACTTGAGCAATACATTTACCATTATAGCCTTGAATGCAAGGAAGGAATTTTTTTCAGCTCAACTTTTAAGTTACTCCTAGACAACAAACTAAATTGAAAATGTCACTGTTTCACCAAAATAAGAACAACCACACAATGAATGGGTCATGACAATATACTGATAATTTTAAATTTGCTCTCCTGCCTTTATGAACATAGGAACTTGAGAATCACAGCTTGTTGTATATTGGGGTTAGAGATCTCTAAAAACAGTCAAGAACTGTATTTAATATCTCATCTAACAGCAATCACTGCTTAATTAAAAGCCTATCAATATTCTACACTATATTGACATTGTGGTGCACTTTACATAGTCATGTCCTGTTGATATCAAATCTTCACTATCATTTTTGCTATTTCTGTTGCTTTCCTTGTTTGCCTTCGAGATGCTTGTACATTCTCATGAAATCCTGTTAAGAGATCCTAATGAACTTTGAGAATACAAGTGGAAAAACCGGAAAAGTTAGTAGGAAGAAAGGAAAAGTAAGATATGGAACTGAAAGAGGAAAACATAAATGGAAGAGGAATACATAAACAGAGCCTGATTTTCCTCCTGTTATATATTTTTTCAGTCAATGGTGAAAAGCAATAGAGCAATCTTCCCTCTCCTCTCAAATGGAAGACTTCAGGTAAATCTTCCCCTACTTAGTCCAGCTGCACAGGAAAGAAACATAGGGATGAAAGAAGTTCCTGTATCACAGGTCCCCTGGGTTCTGGGCCATGGAAGGGCTTCCCTGGTCCCCAGGGATGGGAAAAGGTTTCCAAATTCAGCAGCACGAATATCTGTGAGCGTGCAGACTCCTCCTCAGCCAGGCCAGGGCATTCCAGAGCCTCCACCCTCTGGATGTGTGCTCTGCCTATCTTCTAAGAGATTATGGCTTATGTAGATATCTCCTACACCTTTGGATTGTCAAATAGAAATCAGTTGGCCAAAATTGTGACAGACAAAGTTAAAGAAATTTAAATATTGACTTGAGTTGCAAAATTCAGATTTTGAATACCCCTAAATTTAGATGTGTAGGGTCAAGAGTTTAGGTTCAGTCCCTCACCCACGGGAAAGCCAGCTGAAAAATGTGCTTACCTGTTAACTCCCAGAATCATCAGTGTGAATGGACAAGGTTTTACTGCATACAGATAAGATAAATGGAATCTTTCAAGTTGCACAAACCTCTCAAAGGTATGGAAGTACCGTTTAATTTGAGCAAGCAAAGCAGACACACATTTTGGATGTTGAAGATACTGGGATCTGGTTCACTATCACTCACTTTAATTTTACACACAGGTAATTTCACTGATGTCACTGGAATTACCTGACTTTTACAAAGGGGCCATGCCAAAGGAGATTGAGGCTATGTGTCCGCAAGGAAAGAAATGTGCAGAAGAGAAAAGATGACAAGGAAAATATGTACAAATTAGACTTTGCAGCATTCAGTTAACCACCACCTAATCTTAAAAAATGCTGTACCTTTAACAGTATTTGGCACTGAGGAGATGGTAACAGCTTGTTGCAGAAGCCATGAGTCCAAAATCAACCTGAGGCTGGTGGTGGGGATGAGACATGGAGGTGACAGCAGAAAGGAAGCAGCAGTCCACCTCAGAGATCATGAGTATGTCTGGCTTCAAAATTCAGCTGCTTTTCAAACAACTGGGGACTTCCTGCAAAGCAGAAGCTAAACTTATATTGATAAATCCTTGTAAGCAGGAACATTTGGCAATGTCTCTTCCAGAAGGGCTTGATGCAGATTTAAACAATGAAGTGTTAAGCACTATACATGAAACTACATCAGGGCCTGAACACTTTAGTTTCCCTAAAACAAAATGCTTATAATTCTGTGGAGAAGTCCATCCTAGTGTATCTTTTTTTTTTTATTTGAATTTTCAGTAGTTTCAGTTTGTTTTTCAAAAAAGCAGTATTTTTTTACAGGAAGTACTGACTTTGATCTAACAACACTCCTGCCCAGCAGCAGCCTCTGTGAAACCAAAATTTCAGATTAATATATTGTTGATGAAATTCTTGCATCAAGGAAATGTTCAGCTATACAGAAAAAGGTCTGGTGTACCAGTGTAACTCCAGTATTTAGCCATGTAATGTGAGAGACACAGAAGAACTCAAGATGAGCAACCACACTTCTTGCTAAAAGCCATAGCAATAGCAATTGTATGATGTATGTACGTCTGTAATTTGGTCCTACATATCCACACTGTGCACTTTGTAGCTGGCATTCCAGATTTTAATACTAAGAGGGATACTAAACATTTCCCATTTAACTGAAAAATTCTGCTTTTTTTATGTTTTACTAAGAAACGGGAAATTCGAGGAAGCTGCTTCATGTTCTACTTAAATGGTACCACTGTATGAGAAGAAAGATAATGATGGTGCACCCAAAGAATGCTGCATATGAATCCACTTATTTCATAAAGAATAAATTTTTTACAAGAAGATATTAATGTGGGGGCCTTCAGAAAGAGCCATAACTGTGCTGGAATTTCAGATGTTGCTCAGATAGCTGCAATTCCCTATTACAGATCATGCCAAGAAGCAGAGGTACATTTTAAGGTGGAAATTAGATCAGCACCTGCCCTGCTGAATCAGATGGTACTTCAGAATATTTTTATTTTTCACATTATGGCTAAAGGAGGTTTTATGTTTGTTTCTTTTTTTAAAAAATAAAATCCTTTGTCTAAGCACAAGAATAAAAAGTGAAAGGAAAACAATTATTCTGGTAATATTTGGGGAGTGTTTCCTATTTCAGCAGAATTTTCTTGAAGACATTCAAAAGTAAAAGATAATCATAAGAAATGAGGTTTTAAATAGAAAGTCTTTATTTTACTAAAAGATATAGAAACACAACTCTTATTTATGTCATAGACTATATAAAACAAGAGGTTTTTTTAAAGATTTCCATTTTTTTTGCTGCTTGGTTTGCTGAGAAAAAGATTACCTATAGCCACTTCTTAAGTACAACATTTTCTCAGGAATGGGCAAAAAAATGCCTGAATAATTCTTTCCAGTGTTTTAAGGACAGCTTGCAATGTAAGTCCAGCTCTGTAGCAGTTGAAAATGTGGCCAGACAACTGCAATAAGTGGAAACCTTAAAGGCACAGAAAGCTTTCCTTGCCAGGATTCAGGTCTGTGTAAACCACAAGTGCTCCCTGGCTCTGCAGCACTGGTAATGAACTATAGATCCTGACCACATAGGAATAAGTCACATTAGAGAGTGTCTACTGAAATCAATAACATGTATACAATGTAGGGTTTTTTTTCTCCTACAATTCTTGTGGCTATGACGTGCATGTCATTAATCTAACAGCTGAAAAGTATTTAAAATGTTTTCAGTTCAAGGTACCTCCTGTTAATTTACTTATGAAAATTAAATGCACATTAAGACAAAAGGGAAAAGAGAGACCAGTGCTTCTAAAATGAAAGCTTTATTTTTGGCAATAAAAATTTAGAGCCCCTTCTCTTCCTCCCTCCCAAACTCTCAGGTTGATTCATCTCTCATTCAAATTTAAAATGCACAGAGAGGCTGCAACAGAAGATTGATATGCACCGCACTCCACACATGGTTTAGCTCTTTATTCCAAAGTCTGGCATGATGATGCTGGGTTTTGTGATGATATTATTTCAATATATAATAAACAGGGTTTGCTGTAAAAACAGTGCAATGCAAGCCCCCTTTAAAAAAAAATACAAATTATTACTATAGCGCTTTGAGAGAAAGGGAGCGAGAGATTCACAATGCAGGCTCAGAACTTGGCAACCTGTAAAAGTGCCCAGTTGAAAATTACTAACAGCTGGAGATGACAGTTGTTTTAACAGCTGAGCTGACAGGATTAATTTAAATGCACTGAAATCAAAAGTAGATAACACCTGTTTAGTCTTCCAGGGCCATTCAAAAAGGTAGGCCAAAGGAAAAAAGCAGAGCCAGGGCTGTCTGTGTGGGCATGTGTGCACCATGTATGTGAGCATGTCTGCATGTGTGAGCCTCTCCCCCTCCCTGAGCAGAGGACAGAAGGACTCCAGAGAAGAATGACATACTTTTGAAGTCTGGGGGTGCGGGGGAGAGCGGTGCCTTGTCACACAATAACAGAGAGGCCAAACCCCCGCCAGCCTGAAACATCTGGTTCCCATTGTGCCCACCCTCCTGCTCACCCTGCTTCCCCCTTCTCTTATCCAAGGTCCGTGACCCAAACCCAGCAATGGATAAAGATCACTGGGTTTAAAGCTGCAGCTCCTCACTCCTGCATCCCAGCGATCCCCCTGGGTTAATTAATGCATTCTCTTTGAGCTCCGAGTCACTGGAGCTCCCACACGCTCCCTCCCACCCGCTTCTTCCCCAAACTAAAAACAAAACAAAAAAATTCCTCGCCTTCCTGCCATGCCACAGCTCGTAACTCGCATGTCCACAAAACAAATAAATAAATTCTACAAGGTGTGTGAGGAGAAGTATGTGAGACAGTAAGAGATTTTTATGTGGCAGGAAAGGAGGGGCTGATTTTATCTTTGCTTCTCAGGCTATCATCCTGCAGAGAGTCCTGTGCCATGAGGGCTGCACGTCCCCAGGACCACAGCTGCATGTCCCAGCATAGCCCTTGCTCTGGGTATGAGCTCCAGGAGATCCAGCAAGGAGAATCTAGGACAATCTATGGAAACCACATCTTTTCCAAGTAGCATAGCTACCACACAGGGCCACTGTGCTGAATTCCTATGGCACAAGAACCCTACAGCCCTGGCTCTGCAGCTGCTCCACTTGCAGCATTTCCATTGAGGCAAAAGTGAGCTCTGCTACTGAACCCAGGCCAAAGACTCCCAAACTCAACCTGCAATCTCATTTCTGGTTATGCAAATGGGGCTGAGCTGTAAAAGTCAAGTATTTCCACAGAGCTTGCTTCCTCAGATCTAAATCTAGTCCCTTCTTGTAAAGCAGGACCACTGTCAGGCTGCGTCTCCCGAGCAGAAATTAAACTTCACCGCTGTGAAGAAGCACACAGCTACGATCACTATCAACCATGCTTTGAAACCACAGAAACTGGACACAGAGAATGAAGTTCATGTGGCAATCTGTGAAAAAACACCACATAGGAAAAAACCCAGAAGAAACTGTGTTCTGAGTCTGCTCCGTGCTTTTCACCGTGGGACTGATCTTTTCTGCTTGCATGCCTCCAGGGATGAAAGAACCCCAGTCCTACAACTGATACAACCATGCTGTAGCTGTACACTTCTTACAACAAAGCCTTCAGCTCTTCCTTTGTGCCCCACAGCCCCTCAGCACGGCGAAAGGGAGCTGCAAAGCTCATGTGCTCGCTTCAGCTGACTGCAAACCCAACCACCACACCAACATCAAAGCACGGTTGGCACCTTCTGGTTTTGCAGCTGAAGGGAGAAAAAAAAAAGCATTCAATAGAATGGTTCAGGAAATGTTTGATTCATTGATATCCAAAGTTGGAGAATCGCAGATACCTTCAGTTACAGCGTGAACCACTGCCAGAAAGCAGGACAGAAAGAAAACCATCCATGGTGGCTGTCCCTTAGCTGTAGGTTTCAGCGTACTCAGCTTGTATTCTCTTTATATTTCCAGCCACCAAAGCTCCCACACACTCCCTCCCACCTTCCTCTTCCCCAAACAGCACAAAGCTTCATATAGGCTGAATCACTGTGCCAAGAAAAACAAAACAATTCTTAACTAAGCTGCATTTATTTACTTATTTCAGGATTTCAAGTCCTCTTTTAGCATTTATTGTCCAGGCAAAACTATTTACCTGGACAAATGCAAATATTAATGGCAATTCTAAGAGAAGAAATAAGATAAAAACTCACCTCTTGTGTGTGAGCCCTGTATGCACCAAACTGAAATAAAACCACAACAAACACCAATTTATACAGACAAGTTTCAAGTCTGGGTGTAACACTGCCTTCATTTTGTTTCACAAGAAAATACCAGGACACTTTTAAACTCAAGTCACATGAACCTTTCTCTGGAGGGTGTACTTTGCCCACTAAATTAATTTTAATGAAGCTGGAGAGTACTGTGTGATGGATTGTACCCGAGTTTTACTTCTGCAACCCAGTCTGTGTGTGAGAGGATTTAATGCACAGGGCCACCCTGCCCATCTAGCCATTTCTTTGGACCCAGGGTAAGAGAGCTCTATTAAAAGACAGACACCAACGCTAGTTCTCAGCTACTCCTGGGTAAGAGAGGGAAAAACTTCAGTAAAATGAGATATAAAACTTTCTTACTTGCTGAAGTATTCAACTTTTCCAGCGAATGAATCTAGGGATTCCCAATATGTTCCTAAAATATTGGGCTAATACCAGAGGGCATTTTCCCTGTTATTTTTCATGTCCATGAACCTCTGCATGTCTGGATTCTGACCAAGTCTGGAAGCAGAAGTGCCAAGGAACATGTGAGAGGCTGTTCTCATGACAATTCCAATTTGGCTGGTTGCTGGAAATGACAGAAATCTCCAGGGAAAACCAGCACTAACGACAGTTCATCTCCCGATATGCAGCACAAGATCCCTACTGCCTACCACAAATGAATCAGGAAATGTTTCAAAAAATGGGGGGAAAATGGAATAATATTGAGAGTACATATATTTAAAAAAATAAATAAATCTTCTACTCCCTGTAAATACACCACAAAGTAGCAGCAGTGGTAGCCGTACTAGCAGTAATAATGATGATGTCAGGAAGGTCTGATTACCCTTGCTTACATCCATACTTTATTCTTACAAATTTTATAAAGCCTACCTGCACATCTAAATCATTAATTTCCATTAATATTTCCAGAAAAAAAAAAAATAAAAAAATCTCGCTTTTTAGAGGGCTTTTTCAAAGTTTTCAGTCTACTGGGCATGCAATGATAATTGCTGCTGTGTTCTGCTTAATGATAGAGTCCTTTCCCTGCACAAAATAAGAAGCGGTTTCTTCCCCACTTTTTATTTCTTTACCCAACTCAGTGGCTCAAAGAATAATTACAAACAATGCCTGAAGAATGGTTCAGTTAATGTTAATTTATACAACAAACTAATTACTACCAAATGGTAAAAAATCACATGTGGAAGTTCCTGTCTCCCACGCACACAACTAAACCAGCAGCCATCTGTCTCAGCCTGGGAGCTCTCAGTGACAACCAAGGAAAGCAAGGCAAAGGATGAATCCAGATACACTAAGCTGCTTCCTCTGACACAAAACCATAGGATTCAAACACCATTGTCTCTATATGGTGATCTTAGAAGTGGTATTTTTTTTTTTCCCATTTCCATTTATAAAGCAAACAAACAACCTGCATCAGGAACTGCCTTGCTGCCTAAATTTTATTTCAATCCCACGAATTTAGGATGTGGTCTGAAATATCTCCATCTATCAGCTGTAATTCTTCCTCCCAGCATTTTCTCTACAATACTCTATAATATCTTTAACTATCAGAAAGCATGATGTGAGACAGTCTTTGAATCTGCTTACACTATGTTAGACAACATGATGAGAAAATGTGCTTTTTTTGTTTCAACATTTTTTTTTCAACTTGAGAAAGCAATTTTCTTCCAAACCTTGAAAAATCAAAGTCAGTACAATTGTTAAACACTTTTATGGGATGCTCATTAAAAACTGACAGGGACAAAAAAGCTGGGGACAAATCCTGAAGCATTTGTTCAGTTTAAAGTCTCATTGAATTCAATGTGAGTGTTACTTTATTGAGGACTTCAATACCAGATCCTTTACATGAACAAGGACCTTGGCATTTTGACTGTTAATTATTCTCTGATTAGCTTGCATCTAGTGAAACAAACTAAACACAATATTATCCTCTCAGCTCTGTTCAAGAAATCTCAACTCCAATATTCTCTGCTCTCTGTGAGATCAGAACTCCAGCAGTCATCAAAGAAAGTGCTGCACATGAATAGGAGCAAAATATCAGAGTTTAGATTCACAGTACAGATTTCAGAGGAGAAGTGTTTTTCCCCTAACATTAAAAACTTACAAATCTTTCTTTGTTTGAATATAAGGCAAAATTTTCATATTGCAGAATTATCTCTATGTATCTGAGTCAGGCCCCCCTCTTATGTTTCTGTGAATCCCACAGAAGTGCCAAAGTGCAGCCTTCATTTTATTAGAAAGAGACAAGCCAGTATAAGGTAAAGACTGAAGATGCTTTAGTAAAGATGAAATGTCTATGAACTTTCACTTCTCGGTATTTCTCTGTTCAAAAAGAAAGAATATGTTTCAGATAGCCTGAAATAATCACAGAGGAGGAACGAGTGCCACAGCAATTTAAAACAAGGTCCCTGTAATCTCATATTCATGAAGTAACACAGTCATTATTTCTACGCGGCCAGAACAGTATCGGCAGTTTAAACGAAGTAAACAAGAAAGAATCACAAGAGAATCTACATAACCAAACAATAATGCCTAATTATTCCTCTTTCATAGTCCTTAACAGAATTATGATATATAAAAAAAATTATAGGGAAATGATTCTTGCATTCAGCCAAGAGCATAAAATTTTACATAATAAAATACATCCAGTGAAGTGAAGGAGGAAGAAACAATTTTCCTGTTGCTCAGCCCTATTTTGCCTCATCTTTTTTTTACATCATCAGGGGCTGCTTTCTATGAATGAAAACTTAGAATCCTTCACAAGAATTTCACTTTGTTTCACATTTCACAGTGTTTTCACTTTTTTTTAAGGTGCATTTTATAGAAGATTAGCTACCATGTAAGTGGGGGGGAGGGAAGAGGGAGGGAGGAGCAGAAAGAGGGAGGGTGTGGGAATTACAATCTCAGTTCAGCAAAGTCCAGTTCTTGGCATAACAGGTGAACTAAGACAACTTTCAACATGGATCTGGAGTGTGAAATGAACCACTGAGTGCTGTATCAGAGAGTGGGATAAGACAGAAAAAGGAAGGGTCATTCACCACAGTGTGTGTTGCAGAAAAACCCGTATCTGCTTTTGGGGCATGCTTTGGACATCTCACAGTCCTCAGACTGTGACTGACATCAGGTCTTGTCCCTCCTCCTTCACTCCAAGTAGCCTCAAGCAGCTCCTACAGCCAAAAGTCTGCCTCTAATTTTAGTTCCCACTCCTGGCACATGTGTCCTAGATCACTGAAAGCCTTGAATTAATACATTAAGACCCAGTATTAAGCTACAGAACTGACAGCTTTATGGACTGCATTTAGCCTGGGAGGAAAGCTACCTGGCATTGCTTAAACAATCCCAGTGCCCTCTCCAAGTAGGAACAAAATTTAAAAACAAAAAAATCAAGATATCATATTAAAAAAAAAATCAAACAAACACATCTCCACTAGTATTTTGCCCATCTCAAGATTAATCAGATTGCAAAGGTGTATTCTAAGGGAAAAGGGAAGGTCTGAAGAATGTTAAAGCGCAACTTTTAACCTCCTTATACTGAAAAGCTTGGAAAGATTTTCTCCCTGTTCCATTTTCCCAGAATGTTGCCAGACTATGCAAATACAGCAGGCATCTCCATTCTTCTCTCCTTGATGCTTTTTCACCTGCCTTTATGTCTACAGGGACTTGGCTGCTAACACAGCTGAAGCAGATGAGTTAAAAACAGGCATACTGCATCCTGTGTGCTCCTGAAAACCCTCAGGAGTGTGGTGGTTGGTAACTACAGTCTCATTTCTGGTGAGCATTTACAATGTCCAATATAAGCAGATCAATTGCTAGCACCAACTTGTGAGAAACCAAGGATGAAATGGAACTGGCAGCTGAACTCTCTCCAGCATTTTAATGGCAGTTTGCTCCATGCTATATTTATGGCATAAGGCCAGAACAAAAGCAACAACCAACAAAACGAGTTTACACAGAACTATTAGGAAAAATTTGCAGCCTGGCAATTGAAGGAAGCGCCTCTCATTATTTTGTCTTTGTGAGCCCCATTACTTTAAAATACTGGGTCATGCATACTTTGTAGCATCCACTGGGTACCATGTTCTCCCACCCAGTAACCTAATAATAAAATAATAATAATAAAAAGCCCCATGATTGTCTCAAAAAGACTGCATCGTTTTTTGTTTGTTTTTTTTTCAGCAGAAAGAACAAGGTCCTAAATGCTATGTTATGTATATTATTAATCTAATAATTTTATGCTTAGTTCTAGAATGACTATCAATGAAAGCTCCCTAATTCATCTGAACTCAGACAGGATTGACTTGGCCAAACCAGTAAGAGAAGAATGCATTTTGCTTGGATCTGCATCCCATACATCCCATACCCAAAAGCTTCACAGGAGCTGTGAATCAATTAGATGACACAGCAAAAGGAAATGCATTAAAAAAAAGCAAAAAAAAAGACTTAAAATAAAATAATCTTCAGTGAAATGTCTCCATATTTAGTTAAACAACATTGCTGATTAAAGCTGTACATGAGATCAGTGTGGAATCCAGAATTGTTGCAGCTGACAATCATTAGCAAGAGCCTGCTGTCCTCTAGTTTCATCTTCATATATTAATTTCATATACAAGGAAATATAACTATTTGGAAATACATGGCTTTATTTAGGTCTTGTATATAGATACCTCAGCAAAAATACATTAACATGCTTTACACTTTGCAGCAAGCCAGCAAACCTACAGGAACAAATGAATACACAGTAATCACTACAGCTGAAACTATTTTTTCTGGTTAGTTGCTGACTTTTTTGCTTCTTTTTTTTTTTTTTTTTTTTTTCCCTGGTGCCTGACTCTGTGGGAGATAAGATGCTCAGTTACTGAAATGGGATATGTGTTGTGGGCAAAACAGAAAAGAAAAAGTTTAGCACAAAAACACCAGGGTGCATAAAAAACCCAAGAGGCTTTCTTCTTCCATGTGATCTTTGTCTCTAGACTATTTACCTTAAGATTGTGTGAGCTAATCTACAGTACAAGACTAATGCAACATTCCAAACTGTACTGGAAAAACAGGACACTAGGATAACCACTTCCAAGCTGGGAGAGACACCTTCCTTTCTGATAAAGCACTTGGACACTGCTTGTAACTTTGAGGCTTTTGTATCTTTGGCTGTTATCATTCTTGTTTATTGGCAGTGCAATACAATAATTATTTGGGTTTGGTTGTTGTTTTTTTTTTTGAGATGGAAATCATATTTTCCTTTGGGCATATGGGCTGGCCTTAGCAACTGCAATTCCTTGATATTTAGAAAAAAATTATAATTAGTAGCCAAGTAGCATGTCCCATACACAACCAATAGTCCCTGCTGGACTTCACATCCATAGATCTCATAGACTCCTGTGTGTCTATTATTTATCTGCAGATAATTTAATTAATTACAGCTCAAAGGCTCAGCTGAACAATGGAGGTTCCTTGCACACTGCAGTGTATGAAATTGCTTCTTCTCCCTGACAGGAAGAACCTGACTCTCTGTGTTACAAATCTGTGCTTCTCTTTCCTTGTGCTAAGCCAGTACCTCAAAAGGCAAGTCTGGGGATAAATCATTCTGCACTACTGTACTTAGATACAACTATCTTACCAGCTAGGCTGTAATAGTTTCTACCAATTAGTGACCCACAGACTTTGGTCTTGTTGCTACCTCTCAGTTCTTTTAAGACTGCTCCTTCTAGGAACAGATCTAATCCCTGTCTGTAGAGGGGCAGAAAAAACAAGTTACACTGGGTTTTTACAAATCCTATATTGGGTCAAATGTTGCCTTCCTAAAGCTCTTGCATATTCAGTGGGACTGATGAACTTGAATCTGAGAGCAGAATTTGGCCCACATCACCCTGAAGTGTCCATTAATTGTCCCACACTCAGAAATAAATCAAGATGAGATTCCTCTCAAGCACAATGAGCCTAAAATACAACCCATGCTGCTCACAACAGGAATTCAGCTTCAGTCAGATGCCTTTCTCTTCCTCTCTCCAATCTGCATCAGTGAGCAGAGGGCAGGGTGCTCGTTCAGTCCCAGGATGTGCCCTGCACATCGCAGGACCCACAAAGGGTCCACGCGGTTCCATCACACAACACTCGCGGGCTGGAGACGTGCAGGGTACAGCTCATTCCCCTCTGCTCACCTTGGAAGCAATCCTTGCTCCCCCCAGCCCCCAGCCCCAGCACTTCCTTGCAAGATCTTGAAGCCACCACTCCTATTTACACCTTTTAGCCCATGCCACAACCCTGTGTTGCCACCTGTCAGTCACAGCTCCATTTGTCTCCAGCAGGGTCAATCAGGAGGAGCAGGAAGGAAGAGAGAGGGAGGACCTCTGCATTGATTATAAATGTTTGGGGTGGGAAGGAGAGGGGGGAAAGGAGGGAGGGAGAGATGGAGATAGATTAGAGGGTAACAAAACTGGAGAGGAAGATAAACAGAGCCAAAAAGAAAAATGTCCTTTGTTCATTTAAATGGCTCTCTGCTCCCAAGCCCTCTGCATGACTAATGCCACGCTGTGGTGTGCAAACCTCTTGGGCACATAACACAAACAAAGCATAACTCGGCCTGAACAAACAAAGGCCTAAGCAACAGTGATTGAATTCATCTTAAAACAACAAATCAATTCTTCCCTATTAATGCCCTAAATACCAGCGTAGGAGCACTGTCCTGTTGTAATAAACAGCCATGTGTTCAATTACCGTCTGTTTTCCCAACTACTGCTCTCTCCAGTAATTACACCATGCAATGCATTCTACATTGACATTATATTAATGTGCTGGGAGGAGAAATCTTAAATACAAATTAAATCAAGGCTAAACATCTCAGAAAGCCTTTCCAAGTCACACAAGTGCTAACAGGGCATTCTTCAGCAGAAACCACAGCCTGATTTTTCTCTTCAGTCACTTTTCACTTTCATCCTCTGGCTAAATAAATAAATTAAAAAGCAAGCTTGAAAGAGCTCTATTGCCCCAAAGACCAGCACAGCAAATCTTTCATAAGCTCTCTAAAGTCCACTTCACCTGTACAAGAAACCTCCCCAATCAGGAGCGTTTCTTAAGCATCAGCTTACCTCACATCAGCCAAACAGCAGCAACGAAACTCCTTCAACAACAGACAGGTGACAAAAAAAAATGGGGCAAGAAAAACAAAAGCAGAAAACTTTATGGACTGAGACAAAAGCAGAAGAATAAAAGTTTGAGAAAAGGTTTCTTACCCTTCTGCAGAACTGTCAAACAACTTCTATAGACTATTGAATAGCACACAGCAAACAGACCAAACAAAAGGTATGATGAAAGACGTATTTACTCGTGCAGGGCTTCTTTCCCCCACCTCAACCTTTCTTTCCTTTTCACATACACCCACACTGCACCGTTCGCATTGTGTTGTTAAATAACCAATAGCAACCCAGAGGAAACACTGGAAGGGTTTCTATGATGCTGTCAAGCACCAGACAGATGCTTGGCAGTGTCAATATGTTCTTTACATTTCTGTTGTGCCAAGGTTTGAAATTAAAAATAAAATAGGAATAATAATCATACTGCGAGAAGAAGAGAAAGATGGCAGTGAGTTAGTGCATGGATGTACCATGAACTTTTAAATTGATGGAGTATCATCCTACCTGCTGGGTTTTACTTCAGCAATTTGATCTGTTATGGAAATAAAAAAATAGAGCTTTACTTTCTGCTGTGTACTGGGCTGCAAGAATTTTTATAGAAAGCAAAGTAAAATCCTGGGATATACCAACTGCAGATTTCTAGGCCCTCAAGAACAGACTCCAAGGTTTTGGCTGCAAAGAGAGGCCAAGTACATCTATGTTCCAAAATCTGCTCCAGAATGAAATGCCCTAGGTGCTGCTAAACTTTGTGGACTTGAGGCTTCAGAAGGCACAGAAATTCGGACATTTGGAGGAAATCAAGTTTTGAGAGCTTTTCTGACTAATATTACAGATTGCCCTCAAAAGCACAGTGTGTAAAATTCAGATATATTTGAGTGTCTGGAAAACAACTGTTCATTTGTCCTTCTCAGGTCATTAGACACAAAAACACCCCCAAAACCTCACCAGGTTTTTCAACTCATTTTTGTTTGACTAGTTTGCATTTTTTCATTTCAGCTGCCAAACCAAGTCAGGGGAAAAGCTGTTTCCACCTGACCCAAAGTGTTTTATTTAAGCCTAATTGAAATGTTTTCATTTCTCTTTCGGATTAATCATCTTAAACATTTAAAAACAAAAAATATCATTTCCAAAGAAACATTTTGTCTAAAAATGTTGACTGTTCCAAATTCTCTACTATTTTTTGGCTAAAATTAACTTGTTGAATTGCTAAATGCAATCAGTCCTTAATAACCGTGTAACAGGTTTTAGGGTGCTTAGGGAAGAGAGTTCCCCCCAGCTCTCCTTTATCTGGATTTTGATCACTTTTTGAATTCATAGATTACAGAAATCATACACATATAGCACGCTTTCTCCTCAGGCAATGCAGAAACCACAACACAATTAAACTGTAGGAGAAGGAAAGATGCTGAAAGGAATTCTTCCCAGTACAGCTTATGTACAAATGCAGGAGATGTACACAGATGTGTAAAGCTGGCAACCCTCAAACCACCTTAAAAAGATCAATGTTAAACAGACATGTATCTAATAAAACTAAGCAACAGCTCCAAACTTAAGAGTGTTTTTACAAGGCTACTTCATTAGCTAAACAAGCAAGTGGGAGTTGCTGCAAATGTTGCTCCTTGCCTTACTAGAGGCTTTCCCTTGCTTCTGGTAAACAGAAGACACAAGACAGCCTTGTGAATAGCTCATGGCACAGACTGAGATCTAAAGCTAATCAGACAGGATGACAGGTCATCTTAATCAACTTCAAAAGCCAATCCACATGCTTGTCCCAGCTCCTCACCTCCCCTTCCCACATTACTCTCTCACTCATTTGGCTGCATTTCCCCCTCCACTCGCTTCCCACAAATTGTGCTGTTAAGAAAGAACGCAGGGAGCCCTCCAGGTCTCAGCATCCCGGGCGCAGGTGGTGAGCAAAACTTTGAAGTGAGCTCTCCACTAACTCTAGAGCTGGCCGTGCCTCCTCCGTGAGCAGCTCTTATTAAAAAAAAGACCAAGCATCCACTGGAACAAAACCAAGCAGGCCTATTTAATTAGGGCAAATACTTGATATCCACTTCTTCATGTTAAACCGCACAGCACACAAGCCTGGGAGGTCTGATTAATTTTAAAATGCACGGTCGTGACAAGTGCCTCAGGGGTAAGAGAAAGGGGAAAAAAATCCCACAAATCCTGCTAGCTCAACAAATAGGTTTCAGCTAAATGGTGTGCATGTTGCCCAGATTAAGATGTTACTATTCAGCAAGGGCTTGAACCTCTAATATGAGGGACAAGAGGCCTGAGAAACAGGTGGCTTGCTCTTCACTCTCGAATAAATGACATCCCCGAAAGCTGCGGCACACGAGCGCGCAGAAAGAGCTGGCACGCTCCACCATGTGCATCTGGGTATTGCAGTCCGGGGCAGAGGTTTCTCCAGCAGTTATCCAAAGACTGAGATGAAGGTCAGAAGGCTAATGGCTTTTCCAGGGGAGGGGGAAATGAAAATAAAATAATAATAATAATAATAATAATAATAATAATAATAATAATAATAAACATTAAAAAGAGAAAGAGCACACACAAAAAAATAAAGGCGAGCTGCTAATTGATCTAGGTGGAATACAACAGGGGAAACGCACAGCAAAATGACATGGGGTCAAAAGTGACAGCAAATTTTGAAAACCCCTACTGAAATGAATCACAGCTGGTGAGGAGTCTGGCTACCTGAGGGATAAAAGGCAGACAGGAGCTCAAATAATTATTTTTGCCTTGCTGAACCACCTACATGTCGTGTAGTTAAAGATGGGAAGTAAAAAGAGAAAGCATTTTGCTTTGGCTCCAGCTTGCTCACTATTATGGAGTGAACATAACCTAGAAAGAAATTTTAATTGTAGAGATTCATCAGAGAAGACTTTCATTCTGAACCAGGGAGGGGGGAGAGGGACTGCATCTTCTCTCCAAAAGCACTGGTTTCCTGTATCTCACTTGACCATAATGCTTTCTTCTGTATTTAAGATGCTGTATCAGCACCTCAGATGCCTTTTTCAAAAGGAAGAAGAAAAATCCAAAAGCAAAAAGCCTTTGAGGATATAAGAAGAGAGAGTTGGAAGGAAATCTAAGCAAATTTTGAAAACATCCACTGAAATAAACTGTGACTATCAGGCTAAACTGTTGGGAAGGAAAACACTTAAAAACTGAAGGCAACAAATGAATAAACTTAACTTTGAGCAAGTCAGAGCTGGCAAGGCTTCAAACTAGGCTACCTCTGTTCTAGAGTTAAAGCACTTGTTAATAAAAATTTAAGCTACAGTATTTAACAGGGCCTTCTCTTCACAAGGGCCTATTTTGCAAATAAACTTTCAAATGTTTTAATTATTTTTTATTTGTATCAGCAGCATATGAAGGCATACTCCCAACATGGCAGGGTCTTTGAAAGAAGCACATAGAAGTTTGATGCTGGCCTGCTCTACAAGAAAAGACACATTTTCTGTTGCCAGACTGCAGAGATGAACATGGAACCACAAGGCACCTGAAGCATCCTTCCACAGCAGCAGGAGCGCAGAACAAAACTTGAAAGTACTCAACTGCAAAGTACCCTTGTTTGTCCTTCAGTGGAAAAGCATTACAAAGCCTCTTCAACACATACTCTGTCAAAGGGGCAGTGAAGAACCAAATAAAAGAATTTTAAACCTCAACCAATTACAGTATCCTTAGGCCTTTCCCGAATCTGTGCACTTTATTTCTTCCCATCTCATCAGATGTGATTTAAAAACAAGAGTCTGCATTTCAAAGGCCACCCTTCCTGTGCCCATGAATGGCCTGCTTTGGAATCTATGGCTTAAAAAGAGGGAGACATCTTGATTTTTTTTACAAGCTTTGCTGATTAAAAGTTTGATAATGTCAGGAGATACTTCAACAAGAGAGCCTGAATTCAGTGCGGCTCACTTTTATAGATTACAGAACTGCTTAAACAACAGTCATTTGAATTACCACATTAACAGGTGTTGTGATTTATAATGTAAACCTAAACATCAAATACAAATAGCCTTTGGGGGATGTTCAGAAGACAAAAATCATGCCCAAGAGGCTCTTCTCATTCCTTTTTTCACGACAAGTAATTACTTATAGTACTGCTGCCTACTATAATACATGAAGCTCTAGTACTCACATTGCCTGTTAAAGCTCTGCTAACACACATATTCCCTTCTTACTAAACAGCTGAGATTAATTGCTCCCCCTCTGAAGACCTAAGGACCATAAGATCAAAATTTTGGAGCAGGAAAAAATATTAAACAGAATAAATAAATAATTTGTGTGTGTGTGTTCATATATATTTATATCTGAACACATATAATTATGTGTTTATATGTTTATTATATATATTACATTATATATAGTGTGTGTGAATGAATGTATGTGTGTGTGTCTTTATGGAAAATTCAAAGTATTCCTTTAAACAGCCCAACTGAATTGAGTTTCAGAGGTCTTTACCAAGGAAGAATGAGCCATGAGCCAAGCACATGAATGACTGTACCCACACAAGCTCATGTGCTCTGTCTCTGTCATCAGGTAGGTGTTCAAATGATCCTTCTTTATACAGAACTGCTACAAATTCCACACAACAACATGGATCTGGCCTCAGAAGAGCCACTACAAAGGTTTTAAAGATGAACAGATGCATACCCTGTTAAAACTATATATTGCCAAAATGGAAAAAGATTGATCCTTAATGAAAAGTTAGGATATGTAAAGAGACAAAGAATACTCTAGCTTATTCTAAAAATAAGAAGGAATTTACTTGTTTGTCTCTTTCTTTTCCAGAAGCCAAGCCATACATTTAGGGGAAAGGCTACAGAGATTTCAGATATTTGATTTTCCACAAGCACGGGCCATAAATTAAAATACAGCAATCGAATCACATTAATAGTGCAATGAAAAGCTAAGTGGCTGCTTTGGTCTTTTCTTTCATAAACTTGTGTCAAGCTCAGTGACTTCAAAGAGATTTCCATTTCATTTCTACAAATGAGGAGAACAGACAGACAGAGAGCCTCTGCCATCCTCTGATGCCTGAAGAAAACAGAAGAAAAACATGCCTGTATCTCATTCTCCTAATGATTTTAGCTGCAAAAGGAGCTTGGTCGGCAGACGACCCTCAGGGCAAGGGCTTGAGGTCTGTCACAGTGTATAAGGCTTCTCCAAACCCATTCCATTATCTTCATTATTGTATACCAGGAATAAAAGGGGACTGACTCCTCTTCTGAAGCTCAAGTTAGAAAGGACAGAATGTTTCATGTAAAATAACACTGTGTGACTTCAGTAATAGGTTTATGCCTTTGGGGGCCTAATACTAAAGCTGCATATAAGGATTTTCCACAGAATTTGAGAGAAGAGAAATGAGCACTGTATTAGTAATGAGTAAAATTCCGCAAGTTTTAGATTCGCTGAAACACTTATGTCTCTGTGTCAGCATGACTCATTGTCAATCACATACTTGCATCCAGCAGCAGGAAAATGGCAAAATTAAGGGTAAAAGAAAAAGAGCAAGGAGCTTTAGAGCTAAGTATAAGCCCTGATAAAAACACCCCCCCACCCCACCCCAGCTCACAGCCAAGCAGGAAAAAGGAAGTGATGAGCTTTTGGAAAAGTAGTAGTGTGGGCTCCTACAGGGCACATCAACCAAGGGTATCTAGACAACAAATCTACATGAAAACCATTTATATGAGGAGTGATGCTTTCCTTTTCAGCTGATGTGTGAGTATGTGCACGTGTACAGGTGTGCACTGCTGCACTCTGAGCAGTATGTTTAAAATATAAAAATTCTTTACTGACAAAATTTACTAACTTTTATCTTCTAACAAAAATAATTGAAGAAAACCATTTCCCTTGTATCAATAAAGTTGCTCAGAAAGAGTCAAAACCTGTTATCAGTATTTTGGAATATCTCACTTGTCCTTAAAGCCTGCTTCAGAAAAGAGAAGCCGTTTCCCTGACTGATATGGGGTTTGAATTGAGACCTAAAGTTGTCTGTGCAGCCCTTCCCTTTTTGCTGATTTTGAAGAAACAGGCCATTTGAGAGAATACTTGAAAAGCACGTTTCCCACAGCAATTCAGAAGACTATTTCAAACAATAAAAAGAGAGCAAACAGAGCCCATTGTACAAGTTAAATAATATATAAACTTTTGAGTACATAGAGAAATGGGAATCTGGCTCATATCTGGTCTTTGAAAGATTCACAGGAAATTGATTTAATTAAACCTCAACTACTGGTGCAAATGTTTCCCTTTTTTCCCGAAGGGAAATAAAGTATTATATTATTCTTGTTGACATAATGCAGCAAAGCTTAACCAAGATTCTTGATCTTCATCCCACAAAGCTTTACAAACTAGCAAGACTAATAATCATTACTGAAATATGCATTTATCACAAATTGCTGCATTTTTACCTACATGTACTATCAAAGATTCCCACTTGTAACACCTTATTCACAGGGAAATTCATTAATATGCTAATTACCTGACTAGCAACCAGTGATGACTGACAATTTTACTCCAGCACTACATGAAGAAGACATGGCAATAATTTTCTGCTGGAGTTCAAACAGAGAAGACACTGTGTTGCATCAGTATATAACTCATTTAGGGAAAAGGACTCATATTTGTGGAGGACTTCTAAGAACAGTCCAGCCATCTGCACCCAGAAATATTTATTTTTTAATTAGCCACTCTAAAAACAACCATGTTGGCTGAAGGGAAGGGGGAGGGAGGCATGTCAAAATGATGCATTTGTCCCTCACCAACTTTCAATGCTCTTATGCAAGTCTAATTTTCTTCCTAGCCAGCTCACCTCTCTGGCCTCCTTTTGTTTCATGTCCCATTTCCCATTCTCCTCTAACTTCTGAACTTTTGTTAGTTCGCTTTTAAGGAGAAAGGGAAAAAAAGCTCAACTCTTTCCTATTCATTTTTGCCTGGATGGGGAGTAAGCAGAGACATGAATATGGCACCCTCATAATGATTTAACTAGGGCTTAATGAAATTTTCATCACAACCTGCTGTTCAATTTAATGGCCTTTGAAAGACAATAGAACAATGGCTAGAGGGAAGAAAAGATTTTTTGTTGCACGCATTTGCAAAGCCCAACATTCAGTTGCTCCCCCTCCTCTCTCTCCCAATCTCTTCACAAAGCTGTAGATCTTTTGTTTGTACTGTATATTTTCATTTTAGTAGAGCTGAGATTATGCACAAGCTCTGTAACCATTCTCATGTCTATCTGTGGCCTTTCCTTAATGGAGTCCTGCAGCTTGTACAACCTCATACTCAACGGAGTATTTATACATTGCCCAGAACTGCTTGTTCCTTCCTCTCTCAGATAAAAGCCTGGTCTCCTCCCCACCTATTCCCCCCACCATCTCTTCCATCCAAAGGCACAAGGTATGTTATGGCAACCTAAATGCAGAAGACATGTTGTAAGTAATATTAAAAAAAAATGCTTAGACAAAAAATTTGTTTCCCAGCAAACCCTTACTGCATGCTCCAGTCAAGAAAAGCCTAATTTACAATCCTGTCATGCTTCTGTATGTGCCAGTGTGTTTGTGTCCATGCTTTCATTCCAGCATGCAGGTTGTCCTTAAATTTTCCTGTAGGTGCTGTCCCTTCATGCTTCAGCACTGAGAGCCCTGCTTTTAAACATTTGGAACAGATTTCCATGACAGGATAGGTGAGTGTAAATGAAAATAGTCTCATTACTGTGCACTGGGAAACAAGGCTCAGTATGTTCACACATCTTCCAAAGTCAGGACTTTGCCCAAAACAGGAAAAAAATAAAAATCCTAATCTTTGGCCTTAGTCTCAGCCCACAGAACACAAGTCCTATCACCACCAGCTGGAGAGAGGGTCTCAAAAAGACACCCCTTCTCCAGAAATGACACCTATAAGCCACAGCTGAAACTTGCTGGGCACATATAATGCAGGGAACACCTGCATTCCCTCCTCTGTCTGTAGAGCACCTGCACTTCTGTTTGTCTGTAGATAAACAGAAGATGATGTGTCCCACACAAAAGCTTTCATGAATTCCCAATTTAACTCCTTATCTTTCAAATAATGGCATGCACGCCAGATCATTTGGACAAAAACACTGACATTGAAGGTCTCTCTTAGTTCTAGAAATGGGGAGAAGGGAGTAGTGGTGTAAAAGCCCCCAGGTGATTAAAACTAGCTTATCACAGGCATATCGAGGAGGTTGCAACTGTAACAAAAAGACCACTAGACTCTCTTTTTGTGGGAAAAGCTAAAAACGTTAGCTATGATGGGACACTGATAAAATTCACCTTTAATATAGAAAAGAACTGTAAGATCTTTAATTCTGCCAGCAAGGAAAAGCAAACGGAGCAGAAAACGGCACGATTAAAAAGTATATGCACTTTGTGTGTATATATATATATATATATAAAAGGATCTGGAGGAAAAAGAAAAGAACACAGAAAATTTTGGCCAGCTTCCCAGGCCTTACCTTCTGGCTCGTTTTTGATGAGCTCTTCCATTTTCCTTTGCTTCAGGGTGTCCACGACATCGGCGAGGCTCCCCTTGCGCCTCTCCGGGGTTCCCAGCGCTGTGCTGGACAAGGACTCTCCGCTCTGACGCCCACCTTCTTCTGCCTTCAAGGGTGAGGTAGATGAGTTGTGCGGCGCAAATGAAGACATCACTTTATTGCCATCAACTTCCTGAAAGGGGAGAAAAACAAGATGAAACATTCCTTTCTTTTCTTAAAGAAGGGGGAAAAAAATAGACGGAAAGAAAGAGAGAACAATCCTTTGTTCTTTGAGTTCATTGCTATTTGTTCTTCTGTTGAAACCTTTAAAAAAGGCATGCAATGCTTCAAAAACACCCAGAACAAAGCCTATCTATAAAGTATAAACCAAGATTACAGGCTGGAGTGAACAAAGATCAGCCTGCAAGAGAGAAACATAAAATACAGTTTTTCCCTAATTGAGAAGAAGTGCTCTTCTCATAGGTTTCCTAATAACAATGGTATTGATTACCTGTAATTGTTTGTTCTTTTACAGCTCACTTTCTAAAAAGAACTTCAATTTTTACAAGGACCATTAATTTCCTGACTTTTTCAAGTACTTAATGCCTTGATTGGCTAATTGTTTTAAGAAATAAAATAGCAACTAAACATTAAATGTCCATCACCATATGACATATTTTTACTCTCAGTTCAAGCAGTTCTCCCATCTATAAAGGATGAAGCAATTTCTTTCTGTTTTCTAATTCTATGCTCTCCTGTCTTAAACCTTAATTTCTTGTAGAAACATTATTTTTCACAAAGGTGGTCCTAATGACTTTCCCTGGCAGCACAATGGCAAAACTCTGTGACTTCCTGGAACACTCACACAACCCTCCTCACGTGAGAGTCCACAGAGGTCTACTCATTAATTTTAATGGAAAGCAAAACTGGTTCCAGCATCTTCAGACTTGCCTTCATTAATGTGAGAGCCTTCTCCTCCACCTCTCCTCCAACATAAAGCAACGTTCTCTGCACATATTCCTTCTCCTTTCATGTCTGTTATACTCTACCCTTCTGTACACATCTCCCAAACCCATTTTCTCCTCTGCTAATATATACCATCTGTACCTGAAAAATTTAGGTCAATGTCTCCAAAGAAAGATTGCAGCAGAGTAATACACTGCACAAAATATAATGCTGTAAACATGTATAGTTTTCATTTTGATGTGATTCTCCAGGTTGGTTTTTTTTTTTCACTATCCTATTACTTTACATTTTTGTACTCCAGCTGTTTAATGAGTATTTTTTCTTAAAAAGGCCACTGGATCATCTTGTGATATGAGTTACAGACTTGGTTAAAAAAGTCTTAATAATTTTAAACTGTTTTCGTTTTTTCATTTCATTTCAGAGGGTATGAAGGTGATACATATATCTATAAATATGCACACATACATTTTTTAGTGATTTGTGTTATAATTTTATATTTTTTTGAGAAATTTTGATGTCTCTGCTCTAATAAATCACAGCATTCCAGAAAAAAATATATACTTTTATAAATAGAACACAAATTGCTATAACTTATTTCAATAAAATTTGAGTAAAGCTACATGGAAAACATGCAATAAAGAAAATACATTTGTTTTCACAGGCTACTTTGTTGTGGCAAAAAGATTACCTATGGTTAAGAAAACTTTTAATGCAAACAGTTTTGAGCAGCTTGAATGTGTTATACTAGTGAATAAATTCCCTAACAGAATCGGATTTAACTGAGATTACAATCTGGGCCATCATATGCCCCAAAACCCAAACCCAGTGATGTTAATGAGAGACTTTCTACTGACGTCAATGAGCTTTTGACCAAGCCCTAAAAAATTTTCCAACTCAGATCAACAGAAGTGCTCCTTTTTTTTTTTTCCTTGCAACTCCCTCCATTTTTGTTCTGCACTTGGAAAATTCCTAGTTGCTAACACCAGACTTCAAAACTTAGTTGAAGCCAAATGCAATTTTTTTTCCACATACAGACTTGAATAAACTGATTTTTTAACACCAATCTAAACAAGAAAAATGGTTAACTTCAGCATCATTTCAGATTTTATCTAAAATTCAAACCATAATCACCAAGTGGCAATTTTTTTTCCTACACACAAGGCTAAAAGAGGAAATATCTTGAAAGCTGCTTTCTTATTCACACTTTGAGACAGATAAGCCAAATATCATCCTTAGTTACAGTTCTTAAATCTACCTATGCCTCAGTCATGTACAGGAACAGTGTGTTTCTTCATTTTACCAGGAACTAGTTCCTTGTTTTAATCCAAAGCAGGTTCCAAAGCCTTTTGCTCCTGTTTTTGTGTGTCACATGCTGGTCACAGACACACAGAACTTGTAAAAATCACCTAAACCTCAGGTATCACCACTACTGTTTCCATGTATATTTAAGGTACATGCAAGTGTGTTTTTCTATGTAAAAATATATTCTGAGTATAAAATAATTTTTTTATAAGAGAAGAAGCAAAAGAACACAAGGACTGAAAGATTATGTAAAGTAATATAAGATGGTTTTCAAAATCACAAATTGCTTGGCTTTCAAATGAAACTCATTTTCATGAGTTGAAGTATTTAATTTAAGTATTTTTAAGACTCTGTCTTGCTTTCTGGGGAAATGGAATTGTGAGGGGACAATGCAGTGGTCTGTGAATGAAGCATCATGAGGGGAATGAATACTCAGTTCCTAGTTCTTTCCAGTGCACTGTGAAACCACAGAAAATATCAATTTTCTTCCCTGCATTTCAGTTTCCTACTTGTAAAACTGGGACAAGTAATCTCCTCTATTATAAATGTCCTGGAATGATAAATTCCTTAATAACAGAGATACCCTCGTACTACAATGTTGGCTAAAAGCATTTGTAATACCACAGTTAGAAAGACTTCATAGCTAGATAAGAAAGGAAAGGGAAGTCTTCTACACAGATTTTTTTTTTTTAAAAAAAAGGTAAGTTATATAGTAAAATATACAATCAAGAAACCATTCCCCCCCAGAAAAGTTTCTTTAGACAACATGGTTAGGTGTGCATGTATGCAGTGTTTGCATATCACATACATGGCTATTTATACACTTGTGGGATTTAAGACTCAATCAAAACACATATACAGTAGGGGAACAGCTGCAATCACATCTCAGTGGGCTAAATTACAGTACACCAGTGAATTATTCATTCAGAAAGATCTGTAGCAATCACACATCCACTGCGTGATTTGCAATCCGAGAGGAATCCTCTCCTTTCTGTACCGCTGGATGAGAGCACACCCCAGCTTCTGCTGCTGATGACACTTCTACGTGTATCCTCCAGCACACCAGCTCTAGAATCTGCTTTCCCACAAGCCCAGGATCCTTTTATTCTGTCATTCACAACAACAACAATGCAAAACATGCAACAGTTATCTTGGCTTTCACTTCATGTCCCTCTTTTTTATTTTGTTCTTTCTTATGCCATTACTTGGAGACGTGGAAAAGCTCTCAATGGGTCTGGATTTTTACTACTAGCACGTAAAAAGAAAGGATACTTCCACCACATAAAACCTGCTCGTGTCATAAAGCCAAAAACTTCAAGTAAAGTAAATCCTCCGATACTGCACACAAGAGTTTAACTATTCCCCTGAAAACACTCAGAGAAATCCTTAATGGCAAGAAAGATATGTCAGCAACAGTTTAAAATTAATCCCCTGAGAAGAAGTTCCCTCCCAACAAGCGAGATTTAGCAGGTTCTTTTTTTAAAAGGACAAATTGACGTGACTTTCTTCAGTTTAACTGAGAGAAAAGCAACAACACTGTAAAGTGGTATTAAGAAACATCAATGTCTACTACTGACGTTTTACAATTAAGTCCATCAAGCCACACACAAGACCCATCTCTCAGCCCCTAAAACAGCAGACAAACACTTTTCCTGGAGAACAGTCTCTCTCAGCTGCGTAACCATTTCACCTGTTCAAGTTTGATTACATTCCAGCCTCTAGCACTGTTAATCCTGGTAACAGTTTTATGCAGGCAGCAGCTGCTTGGTGGATGGGGCTCTATTGTTCATTTGCATTGCAAATTGCTCTGCTAATGTGTGCTGGCCCAACATCTCCTCCAACTCTGAGCTGGGATCATACTCACCAAACACCTGATGCTGCTGCTTCTTGATTTCCCACTTCGGAAAGGCAGACCAGCACCTACACAGATCTTGCTGAAGCAAACACTCTAGGCCCTTCTTTCCCCCACAAGCAACAGCAACAAAAAAGGGACCAGACCACCTTTCGTGTCTTCTGCTTCTCTTCCAAGCTAGAATCCACAGGAAGACTTGTTCATTTACAAGAAAGTTGCCTCAATATTGCTAAACAGCCTTCCACCTATGGAGGAAATACCTCTTCCAAGGTTTAACGATAAAACAGGCTTCTGCCCTTTCGGGATGAGGTCAATAATCTTCCTTTGTTAATCTTGGGCAAGCTTTACTTAATCTAGCCCCCTTGTCACCTTTGTGATTGACAGGAAAAGTCATGTCACTGGACAATGGACTTGTCCTCACTGAGCAATATCTTTTTTAAAGATTACACAATGTTACCCTTGCTCTCATAAAAAGTGCAAACATTGTGCTGTTGAAAGAAACTCTTCATTCCAGCTGTATCTTTCAAATTGTCACCCTCTGTTTCCAGGGTCCAAGGGAGGCCTATTTCAGTTCTACAGAGGAACATTTAAAGGCTTAATGAAAAGAAACAGGTTGTACTCGGTGAGATTTCCAAAATATCTTAGTGCTCTAAATAGATCTCATCTTCTCCTTCCTCATCTAGAGATGCACATTATTCCTGTCTGCAATTAAACTCAGACACTCTGCTTCTGTGACATTAAAATTTTGTCCCAAACCAACCAAGAATCGAAGCAGAAGAAAACTGAGAACTAAGTCTGAAACTGTTAATTACCACCATATGGTATGCATGAAGTCTGCATCTGCAGGAAAAAAAAAAATAAAAAAAAAGATATCATGAGACTCAAGCTGCTGGTTTTGCAGCCAAAAACACCTGGAATAAAATACTCATGTCTTTAAAACAAGCACAGATATTGTCTGATTTTTAAGAAGCCTGTGATCCTAAAAGCAACCGAAAAGGTTCTTTTTTGCAAAGCTGGAATTTTGCCCATACTTCACTTTTAGAATGTGTAAAGAAGACCAAAAGCAGGGTTTTTTTTTTTCTCTGTTTTCTACATTAAACATGTAGGCCTATCTATTTTATAGTCTCCATAGTGACCAGGAAGCTGGTATGACATAACAGATAATCAGAAAACAGAATACTCCTCTCTTCTGAAGAATGAAATGATTCTCCAGAAATTTAGCACTTTTTTCCTATTTTTTAAAGATTTATTTTCTCCAATCATGTTTTAAGAAATGAGTATCTATGTGTAAATCCAACAGCACATCTACTTCAAGTGAAAATCTGGAAGCTGTAGAAATACTTCCATTGCCCACAGGAGGCCCACCAGCAATTATAAGAAAACTCAACTTGACATTTCCAGTATTTTTTAATGTTTAAAAGAAACAAAACAGACACACAATATTCACAAAGCAAGAATTATCTTTAATTTTTTCCTTAATTTTCCATTTACAATCTTTGCCTTAATTAATGCAATTAACTTACTTCAGAAGCGTAATTGCCATCGCCTTTCGATGGGAATCGTATTTTGAAATCATTTAAGCCATTTGGAAAACTGTCTCCTTCTACATTCTGTGTCACAGGGGCTGCAGAGAAGGTATCACCACCAACCTGTGTGGTTTATGGTGGCTGTCAACCTGGCACCTTCAGGAAGATGAAACACATATTCCACAAGGCACCCCAGTGGATGCTGTGCTTTTGATGTGTAAGAATTTCCTTCCATCTATCTTGTATTTAAATAGGTCTTTCGTCTCTTCGTGTAGTAGAGTTGCTCATCAGTGCTGGAGAGGAATGACCCCAAGGAGATTTTAAAGGAAGCAGTGGAGGACACAGTAAGGAAACAGGAGACTGTACAGAAGGTTGAGGAAGAGGATAAATACACCGTTAGGAATTAAGAACTGACAGGAACCCAAAGTGGTTAAGGGCATCATACAAAGATGAACATCCAAAGGTTCTGGGTCTGCAATTAGATCCATGCAAACCAACCACTATCCTTACACCAATTACATATTTTCCTAGGACTGTGGTTTTAATGATGACAAGGAAATCAAATGCAGTAGAGAGTGAAGAAGTAAGAGAATAGATCAGAAGAGCCAGCTGAAGAGGCCATTGTGGCAGAGAACTTAGACTTTTACCTGTATTAGGTGAACTAAACATAATGAACACAGATGCACTTTTTTTTTTTTTCTTTTTATTGTGACCATGCTACTGTCATCAGAAGAAATACATTCAAGTCAAATATTAATTTGGCTTTACTGACACAATGTATTTGGAACTCCATGATCCATAACTTGCAGGTACTACCAATTATTAGGCTTACATAATCCTGATGACATCTTGTTCTCACTCTAAAATGTTAAAATTTCCCTTTGTAATGGAATTTTATTTTCTTTTAGTAATCATTACCAGCTCTTGTCCTTCAGTTTGTATTTATCTGACATCAAGTGCTGTATCTAATTAATGACCTTGATGAAGCAGAAGATACACAGGTAGAGATTTCAGTGGGAAGACTAAGAGATATTTTCAGTGTTTGATATCCATGAACCTGGCTGAAAATGGTTCAAAGCTCAAAAAGACAACCATGTGCCATAGGAACTCTACTTCATCAGACACTTTCCTTCCTTTTACCTTTTTCCTCCATATGTAAACTGAGATATTAATGAATATTTCTTGCAGCTTGAGGCATTTAATGTAATTGATATTAAAAGCCTAGAGATTATTGGCCAAAAGCCTCAGAGCAGTTGTGTTTTCATTTTTATTGATGCAATAAATACTCAGCCCTTATATTACTTTTACATTACTCCATGGGGCACTACAGCCCAATCACCTGGAACCGGAAATTGGGAATTCTCTCATATATCAAGTGCCACCCCACAATATCTGACAGGATCACTGAAATGTACCTTGATTTTTTCCAAATACCACCATACTCAGGCTGCTGCCACAACTGCAGGAGCAAGAGGGAATTTCATACACTTACAAGGCTTAGAGATGAATTGCAAGAAACTGTTTGGTCACATTCACACAAAAGGAGTAACTTATAATCCATTTTGCACTGACTTCTAACTTTATCCTCTGAGATTTAGGGAGCATAGGAACAGATTTTTCAAGGAATTAAGTATCTACAGATAGAAGGAGGTGCCTAGTGGGATTTCAGAAAATACACAATAATAAACATATTCATTTAACTCTCACTGACTTCACTCTAAGTGTCTGAAAACAAAGAGGTGGAAGCAGCACAGTGTGACTGGGTGACTCTTCACCAGACCACTACCAGACTATCTCTAGCACCGAGCACAATCTGATAACCCATGCTTTAAAACAAACATTTCTCCTTTGGCTGCTCTGCATTCCAACCTACCCCAAGCATACAGCGCAAGTTTAGTATTTCTTACTGTTTATCCCATCATTTCTACTTCATTTATTAAAAATCAAAGAATTATATGCAAACCAGGGATCTGTTTGTAATAAAAATATATGAGAAAATGTTGTGAGTGAAATTTTAGAACTTCTTTATATTGAATTACAAGGGTTTAAAAAATTATTTTAAAATATTTAAACTATTTTATATTATATATAAAATTGCATAATTTAAATTATTTTAAATTTTATATTATATATAAAATTTTATAAATTTAAATTATTTGAAATTTTTTAAATTATTTTCTTCTGTGGTTTCTTTTTCTTTTCCTCTTTGCGCCTCCTTTTCCCCTCCTTTGCTATCAGAACCAGTCTTAAAGATGTAGAACTTAATATTTAGCACAAACTGAACAGACAGTTGGGGATACAAGCATTACAAAGTCACCCCAGGACAGGTCTATATTTTGGCTCTATTTTTAGCCCACCTCTTTGTCCCATTTCTTGCAATGAAATGTTTCCCATATATGAAAGTAATTGGTAAATCCCTAGATATTAAATATAGTAAAATTGTAACAAGTACTTGGTAATGGGTAAATGTGGTTAGTGACATGATTCCTGACTCCCATACTCAGACCAGATCTCTCCTACTGCTTCTTTCTCCAGCTTAAACTCATTTTAAGAAAATAACGCAATATAGGATTACATCTATTTGCTCTCAAAACACTTAGCAAACAAAACTGGCATTCTGAGAACTCCTAATATGTTAGCTATAACCTGCAAAAACAAAGAACATGTTGTACTATAAGAGCCTTGTTATCTTTGTGCTAGTAATCTTCATGCTTAAAAATAATAAATAAAGCTCTGCAAAAGCACTTTTAAGACTTTTATGAGCTCTTCCCTGAGGGACTAAAGATCGCCCGTAAGACCTTGCTAAACAAAAATAAGGCTGCTTATCAAAACAGCTTGGTAGAGGCTTCAGCATACATTAAATCCTTCTAATAGTTTGGAAATCATGCAGTATAAAACGATTATCTTTGTAAAAATACAAGCTTACTAACCAGATACAACAACTCTGGCTTGTGAGTGTAATAAAACCTATGTTGAGTGTCAAAGCCAGTTTGATGACCAGCTTTGTTACTATGAAACAAACCCATTGTCTGTGCTAATTCCCTGCAAGAAGGGGAGAGGACTGTCTGAACAGAACTCAGGATAAAAGGAATGCCACAGGCCAGCAGTGGCTCCTGGACTGTTCCCAGCTTTCACACTTCAATTCACTGCAGTTCTCAGATGGAAAGGGATGTCAGATTACTTCATCTGTTCTCTGGTAGCCTACAAAAACTTGTACCAGACAGATTATTTCACTTCATTCCTCTGGTTGGGTGGCTGAGAGGAAAGAAGAGAAAAGCCACCTACTAAATAACTATATATATAATAATATAGTAACTATATGAAATAGTTAAAACTGCCTTCTCTGTGTTGAAGCCCATGTGGAGGATATCTTGTCTGGAAAGAACAACCCTCCAAACTGGGGAACAAAAGAAAAGCAAACATCCTGCACCCTCAAAGGCTCATGTTCATGCTAAGGCAGGGTGATTCTGCAAATACCAAAAGCAGGTTTGTACCAGAAGGGCACACCTGGAGTGCCCACAGTTTTGGTGGTGGGTCCCAGATGTTTTAATTTGGCTAGCAAAATGTCTCAAGAAGACACTGAGGCTTCCCATTCTCCCCACAAATATTCTACAGACTTTTATTGCTCTGAAACACTGCCTCACCTTCACTTCTGTTCAACAACAGAACAGTTCTGTTCACAACTCTTACACAGTTGCTTCTTCCAGTGCAATGGACTGTTCTTCATCCCTCTTAGAGCTTCTACCATCCCTGTCTTTGGAACAGGTAGCACATATTAACTTTGTTATTACTGACCATATTTAGGCTTTACTCTCTCAAGTCTTCCCTCACAGGTCAGTTCCTACAGCTCTTAAATAATATATTTCTTGCATCTGAAATCCCTCCAGCTTACCTCTTTCTCCAGCATGGCCAGAACTGAACACATTATTTCCCATACAATCTCAGCAGAGTTATGAGAAGGACAATTACCTTGTTGCTGGCTTTTTTGTTGTCTTGCTACAAGAGAAGCTCATATCCAATTTTTAACACACCTAAGCATTTTTCAGCATTACTGCTTTCCAAGTGCCTTCCTCTCATTGATTATATAGATTTTTGTTGTATTTTGGATTACTTGCTCCAGCTGTATAAATTTGTAACTTTAACAGTTTGTTTTTTTTTTTTTCATAGCTACTTTACCTGGAACATTCAAATGAGATGCCTAAAAGACTGTAGGAAGGAAGCACAGCTCAATGCATGCATACTTCCACAATGAAATCCATGAGACTTGTATGGAATTTTATATATATGTGTGTGTATATATGTGTGTATATATATATATATGTGTGTGTGTATATACATATACACATATCTATACATATATTATATTATATTATAATCATTAGTTCTTTATCCTTTTAAATGTCTTAGCCCATTCATGTATTATAATGAATCTTACATACATCCTGCATAAAGGAGGGTCATGAATTTGATAAAGGCAGTCGAGCACATCCCTTGTGGAGACAGGCTGAGAGTTGAGGCTCTTTAGGCCAGAGAAGAGAAGGTTTTGTGGAAACCTCAAAGCATCTTCAGTATCTGAAGGGGCTCTTCATCAGGAACTGCAGTGACAGAACGAGGACTAATGGCATCAAACTGACAGAAGGGAAATTTAGATTAGACATACAGAAGAAATTCTTTACTGTGAGGGTGATGAGGCACTGGCACAGGCTGCCCAGAGAGGTTGTGGATGCCCCAGCCCTGGAAGTGCTCATGGTCAGGCTGGATGGGGCTTGGAGCAGCCTGGTTTAGTGGAAGGTGTCCCTGCCCATGGCAGGGCTTGGAATACAGTCATTAAGTCCCTTCCAACACAAGACATGCTATGATTTTGTGAAAGGCAGGTATGTGGCTAAACTTTCACTACACTTTCAAAATAATCGTGTTCTGCTTTATACACATTAGGTATTTTTCATGAGCCTTCTCAATTCAATTTATTTATCTACTTTTACCTTATACTTGTTCTTTTGCTTTACAAAAGATTATAACGAGAATTACAAGATGAAAACCATCAAAATACTCTTTGCCTCCACAGAGATTAGCACCACACTATTTCTTTCTTCTGAAAGCAATCTTCTGGAAGTTTTCATTTCCAAGAAGGGCCAGAAATGTAACTTTATTAAAATGGAATAGCTACGTGAGAAATAGCCTCACTATCTTCACTGGAGTTTACTACAGCATAAGAACAGGATTTAAAAAATAAATTATTCTGGTTCAGAATGTTAGTTTCATTTATTCTTGCAATGAATATCATCCAGCCCAAGGGAGTCATGGATGTGCTTTTACCTAAGTTCTCTGTTCTGCTACACCTGCTTTTCACAGACTTCAATTACTTTGTCTACTACTAACTCTCTTACATTTCTTAAGTAATGTTCTAAGACTTTTCCAAGCAGTAACTAGTTTAATCCTCTTTAACAGTTATTAACAGACTTGTTTTACCTCTGAAATTTATTTCACCTATTCTGCTCTTTTATAACTTGATTTTCTTCCTATCTACAACCATTACATAATTTCAGTGAAACAGAATTTGGAATTCTGGTGTAAACCAAAGTAGTTTCTTCTCACCTTTGGAGGAAAGATTACACAGGATATAAAAAGAAAAGGAAAATATATATTCTGTGCTTATAAACAGAGAATAAATCCTTTCACAGAAAGACACCTCCACAGAACATGCTTACAGAGCAGGAATCAAACTTATTTGGATCTTGCACACTTCAAAGGACAATATTTCATAAAAAATGCCAAATATATGAGGATAATTATTTAAAAATAATATAACATTAATCAATGTAACACTGACAAATAAACATAATATGGGTTAGAGCTATTCAGAATTTTAAAAATTAATCCCTACAAAATACCTTTGTGATATTGTAGACAGGAAAAGTCAGGAAATGGCATGAGCTGATCTGCCAGGTTCCAAAGCTCAGGAAAGGCAAAGCACATTCAGCATCCAAGGGTTCTCAAGAATCAATTCCCTATTCACTCTTCTGGGTCCTACTACACCTCAATTGGTAACATTATGGTCTACTCCAGGGAGCAGCATGATGTCATTTTACCATTTCAGTTCCATTCTAAAGCTCAACCAAGCAGAGCTTAAACAAAGTTTAAACCTCACCAGTTTAGACTGTGGCTGAGTGATGCAACGTACCCTGAAGAAATTCTGATTTACGACAAGATTCTCAGTTGTTCTCACTCTGCACATGAGTTATTCTTTCTTCTGTTTCTGTAAACTGCAATCATCAGCATACATTTCCTACTATGAAGAGACCTTTGTGATAAGATGATATCAAGGGATGTTGTGACATTCCTGATTAAGAATTACACAGTAAGCAAACTGTACAGAAATGCTAATTTCTCTCCCCTTTCTCATCACTTACCTAAATTATTCTGAGTAATACAAATGATCTTTATTACCTTTAAAGCAGTTCATTCTCATTCTCTTTTACCATTTCATTAAAGAAATCAAATTCCTGCAGATGACTAAGTGCACAATGTATTTTCCTCAACAATTAATTTTGTGCAGTGATGTACGTCATGTTCACAAACAAACTAAAAAAACCCCAAGGAACATCAATTCTTCTATAGTCACAGCCAACTACCCACCATCAGCAGAGAATGAATAACTTTTGCTGGAAATAGCCTTTATTCTCCAAATTTCTCTTTGAATCACTGATTTCTGAGTATTCCCTGTAGTTTTCAGTCATCATGAAGTGATGCTGAAAAACCCACAGAATTGCCCAACCCAAGAAAGAAAGGCTCAATTTTCTCCACTTTGACTGGAAAGAATGTAAGGCTGCTTTATGGTGAGGAAGCATTGCTTGACTAACAGAGCATGGTTATACAAAATCTCTCTTTCTTCTCTTAAATTTACTAAAATTGGGTCTCATGATGTGATCCAACCAGGTATCACTGTGCCTACGAGCACTAAGCTGATGTACAGAAGGTTTCTAACAAAAAGTTCTCTCCAATGCAGTCATTATACACAGCAACATCAAACAGGGAAAAATAATTAAAAAGCTCCTATTGAGCACCTAGAGACCTTGAGCACAGACAGGGGGTGAATACAAAGACAGGGCATTTGGTTTTGAGTCACATTTCATAGATATATATTTATTTATATACATGTGTGTGTGTATATATATATTCATACACATTAAAAGAAATTACAGTACATTTTTAAGGTTTTTCTTATTTTTGTCTTCCCTTCTATTCTGGTCTACAAGTATCTGTACTTCCAATATACATATTTAAGCATACTCAAAATAATTACATAAAATTTCTTGATTTCAGTCTTTTTTAATCTTCAGATGTACATGTATGTGGGGATGACTTATTTGAAAAGTAAATTTCCTGAACAGATTGAATTATATGAAGTAAATGTGAAAATCACACACACATGACATTATACAGGGGAATTATGCTGAGGGCTTATTTGTATGTTACAAGGAGGTAGGACACGTAAGGCTGGTCCCTCTGAGAGGCACCCAATCCTCCTTACAGCACCTCTGATGGTACCAGAGGCTGCAATCACACATTTAAATAATGCTCTTCTAAATATACTTTGATTTGATTTGGTATTAAAATTTTACAGAGCGCCTCGCAATTTCAGGTTCAGAGCAACTTTCAAAAACAGAGGGCCAAAAGATGTTACAATGACACTGTGTCACAATTTCTCATCTAAACTGTATCCAAGCAGTTCAAACTGGTCAAAACAGGTTTGAACTAGTCAGAATCAGTCTGAATTGGTTTGATGTGGCTGGATACAGTTTGAACCGTACATAACCAGTCTGAACCTGGCCCCATGCTCATCCAGAGTGGTGGTATATAAATCACACCTACCCAAATCAGCCAAAACACACCCTTCAGAGGAGAAAACCTGGGATAGGAAGGTCCATGGAATCAAACAGCAATACATTGTATTTCCAGTGACTGAATGAGTAGCTTCTGAGGACTGCCTAAAATACTCAATCTTTTTGTAAACTTTTTCTCCATTAAGATCTTGATCGTCAACATGCTTTTCCAGATTTCAGCACATTTTTCTACAGGAGCTGGCCAGAACACTGAACAACTCAGCAAGAGTTTCAGAAGATCCCCATGAACAAACTGCATTTAACTCCACAAGTTATTTTCACTGAACAATGGGACCACATTTTCAGAAGACTGAACTGTTCTAGAAATCTCACTTCCTGAACACATTTGATTCCAAGCCCTCGTGTTTATTAAATTTTATGTCAGCTATTATTCACTTCAATATAAAGTAAAACTTTCTTCCTTGGAAGTAACGGATTAAGAGCTCAGATTATGCACAAGTGATAAACAAAATACAGTCAGAATCAGCTGTTAAAATGCCTCAAATTTTAGCAGGTACTCTTAAATTTTATTTTAGGGCATTACAACTATTGCAAAGAAACACAATATCCAGTGAAGACACTAAGGAAAATAAACTGGAAAACAGACAGCAACAAACACCTTTGGAAATTGCTGGTCTTTCTTCTGACTGCAAGGCTGAATTAATTTGACAGAGATCAGGAGAAGTTTAGATCAAAGTATCTGTGTTCTGTTTCTGTAACAGGAGAACGTCCTACTATGTATGGGGGTAAACAGAACAATGACTTTAAAATTGTTTTGGTTTGAATGCAACCCAAGACAAAAATGTCATCTATATTCAACATATTTGTTCCCCATGTATTTTCTGAGTCATGTCTATCTGCTTGCTTTAATGACTATTTCTTTTAACTGCCCTAAGCACTGAGGATTCAATACAGCTACAAAAGAAGGAACTGGACTCTGCTTTGCAGGCATATTATCAACAAAATAGTTAAGTACCATTTGCAAAGTGTTTATTACTAGGGATGATGTGAAGCAAAAAAAGACACAGCATATTTTCAAACCCTGGGTTAAGTTATAGCATTACAGGCAATTAATAGAAATATCATATTTTTATGCAACTAAATTTGACCTCAAAAGCCACAGCAAGACAGAAAACATAGGATCCTTTAATGTCATTTTTACAGTCATTTATCTGACTATAACCACACTTTAAAGCATTAAGGTCGGCTGGTCATGAAGCATGACCTATACTTCTGACTAGCATGCACTACATTTGACTTGAGAGTAAATAAGGGACTGACACTCCATTAACCTTCACAAGTACAATTATTTATCAAAACAGTTCAAAAGACTACCCGACAGAGAACTGATAAATCTGAAAGCAAAAAAAGAAATGGTACAAACTGATCTTTTGCCAGTGATGAAGAGCTATTTCCTACCACAATTCCTGTGGCAAGTCCTCCAGTCAGTTTTAACACAGCTGTCCATTTTAAAGGACTGCACCTTAATTCACATTGGCTTTGACAAAATCTCAGAGCTTGCCTTTTTTTTTTAAATTTCCATCTTCTTTCTCAAAAATACTACATGCTAATACCCTGTATTTACAGGAGTCTTCAAAGACTTCCCTCAGAAATGTATGCAGAAAAGTCAGAAGAATTCTGAAGAGGTTGGCCCTACCTACTCTTTTGCACTTTTAATTACACCCCAAGGATGATGCCTGTTCCCAATATTCCTGTTTGGTGAGGTGACCATCATTTTCCCACCACCATGTGAACTTTATTTCTTTTATTACAAGACATGTGGTGGTTGCTAATCCTGTAAAATTTCTGTAACATCTTTATGTTGTGACAGTCTACCCAAATTCTGCACTGAAGCATGGGGTTGAGCTGTACATCAGCAGCTGTCATCTGCCATCAACTACTTTGACTTTTTGACTGCAGAGGCATTTTGCACTTCCAAATATCGGGAAGTTTGTTCAAAATCCTATACTGGAAGGTGTCAAGAGGGAGAGTGAAAAGAAAACAGCTCTACCACATGAAGATTCTATCATAATCAAGCAGAAATTTTGTCCATCACTGCCCACCTTGTCTTGCACAGTGGTTTTCCTTTGGCAGTATGGCACACCCCTCTATTGCATTGTACCCTAGGCTGATCTCCAGCCTCTCTCAGATGCACAGGTAGGAAAAATCACCAAGTATTCACCACTGGAGTTGCAGTTATTACAGCAGAGCTCAAAAAAAAATCAGTGGTGTGCAGCAAATGAACCATCTTCTTTGCTCTCCGTTTCAGATTATTTCACTACTTTATAAAAATGCATCAAGTTCATGAAGACAAACGGCTCACCCAGCTGGCTCATGCCTTCTTTCTGGTGGTCACAAGGCAAGAACTCCAAAAAAATCAAGTGACAAGGGAGAAAAAATAATTTTAACGGGGAAGAAGCTTTTTTCTTATCAAGCAGCCCAAAACACAGTAAAGGGAACAGAAAGTGCTGACCGACATCAAGGTCAATTCCTACTAAATGTCATCTAATAAAGCAGAAAGATTGACTTGATAATGCCTTTTTAACAGAGGATTTATTACATTCATAACATACAGAAAAGCATAATCCTCATTATATTAGCTACCTTATTTCAGCTTGTACAAACTGTTTATTTCTTAAGGATAATAAAAGGAAATGGATTATGATTTTACATCTGTTGCATACTTTACCTTACACATATTAAAATAATCATATTTAGGGGACTGAGTAATTTTTAAACTTGACTCATAAAATTGATATCCTGAGATCTAATGTTTATTTTTTCCCATTGACTTCTACATCAAATGCCTTAAATTTCGAAGACTTCCCCCCTGCCAACACCTTGTCTTGGGAACTCCATGTTTCCTTCTCCTCCTCCCACTAAGAAAAGATTCTCTAGCCAGACTTTACTGACAATTCCTCGGATATACAGGAGGCACTATAATCCATTTTGCTATTCGACAGCTCTGTCCTCAGAGCTCAGCAAAGCCAAGCAGCCCCAAAACTTGTCCTCTGCCAGCTACCTGGGCAAAAGAGAGCAGCACACAAAGCCTTCCTTCCACCAGAAAATGCACAAGGGAGGATTTAACTGCAAGTTAATTGAACAAATCAACACAGCACCATTTATAAAATGGTGTCTGAGCCACCCAGAGTCTGTTTTCACTAGGGATTAGAGCTTTTCAGTAGCATCTCAGATGCACCTGCTGCAGACATCACTGTTGTTAATGGAAAAGCATCTGTTTTTAAGCAGGTGATACAGTTGTTAAAATGTGAATGATTCTACTGTAAATAGCTCCAGAGAAGCAACAAAACAGTAAAAAACTTTTAGAAAAACATGGTGGAGGCAAGAGTCCCATATACTGAAAGAAAGTTTGAGACAAGGGAATGTGATATCACTCTTCAAATACAAGAACATTTACTGTAGAAAGAGCATATTTCCTTTTGTGGCTGTGGCTGGGACAAGAATTTATGAGAGAAAACTGATGCAGGAAAGACTACACAGGAGTTTTTTTCTGAAGGCAGAGACAGCAATACCCTGGGCCAGACAGACTGTGAGGTTCTAAGTCTTCTGTCTTGAGTAACTTCAAGAAGTCAGACTATTATCTGAAAGAAATTACAGTGGTACAGCTGATCCCTGGATTGAAACTGGGACTGGATGACCTCTCCCAGTCCTTCTCAGCCCCACAGTTCCATGAAGTGCAAGGCTGACAAATGGTGAGAAATAGATGTGCTCATTCAGTAGGGGCTCTACAGATCTGCAAGGGACTTACTCACTAAGCTGGATCAGGGTTTTTTAGTTGTCTTTTGCTCTGGATTTTTTTTTTTTTTTTTTTTTTTCAGATAAATCAATAGGCTTGGGCCATTTTCCAAAGATGTGATTTGGTAAGTTTCAAGCCAAACCTCTCAAGCTTTACTCATGAGATAAGTGCTAAACAATGAGCCAGATTCATCAAAGCTTTATAGACTTACTTAAAAGAAAAAGAAACTGATTCAGCCAACTCATTTCAAGCCAAATCAGGCAGTTGAAAATCTATTCCTGAGATTTGGAAAATCTGTCTTTTTTTAAAATATTTTAAAAATATGTTTTGAGAGTCCCTCTTTTGCAAAAGCCTCAGGCAACTCTGTCAAGTAACTGGTTTTTTGGGATTTTTCACTCTGATTAGGAGTGGTGTATTCCTCATGTCTAAAAGAGATAGCTGAAATACATGTGTTTGTATATACACACCTAAATATTTTTACATATATAATTATATATACAAGCAACATAAGGATTCAAGAACATTCTATCAGAAGTTTGGTAATTAAAGCAGTGGGTTTAATTTTCAGAAAGGCTAAAAATGAACTTGCTTCTTTACTACAGGAAAAGAAAAAATAGTAGTGCTGGACACCAGAATACTCTACTAATGCACAAAGCTAAAAATAGTTCCCTGCTCTTAGGCATGTTTTTGAGCCTTGGTACGTAAAATCTAACTTACTTCTCACTACTGTCCCTTAGAGTACTTCCTAGAAGGTTCATTCAGTGCTCTTGTTCATTCCTTGCTCTTCTGGTGCTTGGTATCTCTACCAAGAAGGGCAACAGCTGAGCTAAGCGAGGTAAGTTTTTGTGTACCCCACAAAAAGTCCTCCTGGAAACACCTAAGTATTTCAAACAAGGCATCAAATATTACCAGGAGAGGGGAAGGCCCAGGTCTGGTGTTATCTAACCAGGATGGGTTGACTGGGAATGGAGGAAAGGACATCCTGGCTTCTGAGCTGGAGAAAATCTGGACTGAAAATGTTGAGCTGGTAATCTAGAGATTTCTGTGCAGAAAGAGAAAATGCCTATAGCCACTTCTTCCCATATATACTGTTAATTTCCTAGAAAACTCAATTTCAGAGGCTGAAAGTTGATGTCACTACAGTGATAGGCATGGGCTGAGACCATTAAATATTTGGCTGCCCCTCTAGCCCAGCATCAAGCATTTGCTGTAAACATTCATGTCAAAGCAAAGAGAAAATGTTCAAAACCTTGCCATGCTTCCTTTTTCTGTTTCTGTTCTTTGCAAGGAAAACTGCTTCTTCTGAGAACATGGAAAAAGCATGTGACTTTGAACTGGAAACCCTGAAAAATCAGTGAGCCTACCTGCTAATGAGCAACTTGCTATTGAAACGAGCTCGTTAGCTTTCATTTTTGCTGGCTGCTGATCGATTCATGAGCCACTTATGTGGCCTCTGTAAGCTGTACATAAATTATCAAACACATTGATTTCTCCAAATAATAAATCAGGAAGCCAGTCCTTTCCATATCTCTAGTAGAAATGCTTAGCTCGATGGCCTTCAAAATTCAACCAAAGAAAACAATGATAACATCAGTGTTCACAGATACATTGCATCTGAAATGGCAGATATTCTGCTGCAAAAATAAGCTGTGCTGGCATCCCAGGGAAGTGAATAAAAATTTGCCTCTGAAAATGTTACATACAAAATGCACAGAATTTTGCATGAATCTTTGTGTAGGTGGCAGCTCAAGAAATTCACAGTAAGGAACAATTGTCTCCAGCAGGGAAAAATCCAAGATAGATCATCTTCAAGTCTTTTTCCATCTCATATAATTAAATTTCTACAGCCATCTTCATATGACTGAAGTAGTCAAAGTCCTATGGCATCCCAGAGTCAGTGCTGAGTTTTGGAATTGAAAACATTTTTTCTTGTCAACTGGCAACCCCAACAGCATAGGAAGAGAACCTGTTAAACACTCATTAGTCAGCACAGGAAGAGGTAGGGAAAGCCTCCTTAACCCAAACATCCATCAATAAAATTTCCATTTTAGCACATATGGATACCTCCAAGGCCAATCTGGCCAACTTGATTTCACCTGGCCTCCCAACTGTTTTTTAAAGTGTATCAAAAATTAATACTTAGGACATGTATGCTTGCAGATTTCCAAGCACTTCATAACACTGATTTGCAATAATTTGCCTAAGGTCATGTGGGCCTTGATCCAAAGCCTATTAAAGACAAAGCAGTCTTTATAGTGACTTCAAAGAGCTTTGGATTGGACCCACAGTGAAGCACTGCATAGTAAATAGAAAAATCAAGAAAGGAAAACCTGGTCTGAAATGTCATCTTCTCCTCAACTGACTGAGTTTACTGAAAACGATGGAAATGTGGGATTTAATTTTCCTGTTCTGTACCGCACTGCCAGCCCAACAAAATGGTTCTTTCCCTTTTCCCACTCGACTGCGTATCTCAGAGCATTATTCCAGTCTGAAATACAGCCCAACACGAGAGCTGGATCACACTGAGAGGTGTTTTCATCACCTTGACCCTCAGCAGCAGCAGTCCCAGAGCAGCTCCAGGAGTGCCCCTGGACAGACCTGTTGCATTCCATGTCACCAGAGGATGGTGCCAGGAGTGCTGGATGGAATGCTCACTCCAAAAGAGCAGCAAGTTTAGGGCTAAATGCATTAACAGTAAGGAGTTAAAATGTGCAGACCAGAGAACATCGCTTAATCCCAGTTTACTGAAAGGACATGTCATTTTTAGAAAGTTGTCCAAACAACTGTCTTAATATTCTACACCAAAGTGGCTATTAATCAAACAACAAAGGCCCAATTAACACATAGCTGTTGTCACCTTGATGTTAAAAGCCTCTCCCTTCCCCCTTCTTTCTTTCTTTTTGTCTTTAATGTTACAACCTAACCCAAAAATGCCTCAGGGCCCAACAGAAAAAAAAAAAAAAAAAAGAAAAAGAGAGAGGGAGACAGGGAGGAAGGGAAGAGGATATGGAGAAAAAGTGGGGAGGGGAGAAAAAGAGAGAGAGAGAGAGAGAGAGAGAGAGAGAGAGAGAGAGAGAGAGAGAAAGAGAGTCTTAAATACCATCTCTCCTCTAGGCAGCAATTTCCACAGATGAAGAGGTCACCACTGTTTAACAGTGTGCTGCCACGTTAATTTAGTATGACAAGATAAAGCAGTAATCTCTGCTTGAAGAGGCTGTAAACCGCCTGCTATCCAGGGACATGCTCGAGTCGATTTGCACTGTATATCACTTTATACAATTGCCGTGACAAAGCCCCCTGAGTTCCCTCATGTAAATCTCTCTCTCTTCCTCTCAACTTCCCTGCCAGTCAGACAGCAGAGGATCTGTGGTAAGCCATGCAAACTTCATGTTTTACGCATGCCAATGGACCCCAAAGCTCCCCGCCTCCCCCCCCCCCCCTCCAAGAAAAGATGTTTAGGACTTTGATAATCCATTGATCCCACTTCCATATCGGCTTGTATTTTTCAATCTGTCGTGTTAAGTTGTCAGAGAGGGCGATTAAACCGATGTTTCATGTTCCGAGATTTGCGTTCCTGGGAATGATAGTTTTCAAAGCCTTTCTTGCTAGGTTCTGCTTAAAGATTATCCCTAAGAAAGCTGATGTGAATATTATTACTGGCATAAACCTGGTAATAAAACCATAAAGTGTTTTAGGTAAAGACATTTTAGAGATATTCAGGGTTATAAACATAAGAGTTTAAAGCTGGATAGAATTTGGAGTGCTTAAAAAAAAAAAAAAAAAGGGAAAGAAAAAAAGCGCCCTGTCAGGCTGTGGAGTTTTCTCAGCATGAAGGAAAACAACATATGTAAAAGAGAAAAGGGAACTCACATGTCTATGTAAAGTAAATATAATTACAGAACCACAGAAGAGGGCAGAGCAGAACATGACCTGTGCAGTTAGACAGGAACAAGAAGGAGACAGAGCACGTGTAGCAGTGGTCATGAGAGCGCCTCAAATAAAACGCAGTGACAGCTATTCCCAGCAAACAGCCAGGGAAGCTGCCTGTGTCTCCAGCAGCCTGCACAGCTGAAAACACGAGCTTCTTGTTGGGGAAATAGGGGGAATTTTTTGCAATATGTTGCAACTCTCAGATGCCATACTGCATCTCTAGAACATGCAAGTTTTAAATTATGTCTCCTTCTATTTCACATTTAATTTGTGTCATTTTCCTATGGCCTGCAGGCACGATACAAGTCACAGCACACAATATACCAAACATTGTGCCAAAATGTGAAGCTGTGCACATGTACATATACCCATTTTCTGGATTAAACACGGAGGAGGACATAAGTAGAATTAAAACACGCACACCAGACAGGTTTCTACAGAGTAAGGCTGGAATTTAACCAGTTTCTTACCCAATGCATTGCTAGGTTTAGCTACTGTGCCTCTGCATAACATTTGGACTTGCAAAAATGGTCAAGCAAGGTTAAATCAAATCTTTAACAGGTTACATACATTCTCTGAGATCTATTAAAATTAACAATAAAATCTGGTGTTCATTGCAGCAGATACTAAGACAGAAAAATGCTTTATTAAGCATTTGAACTTCTAATAACATTTGATAATTCCCAAAATTGTAAAGGGGAAACCCACTAGAATTAATGCCATTTTTCAATACTAAGATAATCTCCCCCAAAATAGCCTTTTTAAGGTGTTCTGTATTTCTTTATTCTCCAATAGATGTTGCTAACCAACACATTATTTATTATTTGAACTTAACACTACTCAATAGATAGACAACAAAAGGTTTGCTTTTAAGGAATATCCAATTCTTAAAACCCAGTGGGTTTTAATAAAACACCATAAAAGAATTAAAGAAGAATTCTGATAGAATATCACACACACACAACACTCCCCAGCCCCTCCCCAAAAACAGGATGAACTAGAACATAGTTACTTCTACAGAAAAATGAGATATAAAGAAACAACATGTGTTATTTCTTTAACACCACGTACTGTGAATGGGATTACTCTCACCTAATTTTTGCCCCAAATTAGACACCTAGTCTAAACTAGTCATCAAGGCTCCCTCTATAGTCAATAGACAAGCACTTTCAGAGGGTAATTAATCTTTCTTGTCCTGGGTGCTTATTTTAAGATTGGAAATGTTGTTCTAGGCGGGTGGTTATCTTTTTACACAAACTGTGAAGACAGTCCAAACACCTAACTTTTATGTGCCTAAACTTTGGTGAACTGAACCCCAATCTCACTCTACAGCATTCAATAACCTCCATGAGTGTGGAAACTCTGACAGATCACAGACCATCATGGATGAAGGACAAGTATAATTTCCATTATACTAACGCAGGCATAGATGACAAATTAATGGCCCATGATAAATCAACAACCTGGAAGCTGGAAAAACCATCTAATTTCACCCAGTAAACTGAAAACTTGCCATCTTTGTTAACAGTTTTCAAATTACAAGTTCCAACAACTCTGTGATATTTTACGGAGCAATATGAAGATACAGATCCTAAATATAAAAGGAAGTATTTCAGACAAATTAGTTTCTTCATAGGGAAAGCTCAGGAATTCACCTGGGCCCTGTGTTATTATATTACCCAATAGTCATGTTGACAGCTTCAAAACTGAAGCTATGGTCACTGCCCAAAAGCTAAGTTTACACTGGCCACAAGCAAACAGGAAAAGTACATCATCTGCCACAGATGTATTCTTTGCAGGGCTGAATCACGCAATTTGCAGTTCTGCTTGTAGATAGACGAAATTCTGGAAACTGTTTTTCAGGGGAGTTTATCAAATTGGTTTAAAGAGAATTTAAACAGGTCTTATACATGTAGCTATTGTGACTGATCAATATGCTCTCCCCTACACTCTGCTACTGTCTCTGTCAAGACAATACGAATTTAGGAATTTAAGGAAAAAAGGAGGAGGACGAGAGATGTTTGCAGAGTTTGTATTTATAAAAGTAAAGAACATACCACGGACTCACAATGTATCATTAGTTAGATGCAGGCCACAAACTCAAGTGAGTTGAGTGGTTTGAACTCTGAGATGCAGAATGTTTTCTATTCCCAACAGAGCTAAGCACTATAAAGCAGAATTTTACTTATGAACAACGAATTATTAAATGCTCTGGCTGGGCAATTACCTCTCACTCAAGGCTTTTTTGGTTGAAGTTATCTAACCACAGATTTATAAACTACAGGGTTCAACAGCTGAGCTTAACACCCTAAGCTCCAGCTGTAACCTCTGAAGAAAAATAGGCACTTCTGGGGTGTGAGTTCCTTCACCTACTTAGAAGATCTGTTAGGACAAAATGAATCATGCTCCACTATTCCCTATTTACTTCCATTAACTATAAAGCCAAATGTACCAACTCACTTCTAACATACACTTTTAAACATACAGTCTGAGGAGACTTGAATCTTCACACCAAAAGCGACATTAAGATTTAAGTGGCTTTGTATTGTGTTAGTGGCCAGCTCCATTCTGAGAGAGGAAATAACTTCTTTCCTCTATGAAAAAAGCCAAAATGTCCTCATGCTACACCAATAATCAGCAGAAATATATCACTGAGACTCCATAAATTTAACTGAGAATTGTATAAGAAACTAACTTGCTCCTAACAGATCCCTAAATCCTAAATGCTAAACTCTGCATTTGTATCTGGTTGTTTTCTGGAAACCTGCACATCTTTAGCAAATACTGCTGTTTCTGAACACAGATGGATACAAAGCTGAGCAGATCTCCTGATTACAACTGCAGCAATTTAAAATACAAAGAACAGGAAAGAGGAAAGTTTCACTTACAGAGATGAAACAACACACAGTTTAAATTCAATCTGAAAATCAGCATAGAGGAGAGTCTGAAGCATGGATGTTTTGCATTATTTCTGGCTTGCAGTATTAATAAGCAATGCAAGCTTCCACTTCTGACATGACTTATTCTAGAGATACACATACAATCTACCCCAGTAATTCAGACTTGAGATGTCAGAAGGATTTTACCTTTTGCTATAATATTTATTATTTTCTGTCATCAAACACCAATCCTACAAAAAGCTATGTGGAGAAGGAGTTATAGTCAGTGACCTCTCCTTCCCTCCCTCTTGCAACCATCAGCATTAGGTTCCAATCAACCAGATTATTTTGCAGGAACAGGGTCATAAGCTAAGCATTCTGGGGCAGGAATGTTTCTTTTTTCTGTCTCTATAAAAAGAAATCATGCTCTGGGTACAATATAAATAAAGATAATAACAGTCTGATATTAGATTTTACTGGTCTATGCTTTAGACAATCTATGTAATTTGCTTGCTGCCTGTACAGACTACAGAAAGTTAATCTTTAGAGCTCTTTTTTTTTTTTTTCCTTGGGGTGAATTCAGTTTTAAAAGCATAAAAAAGGATGCTGAAGCAGACTATTTCCATGTATAATTACAGTCTTATTTACACTGCTCTGGCAAAAGCTATCCTGAGTTAAATTGGGCCCTACTCCACTCAGTTACTTTTGTTGGTTTATCTAGTGATGCTAAATTAATGGGATTCACCAAGTCTGCTTCTCCTTTGCAAAGAGCAAAAATGCCTTATCTGATCACACAACTGCAACTAAACCGGAAAAAGGAACAAAGAACTTCAGGGTGCTAAAGAGAATCTGGAAATTAGGCCGGCCAAACTATTCAGACATGCTTGCTACCCCAGGCATAAAGGACTCTTTTTACTTAAGAAAGTCTGTTTCCTCCATTTCATTGTCTTTTAAACACTTTGGAACATTGGTTGGTCCAGAAACACTGCAGCGCATCAATCTCCTCTTGTAGGGAGGTCTCTGAACTCCTCTTAGGAGCTGACCTACCAATGGCAGATGTGCATTCTTAAGTAAACACACGAGGCAATCTGCAGCCTAAGCTGCCAAAGGTCCTTGTTCAGCCATGAATTTCTAGAGAAAATTAATAACTCCTTTTATTACAAGGGAGAAGGCGGTGGTATTTCACTGATGTACTTAAGAGGAAGCAGTTAGTTCCGTGAAAGGGGAAAAAAACCTGACTGGATGACACGACACTTTAAATGCCAGCAACTGCCTGGAGCCACGTTTTCATTCCCACTACAACCAGCTCTACTTTTGGTGAATCTGAAAAAGCATTAGCAGTGGGAAGAAAAATCAGAGAAAGCAACCCAGCCTAATCCAACTGGATTTTGTATGACCTGAAAAATCATACCTAAAGAGACAATCCAAAAACCATGAGGGCTTCACTCACCCATTGAAGGGACAGAAAATAAAGGAATGTTTTAACCTGTAGCTGCAATGGGTAACTTCCTATGGACACAAACATCTGACAGTGAGAGAAGAGACTGTAAAACTTGACTGTGAGTACTGAGTGCAGAAGGTTCTGGCACTTCTAAGAGCCAGAGTTTATAACCACAGGGATTCCTTGCAGCCCTGAAATTCAAGAAACCATGACCAACACTTCACAATGCCTTTTAGGTTTGGTATATCTCTACTAAGTAGGGCTGCATATCAAAAACCAACCATCCCCTACTTTATTGACATTCTGTCCAAGCAAATAGCATGACACTTATTTTTACTGTGCAACATCTTCATATGAGCTATTTACTAGATGGTTTCAGAATGGATTAAATAATAAAAATGACTGAGTTAAATATGACTACAAGCAGAGGAAGAAAATGGGCGAAGAAGAAAAAGGTTTTCAGAGGACAACTGCAAGCAGTTAGAAACTGATAGAGTAACATTGGCTCTTATAAGGCTGGAAATAGAGAGAAATTCGCACCTGCAGTGAAAAGAAAGGGAGAAAACCACACCAGCTGCTCAGAAGAAGTACTGTGGGTATGAAAAGTGTGTGGAGCAAACACAAAGCACACAGGGAAACTGTTCTGGAAGTTCTAAAATGAATTAACAACTACTGAAGCAAAAATGAGTCAAGGTGGTGCTCCAAAGTAGGAGTTTGTGCCATAGGGGGCAAAACTTAATCAACTTGGGATTCCCACATGCCTTGCCTTGAGGCACATGTCAGATTAGAGTATGGAAGCCTGGCATGCTGCTCTCTATTCTGATAATGGTTACACTGACAGCCTAAGGCCAAAAGCTTCTCTACAGTGCAGCAGCTTGGCCAAAGAACATACACTCATTGAAAGGAAAAGCACAAACATCTAAAACTACATTTCTCTGGACTTCTGTTTCCAGAACAAAGAGAACTGGGTGTTTAACTGGGAACAGAGCTTGTGTCTCACTACAAGACCAGAAAGAATCACTGCCACCGAAGGAAAGGTAAGAGTTTCAGAATAAATTTGAGCAGAGTGCCACAGGGGATGGACCCAGACTGCAGAAACGACACAAATTCCACAGCTATTGTCTGACTTCCAACAGGATGGACAAGATCCCATAGATGTTATGTCACACATAGGGAGTGACTGTTGGAAGCAGAAGATGCATCAAGAAGTAGGAACATTTCAATGCAGTCTCTTTGGGTTGTTGCTATAAAATGGTCTTTCAGTCCTAGTGGAGCTTTCTCCATATCCCAGTCCTTACCAGTGCTCCTCAAATTGATAGCGCAGACTTGAAACAAAATTTTAAAATTATTGCTGTTGCTTGGAAAGATGACCAGGTTTTGGGGTTTTTTTTGTTGCTTTTCTGCTTTGTTTTGGGGGTTCTTTGCTGGGGTTTTTTTGTTGTTGTTGTTGGTTAGTTTGATTTCTTTTGGTTGGTTGGGTTTTTTTTTTTTTCTTATAGTTTTTTGATAGGGCATTTAATCATTCTTTCTCTTCCTCATAAGAGAGACCATCTGGTTCAAATATTCCTATATTCCTACCAAATGTGGGCTTTACAGTTCTACCTTTTTTTTCTGTAGAATTTTTCAGTTACCCACTTGAATTAGATTTTACTAGTATTTATCCAGTAAGTTTAAATTAAGATATTTTCCAGTATTAAGTCAGTGAATTGATGTCTAGGCACATAATCACTTGTAAACAATGGACACATAAAGTTCCCAGCACTTCCATAAAACAAAGGTGTTTACTTTTCTGTTGATTATTTTCTGCTTAACTGCATTCAAATGAATCCATTAAAAACATGACTGCTTCACAGTAAGATGATCTTCAGCAAAAACAAACAACTGCTGTTTCCACTTCTCTTCATGGCCTTTAGAAACTACAGTCATCTGCACCCTGTATTCCAGGCAATTTATATATTATAAACCTGGTCTTGATTTGTCAAATTACTGCTTTAAATGTAGTTTTAATCCTCCTGCTTGGGGATGAAGAAAAGAAGTCTTCCTACTTCATTACTTACTTAATGTCCCTAACCAACCTTTGGACCTTTCAAAGCCTGTTAAAAACAGCAATGGGTCATCTCAAACTTCAGCGGGTGTTTCTGCCCATCGATTATCCTGCTATTATTTATTATTTACTATTTATTATTCATTATTCATTATTTTGCTGGGAATGTATCCACTCTGGTTTTCCATGGCTACAAGTATGCAAAAGTCATTGTGTTGAGAGGGTGGTACAATAAACCAAGGGAACTTCCATAAAAGCACACTGCTCCTGAATTACACTATGGCTTTGATCCCTGACTCACCTGAAGAATGGAGACACCTTTTTTGTTTCTTTATGAGCCCTGGACAGGACCTGCAGATGGAGTAGCTGGGAAGTAATGCAAGCTTGACTGATGTGGATGGGACAGGACAGGAGCTCTGGGAGAATATGGATCACGACAAGGAGGACAAGCAGATCAGCCTAACCTGAAAGCAGGAGACTTGTCAGGCAGAGAGGAGAGTTATCACAGTTCTGGCTCCATCACAGCTGATTCTCAAGGACTTCAGAGAGTTCTCCAGACTAAATTAGAGGCAACTTCTACAGCTCTTTGGGTGCTGACTGGTTCTTTTTCATTTGCTCCCTTTCCTAACAGCTCACACAGCCATTCCCTGAAACAGTGCAAGTATAAGATCAAACTCCAGCAAAAGTCTAAAACTGTACCTGTGGAAACTGCTTCCATGTGCTACTTCTATGATGACATTTATAATGCAATGTTTGCAACAATGTAATTTCATCATCTTATAAATATCAATTTACCGTTAAGAGAGGAAGGAAAGAACATCAGACAAATGCAAACTCACCACTGATTCTGGTTTATTTTAATTGAACTAGTCTTGCTCAGATAGGCCTATCTCTTACAAAAACAACAGTTTATAGTTTAAACTGTGAAATTGTGTGCGTGTGTGTGTGTGTGTGTTGTAATTATGGTGCCTGCTAACAATTTCATACTGCCACACTGCACATATGGCTTCCAAGCTAGCTTTATCTGAATCTTTGTGAATCTATTCTCCATGCTATTAAACTGAGCACATTCCACATCGTTCAAAAGTAATTACACTTTTGTCTAGAGTGTAGGAGACTGCTCTCCCCAAACAATGAAATTCTCATTATTAGAGCTGGCACAGTAAAGGCACTGGTGTTCACAACACTGTGCATTGTATCATCACAATAACTTATCCTAAGCTTGATGCTCAAAGGTACACTGGAAATTAAAATTTCTCCAGAACCACTGTGAGGTTTGTTTTTTGTGGTTTTTTTTTTTTTTAAATATGCATTCTTTAGCTCAGTATAATTAGAGTCCTATTTGACTTTTTAAAAAGCTACATGCATTCAGATTTCCATTCTCCTAGGAAGGTCTGAATAATAGCTAAGTGCTCCAGCCGCTTGTTCTGATCCACCACCATTCATATGCTGACAACTCCAGACCAACAGGTGAAGCGAGGCCAGGATAGATGTGATAAGAGAATTCAAATGAAGCATCAAACACCCTTTTATTTCGGACAAGGGGAGGAAAAGCACGAAGCAAAGAAAAGCACAAAGTACGCTCTTTGGCCAGTAGCACTGCTATTCTTAATGTTGTTCCCAAGTTACACAGGAGTAACTTCATGCACCACAGAAACACAACTTCTTTTAGTCTCAAGCAACAAAGCTACTGAACAGTGCACCACAACATTTCCTATCAATTTAAAGCACTACTGAAAATAAATTCTAAATCCCACTGAAAGTGCAGGACACGTGGGCTACCAGTCACAGTCATCAGTTTGGAACAACTAGGGAGTGGCAAAATTACAGCTTACCAGTTTGACCTTTTCTCAGTAGGTTTTTTTTTTAAATTTGTATTTTATTTTTAATTCCATCCAGCATTTCACTGATATTCTATAGTTAAAAAGAATGGTCTAGTTTAAACACACCATGCCTGTGGTATACTATAATTAGTACTTTTAGCCTTGACATTTCTCTTTTTCAGAATTTAACACACAGACACCATTGGTGAGATCAGTGATCTTCAGAGTTGCAAAAGCAGACAAATAGAACATAAATGCAGGCAAATAGAAACAAGTAAAATAAACATTTGTAACTTAGATGAGCTAACAACTATCTGTGCTATCCAAATACTGCAGCTTTAATAGGTTTCTTCAAAAGAGCTATTGACTGATACTGAAATCCTCAAGTGTTTCCCTGCAAAGCTTATGGCCTGCTATGAATGTCCTAAGGGGATTCTCAGATATATTCTAGGTCACATCATTTGTCTTTTATTTTCTACTGAGCAGCTGCTTTAGGTCTGATAAATTAGTGTTTCTTTTCTTATCAGGAGAAGAGTTTTCCTACTTAAAGTAAGTATATAGTTTCTTCTATCAAGAGAGAGTTTGAGATGGAGTTACCCCTGCCTTGGTTGAGGCTGGTAGAGATCTCCAGAGGAGACCTGGCCCAATCCCCCTGTTCAGGCAGGGCCACTGAGAGCCAGACAGGGCCATGTCCAGATGACTTTTGAGTATCTCTACGGAGGGAGACTCCACAGCCTCCCTAAGCAACCCATTCCTATGCTCAGCACCCTCACACACACAAAAAAATTGTGTTCCTGTAGTTCAAAATTTCCTGATGTTTGCAGGGATCCTCCATTTCAGTTTGTGTCCCCTGCACTAACCTTTCTCTGGCTGCACTTCCAACATCCTCAGAAATAGCCTGTTCATTTCGATGGGAAGATGGGCTTTGCGGATTTTTGCCTATTTTGATTAGGTTTGAAGATGTCTTTAAAGGAACTTTGCCCTCCTCTTATAGAAGTTTACCCAGAATTTTGAATTGTCTCACTAAGATAGCAGTCATTAAAACTTGGTTAAGTGCAATAGGGTAAATTTTCAGAAGTGTAAGTTGGGAAGTGTGGAGCTCCTGGAGCTTTAGCAATAAAACCGTATCAGACTGGGCTCTGTGGTGCTGTGGGCACACCAGCACACACCTGGATCTGCTTCCCAGAGATAATGGAACAACAAAATGTGAATTCAAACAGTATAAAAATGTCCTCTGCAATGTTATAAAGGGAATGCCCTCTGGGAATTATTTTTGTCGCTGCTAAGTGCACAAACTGAAGTCATCTAAATGTAATACAGTGATTTCCTTCTGATAAGGAATACCACATACCACATACTGTGGTACTACACACCACAACAGCAGAGGGAGTGATTATGTGTATTTTACTTATTTAGACTGATCACTTCCTTCCTTCTGGAGACATATAGGCTACATCCTTTCTGAATTACCTGAGTGATGATTTTTATAACACAGTCCTCACTAAAAGAGAGATATTACTGAAATGTTACATTAATACAGATTGGCAATATTCTTAAACATGTATGAAGACAAAACTAGTCCCCCCTTCCAACCCCCCAAGCACTGCCTCAGGTAAGCCTGCAGTGTGTCAGTGCTACAGCAAAACTATCTAGAACACCCCATGATTCAGTATCTTGTACAGTAAAAAGACAGAACACACTGTTTTGATATCACATTAAATATGGCCTTCATAGCAGGAAGTTACACTAGATGATCAGCTAAACCTCATGTTCTTAAAAGCTATAAATGAACAAAGAAGTTAGTTAAAACCAGTTAAAGAGCAGTTAAATATTTCAGTGAGGTGTAGATGAAATACTCCTGCTGGGCTCCTTAGAAAACAGTTTTTTATTTCATTAGGGTCTGATTCTACACTACTGATGCCATCACAAGTTTATCTATTGACTTTAATGTTGCCAGAAACAATTCCTTATCTCCAAAACACTCTTCTAAAATAGGCCAAAATACAGCAAAGCCCATACATTAGTTACATACCCTAACATCCCACTGGCTGGAACTGTTACATTAATGAATTTCATCTCCATAAAACATAAGATAAAGGTCGAGAAATAAACAAGCTCAAAAAAGATAATGACATTGTCTGCCCATGAGTAATTTCTCCAATGATATTCTTTCTCCATGTAAAGTTGCAATAACACAAACTAAAATTATGTATTCCAAACCACTGTCTGAGCTTAAGCATTAGCCCAAAAAAGGGAGGAAAATGGATCAGGATCAATGAGTTATTCTGTCTAGGAGAGCAGCTTCAGTGAATACCCAGTGACTTGGTCCTATGACAAATAATAATCCCTAAGGCTTTTTACTTAGGGCTTGTTACATATGCATAATGAGCTGTAAGGGCTTAAATGCCAATGTGGAGCTCTTGTAGGCTTTTATGAGAATACACTATCACCTATTTTGCAATGCCTTTTTAAAAGCCTTCAAATATGCAGGTCCACTTATTATCTTCACTTCTAGTGAAATTATCAGTGCCCTTGTCAAAGTGGCAGACTAACAGAAAAGTTACAGCCAATTTGTAAATAGGCAAGAGCTGTACAAGCACGTTCACAACAGAGCTTTGTCCCAGTGCCTCAGTCCTGGGGCTCCAACGCACCTTTCAACCTCTAAAAATGTATCAGCACTGCATGTGAAGGGCCCAAACACTACAATACCAGCAAGGAACATGCCATTGTTTTGTCTTCTTTAAGATACAGCGAGTTCTGGACTTCCCCTGGACTGCTGCATGTAATGAATTTAGTGTTCAGTTGTGGAGTGGAAATTCATGAGTGAAAAAGTAGCACGCCGATTTAATTTCATAAGCACAGTAAATTTTATCGTAGGTATCTGTGATGTGAACTACACATCAGATGTAACTCTTTAAGTCATCAAAATTCAAAGTTTCTTTTTTTTTACCCTTTATGCAGACTTTCATGCTTTACTGTTGCACAAACTTGGCATTAGGGTGATATTTCAGACACCATGCCAAACGTGACTCTCACTTAGAGTGTTCCAAACCCATTTTCTGTTTGCTGAACACATACACTTCCAACTCACATCAGTGCAGCTAACAAATTTTAGCACCCTAAATGCCATCAGGCAAAGGTGAGGAAAAGTCTGCATTGCAAGCGATTTAGCATTTGCAGTGGAGGGTAGAGGCAGCCCAGCTAGGTCAGAGCTCACACATTATTGTGGCGTGGTCTGTACGTGTAGCTGTGCGTTGTACACTCCAATAAAGTACAGATCTGGATGCCAAACTACTGCAGAGGCAGAATTCAAAGAATGGATGCAACCACAATAGACCATAAGCGAACCTACCATTGTGTTGTGCTGAGAAGTGGGAGTCCTATGGCCACAGTTCTCTTGCGTCAGCAGAGAAACTGGCTGAAATTCCTCAGAGTGAGGCTTGTTGGGAAAACTCACATGCAAGGGAAGGTGAAAGGCTGGGAGCCCGTCACTCTCCTCTTCTCCCACTTTCTGTCTGCTTGTCACCATGGCTACCTCTCCATCTGCTTCCCCATACGGAGAGGCTGGTCGCTTGGAAGACATCCTGGAAGGAACAAAAGAGGAGAAAATAATGAAACCTCCAAATAAATCCTTAATGCCGTCATTGTGTGGTTAGGGGCCATTGTAACAGAAATGCCTTTTTTGTGCTGGCAGAGAGCAGGAAACCATCCAAATACCACTGCAAAGCATACACAATTGGGAACAATGGCCAAGCAGGTAGCAACAGAACAGTGGCTTGTTTGTTGTGAGAATAATACACTAATATAACACTCTCTTGTATTCGAGCTTCTTAAACATGAAAATTCACCTAAGACTGCATAATGAAATGCAATTCCTTTAAAAAAATACCCATCCAGTTTTGCATTTGCAAGGGACTCTATGAAGATAGAATGTCTCCCGATACAAGCTATTGTCAACTTAGCTTTTAAGGAATAATCATCTGCATGTCATTAACTGCCACAATTGATAAAAAAAAAATAAAGTAAAATAAAATACAATACAATAAAAGAACTTGCTAGCAAGCCAAAATGTCTGTGTTTACAAAATTTCACCCATGTGAGCAACTGAGTGTTATAGTCATGTTGCAAGGATCTTTCCAGGTTTGCAGATCTGGTTTAGTTAAGCAAATAAACATTTGGACATTAATTATCTAAGCTTTTTGACAACATAAAGTCAGGGGTGCGCTGACTAAATGAAGATCTGCTATCAAATCTCTCTATCTATATACCAAATTCTTCCTATCTATAACTAGATCAGACCCCCCCCCCCCCATGAAAATGCAATTTTACATCTATAACTACATAAAAAAAGGATACACAAGGAAGAGATATACAGTACACATTGTAAAAACAACAGAAATATTGACCTGAAATTCAGGCCTACATTGTAAAGTTTTTGATAATGTCTGATAGGATGTGTTTATCTCCAACTTTTATGAACACTGAAAGCAACTTAATTCCTGGGTAAATTCAAGTATCATTTAAGCCAAGCGCTACTAAAATTCTTACAGAACCCAGAATGCTTCCAGCTTGGTCTCTAAAACAGAGGGGGGTACAGTGAAGCCTTAAAATGCAGACAAATTCTGGGGTTAATTACAGCAACCTTGTTCATAAAAATCAGGGTACATCCACGGATGGCACAATGAACCCTGTGCTAACCAGGGGTATCTGCTAGGAGTGGAATGAGAATAAATCCTCCAGGCACAGCCAGAAGAAGAAATGAAAAATAGGGACATGTTTCACAGGAAAAAAAAAGAGAAGTCATAAACAAGGAAACTGAAGACTATTTGTATGCAAAAGTTAAAAAAAAAAAAAAAAAAGGCTGAAGTAATATTGCTCCTCCTCAAAAATCTTGTATTTACGATTCTAATTACCCCATTTTTATTTTCCACTCCATAGTTAAAGGACTGCATTTCAAAAGCCCAGCAGCCTCTTGAACCATGTGTATGGCTGCTGTGAGGTGAAGCATGTCCATACGATTTGGCATATTGAGCACAGAATGGTTCTTAGCAGCAGTCAACTGGGTCTGAAAACAAACAGTGACTTTAAACAGCCCTTTGTTAAGACTTATTTTGCTTCTAATGATCTCATTTTGAGCCTTGCCTCCTGAGCCAAGTTAGATTATATATTAAAAAAAAAAAGGGAAAAAAACCAGAAAAACCAACAACAAAAACTCAGACAAAAAATCCCTAGCAGAACCTATACGCAGCTGCACGTTGCCTGTTCTGAACACCACCTATTGCCAGTGCTTAGAGAACCAATCTGTATTTTCTATTAATGTTTGACTTAGTCCAACAGACTAACACTTCATACATCCTACCTGAATTCTGTCTTCTAGGCTTTCCCACCTACGTGTCTGCAGCAAAGCATATGTACAAAGACAGAGATCACCAGATAGACTCTTACTGGCAGTTTTCTACTAGCCCACTGAATTCAGCATTTTGCAGCTATGTTTGATGTGACAGATCTCAAGCCCTTGTGCAGAAATCATACAACTCCCTTCTAAAGTTAATGTGAATTATTCATATTTTGCATTGTGCAGCACCAAGATCGACATTTGCTATTGAATTTAAGTTTTTTGGTTACTCATTTTAACGCTACTTTAATAGAAGCCTGAGTTTTTACAAAATCTCTCTGAAAATCAGCACTAAGCACTTGTGTCAGTTTTGGCAAACAAAAAGGGAGGGACACAAGATCATTAGTCAATTATTCCACAGTAATTTTCTATACTTTAGAACATTTATATTTGATAAAATGACTGAAAATATTGTAAGCCATGCACAAAAGTCTCCACTGCAATTCACTCTGACAATAAATTATAGAGAGAGAGGATGCCTTGCTTTGTATTGATGATTTGGATTATACATTATATACTCAAACTGTGTCAAGAACTCCTGCTGCTGTTAACCTAGAATAACACAGATTCTGTCACATTGCTTCACAAGGAAAGTTTGAATATCACGCTGAAATAAAGCTCTTCTGTTAACTTTATACGCGAATATATAGTTACAGATCATCATCTTCTGCTTGTCACTGTTCCCAACAGGGATGAAATAATTTTCTGCAGGGAATTTATATAAACAGACAAGGAAGATAATAGAGGTGTCCACCTCCATGCACTTGCAGTAACAGAGATTATTTTGCTTTTGATCTGAAATGAAAACCTAGAGGTTGGATTGTAGGCCAAACTGAAGTGACAGTAGAAAGGGTACAAGAAACTTTTCCCTTTGTCTCTAAAACATCCAGTTTAAATGAAAAGCCACGTGCTCATCACCATCCTAGAAGACTAACAAATTACTAAAATGGCTAAGGCAGCGAAATTGAGGCTTTAATCTGCATTAGCCTTCCAAGGACACTCAAAGAAATGGATACACAAACCTGGACAACTCAAACATCAAAGGTGTTTTGTTTTTAGGCAGCTCTATCTGTCGCCATCCTGAGTCAGGCAAAAATCGGTTTCACTGAAATTTCTTAGTCCTCATGAACATCTGGGAAATTTCCACAAGAAAACGGAAGATTTAAATAAATAAATGAATAGATCCATATCTACTTTTGGAAATTTTTTCCAAAAGAATAGCAACTATCAAAGTCTATGGTAGCAAAGGATCAAATCTCTGAGAGGTTTCCAAGTAGAAAATATGAAAGTCATCTATAAATGTCTTTCATTATTTCTACGGTTTTATTAGTCCATTTCCCAAATTTGATGAGCCCCCACATCATGCATCCTCTAATTCTGTTCTTTCCACATATCTTGTTTATCCTACTGACCTAATATCAGGTCTTAACAGATTCCATATCTAAGATGCAACTAGAGTTCTCACCATAAGCAATTAGGAAAGGGAAACAGCTAAATTCAGAGTAACAACTGAGCTCTTTTAAGCAGACCTAGATCTAATGAAGCCCTGGAATTATCCCATTTTAACAAAGGACCACAAACATCCTGGATCTGCCCTCACTGATAACACAACAGTTAACAGCTCACATGACTTCAAGATCTTTTTCTCAAATTTAAACTCAGAATGGTTTTCAATTACATTGCTCTGAAAGAAGATTTACAATGGAAAAGGAAACATCAGTTTATGGATAGGATTAAGAAAAACCCCAAAATCCTAAAATTTAATTCAGGAAAATAGCAATACAGCATACCAGATTCCAAACATAAAAGGGTGTCACTGCAGATGAAATCTGTTGCAACTTAATTGTTTCAGGAAGAATTGCATTTTGAAATGTCATTAATGATTTCTACTGAATTCAGATAGGTAGGTGGCAATTTAGAGAACCTAAATCTGCAAAGTTCTGATGCACTGGAACACAGGCCATTCCACAGACACGCTGTAATTATGAAATGTATCTCTATATTTGATTTTATCAGTGGTTCAGATTGAATTGAAGATTTAGTTCTGATGATGTTCCCTGTGAAGAGATCTGTTTTCAGAAAGGCTTCTTAATATGCAGAAACTGCAGTTAAAAAACCCAAACACCCTTTTCCTTAAATTTTCATTAAATAAATGCTTTACCTGGTAGCAAGACTGGTTTTTCATGGAAGTAAAAACCTCATTGCTTTAACTCACTCTTATCCAACAAACATTTTACGTGATTCATATTACAAAAGCTTCTCCAAATACTTCTTTACTGCTCTTCAATTTGTAACAGACTCTTCATAGGCTTAAATTGAGACCCTGTGTCTATTGATCCCAGACTTTTTTGCATTGACTTCAGCAGGGTTGGATTTTTCCACTGTAGCAAGTAAGAGCTACACTACATCCACATGAATTGTTTCCTACACGTATTGGTTCCATCCAAACAATTTCAGGCTGCTAAATATGACTATTTTTCTTGTTCGTTTTTTCCCTTCAATTCAGTGTCTCACAAAAGTGATCTTTCCATGATCTTTCCACAGCTGTATTTTTTTATTATTACTATTCTTAACAGAACCTCACTTAAGTGTCCCCCACTACATTTCCATTTGTTCACTGGTTTCAGTTCATTTCATCCATGATTGTACTCCCAAAATAAATCTAAAGTGGTATTCAGTACTCAAGGAGATAGTGCCCTCTAGCACACAACCTGCATCCATTCCAATTCGATTGTTCATGCCATAAAATTTAATAAATTTTCTGTCATAAAACTCTAATCTTGTTACATTAAGCAAAATACCTCAGAAACATTTCAGATACCTACAAAAGCTTTTGGAGAAGGGGCTTATCCATGTCTTCAAAAGTGACAAACACAGATGTGTCAGGAGAAAAAGATATGAGGCCATAAATCTTAACTTGTTGGGAGTTAATTAAGGGATTCATCAATCATTACACAGCTCACCCCATACACACACAGGTAAAATCCCGTCAGCTGCCACAATCCACAGCCATCTACAGGTTAAAAACTCTCCAAGTCCCTCTGTTCTGACTATTTATAAATGACTTTGTATAATCTAGCATTAGGACCTGTAATTATAAAACAGCATTAAAACAGGCCTGCAAAGTTATGGATAATTATAGCTGGTACACTTTTTGAAAGAAATAAAAAGCTTTTCCATTCAAACACAGGCTTTGCCTCTTTGACAGCTCCAAGTCCACAGGATGTAGAAAGATGATTTAAATTGTATGTCAAAATTCTGACCGTGCAAGACTTTCCTTTTTTCCTTTATCAAGAGAGGCATTGTTGTTTTCTCACCACAACCAGGCGTGACAGCGCCCGACTGGAGTCGCACAGCCAGTTTCTGAATCGGCACGAAAACATTCACCTCTCGAGTTTCTCTGGCAGCTACAAACCAAGTCCTTCTGATGGACAGAGCTTAAACCACTCAGTCCTGTGTGTCAGAGGTGGGAGCAGAGCGTGAGGGCAAGAGGAGCACATCAGCAGCAGTGTGCAGCGTCAGCCCACTACCAACAGCACCAGGAATTCGCTCCTGAACACGGCCCGAGTCCAAATCAAACACTAAGTGCTTAAAACAGCCCAAAAACTTCAATGGGATTCAATCTGACTCTCTGCAGGGATATTTACCTCTAATTACAGTACTTGCTGGAAAGCTGCAGACTGCTTTTCCGCAGGAAATAATTATGATTACAGACAGCAGCACTACTACATATATCTAATGTATATGCATACACACACACACATATAGATTTATAAACACAAGCTTATACAAAATGTCAGCAATGCATCTATCTGCCTCATCCCTGATCACGTTTAATGCTAATAAAACAGTTCTTCTTCCCAGGTTTACTGAAACTATGATCTCTCCTTACACACAGCCCTGGCAAGAGGTGCCACTTAACACTAACCACGGTTTCCATTCTGTTTTGGCCCCAAAGTAATTAATTATTTATGTACACTGAATAACTAGTACCTTTAAAAAACCCAACTCTATTCATTTTGACAAGATTACTTGTGTAATAAGGTATTACTCAACATGAGTAAGGGTGGCAGACTCCCACACACTTGTCCCACTGGGAACTGCAAGCCTGACTTGTTTCTACACATACCACTAAAAACAGACTTCATTTGGCAATATCTTTTGAGTCATTTACAGCCTGGTTTGGAATTCTTCACTGAAGTAATTCCACAATTAAAAAAAAAAAGAAAAAGCCAAAAAAGAAAAAAGCAAAACTCTATAATCTGCTAATCAGTAAAAACTGTGCATGAAGCATGCTCTCATCTGTCACTCACACTGAGGTGGAATAATCTGTTAATTATTGCTAAAAACATATCAATCATTTAAAATACACCTATGCTACGACGAAGCTGTGCTTTTCAAAAGCAGTTCTGGTGAACAAGTCAACTTTGTTAACACAAACCAAGATCACTACAGCATGACCTGTGTAATATTTTTGTTTATTGTTGTCTACTAGAGCTGCCACAAGCAATCCTATGGTTAGGGGCACCCAGTAATTTCCATTTCACCCAGCCCACCTTCTCCCTTTAGCTCTCCAGATGCCATCTCTCTGTATGGGGTAACTTTAACCATTTTTGATAGTCCTCCAGTTTAGAGGATTCTGAATATAAAATGGAAAGGAAATACATTATCCACAATCCATTTTGAAGTATAGTGTAATATCAGCAGCCCATCTCATAAACCTGATATTCTGCATACTGTGGAAACTGTTTTTTGAGCAAAGCTACTGCTCCAAGCTCCAGTGGTAAGTGGATCAATTTGACAAGAATCTAAACTCTCAAATAATGAAGTTGTTATAAATATACTTCTAGAAAACGTTAACAAAATCCTTTTTTATTTGAAAAATGAAACAAACAAACAAACCACTTTCTAAAAATTCTATGCCATCAACTGAAATTTTATCATCTCCGTTTTCTTGCACTTGCAAGGAATTTATGCACAAAAAACTACTGCAAAATCAAGTCTAGTAAAAATCCATTGTCAAAAAAAGTTCACGTTTAACATTCCCAACATGTGCTACACAAAGTTTTTCAGGGACTTTTTGAAGCAGGTAACTGGGAAAGACTGTGCATGACTAGGTTTTTAGTGAAATACTGTAGCCTGAAACAAACCAGCCTTCATCCCAAACAGAATCTGGAAGGCAATGAATGTACTCCTATCTACTATATTCTATTGTACTCCTATCTACTATATTCTATTACTGTAACAAATATTACCTAATTCTTTCATAGATCTCACACACTGCTTTGTATTAAGCAGGAACATTTAGCAATTCACCCAGAGACACACATTCAAAATCAGCTTCAGCATGAGAACCTGTGTTCTCATCATTTTTGTTTAGTACCTGTCAAGTTCATCAGCCTTTTGCTTTTCACTCATCTATACATCGACTAAAAGAGCCAAAAATCTTGTAAGACATTTATAAACCAGAAGCTACAGGATGAGATTTTAGTTTCTGAAAAGCATGTTTCTAAGACACCAAACTTTAAAACCTGTGAGTTTTGAGAACTTCTTAAACCCAGAAGAGGCACGTAGCGATAACACGGTTATGGCACCGCCAACGCACAACTGTGGTGGGGCAGTGTCAAAGACGATAAGCATCTATCTGCACAAACTCTGAAACAGCAGGATGCAGTCATTGTTGATGTTTCAAGTAAACTGAGCCTGATCACTGGCTTCTTTCATGCAAAAGACTCTGCTTGGATGATTCTGAATTAAATCCACAAGCTCATTTATTTTCCAGTGCATCCTCAAATTAACTCTGGCTTCCTTCCCCTCCACCCCCCAACCTTTCAGAAATGTACCTCCCCTGACTCTTCAGCTCTTCATGAATCTTTCTTTTTTATTATTCATTTATTTATTATATTTTATTTGTTATTTAAAATTTCTTATCATGCCATCACAAAAATAGCTGAGTTTTGCTCTTATTTTCACTTAAAAGTTTTAGGAAATGCTCGCTGCTAAAAGCACTGTCTCAATCACTGTGACATCAGGTAATCACCACTATTCTGCTTGCTGAACTACAAAGAGGATCTAGTCAAATAACTAGAGATTCCAAGCCTTGAGATTTCACTGTACAAACTAATACTTGAAAATGACAGAAAAGTCATCAGTCCTTCTCCAGACACTAAGTGGGAGAGCTGTGCCGCACAAGGAACCCATACATCACACACAGACGTGAATACCTAATTCCCACTGAGTGAAATGAAGGCTAGGAGTTGAAACAGCTTTAAAATTATGACAATTATGGCAGACTTATTCCAAAGAAATTGGAGGAAGCATGGGCTCATTTTAAAAAGTTAGCAACTATTAAAACTTTTTTTCAGTTCTGGGAGCTTATTCTTGGTCATTCGCAGTATTTGTCTAATTAAACTGATAAAATTTTTTCTTCAAGCATTGCTAAACGATGAATTACTTTCAGAATCAACATTAATAATAAAAATTCTCTCCCAGAAGATGCCCAGATTTCAGTATGAGGAGCCACTATTTTGACTGAGATCTTGGTAGAATATGACACAGCTTTTCCCACTCTTCCATCATGCCACTGTCTGATGTGAGTGCCAAACAACCACTGAGCTTCAACCCCCCCACTCCTTTCCCCTTTCTTTATTTAAATTTAAAACTCAACAAATGGTACTTTAAGAATTTTCTAAGCAAGATTTCCTCTGCAGAGTTTGTGTGCAATCACAAAGAAACCAGAAACGTGGACATTATTAGAAGTTTCTATTCTTTCCCACTAAACTCTCAGTTTCCCTACTATTAAGGTCAGAGTAAGAACTTTATGCTGCATGTGTGTTTCCCTCCTACATATAATTCCATTTATGAAATAATTTTCAAGGTACTCACTGGTGCTTACACATCTGAATTTGCAGTATCATTCTTCCTTATTATCTAACTCCTGCTCCAACCATCACTTGCCTCCACATCTGCACCATGCCCATTACTTTGCAGGAAAAAAAAAATGCAAAAATCCACAAGCACACATAAACACATCCATCCACAGGTGTGCTGTATGGTTCCTGGCAAAACTGATCATGCCAGTAAAGCAGATAATCACTGATAGCATGAACCTGCATCACTGAAATACCTGGCCTCTAAATTAAATAAGTTTAGCAGGAGCAGAACTGAGGCCCCAGAGAAACCACATCTGCCTTTAAGAACTACAGACACAGTGAAATTGGTTTTCCATCTGTGTGTGTGATGTTGGGGGGGTATAAAAAAAAAATATACTTAAGCAGAGCAATATCTCTAATGGATATAAACATTTTCTTTCCAACAGGTTAATTCCAGCTTCCCAACAATTTTTATTATTCTTTTTTGTTCACATCCATGTGCATGCTCCTCCCTTTTTGGAGGATTTGTACATGACAGGTGCATTCTTGGCTCAGGAACAAATAATCCTAGAAACCCCAAGAAAGAAAAATCAAACTGAACTTGAAGATAAAATCACAGGGAATAAATACATTATTGCCTTTCCATTATGCTAAAAAAAACACAAAAAAAATTCAAACATTTATAACGTATAAGCAATTTGAGGTAGGATTTTCAAAGCTGAAAAGAGATTGTTCCAAAGCCCAGATGTTGCCTTTCAGAAACTAGTGAAAATTGCTGCCTCGGAAAATTACTCTGAAATACCAATAGAGTAAAACAAAAATTGTTTAAATAAAAATAATTTTACTCAGATGTTCTGATATTCCAAGAGAGAAAATGAACTTTTTTCAAGTGTTCAGGCAGTTTCACATTTCTATGTCCTACTTCAGATGATCCACAGTCATTCCATCTCTGGCCCAACAAATGAGGGATAGAACAGGAAAAATTTATGGTACAATGTGAGGGCTCCTGCCTCACTAGCTGTGCTCACTGTACTGTGAGGTCTGCTTCAGTTGTCTTATGACTGTTATACTCTTTTCACAGTTTTCATTCAGAAAAATGCAGGAATTTTAAATCTACATTAAAAAATGGGTGGTGGAATCACTCATAGTAGTGCTGCATAAGCACCTTTCACATCTGTAATTTTCTGATTTCTGAGCATCCATGTTCCATTTCCAGCACTACTGGACGCTCTTCAGAACTTTCTTGCATGTGCTAACACTCCTCCTCATGTAGGTAAATGGACAGACTTCAGCTGCCTGAAAGCTGATGTTTTCCTTTGTTTGATTCTAAGATATTCCTGTAAAATTTCAAGAGAGAAGAACAATCATAACCAGCTGATAATTACCCAGCTTAACAAACTAACTCTAGACACTGCTGGAGCCGTCAAGCAAGAAAAATACAGCTCTTCCTCATGTAACACACATCCATCCTTGCACAAACCAGTGCATATTGGCATACAAGGTAAAAACAAATTGACAAATAGGAGAATGGGAGACCATTCTGAACAGACCTTAAGAACCACAAGGCTCCCCAAATACTCCTTTAGAAAGGCTGCAGCAGCAGGCACAGCAAAAAGGGGTCTACTTAAAAAAAGCTCTGTGGAATGGCACAGAGAGGAGAAAAGCCCTGTAAGTAACATCCTTCCCTCCAAGGAAACTGGGAGGGTGCTGCTCCCCCTTCCATGGGTGCTCTGCCTACCTTCAGGCTGGCTGCTCGGCAGAGCCTCAGCTGTACAAACCAATGCTGTCAAAGGAGATGGGTCAGGGCTGGATGGAACAGGGAGGGGTGGCTAACATGCTAACCACTGACTGAGCTTGCAAGGATAAAGAAGCCTTGATGGAGAGAAGTAATCATCAATTGTGTTTGTTTATTTTACCTCCTCCACCACATACTGGAACCTTTTTTGTTTTTTCCATTACCAAAACCATCCCCCACTGAGAGGCCTTTGTGATCTAAAAGGGGCAGAGACCCTCTTTCTTAACACTGGCAAATTTATGTAGGAAGATTCATTCAAACACATCTTCAAATAAACATTTGACTCCCCCCCTACATCACACTCTCCACACACTGCCTTCAAACAGACTTAAAAATGCTCTTGCCTAAAACTGCTTTTACTGAGATGTATTAAAACAATTTAGCAGTCTAAGGAACATATTGCCATGGAAGTCCAACTTCAGATGACAGCAGTAGACTTCTGAAGAAAATAAATATACATTACAGAAAAGTAAACCTGGCTGTTATTGCCATAACAAGTGGTATAATAGCTTCCTTGAAAAGACTTTTTCTATCAAAAGCCATCTCCCTGCTGGGGATACACTTAATTATATTATAAGTGAATCTGAATCCAGATGTTCAGATCTAAAACGTATGTCACAAGTCTCATGAGGAAAATGACCACTGCATGTGAAATGAGGCATTCCAAAGGCACCTCTGGCCCTCAAGAGAAGGAGGACTTTTGGACTCTTTCAGGCAGAAGAGGTGTAGGTGCTGAGCATCCCAGAAAATTAACTTATTTCTTAAACAAAAATGAACAAGAAACTTTCTTACATCCCACTTTCCTTTCTTTTACACTCCCCACACACACATCACTTTTTGTTTTTCCTACATGAGGCTACATGGATTTGGCAGTGAGAACAATTCAGGCACGTAAAAACGCAGTCCATGGGCAACAGAAAGCCTTCTGATGTATCTGCAGGCAACACTAGAAAGAAAACTTTGTTGGAAGAAGCCTAGTCACTCTGTGGCATACCTGCTGCAGCCAAAGTAATGGATCAGGAAGAATTACAGTCACAATAAACTAGGGCATGGAGAAAAATCATGGATTCATTAGCACCGTGTGTTAACAAACATCTCTGTATCACAAGCTAACAATAAGTTTTCAAGGTTAACAGCCACAATTGGATATAAAACACAAAAGGAAAGGTCCACTGTCCTGTTTTTAATTTGAAGAAGCCAGTAAATAGCTGTCGATTTGGGTAAGTGGTCACCTGGCAAGAAGTACTAGAGCTTGAATGAAACCTAGGAGAAAGGATTGGCTGCAGTACATCAGAGAAATTTATTTCTGAAGTATAGCAATGGCCTTTGGCACTGATGATTGCCAAAGAAGCACAAACACTGAAACTATGACCAGATTGATTACTCCTGAATGCCTTCCCTGCCTCAGGATGGACAATGAAACCAGGACTCAACATTAAGAATTCAGAAGACAGCAACATCCTGTGTGATCCCATACAATTTATTGAACCTTTCTGGCTCCCAGTTTTTCTATTTTTACATAAGAGAGAAGAATGTTTAACTGCCTTTATAAAATGCCCTGCAAGCTCAGATTTTCCTTTTTTAAAAGGAAACATTGCACTGGTGATTGCTCTTTGCCTTACTTACTTGTATCATTGATTTACCCAGTGGGTTTGTGTGCACTGACACTTAAGTGATGACAAAAATTAAGTTCTCTCATCAGCTACTGCATTTTGAAACTGCAGAACTAAGTTTCACACAATATTCTGAGTGGGAAGGGACACACAAGATTCATTGAGTCCAACTATCAAGGAAGTTCCTACATGGAGTCCTGGCCATAGAACATAATAATGGGGTTTTTTTAACCTAATTAGTATATTTACATTAAAATGTATTCAACCCTATTTTTTGGGCAGTGATAATTGAAACAAAACAACCCAACCAAAATTTTAAAAACAACCCAACAGAAAACAACCCCACACCCCAAAAAAACCCAACCAGCCAAAAAAAAATCCAAACCCAAACCCAGAAAGCCCCTAAATAAATGAAAACCCCTAAACCCAGCATTTAGCAGGAGAATGTCACTGCATCCTTTTCACTACTGTCCAGTTTCACTGGCTGGCATTTTTAGCAGTCTGTAAACCCCTCCCTTCTACAAAAGCTCATCAGATATGCAAAGGTTTTTACCTTTCTCCTCTATTCTCTCTCATCCTCCATCTCCATACTTGCTTTACAGGGGATGAGCACAAAGTGCAGCTGCCACCAAGCCTTTGCACTGCTGACTTCACTCTACCTCCTTCCCACCCCACATCATATGAATATAAAGCACAAGCCAGATTTTAAAAGATATTAAAGTGCCAAAAACATAGTTTGTCTTGCTGTTAAAGAGAATTTAAAATATGTTTCAAATATTAAGATACCTATAGACTTCTGTAAATCTGACTGGGGGACCATCTATGTCTCCAAGCACCTTCATGGCTCTATAAACCTCATCTTACTCCTTTCTTGTACACAATTTATTAGCAAACATTCTGTACTTGCACTACCCTTTTCATCATCCTTAAAAGCACTTACAAATACTAATTACTCTTCACGTTCCCTTCTCCTGTGAAGTAAGTAAGGATTATTATCCCCTCTGAAGTAAATACTTATTACTAACTCCTTTTTCCAGTCTGAGGATATACAGAACCAGGTCTGAAGTGGTCTGCACACCACAAAGTAAAGAGAAACCTCTGAAGCATGGACTAAGATATGGAAGTTCTCCATCCTGTTCTCTGTGACAGCCTAAATCTCAGCCATCTCTTTGCAAATTATACTCTTAGCCCAATTGTTCCTCTCTGCTGGCTGATGATCAAATATTTAATGCATGCCATAAAATGAAAATACGAACTCTACAGCAGCGCCTCTTATTTGTCATGCCCCATTACTTAGACAGGGTGGTAACGTGCTCACGTGACAGTTTTCAATTTTATTATACTCTCTATTTGCTCACTCACTTAAGATGTTTAAAGAAGAGTTGTATGGATTATCAGGCAGTCTGAAAAGTTCAGTTCAGAGCTCTTCAAACATATTCATTTTCATCTTATTAGCACAAGTAAAGTAAAAGCCTTAGGCAGGTAATTTACCATCTAGTTTATCCAAAGGAACTTCTAAAGGAAAAGTCAACCTTTGTAAATTGTTGGTGATAATCTCCAAATTGATCATTAATTATCAGCTGCTACTAAGCGTTTCTTCCATCAGTAGCACTGTGAAAATAATGCATTTCTCAGAAAATCTACCATTGTTGTCACTGCACTTGTGTAATCAGCCCTTATTAAGCCCAGCAAAGTTCCAGGGCAGGCGGCTGCCTTGTTAACTGAATTCTGTCCAGCCACTGCATTTTCCAGGCAGCTTAAAAATTAGTTATCCACCAAAAGGAAAGCATTTGTTATCCATGCTATATATTTTACATTCTATACCCTCCCATGTATAGTAGCAGCTACAATTAATTTAAACCCATTCAACTGTGCTTAATAAAGAGCACATTGTTTTGTACTGCCAAACTCTAGCTGACATACACTAACTTCATCTCTCCCTTTGCAGTTTTATGATTTTCTTCTACTGCAAGTCAATGCTTACAATCTAACAGCAGAAATTTGAAAAGATCATTCCAGACTTTGTGAAAATGAACTCTGCAGGAGACCATGTGTTCACCACCTCAGGTCCACATCACACAGAATCAGAGCAGGACCTTTTTTGTACAAGAGTTTGCACATCAAAACCTAGATCAGCCTTGATGCAAATATTCTGCCAACTGTTCTCCAGAATTGCTGAGTATATGCACTAAACAGAGTTTTCAGGATTTTGGGAAATACTGCGACCAATGTACAAGATCTGACATTCTCACAGTTCCTACTCTAATTCCCTAATTTAATTTAATGGACAGTCACAGCTAACATTCCTGCAGCAGCCATGGATGTCACACACTTCTCACCTTAAGTGAGACCAAACACATCTGACAAACAATACTTTAAAAAACAATGAGGATCCCAAGCAGGACCACAATAAACTGCAAGTCTGACAGCCACTTAATCGTGTATTGTCATATTAAAGTTAAAAGAAAGCAAATAATTAATATTAGATGGAAGATATGGGCAGGTAATGACATTTTTTAGAAATATAATGTCTGGAAATAGTATCCACAGAAGGCTGTATGGTTACACACATACAGTTTACTTGAGCTTGAAAATGGTCTACAGGTAAAAATACCCTAAAACAGGGGAAATGCCACCACCATGGGTTGTAGGTATAACTCAGCAGCAGCTGAAGCCTTTTACACTTGAGAATGGCAATTCCAGTAGCACTGCAATATATTTCTCTGGTTTTGTAAAATTTGAAATGCAGGCTAATTCTATAGCTGTGCAGCCACATCATCTTGAAAACACACACAACACACACACACACACACAGAGTAAAAGAGTTTAGCTCACATTTAAAAGGACTGACTGCTCACTGGGTTCATGACCTCTGTCCATTGGTAACAACTCCACATTGAGTCCTGATAATTCCAAATGCAATGGGATTACAGTCATAAAGATGGAAAAACACAACAGTACCACAGCTGAAAGAAGCACCTTCCCTTAAAGACAGTTTTGCTCAGATAATCTCAAATTGAAATAATTTAGGTTTACAGTTGCAGCACAGGAGCTTTTAAATAATATACGTGAAATTTCTTGTTCAAAGGGCAGGAAGCCTGAATTGGAATAGAACCTTACAAAGAGATGAGACACAAATTTGGTAAAAAAGAAGGGAATAGTATTTTTATCAGTGAGATGGTGCCAGTGAATGGGCTGCTGCTGCTTGCAGGAGGTTGAGCTATAAAAACTTTAATCTTGAGGAAAGGAAACAAAGGAATCCATCCAAACTATTAAGGTGTGCTTCTGCTCTGGACAGGGGCAATGTCAAATGGCACCACCTCACTAAACAGCCCCGAGCACTGGACACATGAGAGTCAGAGAACTGCCTGTCGTATCCTAAGTTCAACTCCCAGGACTGAAAATAATCAAGAACAAGCCCAGAAGCACAAGAGCAAGTAAAACACAGTTTAGGGAGATAAAATTAATCCAGTGACGTGATTTATAGATAATTCCTTTTAGGAGAACTACACCACGACTCTCAATGTATGCTTAAAATGGGAAACAAGATCTGTCATCAGTAAACAATTTAATAATCCAGTTACACGAGCAGTAACAATTCCTTGGCTGGTAATGAACAATATGATATCTAAGTTGTCATCTCTTAAACAGAATCTTGGTTGATTTTCTGTACATGAGTAGTCCTGATTAATTCAATTGTGCCCTCAGTGTGTTTAGTGCCTGTCTAGATACAGGAGAAGAGAGTCTTGCAAAGGTCTCTCTGAGGATTGAGTGAGCTTTGAAATTCTAACTTGGGCCACATTATATGAAATAGAATCCAGCTTACTTGCCAGGAAGCAATAAAAGAGAACTCGGTGAGCCTGCTCATGTGAATACATCTTAGCAGAATCAGGGCCCACTCGAGCCACAAGGGAGGAGAAACTTAAATAAAGCATTTCAGTATACCCATTCTTTCAGCAGTTCTTAGTCTGTATTAGTAGCTAACATTTGAGGAAAAGAAAGGTTTGCTGCTTGGCAATAGTGTGGTGTTAATGTAACACAATCTGTTAAATGAAAAAGCAAAATTAATTCCAATTTGGTGTCTTCACATTTCACACTCCAGAGACTCTCATGGACCGAATGAAAGACAAGAAGGGGAAGAGAAAATTTAGTGATTTTTTTCAAAAATTAATTGTCTATTTCTTTGCATTTCACCTAATTAAGTCAAGAGGCAATCTGAGGAGAAAATAAGAAAGCTCTCTTATTTTTATAGGTATTTCTCACCATGTGGCTAAGACATGTCTGCCTCTGTCCATCTTTCACTGCCTACTCCCCCTCTTCCCCTTGTCCTCTCCACAATTCAAATGTTTAGCTTTACTTCATCCTCACAGCAAGGAATGGATTAAGCAGAATTACTTACTGCTATGCCAATTAGGGATGAATTAATTACAATTTTGCCTCCTGTCCCTCTAAGGTTGCAAGTCTGTCTACCAAGTCCAACCTGAATGTAGTGAAGTGAAGAGCTGCAAACACTCAAGAGTCTGCAGAAACCAACTTTTCCTCCTGACCTATTCAAGCCTCTTGCTGCAGTGGGGTGACCTAACGTGAGTTCTTCTCTGCAGGCAAAAGCACAGCCAGGCTGCTGCACTCCTTGGTACTTCAATTCCCAGGACTGCAAAGAGGGGCAGTAATAATACCTATTTTTCAGCTGCATTGCTCAAGTTAATCCCTTAATATTTGTAAAGCACCTTGAGGCCAAAGCACATGGGGCACAACAGAAGCACAAAGCGTTACCATCATCATAATAAACTGGGGCATGTTCCAATTACACTGTTCCTAGTGAAGTCTCCCTGGACCTCCACTCAGGACATTTTTGGTTTCTGGAGTTACATGCACACACTGTCCAAACCAAAAAAAAAAATGGAAAGCTACACAAGACTTCTTTTCCTCAGCAGCCCGTTTTTTCCTTATTTATTTTTTTTCTGAAAAAATACTTTGCCATACCACCCACCAACCACATTCACTTCCAGGCTAATTATACTTTGAAAGACAACTAGCATAAAGATGATTATAGCTTACAGAGTCAAGGGAAGGCCTAATCAAATAAACAGGATAATTTCCCTTGGTCTCTCACTTTTTTACACTTGGTGATGAATCTTAAAAATGTCTATAGCCATACACCTTAAAAAGGCTATAACAATCTTTGTTTCACTTTTCTCCTTCATTTTTGCTATTCCTATATACTTCCAGCAGCACCCTCCCCAGCCTATAAATTGCCAATCTAAGCTTCCCCTTCACCCTGGTTACAGCACAAAATGAGGCAATTCTAAATGACCCACTGCCATGACTCAAAAAACCCCAAAAGAAGTGAAAATAGAACAAGAGCAAAGGGCCCAATATCATGTCACCTTCCATATAAAATTCAAAAAGCGAGACAAAAAGCACATCTCTCATGCAAGTTCCCCCATGTAAGCAGTCCCATCCCATCCCCACTTCCCTCCTGTGTCAATTCCTTCTTCTCTTCCCTTTTCACTCCCCAACAAGACCATGGATGTTCCAAGGACAAGCATTTCATACTTCAAGGCCAGGCTGGATGCAGCCCTGAGCAGCCAGATCTAGCAGGTGGCACCCCTGTCTTTCGAAGTGGGGTTGGAATGAGATGATCTTCTGGGTCCCTTCCAACCCAAACCATTCTGTGATTCTGTGACAGTGAGGCCAAATGACCTCAAAGAGTTAAAAGCTCTTTTTGACTTCAGCACCTTCTGAAGCACAGGAGAAGGATGCCTAACCCTGCAAAGATCTCAGCATTTCCAGCTACCACTGATTCCAAGAGAAACTCTGGGCATTTAATTTTGAGTTTGACAACATCAGGAAAATAAATTACTAATATTTCCCTTTTGATTAATCTGTGGTGATTTTCCACAAACCCACACCTTGTCAGTCTGTTCTACTTTGCTAGTCTGGTATTACCTATGACATTATAAAAAGACATTCCTGTACAAACAGAACATGAACCCAAATACCACTTTCTTCACAGAATAAATGTAATGCACGTTTGGTCAAATCACTATATATAAAGTGGTAAAGGAGGCACCCAGAAAAAGCATCCCATGGACTTGATTATAACATATTCTGAGATTTTTTTTTTTTAATGTAATTGTTCTGATATTGTGGTTTTTTAACATACCAAAAAGTGCCACTATTTACCCAAAGGAAAATATTTTAGTTCAGCTCTCTGCCATTATTTATTCTAGTCTGTTTTTCACATCTATATAGCTTGTATCATTATTGACACAGCTATATGAGTAATAACATGTATCATGCCTCTTTCTGTACACAACTCATATAAAGAAGAATAGGGTAGTTCAGCCAAATGACTAATTATTAAGGGTATATTTTCAAAAAAACAGAAATCAATTGCACATCACAGTCACTGACTGGGGTCATTCATTATATCTCTGCTGTAGATCCTGCTTTGCTTTATAGGAGACATGTCATTACCAAGAGGCAGTAAGAAAATATTGTAGAAGTTTTAGCTCTCTGAGTGATAAATATGTTAGTGTTTTGCAGCGTACAATAAAAAAGATGAAAAAAGTCACACAAAAAAAGGGAAGATGGAGCAAATAACAGTGCTGGTTTGCTGGTTCAGTGTTATACTGTTCCAGTGCACCTCTTTTAGCACCTTATTCCTCATATAAATATACAACACCTTCCTGGAGCACCTAATGGTGCTCTCTTGCAGATCACTCCTAATTAAACACTTAGAGATTCTGACTTGATTATCTGAACACCATGGAAGATCCCAAATGCAGATGAAGTGGAGTTTTAGAACTTAAATATTCACACACCTAGCAGGCATATAAAATTTTCCAAATAGGATAACAGTTTTATACACCTAGGATGTTCAAGTGCCCTGGCTTGCTTTAATCGTATACCCTTAGTAAACTAAATAAAAAATCAATAAAAGGTTCAAATTTTCAGACTTAGTAATGTCCATTGCATAAAAACAAGTAAGAAACAAAAACAGGTTGTGTAAATAAAAAGGAAACAAAACACCAAACCAAAACAAAAAATCAAAAATAATTTCAACCCCCTCAGTCAGCATAGCTGGGAAACCAAGGAATTCAGCCTGTCCAATTTGAGTGTGTGAAGCAACAGCATGAATCTCTTCCTGTTTACTTTTCTGAGTGCCTTACCTCAAGATTAAATGTTGAGAGGAATGAGTCTGTGGTCCTCTTGCTTCCATCTGCCTACTTGGACATCCTTGAGTGACTACACTCTATAACTTGTTAGGTGTTAACCATGTCTCTATTCCTTACTCTACAACAGCAGCAGTTATCTTTTTATCTTTTAGGTGATAATGCCTGTATTTCACAGGACAAAATAAAAATATGCATTCTAATTTGGATTATTAGCCATGTAAAAGTGCATCATGCACTGAATTAACATGTAAGAGGGATACTAAAAAAACCTGAACAACCCCACACCGAAAGAAACACAAACAATAAGAAAAAAACCCTAAACTATACTTAAATGGCCCAAAATCTGCTCTTTAACTGATGTCATGTACACCCATTTCAGTGTTTCACAATTGCTTCTTCATTCCCGAAACATGAAATCATTCCAAGGGGACTCCAAGCTATGCTGTATTTTCCACGTTTCACTTCAATAAAATATAACAAATACGTTACCATGTAGTTGGGATTTTTTCTGCAATCATCATAACAAACCAATGTTTTCATAATATCGCCACAAACCACATCTATTACCTCATACAAGAGTACAATGTTTTGGCAATGCAGTGCAAATAGTAGGAACAACCTCACCATCATCTTCCAAAATAGTTCTTTGAAAACATTTCCAAAAAACAGTAGCGACAAAAGCCGTAACTTCATTCCCTCCCTCCACCCCCGTGATGGATGAGAAGGAAGCACTGAAACAAGCACTGCCCTCTCCTATCTCTGAGTTATTAAGAGACTCTGGATCACAGTCATCCACAGCTAAATCACACTGAAGTCAACAGGAAACATTCCAAAACCTGGAGAAACTGCATACATCATTTAACCTGAACACTCCAGAATAAGGTTTTAGAAAAACAGACTGTTTAATCTTCCTGTCTCACATGCCTTAACCAAGTCATGGTGAAGGCTGGGGAAACACCTAAATTAGACCAGAAACGTAAGTAGTGCCTCATTTTAATGTGAAAATAACACTGAAAATTACAGCAGAAAAATTTGAAGATGAGGTGAAAATTCTTTTTGCTCGTGGCCTTTTGCTTTAGCAAGTCCAAAACCTACAGAACTTCAAAGGAATCAAAGTCACTCAAAGCCTAACAGGGCTGGGCTTTATTTATGTGTTCAATCTACTCTATTCCTTCCCAGACTTTACCCAAAATGGTTTCAAGCAACTTACTGTTAATAAGGATTAAACCTACTTAACTGAAGTATTTCCAGAGATCACATCACTATCAGGCCTGATTAACAGGTCTTGAAGTCTACAGAAGCGACGCTGCACTCCTCATATATTCTAAATATGACTATATATTTGTATTCTGGATTCCCTCTCAGTGAGAACCAGTGCATGCAAAATAAATTCCACAATCCCACATCTTGTATACAAAGGGCATCACACATATCCTGCGACTTAAGCTATTCTCCTGAAATTATCTTAGTCTCACACAATCACACTTCAAATACCCCATATGTCCACTTTGGTTATCCCTCCTTTGAAAAGCTAATAAATGTAATACTTAGATGCAACTGCATTTCATCTAGAAACAATTATCTGCAGTACTTTGTGCCAGGAAAAGCATCAATAGGCATCGTTAACAACACTTGCACTTTATTTTCTTCCCGTCTAATGGGCCCAATCCAACACCCAAGCGAAGTCAATGGGAGTCTCACAATTGTTTTCAGTGGGAGCTGGACAGAGCCTCATGATCACACATGAATGTGAGGTTTGTGCAAGGAGGCCGAGTGACAAGCACAGCCTCTGTTTATTCACACCACGATATTGCAAAGGGAGAGGAAGAACAAACTTCCCGGGATGTTCCCACTACCCAGAGCTGCTGAAGAGCCACTAATAAAAGCTTTGGAGGTAGAAGTGAACACTGCTCCCTGGAATTACCTCGTTCTCTTTTCTAAAACTGTCTGTAAGAGCTGAAAACTGGTGCCTGGTGAAATTAAACGTTTACCTGTTACTCTCCCTAAGTGTCTGTAAAATTAAAAAGCACAATACAAGACCCAGCCTTAGTGCTACACACAGCCTCCTCACCTGGGTTGTTTTCATCTCAAGGGAAAAACAAGTCATCTGTATGACAGTTCTCAGTTACAATGCACTTGTCTTGCTTTACAGAACTTCACCTGATTTAGGGCTTAAAAATGGCAAACAATTTATTTCAGGCACTCACTTTGATGTTTCATACAGATAAAAATAAGGAGAGGGAAAAATGCGCTCTCGTTTTCCCCCAAAATACCCATCCAAGGAAGTGGTCTATTTCCAGAGAGACTGGATGCACGAGCCAAACTATTAAAAACACTTAAAAGTGCCCCACAATTCTAAAAGGACTCCCAAATGCTTTGTAATTGCTGGCTCACGTGCAATGCTTTCCCAAACAGTTTTTTTATTTCTTTACGAAAATCACGTACTCTTCCTACACACACGCTCACCCCTTCCTCCTGCTTTCAGTGTTAAATATAACATCAGAATCTTTGAAGGTACAGATGTTATGTTTTGGGAGATAAGAAATGCTGTTCACTTCTGGGGAGCAACAGAAAGCAGCCTGGGAAAGGTTCAGCTAGCAGCGAGGTAAAGAACTGGTCATGTAAGCAGAGAATGGGCTGTGGTCACCTCATGAGTGGGGCAGAGATTGGTTGGGGACACATGTGGACACCCTGTGACCAAAAATCAGATTGGGTAAGAGGACGTGTGAACAACGACACCACAGTGGTAGGAAGACTATGCATGCTTGTTCTGGGCTAACTTTAGAACATAAAAAGCCTTGGTTTGTTGCAATAGATGATCTTCTTCAAAGAGAGAGGTCCATGTGTCTTTATTCTCCATTGCTACATTATGTAGCCTTTGAAATGTAGAAGACAACTTTTTTCTGAAGCCTTTCAAATCTTATCTATCTGGGGCTTCCTAAAACACAAACAGCATTTATGCTCCAAGGGATTTCCAAAGTCCTGCACTGGCACGTGCCTGACCTCGCCTTCCCTCAAACACTGGAGCTACAGTCAAAGGAACTGGCAGGCTGATATTCCATTGCCATTTGGCACCTGCACATTGCAAACCTCAGTTTTACTTGGGATTATGAAAAGACAGGTCACAAAGAGAGCTCAGTCCAACCATTAAACCCGGTCATTCACACCCAGCTTTAATGCAGATGTATCTGTGACCCAGTGGTAACACCAAACCCACTGAAAATCACAGACATACCAAGAGCATCCTCTCCTTGAAAACCATCCTCTCTCCACCTCAAGCTTTCCATAGGTTGGATGGCTGAGCTTAGTGGGAAGGGTGATGGAATGCAGCAGTTTCTTTAAAACCAACACAGACCAGAAAGAGACAACTAGAATTTTAGTGGTGGAAGCAAAAGAAAGAATAAATGAAAAAGAGAAGAAAAAAAAAAAAAAAAGAAGGGAGAGGGCAAGATATTTGCTCATCTCGTATTTACAGCACAGGGGAAACTTAGCCTTAACAGTGTAAATCAAATTAAACATTTCAGGGGTCTGGCTTAAAAAGCTACAATTTTAATAAAAAGGGGGACAATTGGGAAGTTGTTTAAAAACTGTAGCTGCATTCTCCTACCCTCTGCCTCCTCCTTTTCCTAACCCTTCCTCCCACACCACCAACTGCCATCTCTAATTTACCTTGCCATGCAGTCACTCCAGAATTCCCTCCCAACCACAGAGGACTAGAGTAATCTACAGAAAATAAACTGACAATAAATACGATTGTATTACCTCAAGGGAGGAGGGGAAGCAACAAAAATAACCAAATTGTTGACACTGGTCAAGAAAACATTCCCCTCTAAAATTTCAAAGAACATGAAGGCTGAACAGCAAAGGTCTCATTATGAATTCACTCAAAACTGCTTTTTTACAGAGTTCCTTCTCCCCCATCCCTGAATACAGGAGCTTATTCTTGTGCAATCATTAATGCTCAATGGCAGATAGGCTGCTGTTTCCCACTCCTGAAGAAACCCATTTTATGGCATGCAACATGAAGAACTGCTTCATTAATCAGATGGTTAAGCAGCTCCAGTAGAGTTGCCATAGGGAGGCATGGTGACACCGTGGTGGGAGAACCGGCTTTCTTTCCATCTGTATCATCATTTAAAGGGCCTCAGAATTTCCTTAAACTTAACAGCTTTATTGTTTTAATCCCTACCTGGGATACCTGGGAAAATGACAGGACTCCTCATAAAAATGTAGAAAGCAAGTCTGACTGCGTGTGGGGAGAATGTGAAAGGGAAACAGCTGAGGAAGAGAAAAGGATGGGTATAATAGAGAGGGCTGCAAATCTATTCTCTTGCTGGGACTGGAAACATTAATACTCTTAAGGCTTATTTCACATTTTTTAAAAGAGTCAGATTTTTGCTGTCCACACATGATTCAACTAAAACTATGCAAAAGCTTTTAAGTTTCCAATATTATCATCATTTTATCCACAGAAATCCAACTTTATCTGTCTTTCAGCAAGTCGGATCTTCTCCACAAAAAGCCAGACTCAGGCTAATAAAATGTTATAGTTTAAAGCAGAACTTTCTTGAGACCACATAACATACAGAAAATTAAATTCTTACAAAATGAGAACGTAAATATCAATCAGTCCTTTCATTCACCCACCCGATATCTTGGAAGCAAACAGTGCAGCCCTACCTATAAATCAGAAGCACATTTACTGAAGAAAGCATCCAGAAACATGAACTGACATAAGCAGCTCTCCAGACACAGCAGCAAGGAACCTTTAGCCCTGTCCAAAGGTGTTAACAATGCAGGACTAATGTAACACAGCACTAAATGGATGGCCAAACACAGAGGCTTTGTTACACACAGGAGGTTGCATTTTTGCCATCTTTTTCCAAACGTGCACCTAAGGGAAAATACTATCAAGTCCTTCCAAAGAGGGACTTTCAAAGAAGAAAAGGAAAGAAGAAACTGTTTTGTCCTGTATGTTTTAAGGACAATTGCTAACAAAGAGTGAAAGCTCCACAGGTTATTTATTTCTCTTGTACGGTGGATTTTCCTCCGCTTAACTTTAGGGTAAAACACAAACTGGTCAGAGTACCAAATTCCCACATACCCAAATCTCCTAACTTCCAACATTTATTTTATATAGCTATGTATTTAATAAACAGAGTTTTACCAACGGTTTTAGTCATCCTTTAAACAGATTAATTGGATCAAAATGATTGTATTATATTCCTGTAATTTATGGCATTAACTTCACTTTCCACCACTGCACCACTGAAGAAAGACTGTGGTCCTGATTTAAACCTGTAAATTCCGATCAAATGGGAAAGTGTTAAATTCAGAAGAGCTTTTGGTCCATTAACTTCCATGCTGATTTGACACGCTCTGCAGTGCTTGGGCAACAGACTCTGCTATACAACGTATTCCTAAGCAAACAGTGCTTAGTGTCATAAACCATCTGGGGTGTCAGTTCCAAGGGCCACTCATCTGAGCTCCTCTGATACACTTGGAAATGCTGAGGTGCAGAACAGAAACTTTTCCTCACTGCAACATATTTTTTGCGAGGGAAAGGGAGATGCAGCCATCAGAGACATGATAACGAAAAGATAGGAAATTTTGGCTAAGGGTGTTGTTTTCATTATTCCACTGAAGAAAACCACTGGACAAACAAGCTTTCTAAAACGCTGGGATTTTTCTAAGGTGCCAATGAAAGTGATACCCTTCACAATGTGGACAGTGCTCCCTTTCATATCAGAGCCTATAGTTGCAAAGCTAAGTGCCAAGCAGATGGTTGAAATCTGTTTTGTATAAAAAGTGTGTGCGCACACACATTTTTTTTAGATGGAGTTCTTTGTATTTATATTCAGGCCTAGGTTCTAGCCATCAAAACACTGGCACTGAAGCAGTCATTAGCTGCACTTTAGACAACTGGCAACTAAGGTATTCACAGCTCTCCACAAAATGTTCAGCTAACACCTCCCAGATGTACAACTAAGGCAAAAGATCATCATCTTAAATTGGTATCAGCGCTTTGGATGGCCTTTCAATGTATGTATGCACATGTATGTAAAAAGCTATTGTATTTATCTCCTTTTTAAAATAATGCTCTGTTACGCTCTACGTGTTTATAGCGGCTTTTGAAAGTACAGGCTTCCACATCAAATTCTATGCAAATACAACAGCAGAAACTCCATTCATCTCGTTCTCATCTTTCTAAGAAACACTGAGCAGGAAATTCTGCAGGTAATTTTAAGAGAAAGACTTTGTCTTTCTTATCTGATAACCATTTAGCTTATTTAAAAAGCAAATGTAAGATAGGCTCAGCTACTCTAGAGGAATCAGTTCCAGACAAGATGAACCTGTTCCTGCTACACTGGACAACCCATGCACGTCACCTCAGCTGCAGTACCTCACTCAATTTCTAATTGCCACAAACAGCAAAACCAGAAATGCTTACCAGCATGGGGCTCTGCTGTCTGCCTGGGCTTCTCATGGAATCAGTGAACAGGTAACAATAATTTTCCTGGTGACAAATTAACAGAGGTCACACTTTTGAAAACTGGGGTTATCAAACAAAATGTATATTTGGAAGAAGGCATTTTTGTGCAGCTGTCTGTCTATAGGCCTTGGTGGCCATGACTGGGAATTAGTACTTTAGGAAACACACAATTTCAAAACAAAGATTGATTTTCTGTGCGGTGCCAAGTCTGCTAAGGTCCAGATGTTAGCTCTGGCATAATTCAGGTACATTTTCATCATGGGCATTCAGATCATTCTAATCTGCCAGGCATACATGTTGTTTAGGAGAAAAAGATAGTTAACCTGTCGTCAAAGCACAGCAACACAGAACTCCTGAAATCTCCAGATTTGCTGAAGCCTGCAGAAATCTCCCCCGATGCTTTAGAAACTCTGGCAGCATAGCAACCCATGGAAGTTTGCTGCAGATTAAGGAAAGTCAGGATTCTGCTCAGTGATCCCCTCATGAGTCACTATTTCATGCCATCGTGGTAGTTACTGAGTTGAAGAATATCAGCCTTTTTCATAGAGTTGAACAGGACATTAATTAATTAGGCCTACACTTTTAGGACCTGACACTGAACTCCAGTGCTACGCAGAATGAATGGCACTTTTTTAAAGGATGCCTTGACTGGCCCTATCACAAAACAGGCCTTTGTGAACACACTGCTGAAAAACTACAACTGAAACACTATGGAACTGGCCAGATCATAATCCATTATCTTGAAAGTAATGTCGCTCCTAAAAAGCTTATCAAAGAGAAAAACTTAACATCTTAGTCAGGATACTCAAAAGCAACAGAGATCAAATCCACCCAGGAGTACCTCAGTTTATACCCATTTTCTCAATAGCGTGTAGTAAAGGATGCAACACAAGCTAGATGTAAAGCTACCTGCAGACCTCAGCACCATGTTCATTAGAGTATAAGCTCTACTCTTACTGGATGTGCAGCTGGAAACAACAAAAAAAAAAACCCACACTAAAACAGATTAGAAGAACTTTTAACGTAAGAGAATAATTCCTCCCCTTAAATAATCCTGTAACATTTCCTTCGTTTTGGATCTCATTTAAAAAGCCTATGTCAAATATCTGGATAAGAATCACAATGCATTTTGTGTTCTGCAGCAGGGTTTTCTGCTTTTAGGCTGGTTGGTTTGCTCACTGTGGCTGCCTACATTGCTGCTTGCAGTGGAGTCTGTTCCTCACATTAAAACTCTCCATGTGAACAATTTTTTCCTGGACTCACCTCATGCCTGGTCCTTAGGTTATAAAACACATGACAGGTCTGCTACATATGGCTGAAGATGTTAACTGCTCTCCAGGACCAAAGTTTACCTGTTCTCAGCACATGCTGTTCCCCAAATTAGCGCTTAAACACAGCAGGTACTGCTGCCGGACCCCTGTTATCCAAACTTGCTCCAGGTAAGGAGGTGCTTTAGAAGCACCTTCAGGTAGCTGGAGAGTCTACACACAGCATTCCCTCCCAGCCCTCAACCACAAAACTGTGGCTGAAAACATTTCTTTAATTTATTTTATTAATTGTACTCCATAGTCCCTATTTTACATACTTAAGTGATTTGAATACTATAGTTCATCTTGCTAGAATGAGACCTTTAGAAATTATAATTGGACAGAGAGAAGTCTGTAATTTACGGGTCTAAGGATCTCAAGAAGGTAAAAAGGAGAGTGTCTTGAGGATAAAAAACAGGACTATCAGTCAGTGTCTCTACTTTTTAAACCCACACATGCAAAAGATTTTGTGACAGCATTCCTCAGTTTACTCATCTATAGGTTGAGGATAATCGTGCTTCTCAATCTAAAAAGCACAGAAATCTTTATGATTTGTATATCAATGCTTACGAAATGCTCTGAATTCCTAATCAAAAGACTTTATAGGAAGTATGAATCTATTATTAATAATATCAGTACTTCTAACAGTAAAGCAACTTCTACATACGTGTGTCTGGAAAAAAAAAAAAAACAGAGAGAGAGTACTCATACACATATACTGCTCAATTTATAAATTGTTAAGCATGGCTTCAGGACTGAAATCTCATTCATGAACCATGCTAGGGATCTCTTACCTACTCCCTGTTTCTGAATTTTCCCCATACAAAGACACATTTATATTACTCTAAGCTCTAAGCACAAAGGCTGCTCTGTGGAATGGAAAGAAACCTTCTTTTTTTGTGTTTGTACAGTGACAAGCATAATGGGGTCCTGATTCAGGATGCTTGCACTCTACAAAAACACACTAAATCAATGACACTAATACACATGAAGATTATCTATAAAAGAGATGCATGGCATACTTGAGAGTGGCACAGCATTTTCCCTATACTCTGCCTGGCATTTCATGCAAACGCCTCATGGGCATTCCCGAGTCACACAATTCATTTCAGACTCTAAGCAAGAACAGGAAAAGTGAGCAAAACTTACAAAACACAAGCAAAGGAGGAAAGCCTTCCACTGAGAAATTCTGCCAAATGCTAATCTCAGCTGTAAAACCAGAATCAGCTCGATGTTCTTGGGGTTCTGACAAAGATGAGAACCAGTAGCGTCTTTAAAACACACCATAAATTTCTACTTCACTGTCCAAAACCCAGGAGCAAAAAACAAATCAAAGCCTGAACCTAAAGAGAGAAATGTATTTTCCGTGTCCCTGTTATATTCAAATTCAAAAGCCTAGATATTTTTAACAGACATGGAAAAAAAGAACTATTTGGCTTTACTCAGCAACTGCAGAAGGAAACTGTACCAAAAGAATAATGTTGCATGTTCTGTTTTCACTTGATTTCATTTAGCCTTTCAGTTCTATTTCAGTTATGTTTCATTTAGCCTATTTTTTTTTTTTTTTTTTTTAAATAATCATCATGTTTTGGTGATTCACATTTCACACCAGCCCAGGAACAAGTCATGTAAATACAACACAGCAAAATGACCCAGTTTGTTAATAGACATGCAAAATGGGTAAGAACATCCTTCCCTCCGCCCTTACCAACCATCACCTTCCCACACATCTCATGTCTATCCAAAGAAGCCTCTGCCCCGGTGAGGCCACGGTATCGAAATTTAGGGATAAAACCCTATGAACAGAAACCTGACTAATTCTTGGGAGAAAATGTTTTCAGTCTTGTTTTACGAAGTAAATGCAATGAGGACACTAAGGGAATTTATCTGGAAACAGAAGACTTCTCTGCAGTCTAATACAGCACTCAGAATTACAGCTCCCTCCCAGCACAAAGCTCTGCTCAAGGGCTTTAGTCCTGACTCAGGCAGGCCACCCCTACAGGTGAGGGGACACCACATGCTTCTTGCCCTTCGTTAAGCATTCTCTCTCTTAAATCAAGGAACACTTCCAAATTTATAAAAATGGTGTGCAGAGATGCACTTTGGTCTTTCAGACTGTGCTGAATTTTAGCTTAACCACACTCTGCTGAAGTGTAGTCTCTTAAGGCACCCCAGCAGAGAGACATTCCAAACCACAGAGGGTAAACACAAATGGGTCTGTGTGGATGGGTACACACTCCTCAGATTTTGGGAGGCTTGCTGTTTCAAATGGCAAAAAAATTTGGGCGAAATATTTTCACGTAACAAAGGTTAAAAATAAAAAAAAAACAATGGAGTAACAGCTTTAAAAATGCTTTCAAACTATTAATATATTCTTTAACTCTGGTCTTCTGTAATCTATTGAGCTGGCAATGGTAAATAAGTAAATCCAGCTCACTGTCAGATACATGAACTTCGGCCATGCCCAACCTCTGAGATGAATCAATGAAACTTGGGTCAGTTTTTTCATTCCCACATTCTTAAAACAATTAAGCCCAGCACCAAAGAAACCAAGAGGATAACAAACTGTACGGGTTTCTCTTTACATGAACCACATTCCTAGGGCTTTTTTTCTCTAGAGCTACAAAGGTCCATGAAGAACACTAGATGTAGACAATGCTCTTAACTACAAAAATAGCACCTACCTCTCCCACCAGTTTCTCACCACTAAAAAGAATTCTGAGTATTCACAGAAGAAAATGAAATATCAATTGACTCTGATTATATTTTTGCCCCCAAAATGTAACAGAATTATGTTAAGACAGAAACAAATGAGTAGTAATAAGACTATAATACAATCACAAAGAAAATTAGCACTAAGGCAACATTTTATGGTAGCTTAGGTCAAATAGCAGTCAGACACCCACATCCTAGAAAAAAAAACAAAATCCAAAAAACTTAAGACAGTCCATATGAACTTGAGAAAACACAAAACCAGAACTGCATGGCAAAATAAAATAAAATTATTACAGATCTCAAAAAGCATATGCCAAAATGAATTTCAATACTTGATCTTTAAAAAAAAACAGCAGCATGAAAATGAAATCTGGAACACTAAACATAAATTTTAAAAAAATAGCAACATATAAACACAATTTGAGAATTGAGAAATGTTACCTGATTAATCCCACAGTACTTTTAAGGGAAACAAGGTCAACGCCATTTCAAACTCCCAAAGCGAGCCGCAAGCTTTTCCTCATTTTCACTTTACCTCTGAGTTCCACAAGTCAAAAATAATATCATCGTGTTGGAATTATTATTTTTTTTTTCCCTTTACACGAGGTGACAAAAGGACAAGTTGAAGTGCCAAGCCAGATCAAAACCAGAATGTTGGAAAATGTTTGCCGATTTCTTTCAAAACAAACAGCTCCCCCAACACCATGGGAAGCACCTGAACTTCATATTAACATCTGATAATTCCAGCAAATGGAATTCAACATTTCCTTCCCTGTCTGTTTAAAACAATTTAATAAATAAATTTTTGCACCTATCCTAAAAAAATACAGGCAGCTTCTCTGAGTTACTACTGTACACCTCACAATTTCCATTCACTTCTCACATTCTTTTCAAGTCCCATGGCCCCTGCAAGCAGCGCTTGCTCACTAAAATTCTTCCAGGACCTTGTCTAAATTTGCTGTCTCCCAACAACTACACGGAACTTCACGCTGTCACAAGGACATGTGGGCTCGGGAACAACTTTTGGAGACTCCTGGTTTCCCAGCTGGCACAGCAGGGCTCGGTGCGGAGGTCACAAGCAGAGGCTACAGCGCGTTGGACTCCCCCTGCCCAGGCAGGGCCACTTGGAGCAAGGCAGCCCCTCTGGAGGGTGTGGGAGAGCTGGGACAGCACCATCAGCCTCGGCAAAGGGCGTGGAAGAAAACTTTATGGCGGTGGTGTTTTGACAACGGGGCTGTGGGAGTAGATGGGAACGGGACAAACGCCGTCAATAAATCCCCACAAGCGCTTGCCCTCGCCCGCTGGCGAGAGCCACCCAAAGCTCCAGGGAAAAACAGCCCATTTCAAAAGTTCCAGAAGTTCTGGTTTGGGTGATTCAGTAATCTGATGAGGATTTGCTTACTTTGCAGCCTTGTGGGTTTTAACATAATCATATGAAACATAATTTCACCTTTTGTAGGAAGAGGACTTCGCACATTTTCCACATTTGATAAAAATCCATAGAAACTTTAAGAGGGAAACACTCTTTGCTTTTAAGGATGCTACTTGTTAAACACCAAACTCCTTGCCATCATCAGAGAAGCACTACAGCTATTGATCAATTGCTGTGAGCACTTCTTTTCTCTTGACTACAGTAGCAGAATTCACAGGCATTGAATATTTCCAGTGTGTACAGGTAAAACGCGACAACATTTTTACCCTTCCACTTATGAGTTATTTATACTATAACCAGGCCTGAGCAAGAAATTAAAAAAATAAAAAAAAAATGGAAAGTCAAGAGGATGTCAGACTGACTTTTTCAACAGTTGAGAAGGCATAGGTATCTCACATAAACATGAAGTTACCCTATATTTCAAGTCTAGTATGAAAAGCATGTGAAGAAACTGTAACTGTACCTTGAGAGGAGACACTTTTTTTCCTGTAAAAATATTGTTTAAAGTGTATTTCATCTACCTACAGATATATCACACTGCACAGACACATATTCCTATCCTATCAGGGAGCTTCACGTTTAAGTAACTCAACCAGATACTCCGTGCCTCCTAAATGATAAAGCCATAAATGCTCATTAAAGCTCCCTGAGAAGTAGTAAATATTTTGTAAACTAGTTATATATTTAAGATCTCTGGACAGAAAGAGAAGGAAAAACAATTCCTCGCCTATGTAAAGGTACCAATCAAACACACTATGCACATAAACACCGCAAGATGCTTGGTGGGAGACTGTGTATGTGTTTGTGTGTGTTTTAATTAACTCCTTGAATGCATGTGATGAGCCAGCCACCCAGAATTAGTAATGCCAAACTCCCAATTTGATTCAAATGCAATGAATACAACAGTCGAATTGTGCAGGCTGGTGTGTCACTCATCAGCTCTCTCATTTGGGCTTTTGCCTTCCAAGGCTAGTTCACAATTTCAGCAACTGGTAAATTATTGAGATGTTCATTAAAATCTGTAATCTGTAACAGTCAACTTCTTCCTAGCCAAACATAAGCACAACAAATTAAATTAGTGCGTACAGGACATTAATGAACAGTCTACAAACACATTCATTCCTTTAGACTTATCTCAGAGAAATAAAACTGTTAATTTTCGTCACTGCAAAAAACTAGTATCTGCAACTTTACGCTGGCACTCTATTTATTCTTCAAATCCCAGATCCCTAGAACCACAAAATTAAGCAATGAAGTTCTTTTCCCAAAATGTCTCAATGAAGTTAAAAGCTATTCAGCCTGATAGTAAAGCAATCTTTTAAATGAAAGAATCTGCTTCTACAGGTAGATTTTAGGCGAGTGGGACATCATTCTGAGCAAGCCGAGTAATAGAAAGGTATTATTCTTTCTCCAAAATTCTCAGCAAATGCAGCAGAATAAAGCTTTTAGGGTAACTTTAGCTAAGAAAAGCACTTAGGAATACGCAAAGTTTCCTTTTAAGAAAATGACTTCTCCATTTGACAGTGTTGGTACAACCCCAAAATAAATTCAGTGGGAGTCTGAAATGACTCGTGCAGTGCAGCAGTAAAGCAGCTAAGTATATTTTTTTCTTCCCAGCAGAGGCTTGCTTTACATCCTTGAGCCTTTCCTTTCTAAAAGCTATTCACTAGAACAGAGAACATTCCGAGAGCACACTGCCGGTGACTGCAAATGTTGAACTTGTTCTACTGTTCCCATCCCCACTACCTCCCATCCATGCCTTTTGTCTCTTCTAGCTCTGCCTTTTTTTTCCCTACAGTGGCACTAACCCACCCATCCTCCTTCTACAAGCACTGCATACCGCTTTACCTTCAACCGGCATGTTAAAATAAAAATGGAAAAAAGAAGTAAGGGAAACAATGAAAAAGAGAAAGGATGTCACTCTGTCTGGATGCCTAGCATAGCCTCTCTCTCAGTCTACAGAGAAATGCAAATATGTAGTAATTAATTTGGGCTTAAGAACATTCCATACACTAGGGATATTGTTAAGCAGTCACTTTATCTATTTTTCATTAATCAGATTTTATTAAGACATTAAAACTTTATGTTGGGCATTTCTGAGTTTTTATCATTCTGTAAATTTCCCAGCTGTCCGCGATGGTTCCGGCTGCATTGTCTCTACCTTATCCTCACTGAAGTAAACTTTCTTTCTATTTTGGCCAGACTTGTTATACATTTAAGTATAATGACCCAACTTAAAAAGAGAGGGGGGGGAGAAAAAAAGGGAGAGAGAAATCAAACAACATAAGACTTATTCTTTTCAAGACCTTTAGAGCCAATTCAGGGTGCCACAGGCGCTCACACAGTACATCCCAGAAGCTTTCCCTGCGTAACACACTGAGTGGATTCCAGTTATAATATCTCCCTACAATATTGCTGCAAACATCATCCCCCTCACCGTACGCATTCTGATGCTCCTCTCAATCAAGGAGCTGAACAACCACAAACAGAAATAAAGGCGTGCAAGGAACTTCTTAGGAAAGGACAAAAATCCTCACCATTTTGGCACGGTAATTAATTATACATGTTGATTCACCAAACCTACTGCAATTTACCCATGATGCTGAATGAATTAATGAGTGTTTATTTGTCTGATACTGAGGATCATTTTCATTCTAAGTGTGTACCGTAAATTCCCCCCGCTAATGGCCACAGACACAGAAGAGAAGCCCTGAATTCAGCTCTCTTCCGTTGGGGTGACTGAAAGTTTCTCAAGTGTTTGCAGTTTACTGAGATACATTGAAACATCACAGGAAAGACAATGGGAAAGAGGAACCTCCTGAGAGACACAGGGATGCTCTGAGATTTGAACTGCAAACAACTTTGCCTGACAAATCTTTACCTCCTTGTCATTTGCTATTCAAGTTTAAAAACAAATAGTGGGAGACGGATAATGGTAACAAAACCGAAGTGAGACATGCAGATACGACAAGCTGGACTCCAAGCGACTGCAGAAATGTGCTCCAAGAACTGTGCTGACTGAGAATCCAAGAAAAGAACCTGCCATAAACATCTAAAAAACAATGATCTGCGCATCGTGCATACACACACACACACACACACGTCAACTCTGCAGGCATCTGTGGGTCTGAGGAGTTCTGTGCAAGAGAAAGTGTGTCCTCCTGGCTGTTCCCTGACAAACACACATGGACTACATGGACAGTGTCTGGGTCTGTGTGTGTGTGTGTAACTATAGTCAAACACACACAATGTAAACAAATGGTAATGATTAACAAAGATACCGGTCTGTATCCCCAATTTCAACTGCAGAGGGAAAATTCTTCAAAAAAAAATATATTTTTTTTTTCAAAAAGATTGCATATCCTGAGGTTCATTTTTATTGCTTCCCATTTCTACTGCTTGCTATTATCTGCATGGCAAAAGGAGAGCAGCGTATTGATTATTTAACTAGAATGTTTACAAGAGCAAAGCTGGGATCTCTGAAAATAAAACGCATGCCTAGGGGCAAAAAAAATAAGAAAATAGAGAAGCTCATTCTAAGGATGATGGTTGCCCCAAATGACTTGTTTATATATAAAATTTATATAAATATCTGTATTTATAACACAGAGAGACTTCAGCTAAAAAAAAAGAAGTCCCCCAGCAGGGAAAATGAAAGGACTTCATTCTGCTTCAGAGAGTTTACAAGCATTGTGTTCATCCCAAAGTTCAAAGAATAATCAAAATTGCTTGCTTATAAATTTCTACGTATAAACTTAGGGAAACACAAGAAATACTTGAATCTATCGACTGCATGAAAAAGACAAATACATGATCATGATGCCAGATCAAATCTGACATCAGAAACAGTAACAGTTTCCTCAGGTAGTTGAACTAAGTTAATACTTAGTGCACGTGAACAAAACCAATTTTGTTCCATTATTGTAATGCTAACAAACCAAAGGAAAACGCCAAGTATTCCAAGTCTGGAAAATTAACTGCATTAAAGACGACCTTGGAACAGAGCAACCAAGCCAATTTCACTTTCTAGTAAGGAAGCGTTCTAGTTTCAGAACAAGGATTGAAAGTGTTAAAATAGTTCTTTTCTGCATTTCCAAATTTTAATTTTCTCCGATCTTTTAATTCAAGTGTTCTTTCCTGTCCTTCCTTTGCATGCGTGTTCCTCAGCCCACTTAAAATGTTTTTATCTTGCCTTCTTTTCTGTGCCTTTACTATCAAATTCAGTAGGTTTGAACGATGAACAGCTTGACTTAGCATATTTTTAACCAGCTGGTCTAGCACCTAGCTTGTATTGCATAGTCAGATACAACCAAATGTTTATACAGGAGGTAGCTTTCACGAAGATGAGAAAAACCTCAGTAAGGCGCACCCTGGCATTCTTTCATTTACCGCTTAGAAATGAAAGTTTGGATTGTTTACTGCAGCCGCACAAGGGGCTATTAATAACCTTTAAAAAAGAAGCCGGAGGGGAGGGATGCGAGACCATCAATGGACGCACGTACAAGCGCCTGAGAGAACGCTTCCCAACATCTTAGGAGAACCAGATCATATGAAATAAGGACTAAACTCTCGGAGGTCACAAGCCATCACTAGTGACAGCAAAAACTTGATTCCAAGTAGGGAAGGCTCCTGTTTCGGGCAGGGGGAGACGGGCACATCTACGTCATACCCAGACCCCGCTCCTGACACTCCGCGAGAGGCGACGGCCAAAACTTGGAGGCAAGAGTTTCACTTTTTTTCCTTTTCTTTTTCTGTTTGGGTTTTTTTATTTTTTTTTTCAGCCCCCCCCCCCCCCCCCCTTCCCAGGCAGAAAGATGTTCTCCTGACGGAGGGCCGGGATGTTAACTTGCCTAAAAATAATAGCTCCTGCTAGATCAACAAAAGGTCATGTGCTCGGCAGAGCGCCTTCCCAAGTTTGACGGGAGCCTGAGGTTGGAAGTTGAACCCCCCGCCCGGCCGCCACCGGGCATCCTCCGAGCGCTTTCCGGGGAGTCCCCGGGCAGGAGCGGGGAGGCTGTGCCCGGGAGGGTGGCTCGGCGGGCCGGGCAGGGTGTGCAGGAGGACACAGCACAGCAGCCTCTGCGGCCCCGGAACAAAGCTGCGCGCCGCGGGCGCACCGCCCGGGGGCCGGGGGCTCGGCTGCAGCCGCCAGCCCGGGCACTGACACGGCGCTGGAGAAGCCGAGGAGCCGCGGAAGGGAGCGGGGGGAGAGCGGCTCCCCGGCCGCCGGAGTTGCGCGCCCGTCCCCGCGTGTCCGTGTGCCCGCTCTGCCCATCCGCGCACACGCGCGCGAACGGCCGTGCTCCGATAAATTAAAAAAAAAAAAAAAAAATTAAAAAAAAAAATAATAACCGTGAAAATAATAAGAATACAATAACAGACAAAACACGAAACAGAACAAAAAAAAAAAAAAAAAAAAAAAAAAAAGGGAAGAGACACCCCCACACACATACACACACCCCGCCTCAACAACTCGACTCACCTTTCAAACTCCTGAGGTAAATCAGGGTCAGTTAGCATGCTGGAAAAGCACAATTTCCCTTTGTCACAGCAGCCACCTATGGTCGCCTCCAACTGAACCTGTCAAGTGAGTCCAAACCTTCTAAACCGATTGATTTTCTCTCTCTCTCTCTCTCTCGCTCGCTCTCTCCCTCCCTCCCTCTCCCTCCCTCCCTCCCGGCTCGCTCGCTCTGAGCGAGGACTCCTTGACCAGTCTCTTAAAGGGGCAGCGCGCTCGCAGCAGGATGAGCGCGCAGCTCCCCCCGCCGCGCTGCGCGACCTCCGGGGGCCTGTCCTTTCCTTTTAATTCTGCTCGCCCGCCGCCGCCAAACGGGAAAAGTCAACTCCTTCAGTGTCCTAAAAAAACGCGGAGGGGTGGAGGGGATAAGGAGGGGGGGGTGTGGGGTGGGTGGGGGGTGGTGGAGGGGAAAAAAAAAAACAAAAAGCGGTCCGACAATCCACCTAAACCGGCAAACCAGGAGCAAATCCCCTACGCTGAGGAAGATCAGTGGAGAAAGAAGATAAAACAAGAGCAGACTGATTAAATTGAAACAGTTGTCAACTCTCGGAGTTGAAATAGGGGAGAAGAGATTAAACACATAAAAATGTTACCAAAGGCATTTGTGCTCCGAAGAATTTTCATTCCTTTCCCCCACCCTTCCCGGTCTCTCGCTTTCTCTCTCCCTCTCTCTCTCTTTGGGTAGGGGAAAGGGAAAAAAAAAAAAAAAAAAACCACCAAAAAAAAAAAAAACCCACCCCACACAACAATCAGGCATTGTTCTGAGGGAAGAAAAGCAACTTTGACAGATTGAAATATAGCAGAGGCCCCTTCAAGGAAACCTGTAAACAACTTGTCACTCACTCTGTCGGTCTCACTGTTAGCTCTTGCTTTCCACAAAGTGCTGCGAACCGTCCTGGCAACAAACCCAAAGTTCCCTGGGCTCCAAACTCCATCAAACAGCCCCGTTGTGTGCAAGGGAAAAGGTAGCCACATGCCAAAACAGCGGGCGCGCACACGAACGCACACACACGGATGTTCAAACAACAACAAAAATAAACTTTCCGCTCATCTGTTAGGGCTTTTCTCGTTTTCTATTTAATCACACACACACCCCCCCTTCCTTTTCCCCCCCCCCCCACTCTCCGGGCGAGCAGCAGAAGTCCCTCGGTCGTGGCTTCCTCTCATTTCCCTTGCCCAGACAGCCCCTGATAACAAGGTGGACGAGGCGCGGCTGCAGAGCCCCTCGGCTGGCGGAGCGCAGCCTCCGCCGCACTTCAATTATCCAGATAAAAATCTGGCCGGCGAGGAAGGCGAGCAGGTAACGGGGCTCGGAGACAGCCCCGCATCCCGCCCCGGGGACACCCGCATCCCTCTCGGCTGCGGAGGCAGGGGCTGCTCCCGAGCCCGCCCGGCGGGGCAGTTCCCGTCCGAGCCGCGGGGATCAGCCGGGGCTGCTCTGCAAGCGGAGCGCACAATGCCCCAGCACAGTGCGCGGCCGTGTCCGGCCTGGCACTCAACTCGCTGGAAGCCGCGGCAGGGGAAAGGGGAAAAAAAAAAAAGAGAAAAAATTTGGGCTGCCTGTTCTTTCACACACACGTGCATACAACACCCACACAGGACCACTTATCTATAACCCATTCTTTCCAGTTCCCCTGCCCTAATTCTTTTCTCTCTTCCCCCTTCTCTCCCCCCACTTGATCTGCAGCTGGACAACATTAAGGGCCTTTAGAACCCACGTGGTTTTGACCCCACAAGAGTTCCATTAGGTCCATTGCCACCCCTCTCATCCCTGCCTCCCAGTGGCACGGAGACAGCAAGTTTACTTTTTGAAATACGTACACGTATTTGCACGGAGCATCCGTAAAACTTTCAACGTTTTCGTGCCCGCTGGCTTAAGAAAAACGCCAAATAGAAAAGCTTATTATTTTTAATATCCAACAGCTACACTGTTTAATTTGCTGCTTTTCGCTCTCAGTGCATATGTTAGAAACCAGCAGGCTCATGCAGAGGCCAATCAGTCCGGTGTTGGTATAAAGGCATTATCAGCTGGAAGTCGGCTGCTAGCTTTAATCACGAGGAGCAAACCCACTCGCAACTTGTGCGCATCATCACCGAGGAGCGCCCGGCCCAGGCACGGAACAAAGCGCCGCAGCCAAGTTTGCCAAGGTGCCGTCGCTCTGGTTCATAAAGGAGGATCTGCAAAGGCAGCCTCCAGCCTGCCTTCCACCAGCACAGCCGAGCCGCACACAATCTGTCAACTTCTGGCGTGAGGGAGATCTAATGGCTCCTCACTGTGGGGCAGGGTAAGCCAGCTTCCTTCCCTAGCCCCCAGCAAATTATGTTTTCCACAGAGGTCCGTCCACCGGAGCCCGACAAACCTGTTAATACCTACAAGGATTTTTCATTTGTTTGTTAGGAGCTATCCCTTTTAGGATAGCCGTGAAGTGGACTTTGAAAAGGCAGCAGATGATTAAAAAGAACAATTCCAAATACTTTCTCTTTCATCTGAGGGTCTCAAACCATGTTAAGTCTCACATTACTCCTCTGCAGGTAATAAATATAATTAGGGCCGATTCCAAAACTTTATTTGTATTGAAAAGTATCTCGCTCTGCAGGGGCTCCATTCAAATCAGCAAATCTCTGTGTGGAGTAGGAGGCTACTTAGTAAGAGAATTTGGCCTCAAATAAGGAAACTGAGATGCAGGCAGGCTTAGTATCTTGCCCAAGTTGACACAGTTAGTCAACTCCAGCAAAAGGATGAAAAACAAAGACCCCGCATGCCTCACAGTCCACAACAGCCCTTATGCTGCTGAAACATATATACATATATATATTTGAGCTTTTTTCCTCCAGATTTTTTTTTACTTTTACTGTTTTGTTTAAAACATGCTTCATTTCTGTATTCACATTCTGTAGGGCCCTTCTTCTTGGTGTTTCATTTTCCCCTTGATGCACCACTGCCCATCCATAAATGCTGTTCCTTCTGTCCCAGCTCTTGCTTTGCTTCCCCTATTTCCTCACTCTTGGCCTTGGGAGAAGTTTACAGAGTGAAGCTACACAGAAGCCACATCTGGAAGAAAATTAAGACCACCTTTTATTAAAAGAAGTATAAATCTCAGCCATTTGGATAGAACAGGAATTCCGTATTTTGACTGCATGTTAGCTCCATTCAGCTCTAACCTCATATGCTTTCACCAAGGACACTCAGCTCCACTCCACAACTGCCCTTCTTCTACCATGTCCTTCCTTTGTCTGTCCTGATGTATTTACCCCTTTCCCCAATCATTTCCTATTTGAGCTTTTTTAGGACAATGATCACATCCCCCTTCCCCCAAGCTGGTATTATCCCTAGCACACTGGGGCTCCTGGTTTGCTGGCTCCCAGCTAATATGATTAGAAACCAAAAGCAACCACCATCAACATCAGGGATTATAGAAGACACGGGCTAGACTAGGAAGAAGCAGAAAGAACCATATGAAAAGGAAGAAAAAAAGAAAAACAAAAGTGTGGGAGAGAAAACTAATCTAACTGAGCAAGAGGGAGAGCTGAGAAGGAGAGAGGAAATGGAAATAAGGAAGGAAACAGAGGTTTCTCCCCTGAATGGTTCTGACATGAACTCTTCTTTTACTTAACCTAGTTTACAATTACTTTTACCCCAATGAATTTTGTGCTTAGGTACCTTCTTCCCCATTACCTTCATTCTGTTTTCTGCAACTACCGCTCCCAGATGACTGGGGGGAAACAGAGTGGTGTCCAAAGAGGAAAAAAACCCCTAACCTGCTGTTGTAGTAATACAGCATTACAGTATCCTTGTACTATACTGGATTATATGGATAATATATATATATATGTATGTGTATATATTATAGGAATATAGACAGTTAAATATAGACTTCCTGATAAAATTACTTTCTCATAAGTTCAGCTGCAACTGCAAGATGGAGAAAAGGCAAGTTAAGCGGTTTGAGGGGATCTTGAAACCCTTCTAAAATCATTTCATATGAACTTTTAGCTTGCTTTTTAGAAATTGCCAGGACCTGTCACAAAGTCTGCTAGCACATCAGAAAGTGGAAAAACTGAGAAATTTGGATAAATAGCCACTGAGAAAGAAGGAAATGTGCGTAACATGCAATTGTACAGTTTTTAACATGAGAAATTTTATCTTGTTCAAATTTTGACTAGTGATAGGAAGCTCTGGTGCCCCTTTTTACTGAGTCGTAGTTCCAAAACTCACTTGCAACCTCCAGCATACACATTTAATGCTCTCAATTCTTTCTTCTCAATCTGAGAATTCAGATACAAATATCTTTAAATGATGAGAAAAATGAAAACCCCCTTACTATTCCCCTAGCATTTCAGTGAATCTGCTTCCTTTAAGGAGTGCCCAAAACAAAAAAAAGTCCCAGTAAAAGAGGACAATTTGGGTTGAACTAAATGAAAAAGCTCTGATTTTCATTTGGATAAAGGGATACAACTGAAATCATAAACTCCTGTGAGAATTTTTGTGCTTAACTGTTTTTTTTTGGTTTTTTTTGCTATTGTGGTTCTTCAAGAGGTGAACCAAAAAAAAAAATCAGTTACCCACCCAGGTCAATTTAGGAATACTATAACTCTGGAATACTGCATAGGCAGAATCCTCAAATCTTTAGACAAGTATATTGGAAGAAGGAAAACCTTAAATGAAACATTATATATATATATATATATATATATTTTAATCTTTAAACGATATCACTTCAGTCTATCTGCTTTTGGCAGATACTGCAATACTGTAAGTAAAGGAAGTTCTGGTGGGGGGGGGATAAAAAAGAGCTTTTTGGGTTTTTGTATCTTCACTGTAGGTTTTCATAATAGAGACCTGCGAAGTCCAAGGCAATGTAAGATGTTCCATGGAACGATTCACTGGAAAATTCTCACAGAAAATATGCAAAACTCTGAAGATTCTAAATGGATTTTCTTTTTTAGGCACACACTCAAAACAACTGCAGCATTAAGAATGAATCTGTAAGACTTCTAAGAAAGGGTGTTTTGCAACACACTATGGGAGAGTGGAGGGAGAATAGAGCGGGGTGGATGCATTTATTATGAAAAATATCTTGCAAATAATGAGTGCTTACTTCAGAGCATGGAAATGTTTAGCTACAATGCAGTTTGGATCATATGCTTAGGAACAGATTTTTCCTTCCAGTGTGCATGCCTAGCTGCCATTTCCATTAATGGGAATTAAGTACATGTGTCAAGAGGAGAAGTTAACTCTTAGAAATAAAACTAATCTATGCCTTTTTTAAAGAATGTAAATGCCATATCAGGCATGTTCAGTGTTGGCAAAACTGAATGCTGAATATAGTATAGCAAAATCTGAGAAGGAGAAGGCGGTCTGGAGGACTGAAATTTCTGTGCTATTTAGAGTTTTTCAATTTACTGCATTTCTTCAAGGAAAAGTAAAACCATCTCATTTGTAAGTGGGAAGCCCTCATTTATCAGTTATTCACTTGCACTTTTAGCAAGGCCCTACCATCTGCAACCCTCCCTGTGAAAAAAGGACTGATGCTATCCTTAAAAAGAAATCTGAACCTTCATCTAAATTCTAACTTCCCTGAATATTACAATAAAGTCCTTATTTATTTTTTTAAAGGAGGTTGAAACTCACTCTTTTATCTTGTGCACTCTGAATCAGCCAGGGTAAAGGAATCTCAAGATTAATATATTTGCAAACTATAAGTAGGGATTTTTAGAAATTAAAATAATACATGTAAACACATTTAAAATTAAATTACATATCTACTTTAGCAATAAGTAACTTTTAATCGTAAAACCGAGAAATATTAGTGTGATGGCACAATCTGGGTTCTGTGTCACTCCCCCACCCCTCTCTATTTTGGGGGTTATTATTGTTTTATTATTTCTGTATACTTTCAGTTACATACAAGGTCTCTTTACTGTTTATCTTAGTATCCTTGGTTTGCACAGAAGTAGCTTGAAAAAAAAAATAAACAAAACCAGGACCATTTAGAAAAAAAAAAAGTCATAAAAATAGAGTATACCCATGGATAGGAACTGTGATTGAAATTACTTAAGAAGATAACTGGATTTAAAATTTACAGTTCCTCATTAAGGTTCTGAACATAAAATGTTACTAAAATAGGAACCTATTGCTCCCAGTCTTTTTTTTTCTTAAGGTTGTTTTTTCAGTGTAGTTATCTGGCACAGAACATCCCATCCTGAGTGATGCCCACAGCCTCACCTTAGGCCAGTGTCCCTTCTCTGCCTCCTTCCCGCTCACAGGGACGATTCCTTTCAGTGACAGGTCTGTTTACTATCAGTGCCCATCCAACCTTCAGCCTCCCCAGTGACAATGCCAGCAGGAATGTTCTCCCTCAGTGGCATTCCCAGTGACTGCTGTGAACATGTAAATGCTTGCCACAATACCCACAGCCCTGACCCCAACACATTCCCACAGAGAACCGACTCCTAGCAAAGGGAGATTGCTCCCTTCTTCCCTGGTGCTTCTGCAAGACTTTACAAGCAACACAAACTTCTGAGCCTGAGTATCCTAAAACCACAACTTTGATCTATTTGTAGGTAATTATTGTCGAGTGGGATTCCAAATGCACTGAAATTGAGACTGTCTTGCTTGCCCCATTCGGCCTTTCTTCATAGCTCTCACAATTCTTATGCCACCATGTTCTTATCGCTCCCACAACAACAATTCTGTCTCTTTTTTTTTGACTGATCCACTGAACAAGACCAGTCACCACATTTTGTCTCTGTATTTCTAATATCACTGCTTTTTCCACTCTAGTCTGCTCTAACTTGAAGACCAAGGACATTGGGTTTAAAACAAACAGGTTTGCTTTCAGTGATCACCAAGCAACACGCAAGTAGAAGTGCAAGGGTGTTTTGGAATAGTCCACATCACCCAGTCCTCTGTGTTTGGTGAAGGCATTCCAGCCTTTCTCTTGTGGTCATGAGGTTTGCTCTGGTGTTTGCCATCCAAATTCTCCCCACCCACACATACATTGACTGTCTGCTCTCCTTACTAGAAGTGGTTTGCTTGTAGTGCCATCACCATCATTTGTGACACTTTTAACACAGAACTACAGCCACTCTGAGCTAACCTGACTGAACTCCTTGCAAGTGTGCATTACTCAAACAGAGTTTCATTCATGGATGCACTCCATTTTATGTGCCTCACTGGATTATGAAAAGTAGCATTATAAAGTTCTTCAAAAATAATATTACCATTTGTTACTCACTTTTTACTGGAGAAACAGTGAAGAAACAGGTCTTTTGTAAGAAATATCCTCTATCTGAACCAGTTTACAGTTTTGACTGCAATTGCAATTAGACAAAGGAACACAAAAAGAGGTAACATTCCTACATTCTGTAAACTCTTTATCTATTCTATTCTCTTTTAGTCAGTATAATAATAAGGACTCACATAACTGCTATCTAGAAAATGTTTCATAAATAGAAATACTTAAATGTCAAATTCAAAACAAATTTGGAAATACATTCCTTTCTTGTATGCCATGCATGAGATCCCCACATTATGTATACAGTCTATAACAAGATTAATACAAATCAGTGTTTATTAAATGCAGTCCATTGATATTTAACTTACTATACAAGTCACTGTGAAGATCAAACTCTAAATTAAGTGGTGATTCTAATGACATTAAATGCAAGGGAAGGAGATATAAAACACATTGCCGTCTTACACCTTAAAACAGTGAAGAGCAATCAGTGAGTATGTAGAGTTACATTGCATTTATAAAGTTATAAAAGCATACATAACCCTTAATTTACTCTAATGGTGCTCTGATGAAGTTTTATAAGTGATTTTCCACTTCTGAGTAAAAGCAAAAATCTAAACTCCTACTTCCAGCACACAGACTTCAATTCAGCCACTATTACAGAGAAATAAATACATAAGCATAGCATAAAGCAGACCAATGGCTTGTTATTGCTATTTCTATGGAGGCTTAACTCTTGCTTCTCATCTCTCATTACATGGGACAGCTAGAGCCTAGAAACATTGCCAGGGCAGAATGCTAAAGGCCCCTGGGAATGCTTCTGTACCTTGTACAGGAAAAATGGAGAAAATACTGCCACAGAGCTCTGAAGCATAAATATGGGAAAATCGGAATATCTGGGGACACTCTTCAAAAGCCCTAATGCAACCCAGGTACAGGGCTGACTACTTTCTAGTACCAATTAGCCTGTAAGACAGATCTTCAACAGTTGCCATTGAGGTATATTCAGAATATAAAAGAATCAGAAAGGAGATGTAAAAAAAAAAATAAACAAAAACACAGGGAAAAAAAAAAAGACCACTGGACTGAGACAGACAGACATGCATTAAGATAAAAATACAAAGAACTTCTTAGGAATGTTTATCAAAGAAAATTTATGTCATAAATTTTCCTCTGCCTGGAGAAGATCCAGAGCTGAGTGTCTCTTCTCTTGCCATGTAACATTGTACTGAATCCAGACTGCACATTTGGTCACCCACTTTTTGCTTTCAATAACATTTTCTATTTCTAATGTGGCTTTTGTTTTGTTGTACAAAGTTTAATTTCTATTTCTTTTCAATTCATTTTCTTTTTGTCATTATTTCAGAGTTGTGTTAAAGTAATTAGTGACATGATGCCAAGGACTGAACTACACAAGCAACCTAAATATTTTGATTCACTGAGAATTCAGTCCATAATTTACAAAGTGCCTGACCCCATCCAATAAATAAAATAAAATAAATTAGACAACTTCTGAATGTTAACAGTCTGAGCCATACAGAGAAAAACATCAAAATGCAGAAACAGTGTAATGTCACCACATCAGATATAAGATAGTCTTTTGACACTTTTTCAAGAAATGAAATCACTTTTGTACTTACCTTTTTAACATTTGCATGTGGCTACTACCCTTTCTTGAGAGCAATGTGGTTCAAAATCTGGGCAAGGATTTCACAAGTGAGAATGCCACAGCTGCAACTTGTTTTCTTAAGGAAGTCTGAGCTAGCAATAGAATGGCAGCAGGTGTTTCCAGAAGTGCAAATTGGGTGGAAAACTAAAGGAGACATCTACCTTTTTCTTCTTCAGGTGTTTGTTTGTTTGTTTGGGCTTTTGTGGGGATTTTTTGTTTGTTTTTTTGTATTCATTAATTTTATTTTTTTTTTAACTGGCATTGACTTTTTCATTTATTTTACAACTTGCTATAAATTTTTTAGAAGGGTCCCAATACTGTAGTCAATGTTAAAACCTGCTGTATGCAGCCAGGACAGGCATTTGGCACAAAAACAGCTTTGTGCCTATAATCTCTAAAAAGATCACAGCTTTTAGGGTGATTTGTGGGCCATGACACATAGGGCCACAAAAACATGACATTGCCAGGATTTGTGCTTCATTGCATGAAAAAAATGTACATCATTTAATAAAAGCAATTTTTTCTTATGTTAGTTTGAAAAATCACCACTGAACTGAAGTGAGGACTCTGCCTCAGACACAAAGTACAGCCTGCATCAAAGTAGTTCTTCATTAAATTATCTCCTAGATACTTCAAACAAGGTGGGCCCAGACTGGACAAGTGTTCTGTAATGAGGGGGGAAACTTATTCCTGTCCCTCATCTCCTGCTGAATGCTTTAACTGCTTTATTACTTCAGAAAAGTATATAAATCCAAATACATGTTACTTCTCAGCCAAAAGTAAATTATAAGTTACATAGAGGACTGTTTCCTATTTTGTGTGTTTGATTTGACTGACTCATTATTATAATAACTGAAAAAATAAAAAGTAACTGATCACCCTTTCTTTTATTTAATAAACTTCTATTTTATTATTTAACTTTTCTCTAGAAAGTCTTGCAGCTTTTTCCTCATATAGAAGCCAGTCTATCCAAGAACCTCGTGAAGGTCTTTTTCAAAAACTGCCATTGAAGGGGAAAAAAAAAAAATCTAATGATTTTATTTTATTATTTGTTGACAAGCTCAAGCAATTATCTTTATGCATAATTTTTTCTCTACAAAAGCTATGTTGATGGATAGCTATTGTATCAGAACACTCATCTATATGTCTCCTAATTTTATTTTTTATTACCATTTCAACCAATTTATCAAGTGAGGAAAGAAAAGTCATTAGACTAATTCTCAGCATCAATTCTACTGTTCAATTAAAGAGAAGCAGAAAAATGGCTTTCTCCAACCTTACAGGTTAGAAGCCAATATTAAAAGGAAAGAATACATATTAAGTTAGCAGCCCTATTTGAGCTCATCATCAATTTCCAGTCGCACATTTTGATATGTCCAACTTTACCCACTGCTCTGTTGCTCTTCATTTGATGAGTTTAGCATCTGCTTTTCCTTCACTTTTTTCTCTGACAGTAGCCAATCCTTAATATTGCAAAAGAATGGGTACAGGTTAGATTTCCCTCTTAAGCCTTATACAATTGAATATGACCAGGAAATAATTTTATTTTTCAGCAAACCTGTCCCCCTTTTTACCTATTATTCTGTGTTACAGTAGCAAGGAAAAAAAACCTTAACTATTATTCTGTGTTACAGTGCAGAGGGAAAAAATATTTACAAATGTGACATGAAAACACCTGAATTTATTCCATGTAACTTCAGCACATTCCAAAACAATAAGCTTGTTTTGAATGGGGTTTTCCCACGTTTCTAGCCAGTGATATTCCTGTTGTCCTCCAGTTTTAGGCCATACCTATTCCAATGCCACATTTCCTCTCCTAATACTGCATACTGAGCTGTGAAAATCAGGTTTTCCAACAACTTGGAGCCAAGTCCATACTCCAGACTTGGGAAGCCTTTGGGGGTTAATGAACTTTAACCATGCATTGATACCAAGGATATCCAGAAAAGCAGAGCCTGTCTGCCATATTAAAGATGATATGAAATGGCATCAGCTCTCCAGAACTGAGGGAACTATAGGTTCCTCCAACTGGGAATTGGACCAGGGATTGTACAAGATGTACATTTTGTACCATGTAAGAGTTTTGATAGTCTCTGCACATGGTTGGATTAGTCCATATAAGAAAAAATACTGGGTTTTTTTGAAATGATCCAGTGACTTGCATTTACAAATTCGACTACAGAGTTTTGTGTGGCTACTGTGCATGGCTTGATTATTTTGATAAGCATGAGAGAAAACATATAAAACCAGGATGAAAGAATTTCAGTATTGATTGAAACCATACAGGTTGGGTTTTTCTTTTTAATTGAAATAAAGACATATTTCTTATAAACCTTACAAAATTTCTCATTGCACTGAAATTTTACCTGCAAACACAGTTTCATTACTGGTAAATATTCACAACCTCTGCCACTCTCTCCAATGTCCATACAGGGCCTGCAACCTATCCCTAAAACACAGGATAGTCAGTCAGGGAATAACTCCTAGAACTGTATTTTTAAGGGTTGTTACACACAAGATCTGTGTACCACAATGAATGCTCATGAGTGAATATTCAGTTATTAATATAACACAGGGAGTTTACTAAATGAGGAGGAGTACAGCGAGCAAGCCTCTGAGAAAGAGTTTGTTTGAGTACTCAGATTCTCAGGTTAAAGAACACCAAGGAATGGCAGGAGGGAGGCTCCCACCTCCATGGGCAGCCCAAAGGCAGCAGACACAGGACATACACTGAACTGGATCTCACACCACATGAACAGTGAATCCTGTGCACTTTTGCTTCATTAGCCTGGCTACACATAACCACTCTGCATAAACCAGGAGCACCTGTCCAAGGTTGTCAGATATTCAGCATCAGTCGCTGAAGTCAGGTGTTGCTGAGCTGTTCCTGGCTGTCCAAAAATGTTACAGATATCACTGAACAAAGCAAAAGGCAGTAGATTATCTCTGAAAGCCATAGCATGTTGCTAATTCTTTACAGTTGGTGTGCCTAGAGATGTTTCAGGCTGAGAACATCTCCTGAGCAGGCTCCAGCACAGACCAGGAGCACTGGAAGGCCTCTCAGCATCATTCTAAACTGGACTGATCACTTCCATTCCCATACCAATGAATAAAAGCTTCCTCAGAGTACAGACAATTCTTACTTGTCATGATATTCTTTACATAGTATTTGTGGTCATTTTCTGAAAAGTGTGACCACACTCCTTGCACTTAGGCATTTATTCACATGTAACCACATAAGTATCATTGCTTTCTCAGTGATGGAAGTATTCAAAGTGTTAGGTTTGGGTATTGAGATATATTTCAACACCAAAAATTAAAAAAAACCCAAACCACCCAAGCATAATAAAAATAATGAAAATATTTTAGAAAGTGCCTTTATGAATATAAAGGATCTATAAAGCCGTCACTAGGTGGGTCCATAGCAATGGATTAGACTTTGAGAGATGTTACATGCAGAACACTGATGATTAAAACAGATGCAATATAGACTAAGAGAGAAGGTGGAAATGGGAAAGTGAAATGGGAGAGATTCTTTCCTCCAGCTGCCGAGGCATCAGACCTGGAAACCAAGGGGCTGAGGAGCTGTATTTTGCACTGCCTGCCCATTCTTTAGATGGCTTTTGCTAAGAAGAGTACAATTCATATAAGAGCAGAAGTTACTCATTTTCTCTGGTAAGCAGGTCCAGGTGCTCAATGAAAGTTCTCCTTTCCTTAGGAAAAGAAGGTTAAGGATAAAAGAAGGGGGTTTTTTTCAGACCCAAATCTCTGTACCTTCAAGCCAAAGGAGGAACATTCCTTATTCATCTCAGCAAATATTTATTTGGGACAGTGAGTGGAAAGTGTAATTTCTTAATTTCCTTTCCTCTTGAACTGCCTTATTGTGGTGGCCAGAAGACCTCAAGATTATAATTTCTCCTAACTGTATAACTGAAGCATAAATTATTGTATGAGTACCTTGAGTATATAATGTGACCAGTAGGTTATGTAACTGGACCAGTTTGGACTGATGGGTAGCAGGCCCAGCCTTTGGGGACTGAGCACTCAATAAAGTGGGCTGTTGTGCAGGAACATTGGTGGGTTTTGTTGTATTCCTGCCTCCACCATCAGCAACAAGTACGGTGTTAGTTCCAGGAAGAAAACCTTTGCTTTTTGGTCTGGTCACGTTTATCCAGGTTTAGTCACACTTCAGCCAAGAGGAAACAGCCTCAATGCGGCCACCATGACAGCAAGAAAGGAATAACAGGTATTTTCTCATTTCTGCTAAGCAGTAGCTCCTATCAGAATACAAAGATGATGAAAAACGTGGGTGGCTTGTTTGGTTCCAGCTGGCTTCACATCACACAGTAAGGAAATGCCATGATCTTTGACAGGTTCATATTAGCAAAAAATCAAGCAAAAGATTATGGGAAAGCTTCCCATTCCATTATCAAATAATTTGGGGGAGGGAGAAGGATGGGAGACTAACAGTTTTTCTTTCTAAGCTCTCAGGAAATGTCTATTTTTATGACCCTTTTAGTGTTGAAAGCATTGTCTGAAATAAAGACTAATCTCAAAGGATGTGAAAGCAAACCTCTCGTTAGACTGCTCAGAAAATTTAAAGCAGCAAGAAATTAACCATTTTCATCTGGTGGAGCTGCTGCCCATCAGGTCTAACTCAATGACTGGAGACAGGTGCCAGGGCCTGGAGCCCACCCCCAGGACTCTCTCCACCCTACCCATGGCTCAGAACCCCATTTCAGCCCCAGGGCCATCAGCCCTTGTCCCAGGGATGCTACAGCATGGCCAGGCTCCAGCTCCCCACAGCCCTGCCAGACCTGCCCAGCCCCACACCCTGGCTCTGTGGATGTACCCCACAGCCCACCTGGGGGGAGCCCCCATAGCCCCAGGCCCTGTTGGCACCCTGACAATGAGCCCTACATCATCACACACCCAAAACAAAACCTACCCAACAGCCCCCAGTACCTACAGTAAATAAAAATCAACATCATGAGCATCTTTCTTAGGGAGATGAGAGTGGGAACATGGCACTCATACATGAACACACACCCAGTTACACACATAAGCTGTCTATACACTGTATTAGGTGTCTTAGACATTATACAGTCTGATCTGTGGAAGGAAGCTTATTAAAGAGCATGGGGACAGAATTTAAATACCACCCCCACTGGTGTTTGAATTCACTGCTGCCAAGAGACTGCTCCTTGTCTTTGGACCTCACAGCTCAAACCTATCCTGTCCCTTTGGACCTTATTAGGCTGCTGCTTTTAGGAGAAGAAAAGGGATCACCTTGTTCATCTCAGTGCTGCCAGAGGAGGAAGGAGGGAGGGCAGTGCCTACGGCTGTGCGTGCCCCACACACCAAACGCTCCACGACTGTGACGTTCAGTGAGGACACACAGGGAATGGAGAAGCTGGGGCCAGCCCTCCTCTGCCTCAAGGCTACAAGCTCATGCCTTCCTGTTCCCAAAGGCTTATTCCAACCACCAGGTACTGAAGCTGCAATTACTTACCCAAAGTCTGTCTAAAAACTGGTGCAAAGTGCAAAGAACGCTTTGATGGGAAATTCAAGGAGCACAATGACAATCTACTAGCACTGCAAGTAAAATACACAACTGAGAAGATGGCCCTCCACTTTCCACACTCTCTTCCATGGCCTCTTTCTTCATTTTACATGAAAATGACCATGGATGAAGCATTAAAATTGTTTCATTATCTAATTCATTAAGCTAGAAGAGAAATATCTTTTTGCAGCCAAATTACTCTTTCATTCTTTCTGGCCAGTTTGAACAATTTCATTAAAAAAATTACAGATCTCAACCAGCCCCAGCCTCCCCTTCTCTCTGGTGGCTGGGCCACTCTCCTCAAAAGTGGGAAACACAACCTTATCCCCTTGTGGCAAGAGGAGAGACTAACCCCCCCAGAGCAGCACTTCATCTGTGGATCCAGAGAGATCTTTGAGGCAGATAAGTGCTACGCTGTTCATTTCAACCAAGAAAGCAGCACTTCTGAGTGCACTTTATTCTAAGTTAAGGATCTCTCACAATTGGGAAGTTTCAGCACAATCAGGGCAGACAGAACCTAAGAGGAGGTTCTTGGGATCACAAGATTTCATTTAGGCACTTAGGCTCTGTCACTGTTCACATTAAACACTTGCAGATCTGAGCCTAAGTGCAGCTCCAGTTAAAGGGAACAAGATATTCTCTGTGTAAAGAAAATGGATATGGTTGGAATAAAACTCCCTGACAGGAAACAGGCTGGAAATACATGTAAACTCCAGAGTTTGAATCTGGCATTTAGCAATCTCTTGGAATTAGTGCCTTTGATTCTGAAAAATATAAAGGTGTGCTACAACTTTAATATCTGCCCAAAGCCACTCAGATGTTCAAGGAGTGGCAAAAGTTAATTTTTGTTAAGTTTTACTGCCAAATCACACCAGGATATGTACAGGACTCACTGCATGTTTTTTGCAGTCCAGTTAAACAACACAGTCAGCCAAGACAACATAAGACAGCAGCACTATGTGCATGAACTAAGTACCACAGAATTATCAGGGTTCTCTCTCAAACAACACTTCAAAGAAATTTCTGAACAATTGTGACTACATAATGAACACTCTTTGATTTCAATATGCATCACCAAAAATACACATCATGTCATCTCTAGATACAGAAAACATCACTGAGGTAAAGATGAGCTGCCTAATAATTCAAACAGGTGACCATAGGGCAGCAATTCCCCGATTCACAATGCCACTGTTGGTCCAGCTCCTTTCAGATCTTTAAGGTCCCAGCACTAAGCATCCCAATCCTAAAAAAAACAGCCAGTAGTTATTTTTTGGGGTTTCCAAGACTAGTTAATTTTTTTACAGCACTTTCAAAATAGAGACTAGTGCATAAGTGCACAGAATTGCTACAAGAACTTACCAATGGATCTTTGGTGAAACTGTTGTTTCAATAGCCACAATTTCTCTCATTGAGAGGCTATTTTCTTTGAGTCTGTTAGTATGTTATTGACTTCTCTAATACCCAGCAAGGAACGTAGAAAACAAGAGAAAAGTTCAGACTGGAGTGGATTTCAGTGGAACTATATTCTGCACCTGTCTCTGATGTCCTCTCATCAATCATCTGTTAACAAAATGGCAGAGATGGTGCAAGTGATGGAATGCTACTTACTGGATGACCTGGAAATGTTGTGAACATTCATTTGAGGAAAAAAAAAATCAAAAAAATCAAATCAAGGTTTGCTCATACTTAGTTTGCCTTCTTGGGGATTTATGGCTGTTTTGAAAAGATGAGGCTCATGGTGGTGGTCTGTGTAGCTGACATGTTCTTTGGTGTGGTATTTGGATTTTGGTCAACAGAGCATTTTGCTTTGTATGCATGTCAAACATCCAAGATCTTGAGTAATGCTGATAAACCAGAAAAAACATTTGTTGCAAATCTGATAGATTTCATGTCAATAACAGGCCAAACAAGCCTCTTATCTTGTATTGTATAGCATTTGCTTCAAATTAAACCTGGAAAGAGAAAAGCAAGGAAGAAGGCAAAAAGATCAACAAAACTAAGAACTTTTTAAGTTCTTCAAAATGGTTCTGTTCAAACAGCAGATCAAAGTATAGACTGGTTCTTATTTTATCTGGAGTTGGCTTATCCATCCAGCATAAGGACTTCTTTAATTCCTGTAAAACAACTGTGTGTTCAGGAGAGTGTCTATTCTGAAAATGTTTCTATTCATAAAAATTGTATTGCTGAATTCTAGCTCTCCAGTATGTTTGCAACTCAATGTGAGATTTACTGGCTGACAGATAAAAGATGTCTTTTTCAAGCACCAGTCCTGAACACTCAGTGAGGGATCATAAAATCAATCTGGTTACCTAGTGGCTCATCCAGCAACAATAGGCAGAGACAATTTGTTCACTGTCAATACGTGGACAGCTCCATTGCCTTGTCTGTCTTCAGAGGGGCCAGGCAGCCTTGTGCAGGAGCCACGTTCAGATGCCCACTCCTGATGCACGGAACAAAGGGAGCCTCATCCCACTGTTCTCCGAGTCTGGAGCAGGGGTCGGCAACCTTCCAACAGGGATATGCCAGATTGTAATTTTCTTTCCCAAATTAGAGTTTAAGAATGCTGGCAGGAACTTTGCAGGAGCCAACAGACGCTGCCTCTCAAAGAGGCGACATGCTGCCAATCAGCTGATTGGCACTGTCTTGCCTCTGTGTGAGGCAGGAGCTCTGAGCTCCTGGGGAGTCGGGATCTCAGGAGGAGCTGGTGCTTCTCTGAGGTGCCTCCTGCACTCACCTTCCTATGTGCCATCCTATAATTTGACCTTTTGATGCCTTAAGTGGGCAGCTCGTAGCTTCTACCCTTAAAAATCTGTCCAGAATTCAAAGCCATAATCCACCCTGGGCACTGATTCTAGCATGGAGGTAAAGGACCAAAGGAAAAATAGCATTTAACATTCCCTGAAACTTGCAAAGTCATAGGAAATACAAACTTCCTCAGTTGTTCCAGTTTATTTTTAACTCTTGAATTTCTGTCTATAAGAATGTGGGCAACTCCAGTGCTTGAATGCACATTTTAGAGAAAAGAAACACCTAAAATATCACATATGCCCTTGCACTTGATACAAATTCACATACCTATTTCACTTTCGGGAGCAGACAAACGTTTTCCATTAGTCAGAGAGTAAAAACACATAAATACAACACAGTGGTTAGAGTAGGATAGATAATGGAAAGCAACCGCACATTTTAAAATTAAAGATGCTTGAGAAAACAAACAGTAATTTTCTGAGGTTTTTGGCAAGGCAGCTTTCCGAGCTTAACTGAGACATAAAAACTACCATCCCTACTCTTTCATTCAAAAAACTGTAAAAGGGGAGAAGAGTCATCCCACCTCTTTCAGATCTTTAGTGAGTAGCTGTCATGTTTGGAAGGCTTACAAACTGCGCGCATAACCAGCGGCACTGCTGTCAGCCCGCGGAGCCGTACGAGCACGGAACTTTGCTCTCCTCAGTTTTACACCTTCCAGCCAAACTCAGTAGCAATGCAACTGATAGAGCTGCCACCAGGTCTTCTTCGGGGTATCTAAGAGCAGGGCTGTCTGCTTCCCTTCTTCCTACTTCCTTTTCCATGCTGGCTGTGGTTCACACTCCTCTAAGAATAGCAGCAGCTCCAGCTTCTGTGCCACTGGCAGTACTTCCCTGGCTTTTGTTCAGTAAATAGTCTAATTCTGCTGAGCTGGTAGCAGCTGAGATTGTTAGTGATATATTGTCCCAGCATTAAACAAAGTGTCACCTGGCAGGATGATTGACTGGAGCCTGGATCTTGGCAGAATAGTGTTCTGCAGTTAGTTTGGCATTTCTTTATTAAGTTCAGGTTAGATTCACTTAAGGAATGTGCTTGCCAGCTCTGCCATGTTTTTGACTTCATATCCATCATGATGATAAATGGTCTATTTACAAAGATATTCATAATTAAATTCTTACCTTCTTTTCCCAGCCCACCATAAAACACACCTATCATTGTATTCTGTTAAAACAAGCCAAATTCCATTAGAAACATTTTCAGACATCAGCATAGGATCCTTCTCAACTCTGCTCGAATCCTGGACTTTCTAAAGATGAGTGCCTATTTTTAGGGATTGACACTGTTAAAAAAAATGAAAAAAATACATACTAACTCTCTTCCCTTCCTCCCCTTCCTTCCTTTCCCCCACCCTGCCTCTTTTCTTTGCCTCTGTATTCCTGCAATTCAGTAAGCCACCTAGGAATATATGAAATTTTGAGCATCTGCCTCTTTACCTATGCAATTATCAGAACAGAACTGTTAAAATGGTAGTGCCTAGGAACCTCAGCCACCAGTGGATGGTAGCTGCTACTATGAAAAATCATAGTTCCTGCCCCAGGCATTTGGCAAGTTAAGAGGCAGCAGTTAGACTGTGGCAGTATGGAAATAATGAAATACATTTGCTCAAGATTACTACACAGTGGTCTCACAGAGACCTAACAAGTTATTTCAGATATTAAGACAAACTATCAGTCCAGCCAGAGTTTCAACAACTTCATACACCTCTCTGTCAAGCTTTGCAGACAACCACTGTTTTCTGGATTATTGCTTGGGAATGGCTCAACTGCACCATTTCACCTCCTGCAGTAATAGACTTGTGGCCAGGGCTGTCACTGCTACTCTGAAAGCTGAGAGTGCAGGCTGAGAGACACAGCTGTGCTATGAAGAAGTTATGAAGTAAAGAAGTTATTAATCCCTACAAGCATATAAATCACTGGGCCCAAATGCAGTACCGTTTCTCTAGTATGTTTAACTCCCCCTCTGAAATATGAATTTCTCTTGCTCAACCTCCCTTATGATGTCCATAGATTTTTTTTGGTTTTTTCTGAAGTACCTGGGGACAGATGTTGGGGTTGATGAAAACTCTGACTTAAGGCCGTAGGGAAAATCCCCTTAGTCATGGAGAGTAAAATAGTACCCACACTGCCCCCTGAATAGGTGTATGTAAATGTTGCTAGAAAGTTCTATGGTTTCTTTGTTGTTATTGGTTAAAATTCGGTGCGTTATTTTGCATATTCCTAATCCCTGGTTCTTATCGGTTCCTTCCCCTCAAACCTTGCCCTCAATCTACCTCGTACAGATTACTTTCTACCCTGGCCTTTTTGGTGCACCTTATACTGTTGTTTGGATTGTGTGTTTGTTGTTTTGTGATTAAAGCTTTACTTTCAGGGTCACTAAACCATGCCCATCTCTCTTTTATTCATCACACTCCTGCAGCTGTCTCACCGAGGATCCCGAGGTAGCAACTGGCCAGACCCTCCAGGCCCGGCGAGCTACAGACAAGATTCTAAAAAATGCCTTCAAATGTAACTAGACAATCACTCTGTAGCATCCAAAACTGCTTACAGACGTAGTGCTTAAGCACATTTTAAAATTCCAGATGAACCTCCCTGAGTAACTTAGGCGCTGACCCATCTTGCCAAAAACTTCGCTCCAAAATTCTTCCTCTCCCCAAACGCAGCTCACTGCTCTGTGACAGTAAATCTTTTCTTCCTGGGCTAAATCTGGTAGCAGCCAAGTTTTCCCTTTTAAGTATTTAATTAATCTTATTGCCAAAGTATTCTTCTTGAAACCTTGATAAAGAGCCACTTAGCACTCAAAATTAAAATTTATGGGAAGGGAAGCTTGGATGGGATCTGTCTCACCTAATACTACACATCTTCAGCATAGCTGTTAATATCAGAGCTAGGCTCCATTCATAGTTAGCAGAGAGACGTGGCATCTCACAGGGCAGAATTAATTTGACACCTCCTAAGTAACTACTAAAGGATTTCGTGAGTTGCATCTCTGCTTTGGCCAGGAAGAAAGAAGAGGTAACTCATTTTGCCACAACACCTACTTTAAAGGCAGCTGAAGTTAGGTGAGATGAATTGCACCACTGTGTCTGGAGGTTAAACCAGGATATTGATAGTCCAGTTCTGTGAATTCTTTCCTTCCAATCATTGACTCTGAACGTAACTACCAGCAAATCATTTAACTTCCCAATATTTCAGTTTATATATCTATAAAAAAGGTATATTATAGTGCTATTACATTCTAGATATGCTGCAGAGTCATAGCAAGGCAAAAGTAGCTCTTGGAAGTGTGCTGAGAACCTCAGAGGGAATATATTAAGTATGTGCAAACCATATTAAAGAGACTACTAAAGAATGGGGAGAAACAACTGACAAGACTTGGAGCAAGAAATAAAAGAGATTAAATTCCACTGGCTGCACATAAATGTTGTGAATAGTCTATCTTACAAATGTTTAGCATGTTACACATGCTCAGGAGAGCTAATATTTCAAGGTGGATTTTCTCCACACCACGAGGAGAAGGAAGGACTTGCTTAAATTCTCATCTGGAGTTAAGGAGCATATTCCAGCCAGGAGAGCTGATTGTGCCACTAAGCCTGGCAACACCATAAATGAAGCTCTTGTTGCAGGGTGCTAATCTTCCCAGAATTCCTATTAAAAATGGATGACTGCATGTGTTTCCAAACAGCCAGGACATCAGTTTTTTATTTACTTATCCCATGAGCATTGCTCCTGGTGCATTTCTGCAAGCTTTTCATGAAAATGAAAGGGGGGGGAAATTGTGAGTTAAGATGGCCATTTGCATGGATTTTTTTTTTCCCACCTAAGAAAGTCTAAAGGAGGCACATGTTTAAATTGTTGGTGAGGATGACACAGTAAATTTTGTTCCTGTATCTGGCATTCTCCTGGCCTATGTCTGGAAGCAAACAGTTAATGTTCCACATGCAGCCAGAGGTGCTGTAAAGGAGGCAGGAATTGAACACCCAAGGTGATTATAGCTGAAAACATGATTCTAATGTAGGGAAATAATTCATATTTAAATAATTGATTATTATCTACAAAGTTATCATTATAATCATGTTTATAATGAATGCATGTTTTACCAATTTGAAATAACTAAGTATTCTAATCTTAGCAAGCTTAAAGAAAGTCTGTTAATGAGATAAGAATATTTTCCTTTCTGCATATGCATTAACTGCTCTTTTTTTCACTTCAGAAAAGATGCTTACAAATGGATTACTCTGGGATGTGTTCTTGCCAATTCACCAGTGGGAATGCAGGTAGTACCAGGAGATACACTGCTGGGATAAATCTAGGTTTTGAATTGTGCCTGCTACTTCCAATTGATAGGGCATTTCCCTTCAGCTCATTGTGCCTTTCCATTCAGTTCCATGATATCTTCACTTCTATATTCCATCAGCAGCTGAACCAATCACACTCCTGAATATCTGGGAAACACTTTCAACTCAAGGCTGTGAGACATAAAGCATCCTCTTTTTTAGTGGGAGTGGATGATGTTCTTGTAGGAGCACCTCCTTTGGGTTTACTCAGTTGTTATTTTTCATTCTTCCCAGGCAGAGAACAACCTCCCATTTGAAATGAAACCTGTACTATAAGTATCAACACCATAGTCACTTAGAAACCCACGCTAACACTGTGTCAGGTGTTAAATTCCACCAAAATTAGTAGAATTCAGGAATTTAAATCACAGAATCAATGAAGAGTTTGGGTTGGAGGCAGCCTTGAACATCATTGAATTCCAAATACCTTGCCCTGGGCAGGGACAACTTGCATTGTCCCCGTTGCTCAGAGCCCCATCCAACCTGGCCTTGGACACTTCCAGGGATCCAGGAGCAGCCACAGCTTCTCTGGGCACCCTTTGCCAGGGCCTCCCCACCCTCACAGGAAAGATTTTCTTCCTAATATCCAATCTTTACCCACTCTCTGCTAGCTGGAAGCCATTCCCCTTTGTATTTTCACTACAGGCCCTTGCAAAAAGTCCCTCTCTAGATTTCTTGTAGCCCCTTTAGGGTCTTCTTGGACCCTTCCACTGCCAGGCTGAACAACCCCAACTCTCTCAGCTGGTCTCCTTGGAGAGGTGCTCTCAGTCCTGTGATCAGCTTAGTTGCTCTTCTCTGGACTTGCTCTAGCATATCTTCTTATTTTGGGTGCCCCAAAGATGGATATAATCTTAAATCTCCTTAAGGATTGGTCATTTAGTCTAATATAATGAATTGTAAAGGTATTTACTTTGAAACCAACTGGCAAATACAGTCACCAGAGAATATTCCTGCTTATTTTACAAACAAAGCCTCATTTATCCCACATTTTACAGAGGGTTGGTGGGTCACTGATGGCCCACTTGAGGTGATCAGCTTTGACACAAGGCAAACCTTCCCTGTGTGCAAACCTCACAGCTTTGGTCAATGGATGGATTCAAACTCAACATATCTGTTTTGGAAAGGTGAAAAACTGGCAACAAGTATTTTACTAGTTGTGTATTCAAGACCTCTTCATCTGCTTCCCTAATAGTGCATGGAATTGATCCTCTTCGGGCCATGATAGGAAAAGGCACCAGCTCTCCCATTCCAGATCAAAAGAAGAGCTTTATGATGCAAAGATCACACTTTAGGTTACTACTTGTCCAATTAGATGGACTGTGATGGATTTTCTGTTGTGTAGTTTGAAGAATTCAGTGATAAGAATGAACAGAAATTTTGAAGCACTTAAAAACTGGATGTAAATACTTTTTTGCCGAGTTTTGCAAGATATTCACAACTTAAAGTGCCATCTTTTTTGGCACATGGGAAAACACTGATTACCTGTAATAGGAAATACAACAAGCCTTACAGTACTGCCATTGTTAAGGGACAAGTTACCCTGATAATCATAATCAGCATTTGATATTCCAGTTAATGCTGTTGAACATCCTTTCTTCAGAATTGTTTAAACTGAAACAGTGCTTCTACTTTTCCTAGTCGCATTGCAGATCCTCTGTGTGTTTTACCTCAAAGCAGGAACCTGCACTAAACTTGTATTTGTCAAAATACCAGGACCTAAGCTCTGTCTGGGTTACACATTGCATATGCAATTGCAAGTTCGTACAAGAGAGAAATGCAAAAGCAATGGGAAATAATTTCCAGTGTCACAGCCATCCTGCTTTTCCTTGTGTCCTCCCTCCCTTATTCCCACAAAGGGAAAGTCTGGGAACAGGTCTTCTCAAGAAGCAGAGCTGCTATGGAGTCCAGAAATACCGGAAACAAAACAAAAGCCCTGGAGTCTCATAAACAACATGCAGTCTCTGTGGACTCTCATCCACTTGGAATGATTATTCTAACAGCAACCAAAAGGGCAGTGCATATCCTGATATGAGCTCCAGTAGCAGGGATTATGCCTTTGCCTCCACAGCGAGCAGATGGAGAAGCAGTACCCTTCAGTGAGGTCTGTGGAGACAAAGAGAAGACATACACCAGACATGTCTCAGGCTCCCAGCCAATCCTTCTTCCAACTTGGTAGGGAAGTCAGCTACCCTGTGCTTCCCTTCAGTTCAGTTATAAACTTCTCCTACCACTTAGTTCTTACAGAGCATAAAACAGCTGCTAACATGAAGAGCAGTACAATATCAGTGCCCTGCACTCCTAGCCCAAATACAACTGACTGCTAATTGGCAGCTGGTCACCCCATCCCTTTTCCTAAATAGTAATGTTCACCTTCAAATACCCTTAAAATTGTCTTTGAAAATGAGTTCCCATTGCTGCCATTATATAGTTTGGAAGATCTATGCAATTTCCGGCTTTTCGTGTTTATTAATTAAAAGGTGACCAAAGATTATATTATCAGAGTCTGCATTAAATTGCTCTCTTTGTTTTAGGATGGTTAAAGGTCCCCAAATAGAAATGAAAAGGCCGCATGTGTTACAATATTATTATTATTTTTTAAGCATACACCACTTTGCCATAGACTAGATTCAAAGCTTGAGGCCACAGTCAAACACACAAAAGAATAGCTGGCTTTTTTCTCTTTCAAATTGTTGATATGAAAGAGGCAGGACAGAGTAATTGTTTAATCACTGGCACATTGCTTTAAATCCCATTCTCAGCGCACACAGAGAAAACAAAAATGGATGGAAAGGGCACTGAGGCATTTGAGCTGAATGATGGCAGGTCAGTGGCCAATGCACAATAGATATAAAATGTACCAGATCAAGAGCATCACATTTGAAAAGCATTATATGAAGTTTATCTCAACCAGAGAGATGGCTAATACAATAAAAATGTGGAAATACCAGCCAATGTGCAATACCACGTAATGGATTGCATCGGGAAGGGAAAGGTAGGAAATTGAGGATGCCATATATTTTCACTGCCCTTTAGAGCACTCACTTTGTAGCAATATTTGCCTATTTTAATAAATGTTATGCTCCAGAAGTTGACCCTTCCAATTAAAAAAAAAAGTGGCAGTGTTACTCAGGAGAAGCAATCCCTGTGACCTCAATGGGCCAGGCAAGACATCCTGATTTCCAGCTAAATTCCTGTAGATCCTACCAGCACAGGCCAAGTCCACTGACACAGCAGGCAACTCTTTACACAGCTAATATTTTGTACCTACTTTGCATGCACAGTGCTCTAAGTCTGGACAATCCACTTGGTCCCAAAGAAAAGTCAGGAGGAAAGTCTTTGTGGTTATTACACTCTCCAAGGTTTCCCAACCACTTCATGCAATTAGCTCTGTGAGGGCTTAACATGCCTCTCTTATTCCTGTGATGTGCATTAGATTTTTAACGTAAATATTTAATGTTTGCAGATCACAGGAGACCATGCAGCTGAACAGATTATAAAACATTGTAAATTTTAAAGCAATACATAGCAGAGTAGTAGCTGGCACGCCGGGAGGTTTATGAGGATAAGAAGCCTTGGTTTTCTGATTGCCCTCACTGGAGTTCTGTGTCAGAGTAGCATGAAAGAGCAATTAAGAAAGTATTTAAAATGTACTATGAGGTTCTGGTTTGGATGGGTACTAGAGGAGAAAGTCACTGTCAACAGCTGGAGAGTCAGCAACTGACAGAAGAGTCAACAGAATTATGGAAACTCCCTGGAAGTGCAGCTGGAACTGGGAGCTGTTCAAAATAACTGTGGGAATTTGGGGGATAAATCATCTACATCTTTTTTTTTTTTTTTTTATGATGTAAGGTGTTACTGCTGGGGGCTGCAGTCCCAGCTACTTTTCATATCCACATGAAGCTCTGTGGGCTGCCAGGACTCGAGCACTTTTTCAATACTCAGATCTGAGAACTCAAGTTAGAAGGGAGCCACAGGCTTTCATGCATGTATGAAATGTGAGTTAAGAAGTTCCTTCACATTAAAGTTCCTGTGAATCTGTTCATGTAGATGGAACCAATTTGGCTACTTACCAAAATGGTATCAGAATCTGCCCTTTGATTGCCAGGCAGAAAAGATCAGGCAGCTCACTGACTGATCAAGTGATTTGTTATGACCTAATTGTATATTTAGATGTAAATGTTGCCTTTGGATTTGCCTGTAAGGGCACAATTTGACCCTTTCCCTTTTTTTCCAGCTGAAATGAAATTATGCCTAAGTAACACATCAAAAGAAGCAGGAATTTGCAGTTGGCACCATTTAGGGATTTGTATTACCTATTGATATTACATTAATTAGATATTCCCTCTGTTCAAATGATTCAGATCTTTTTTTTCAGGACTGAGAAAAAGAAACACGGCTTGTACTAGAAATTAAGATGTGACACAGCATTCAGCTGCAGCTTTTGCTCTTTTCTTGAAACTATCTTGCACAAGTGACAGGACTGGGAGCAAGCTTGGCTAAGAATACTCCTAGATCAGGGAAATGTACCAAAGCAATACATCACTATTCTGAGTAGTATTTCAATAGGACAGTTGCTGGTTTGCAACATTCAGCAAATCATATTCAGGATTGGGCCTGAAAAGCCTGATTTTGTCCAAATAACTAAATGGGCCAAGAAATGAATCACACTGAGAGCTACCTATGTAAAGGTATCAGAAATCCATCATAAAATCAGGGCATTTCTGTAGTGGCTGAACTTTGCTGCTGAGTGTGGTATAACAGCTCTGTCAATGGACAGAGAACTTGGTCCCTGGAGCTCAGTTCATTAGCCTGTTCAAGCATTGATGTTATTTCTTTGAAGCAGAGGAAAATTATTTCACAAGTAGTATTTGCTCTATTTACAATATACCACATATGTATATTTTACTTGGATATCTGGCTACTATCAGGGAATATTTACAATTAAAAATACATTATCCTTGCCTAAAAAGTTCTGATTTAACAAGTGAAGACTTTCTACAAGTTGCCTGGATGTTTAAGATCCTCAGAAAATTATCACAGATCACTAACATGTTACCTTCTACGATGGCTAACTATCTCACTGTGTTTGTGTAAAATTATGGGGTTTTTTAGGAGCACACAGTCCAGGCTACAGGCTGCAGCTTTACTCCCCAGACACACTGGTCTGCTTTTCACCCAAAACTGCAGGGATAGTAAGCACAGTCAAATCAGCCAGTGATTCTGAAGAGCCATCATGATAACTTCATCTTATTGTGTCAACATACCAAGTGTTTCTCCTGGATACCTCCATGGGCCAGATCAAATGGCTCCACAGCCAGAGTAACTTCCAGCACTGGAAGCACGTCTTCCTGCTGGCTAGATAAGAATAGCAACAAAATGGATCTTCCTTGGAGAAAATGAGGGAGACAGAAAGAAGCAGGGAAAGAGGAAGAGGACCTGCCATGCAGAGGTGGATGCTGGAAGAAGTCAAAATGGAAACGCAGAAGGAAAGAGGTTAAAGGAAAGCATGGGACGTGTTGATAGCAAGGAATGACAAGGCAAGAATTTGAGCTGTGACTGAGTTCATACCCAAATCCATCCAATTTTCAATCTCTTATTTTATCCAGCCCCATAAATACTCACAGATCTCTCTGCCATTCTCCTGCCAGACAGAAGACTGACTTTTCCCAAGGACATCCCCTACACTACATCCAGAGGCATGAAGGCCACACAAGATCTTTAACTTCAGACCTAACACTTTGAGAAGTTTATTTTCATGCCAGCAGTTTGCCTTTTTCTTTTTTTTTTTTTTTTTGGTCACACTATTAGATTCCTGCAGCTGCTCTGTAGCAATGTGCAATGCACTGTGGTACAGAAGAAGGAGGGGAAGACATCAGAAAGGGGCCAGGTAAAACTATCACCATTTTCCAGAATCCAGGAAGCTACGAGCAGCCAACTTTTGCCAATAAACACTACTGCAATAAATTTTTTGTAGTGCTACAGATCTGGAAAAGCCTGAATGATCAGAAAGTATTTTTGTGGGGTTTTTTTATTTTATTTGTTAGATCCAAGGAGACAAGCTGTTATTTTATTGCTCTGTGTAGATGCTCCCACTTTGATGGACAAAATGTCTAGCACAATTGGACCACAAAGTGACATAAATCCCAACAGAACAAAAATATATCCATTACCTACGGTATGTCTGGAATCAATCTCTGTGAGGGATGATTATGGTATTGACCTGAGATCTGTCAGTACATTTTCCTCTGAGAAGTCCTTAGTGCTTGTAGACAGAACCCCTGTGGGGGTTATCTTTCATGTACACCAATATGAACTGAAGACTAAAAACTTGCCTTATGTGTGTGCTTTTCATAGCCAGATTAAAACCATTAATATCTATTGAATTAGTAGCTCAATACAAGTTGTGCTAAAAGCATAAAGGAAATGAATATATGTGGTACAAGGAATCTGTGTCACCAAGTCCTCAGCAAGAGACACTAAGCAAGTCACTCCACAATATAAACTCACACACCTCAGTGCTCTATGTACCTGGATAAACTTCAGTAAATATCTGCATAAATTTGGTAATTAGGATGGCAGCAGGAAGGGAACAAATGCTGAGCAGGGTATAGTCAACAACAGGAAACCCTTAGTGCCTAATGCATTGTATCTTGTATTTATTACAAAGACCCTCATGTTCACTTGGAATTAATATAAGCAGATTTTTTTGCAGGTTATCTTTTGGTCTCGGGGGAAGATGCATCCAGTTTGAGTGCAGTAATTGCAAGTGGATTAACCACCCAAAATTGCCTGCAAATATCACATCATCACCCAGACCCAAAAAACCCATCCAAGGCTAAAGAATTAATTCATGTACAACACCAGTGTTCTGCCAGAGGGAAGAAAACCCTACAGAACACAAACCTTGTCATGTAGCCCTGTGTGGTGTAGGTGGAAGAATCATTCTCTTTATCCCCTGGACACTAACCAAAATAAAGTCAGGAATTTTAGTTTGCTGCTAGCTAATAGGATTAAAACCAGGTACATGAAATTTGAGAATGTCTCCTGACACTTAAGGCTCTTTTGGCAGTTTGTTCATCAAGACAGGAGCGAAACTATATTATGAGAAGCAATATAACAAGCTAAACACCATAGCCCTGGGCCTTTATGCAGTCAGACTCTATCATACCATTTTCTCATACACCCAGGAAAACTGATCAGCTGAACAGGCCACAACAAAGTACTCAAAAGAAATGCACGCGCTGCTTCAGCCTTTAACGAGTCAGAATCCCAGCTCTCCTTGAGCATAAAAACATAAAAGGGATTCCAAGTCAGTTCCTCTGCTTGTGACACACATTGTTGCTGGGGGGCTGGGACCTTGCCCCCAAGAGCTGGGGGAGAAAATCCTTCTCTGGCCAGGATCCTCAGCACTTTTATCACAGAGAAGCAGAGCCACAGAGAGGAGAAGCTCACAGACAGGAGACGGCAGAGTTCTGTCAGGAGTCCCAGCGCTGTGTGCCGTGTCAGAATAGGGCTAAGCGTGTGTTAGAATCCCAAAGACACCTGGTAATGCCAGATTTAGATTGCTTTCAGACCTTGTGATGGTGTGCCCTTGTGGCTGATCCCGTGACACAGTGCAGGCTTGGAAGCCACACTTCTGTTTTTTAAGGATCAATGGTTACCCAGCCTTACCCTGGGGAGAAGCATTTGAAGAACACCAAGCTCCTTTGTATTTGCATTTTTAAAAACAGTTCAAGTTTGTCTCAGAAGTTTTGTAAATTAAAACATTTGCCACAGAGGCTGGAACTGTTCATAATCAGCATAAAGATGTATAACTGTCTTAAACTCTTATATGAAAATATGAGTTTTACCTGGCATTCTGCAGCGATTCCAAGTTTTAGCATCGTAAGAGTTTAAAGGGTAGGACATGGATTGCACATTACAGTGTCTGATGCATTAAAAAGGGGTTTTTCAGTCATTTTGCAGTACATCTGCAGTCAAGCTGGGACTATCACCCCATCAAATTGGAATAAATAAATACTTTGCATGCTTATAAGCACCCATAAACAAAGTCAAATATGCACTTCTCTATAAGAATTCACAGAATTCTTCAAGCATCGGTTGATTAACCAAAGAAAATTGCAGAAAGGGACACAAATGTTCCCACATCCACTCTGTAGTGAAGTGAGGGTGGAGGAGGAGCAGGAGGTGATTCTCTGGCTGTCAGAAGTACTGAGTGGCAGTCCTTAGCCCAGAGCTCATCCTGGCTCTGCTACAGGGCTCCCACTGAAGGTCCTACAAAACACTCACTCATATTTAATCATGGAACTACTCTGGACGTTCCAAGATCAAGCCTCAATGAAATATTTAAGAGATGTGCATACAAAAACGAAGGTAACTGACATCAGTAATAGCCAGGGAGTCTAACAAATTGCTTTAAAAGAAAGGAAATCTGCATAATGATATTAAGGGGGGGAAAAAAAACAAACAAAAAAACTCCAAACGCTCTAGGAGAAAATAATTCAAATATCTTAAATTTGAATCTAATAGGGTTGCAAACCCCTGAAATTATGTACAATAAACAGCACTGCAACAGGTGTGGGGGCAGCCAAAGCAATCAAATGGAAACTCAGGTTGCACTGGGAAGTGCTGAGGTAACTTCAGCACAAAGGCTGTTCCTGTTTACTAAGTCCCATATAAATCTCATCAAGCTAATGTTAATTTCAAGAGTGTTTTAGCACAGCTGGGAAAAATTCATACCATAGAAACCTTGGCTTTACAAAAACAGTAGTTTCTGAAGTATGCTAATTATTTTATAAGTATACAATGACTGGAAATACTTTAAAGGCAAACAGAAACAAGAGTGGATTGAAGCTGTGAGTTAAAATTAAGATGTAAGATCTTTCAGTAGAAGCATGCAAACATTTTCAGCACAGATTTTGATGGTTTACTACATTCTGCTTCCTGTATTCTCCCCCTTCCCAAATTGCATCAAAATGTAATGAGAAAAAATGTATGGAAAAGAAAAAAATAATTATGGACACAGACAGAAAACACTTAGTGGCCATAAAAAATCTGAAAATGTCATTTTTACTATTTCTATTACATTAGTGATCACAAAATAATGCACAGTTTACAAACACAGAGATATGGTCTTGTCCTAAAAAAAACCAGTTTACATTTGAAGACAATGAGCATGAGGACCTCCTTGCTGGGCTGGGTTTCTAGTCAACACCAATGGCTTTATTCACCACTGAGATGTACAGCCAGACAAGTGAGCTCTCTAATGGCACAACCATGGTTTTATGGCATGGCTGTTTCTGCCATGGAAATACACTAACTCAGGTATGCAATGGCAGTTACAAAATATTTTTAAACTTGTTTCACTTCTTTGTTTCTTCCACACTGCTGCTGGAGAAAGAAGTTCCCAAAGTCCCTGCATTTCTACAGGCTCTAAAGAGGAATAGAAATAAACTAATTGAAAATTCAGACATTTTACTGTGGATTGCCCTGATTACTGAGGTTTGCTGATCATTCCCTCCCTGACCCATGTACAAAACCAGGAATGACAGCACAGAGGTACTCCTCACACAAAATGCCCTCTCCTTTGCCTAATGTCCCAAGCATTGCATAATCATGGAGAGTGGTTGGCTGGAGAGAAAGAAAATGATTGCTGAGTAGATCATCTCTTCATTTCGCTCATGTTGACTTTTCCAGGCCAGTTATCAATAACATTTGCATCATCAGAAGCAAGATACAATTCAATATGCTGGAGACTCAGCAAAAATATATAGCCCAGGAAAAGGAAGGTCCAAACAGAAACTCACTCAGAAATTCTGTCAAATGGAACTGTGCAACTATGGTGTGGGGGACAGAATCCTGATGGACCAGTCCTGCTGTGTATAAACACCAATAGGTCAGATCTGCCCAATGTCCTTTGTTGGCAGACAGGGGTTATCTGCTGATCTTTAAATGCACAGAAAGTGACAGAGATGGCAAACCACAAAATCCTCCCTCCATCCACCACAGCAGTTCTGTCCCGGTTTGGGCTGGGATGGAGTTAATTCTCTTCTTGGTGAGTACACTGCTGTGTTTTGGATTTAGGCTGAGAGTAGCATTGATAACACACTGAAGTTTTAGTTCTTGCTAAGCAGTGTTTACCTAAGTGAAGGACTTGTCAGTTCTTCACACTGTCCCGCCAGGAAAGGGGCTGGAGGTGCACAAGAAGCTGGGAGAGGACACAACCAGGACATCTGGAGGAAAGTTGGCCAAAGGCTGAGGAACATACCAGGCATCATTTGGTTGGTGGTGAGCAATTGCTTTTTATTTGCATCTCTTGTTTTTCTTGGGGTTTATTTTTATCTCTTTCTGTTACTTTTCTTTTTAAGCAATTGATTGTTTTACTTTAATTCACTTATTAAACTGTTATTATCTCAGCTCATGAGTTTTCTCACTTTTACCCTTCCCAATTCCACTGGAAGGGGAATGGGAGCCTGTGCAGTGTTTAGTTGCCAGCTGGGGTTAAAGCACAACTAATTCCCTACTTGCTCTTTGGCAGCACCTGAAGGAAACTGGAAGCAGAGTGACTGCTCAGATGTGATGATCTTCAATGTCCAAACAACAACCAACATAAAATTTCATTCAAGCTACACTACAGGGCATGTCTTCAGCAAATTTGGGGGGAGATGATGCTTGGGAAATTAGCTGCAGAACTCCCATTATTAATAGAAGTCACACAGCTAAATCCCCACAACCTATAACAAAAATATTGCCTTACATTTCTCTCTGGTATCACTCCTGATCTGTGCTGACAGCACTCTCATCATAAATAACATTATGTCAGGCTGCCCAATGATTCCTGAAACTGTCAACAATGTTTAAAGTCAAGTTCTCCAAACTTTTTAAAAGTTAATCATCTTCACTCTGGAAGCATAAAAGTTGAATGCAATAGAAAATGTGCAGATTCACAGCAAGTTTTATTGACTTGTTGCCCAAAGACTTCATCTACCTGCTGAAACATTTACATACTACAAAGCACTAGCTATAGAAAGGGTGTCCTTAAAGGCCAGAATATACATGAGGTGGCAGAAAGAGTTGAGAAAGTGTGGAGAATAGTGCATAGTGTCCTTGACTTTTACACTAAATTATAAAAGCCTTCAGTCAATCCAATGTATGCAATCAGCCTAGTTTAGGGAATTTCACTGTAACACCATGCACAAGCACGGCTGAGAAGGAAAATCTCTTGGAAGATCTTAATTTCCTTGTCTTCTTCTGTTGCAATCTGACTTAAAATGCCACATTTTTCAAAGCATGAAAAACCAACATTCCTTCAATTTCCCTCAACTTATTTATTTTTTTAATTACTACTCATCAATGTGATAAAAAGCTCCAGAGTGAAAGCCTGAAGAAAGAGCAATCAATGTGCTCTTTTCTTTACTAGTTGAAAGTGTAGATTTTATTCACTAGAGCTCCCTAAGCAGGTCCATAGGGGGCACTAGTAAAGAAAATACCTTTTTTTTCTGAAAGGCAGCCAATCAACTTTGTGTTTTGAAATGGCTCGATTACAAATAAATACATATATAAATTGTTTCAAATTGAGTTCCTGATAAATGTTATATACACTTTAAACACCTGTGTTTAACATCCTTTTCTCGTTACTTTTGCACTTCCCTTTTGTTGTCTAAAGGGGGGTTTTCAGCAATAATGACATTACCTCAGAACTACTGACCTACCCATAGCCAAGATTTCAGGAGTTGATCCAAACTGAACTGACTTTCTGAATCTTCTATCAGCCTTCATTACTCACAAATCTTCCAGTCTGCTCTTCTCTGAAAGCTGCAGCTCTCTCAATCAAGTGATCACATTAGCTC